>NC_069382.1:179262118-179948785 GCF_027475565.1 Acinonyx jubatus | reverse complement strand
ATGAATAGTGGATACGTATTAGGATGGCTTTTTTAGTAGCATTATGGCTAAAATATGTAATGTCCAACCCAGTCCCGCTTAGATGAAAATGCTGATTGATAGGAAGTTTATTTGAGATACGCTCTAAAGAAATACTTTATCAAGAATACTAACAGTCACCTGAAGTCTCCTGAAAGTTGTGGTGGTTTATTCTCTCTAGTACTGTTGTTAAAAACTGTTGAGGTCTCGGATGATATTTATATATACAGATACTTATATGTGTAAGAGACAGTGTTGCAAGGGCAAAACTGGATTGACTGAAGCAGACGTAGTGTTGTGGACCAATCAGAAGGTAAGATAACCTGACAGGTCAGGAGTTGAACAGTGGCACTGAAGTTTATGGGGTGGGGAGATGCGTGCAGGAAGAAATGAAAAGCATTCTGGAAAGTTTCTTCAGAGTGAGGGGAATACCTTTATCTTTCTCCTTCTTAACAACCAGGCAGTTCTTCTCTTTGAAAATTGCAAAAAGGGTGAGACTTTGTGGTTTGACAGGTAGAAGAGGTAAAAGCCGCTGGGACAGGTTATGGGGTGGGAGAGGATGGCTCTAGGGGCTCCTGCCTGGCCCTCAGCCTGTTGAAGGTTAGGGAATTCTGGGTCAAAGCCACCTACGCTGGTGCATGGTGGGGGCTGGGGTGGGAGGGGCCGATTCTCAGGAACGCATGGTTTGTGCTAACTTCCATGTGCTTATTTATAAACAAATTCTACCAAGGGATTTTCACTGCTGTGTGTTGCTTCTATTACTTGGCGTTAGTACAGTGCTCTGTATTTACAAACTCAACAGAGCATAATTGAGTTTTAGAAAGTCACAATAATTTCTGTATCATATCATTTATGTGTGTAGAGTTGGGCATTTGTATGCTTTTTAAACTACCAGTTTGTTACCTTATTAACCTTATAAAACGATGATGTTTTTCTGATTTTAAAAGTAATCCCCTCCTTATTGTAAAAAAACGATTCATGATAGAAAAGTATGAAAGAAGAAAAACGAGCAATTGGGTCAAATTCTACTACTGCCCAGTATAGTTGCTTTTCAGACCTTGGTACGTTTTCTGCCAGATCATTTTCTACATATTGATACGTATTTTACATAATTGAAAACATAATATATGTATTTAATTTTACATCATGCTTTTCTCTTAATCTAAGCATTTCTCTAACATCGTTAAAACTTCACGAACAACATTTTAATGACTGTCATATGCCATTGTGTGGATTTATCATAATACTTGTAATCATTCTTCTATTAACCTTTAGGTTATTTCTGATTTCTGATACGTGAAATACTAGGATTTTACATTTATTGAGCACTCTGTACTAGGCACAGTTTTAAACCCTAATATATATTCTCATATAATCTTTACACCCACCTTGTAAAATAGGTAGTTTTGTTTTGTTTTGTTTTGTTTTGTTTTTAAGAAATCATTCCACTGATGAGGAAACTGAGCCCAGAAAGTTAATAGTTTGCTGAAGGTCACATACCTAGTAAGTGGTAGTGTTAACTTCTAAGTCATACATACCACATGAATTCTAATCAACATCTTAATTCCTTAGAATATATATTTTTAGAAGTGTATAGAAAAGCTTAAAGATAATTTATATGTATGTATGTATGTATATATATGTATCTGCACACACATCGTCTTACATATATACCTTGAGTATAACTGTGTTTGAGGTTTCTTATCTGGATAGCCATGTGTATAGCCCCCCAATACTTGAGTGTACGAATGCCCCTTCACACTGTCACTTCTGAATTACCATTCGGTTAAAACTTTGCTAATTTAATCGGTAAATAATGTCTGGTATGGTTGGAAAGTTTTTCATGTTATGTATTTTTCATTTCAGTGAAGTGTCTGTTCATGTCCTTTGCCCATTAAGTTCCTGGGGTCCTAGTGTTTTTCTAAATCTTCTATGGTCTTGCAAATGTAGCTATTCTTGTATTCTCCATTTACGAACTAAAACAGTGATTTTTAAAAATCATGTTTGCAGTTTCCATGTTTATTTTTTAAAGTAAGCAAAGGAAAACCTACATAAAAGTTTTAGTCTTATCTATTGCCTGTTTTTAGGTCTTGAGTGGTTTTTCCCAAAATATTACAAAGACAATATAGAATCCACTTAATTCATTCAACAAATATTGAATAGTCCACTGAGCATCACAGACATCAGCTCTGCAGGTATAGAGACTAATGTGACCAGCACCTCCCCTAAAGGAGCTCCTCAGTATCTAGTAGGGGAGACAGACCGAACAAAAATCCTTATAATACGGGCAGTCACAGAAATGTAAACCAAATGTTGGGAAGGTGGGAGCTAATGGGGAGAGGGGCTGTATAGTGCAAAAGTATTTATTAAATCAAGGACCAATGTAATGGTGCTAATTTCCAAGGACATGGAGAGATTTGCTCTGGCTGACACATTCAGATCCAAGGGCAACTTAGTATTAGGACTTCCACTAACTAGCAGTCTCGTTCTAGCAAATGAGCTTGCGGTTACTGAGTTCCAGCCGGATACTTTGTAACAGCTGGGAAGGTCCTCGTCCGTGGGGTAAGTTGTTTATCTGAGAGAAGCACAGCATTTGAGCAATCCCCCCGACAGTACTGATAAGACGGTTTCCTTCCGCCTACCCCAACCCCAAAACAAGGTAGTCTGTTGAAGGACAGTCTCCTTTAGATTTACCCAGGTAGGCCTGATCTCATCTTGAATCCACTGGCTTCAGGCCAGCCTTGAGGATTTTGCCTCAGTCCCACGCTTGAGCTTTCCTGAGGTTTCCTGCAGGGCTCTGCAGTGGCCCTCGTGGTCCATGACCGTGTTTGCTAGAGGCCCAGATAGGACATTGCAGGGAGGCCTCAGTCCAGATCTTGATTTCTTACCTGTGAAGGGAGTGAGACTGCACCCGGGATCCTTGCATGCGTTACAGGATTTTATCTGCCAGATTCTCCATTGCCCTGATATCCCAGTTTTTACTGGATTATGCTGTGGTGTCCTCATCAGACACCAGTGCACTCAAGGTGAGGCAGACAGTTTGCCTTCCCCTCCTGGAACAGCGCTGTGGTTGTGTCCCAGGGAGACAGTTGTGCAGCCATTCCAGATCTCCAGGCCTTAGAGCAACAAGCAGAACTTGTGATTCTGCTGCCTTCCCTCTCCCTGGTTTGCCCCGGCAGATTCCAGTTCCCTGTGAAAGTAGGACTCTAGGAGGCCTTAACTGGGTCAAAATGGTTCTTCACCCCTTGTTTCAGATTGCCACATTTTAGTGTTTTGTTTTGTTTTTTTTTAATATTTATTTATTTTGTGAGAGAGACCGCATGAACAGGGGAGGGGCAGAGAAAGAGGGGGAGAGAGAATTCCAAGCAGGCTCTGCATTGACAGTGGGACCTGAGATCCCAAACCTTGAGATAATGACCTGAGGTAGAATCAAGAATTGGATGCTTAACCGCCTGAGCCACCCAGATGCCCCAAGTTTCTTTTTTTTTTTTTAATTGAAGTATAATTGGCATGCAATATCCTATTCGTACATGATAGTGATTCAATATTTTCATACATTACAAAATGATCCCCCCCAATGAATGTGGTTACCATCTGTCCTCATACAAAGTTATTACAGTATTATTGACTATATTTTCTATGCTGTACATTACATCCCCATGACTTACTTTATAATGAGGTTTATACCTCTTAGTCCCCTTCACCTATTTTGCCCATCCCTTAACCTTCTTTACTCTGGTGACTGACAGTTTGTTTCCTGTGCCTGTGAGTCTGTTTATTTTGTTTTGCTCTTTAGATTCTACATGTAAGTGAAATTCTATGTTATTTGTCTTTCTCTGACTTATTTCTCTTAGCATAATACCCTCTAGGTCCATCTATGTTGTTGCAAATGGCAAGATTTCTTTTTTTCATGGCTGAGTACTATTTCACTGTATATACGTACCACATCTTTACTCATCTTTCCGTGGACACTTAGGTTGCTTTCATGGATTGGCTATTGTAAACAATGCTGCAGTGACCATAGGGGTGCATATAGTTTCTGGGTTAGTGTTTTGTTTTCTTTGGATAAATACCCAAAAGTGGAATTGCTGGATTGAATGTTCTATTTTTAATTTTGGCGGGGGAGGGGGTGGTGGTGGGATTTTCATACTGTTTTCCTTAGTAGCTGTACCAATTTATATTCCCACCAACGGCATTATAAGGGTTCCCTTTTCTCCACATTCTCACCAAGACTTGTTTGTTTGTTTTGTTTTGTTTTGTTTTGTTTTTGGTCCTTTTGATACTAGTTAATCTGACAGGTGAGAGGTGATAGCTCATTGCAGTTCTAATTTTCATTTCTCTGATGATTTAATGGAGCATCTTTTTGTACACCTGTTGGCCATCTGTGTGTCTTCTTTGGAAAAAGTGTTCAGCCCATTGTTTAAATTGGGTTGTTTGTTTATTTGATGTTATGTTGTGTGACTGCTATATATATTTGGATATCAACCCCTGTGGAATATATGATTTGCAAATATCTTCTCCCATTTAGTAGGTTGCCTTTCTGTTTCACTGATGGCTTCCTTTGCTGTGCAAAAGCTTTCACATTTTGGCTGCAAATCGTTGTTACATAGCAGCTGCCCTAGTGTTGCAGTTCCGTTAAGAATATCTTGTGTTTATTTCTTAAGTACAGCTTCTTTAATTGAAGCATCGTAGTTCTCAAATAGCCACGTGAGCTAATGGCCCATGTCTGAGAATGTTAACTGCTGAAATACTCTTAAAAGACCTCTGGTCCCTGAGATGCGGTTGTACCAGATTCTAGGGAGGTTGAAGGACATCACCACTTAGGAACTAGAAAAGGTTTGTAGAGTAAAAATGTGGCTTTTTTTGTTTTGCTTTGCTTTGTTTTTGAAAATCACCTATTCAAGTTTGATTCTCCTTGAAAAAGCTCTCTATTAACACTCAGGATGTACATCTGTAGCCAAAAAGTAGAATGAAAATAAAAGAAAGGGGGATTGGATTGCAGAGGATAGAATGAAGCCTGGTGCAGCCAGAGGTTACCTTTGACCTTTAAAGGTCAGAAGATGAACCTGGAAATAGGACTGGGCATAGGACCTTGGAAAAGGAGGGGAGGTAGGGAGGGAAAGGGTGCATTTATTGTCAAATCACCAACTCTTACTCATTTAATCCCTGAATATTTCTGCTAATGCCCGTCTACTGCCCTGAGACCTTGCCTTCTTCATTCCGAATTTTATTAACTTCCGCAAGCTAACTGAACCAGCCTCACCCTCTTTTATCCTCTTGTGGGTGAGCTCAGCCACACGTTGGATTTTCTCTGATTAAAACCTTTTTGTGCCTTTCCATTGCCTGTAGGATCAAATATAAACAGAGACTAGCGGAAGACCTTGATGTGCTGGGCCCTGCTTTTCCACCATCCCCAGGGCTTGCCATTATGGACAGAACCTAACCAGTTACACAGAACTTCGTGCAGTTTTCTGGAAAAGCCAGGCTGCTTGCCACCCACCTCCCTGACCGCACACTCGCTGCTTTTGCCTGAATGTCCTCTCCTTGGGCCACTAACTCAGGACCTTTAACTCAGTTCCAGGACGTCTCCATTCATGTCCTCAGCGTGGATGATCCAGCGCTTGTGCGGATGTCCAGAATTTTGTTTATCATAGCACCTCCACGTCATGTGGCAATGGCCAGTTAACGTGTTTGCCCAGTAAACCGAACTGTCCCAAGTGCAGGGACTCTGCCTTATTTAGTTTTGAACTCCCAGGGACTGGGCTTTTAGGAACTAGATACATAACGTGCCTGATGAATGGATAAATGTCAGACATTACTGCTGCCTTCAATTTTCAGATAGCTAAGGGTATTCATAAGTTTAATGATTAGAAAACAGTTCCAGACTATTTCCCAACATAAATCAGCGTTGCATGCTGTGTTTCCATTGTCTTATATGGAGATTCCAAGGAAGGAAGAGATCAAAATGGCATGGAATGACTAGTATGCTTTCTTCGCAAAACATATTTTTACAGCTGGGCCCTGAATGATGAGTGAGGTCTGAATAAGCCTAATAGGAGAAAGAGATTGTTTTCCTACCAGGCTCTGTTTAGGTGTGTGCTTTGTACAGATAGCCTGTTCTATTTGGAGCTCAGCCCCTCTCCTGGGCCCAGCATTTAATGGCTATGCTACCTATCTGGTAATTAATGCGATTTCTTATACTGTTAGATCTCACTCTTTCAATAATGGCAGAGTGAGCATCTATGATGTGCCGAGTGCTGGGCATACGGCAATAACTAAGATAAACATAGCCCTTTCTTACCTTGTTGAGCAAATCCATAGGTAATTGTTTGCATTAATATGTGTGTTATTAGTGCCATGAAGAAAAAAGTCCCCAGAGCCATGGAATTGCTTGATGGAGGTCAAGAAGGACGCTGCTGAGAAAGAGACATTTGTGCTTCACCTTGCAGATTCCGTAGGAAACAGACAAGGAGGAGAACAGGTTTCTAAGTGGCCCAGGCAATGGTAACAGCATGTGTGGAAGGACACCAGAAAAGGAAGAATTGGGTGTGTTCCAGAAGCAGAAAGGAGGTCAGTATGACTGGATTGTGGCCAGGGAGTTAGAGGAAGGGGCAGGATTATGCAGGGCCTTACAGGCCATAGTTAAGGTTTTAGACTCGATTCTGAATCAGTGGGAAGGAATTGAAAGGGTTAAAGCATGGGAAAAAAAAAAAACATTCTCTTTTATTTATTTTATCTCTATTGCTTCCAGATAGTTTGAAGGGTAAACACATTGGTTTATATGGCCTTAAATTCCCTCTGAGCACCTGTCACTGAATTAGATACTCAGTAAATATTTAGCAATTTGGCTTCCAAATGGCGGGAGACAAGTGTAAGGCCAAGAGTGAGAGGGCACTTCAGAGGACTAACCCTTGACAGAATCTGGGGAGCAGTGGGAAGCGAAGTTAGCAGGGTGGTCAGCACCTTCAGTCAGAGGCTTCGTATTAGCTCCAGTGGCTGTAACAAAACATCATGGGCTGGGGGGGCGGGGGGCCGAAACAGCAGAAACTTATTTTCCGAGTCTTGGAGGCTAAAAGCCCAAGACCAAGGTGCTAGAAAGGTTGGGCTGTGTTGAGAGTCCCCTTTTGGGTTTGCTCACAGCTGCCTTCTTGCTGTGTCTTCACATGGTGCACATACATGTGAACACCCCCACACACGCAGAGAACGTGCCAGTCCTATCAGATTAGGACCCCACCCTTACGACCTAGCTTATGCTTAATTACCTCCCTGTAGGCTCTGTCTCCAAATACAGTGACCTTAGGAGTTAGACCTTCAACATACGAATTTGGGGGGACACAGGTAAATATATAACGTGAAACCACCAAAGCGGTGATTCTCAGTCGGGGGGGTATGAGTCGGTAGAACTAGGGATCCTTCTCGAACTTGATATTTAAAGGACCTTGGGAGTCCTTGGGAGTTTCAGTTTTGTTTAATCCTAGGCTAGACACTCAGAATCTCCATTTTTTTCAACAATCTCTCTGGGATGATTCTGATTGTATCAGGAAACAGTTGCTATATTTCTGTATTTGGGAAATATATTCCATTCCCTGTTTCCACTTTCTCTGTTTTGTTTTTGTTTTGTTTTGTTTGTTTTTTTTTCCTGATTAGAGTTGAGAGAAGTGACCATTTTCTAGGCCTGCGCAGGAAACACACCTGGCCTTTAGCTCTCTTACGCTCTATTATTTGCCCTGCCGTGACTGACTGGACTGCTAAGCCACAATCTTCTGTGTCGTTGGCTGGATGCGTGCCTTTCACGTCTAACTTTCCCACAAGTGGATTGCAAGGCCGAGATTCGAAGGAGAGAAAATAGGAAGCACAGTTATGAGCTCAGAAATTTTAAGAGGATTGCATTCAGTTGCAAGTCACAGAAGACATGACTAAGCAACGAGTGGCTCGAAGAATCAGGGGTGTCGTGTCCTGCTCTGACGGGACGTGCAGAGGTAGGACGGTGGCCCTGTGATGCCTTGAGACTGAGCCCCTCCACTCTTCACGTACTCATCCTGAGTTGCCTCGTGGCCCAAGATCACTGTGCGACTTCTGGCATCACGCTCGCATGCCAGCCAGGAAGAAGGTCAAAGGCATCATGGTGGTGCCAGCTGACACTAGTCCCTTGTGAAGAGCTTTTCAGGAAGCCCCACCCAGCACCTGCCTCTTTTCAGCTCCTCGACCGGAACTGTGCCCACACGGCTATCCTCAGCTGGAGAAGCTGGGAAATAGAGTGGTTTAGCATGTATGCATGTACGTATCTACGTATGTCTGTTGCTGCCCTCGAATACGCCTGGGGGTCTACTGGGAAGAAAGGAGGGTGCAGCGGATGTTGAGTAACTAGAAACCTCTGCCGCAGGGACAAGGTGAATTCTTACGTCTAACTCTACTTGGGAACTCTGCTCTCCAGGGCAGAACTCTGCTCTCCAAGGAACTCTGCTCTCCAGGTGCAAGAGAGTGTCACCGGGCGCTTGCCTGACCTTGAGATAAATCGTAAAATGTTTTGAGTTTCTACCATGTGCCAGAAACCATTCTAGATGCTGGCGAATACAAAAGGGACAAAAGTAAGCACAAGGGAAAAAACCCTGCCCTGGAGGGGTCTGCACTCCAGCGGGGGACCCCATAAACAGAGGCCCTTTGTAGTACGTGGGGTGAAGGACATTAGGAATGCCCAAGCAGCGGGGGTGGAGCTGATGGGTTGCCATTTTCAGATGGGAGCTCAGGAAGTCCGGGGTTAGGAAGCGGGCATTCGAGTGACAACGCGAAGTGAGGGATGGAGTCGTGCCACGACCCCGGAAGGAGCGTCCGAGGCAGAGGCATCGGGAACAACAGATACAAAGGCCCTGGGTTCTTTCCGTACTTCTGATGTTTGCTTGTTTTATGGGTTCTCACATTTTGGTCTTAATTTCTCCATATGGACATTGGTGGGTGCCATTCAAAAGGGCAACTCGGTAGGGGTACCGGGTGCTTTCCTCCTGCTTTGGAAGAAGCGAGGTGCCTGAATGTACATCTTGAGCAATTAAATGCCTTTGCTCCCTTCTCTCTACCTTCTCTCTCCCTTCTCTCCGCCTGAATCCTGTTTCCTTAGTTCCTTATTCTTTGGGAGACTAGACGCTGTTGTAATTATGAAAACGGACTTTGGCGTCTTGAGAGCTCTGAGCAGGAGCCCTGATACTTCCTGTCTCTGATATTAGGCAAATAACTGATCCTGTCAGAGTCTGTTTGCTCATCTGTGAAGTCGGAGGCTGATGCCTCCTTCATTATGTTGTGAGTATCAGAGGAGATGATATGTGTAGAGGGCCCACCACAGCCTGGGTGACTATCAGGTATCCCTACCCTTCCCCTTCCTTGTGATCTGCAACCCCCAGGCATGTAGAATATCTGGGATAAGTCAAGTGCTGTCCTATGAATAAAAAACTTACACTTGACCAGCGTGTGAGAGCCTCTTGTCACATTTACATTCTTTTAAAAAAATTTTTTTTTAGTGTTTATTTAATTTTTGACAGAGAGAGAGAGAGAGAGAGAGAGAGCATGGGTGGGGGAGGGTTAGAGAGAGAGGGAGACACAGAATCTGAAGCAGGCTCCAGGCTCCGAGCTGTCAACACAGAGCCTGATGTGGGGCTCGAATCCACAAACTGCAAGATCATGACCTGAGCTGAAGTCAAACGCTCAACCGACTTGTTTTATGGGTTCTAATGGGCACCCAGGTGCCCCTCTATTCTTTTTTTTAAGAAGTGTTTATTGAGAGAGAGAGAAAGAGAGAATGTGCACAGTAGCGGGGGAGGGGCAGAGAGAAAGGAGCAAGAGAATCCCAGAGCCCAATATCAGGTTCGAACTCACAAACTGTGAGATCACGTCCTGAGCTGAAACCAAGAGTCAGATGCTTAACCGACTGAGCCACCCAGGTGCCCCATCATGTTTATATTCTTCAATGAAGTTACGTTTGCCAGCCTGTTCCTGCACCCCACCCCAAAGTCTTTTGAGAGGTTGAGATGAGACCCTTAACTACTAGAGTGTCAGCAGTGCTGCTCCCCCTGAAATGTCATCATCAGGGACTGTCCACTTGTACACTCCATCCCCAACCTCTCCCTGTGCCTCCTCAGTGCTGGTTCCTTTGCTCCGTGTCACCTTTCCACCCTTGTCATGGAGCCCAGTCTCTGGTACCATCCCCTTTCTCTATGTCCATCGACAACATTCTAGCTTTCTTCCTGCGTTCTCCTCCCAGAATTTCACAACACATCATTGCAATCGCCTGGAACTTGCTCCCACTCGTCCCTGGTTCCCCAGCAGAAATCCCACATAGAGATTAGCAGAGCCAACTAACTCCCTTTTCAGCTCTGACTCCCAGGTTGTTCCAAACAGGCCCCCTTTCCAACTTCTATCAGTGGCCGCTCAAGTCCTTAGGACGCCTTCACATCACCCACAACACCACCATGCCCTTGGGCCCAGGAACAGATGGCTTATTTGGTATGAACATCTTCAACTTCTTATCCTGGAACCTACAAAATTATCTATGTGTACAACTATCCTTTCCTCTTTTCTACACTATCAGAGGAAAAGTTGGTTATTTTTCTTGCCAAGAGTCATCCAGCCTTCCTGTTTGTGAACTTTGTGCTTTCCTGTTTTTCTTGGGATTTGACCCATTGCCTCGTCTTTACTGTATCTTTAATATTTCTCTTACCATGGCATTTTTAAAAATTGTGAAACAGGCTCAAATCTTTATTGTCTTAAGAGAAGAAAAAACATAATTGTCTCTAGCTTTTATGTATATCTTGCCCAAGCATCTAGGAAGGAGGTCAATGATTATATACCTAATTTTTAAATTATTTTATTTATATTATATATTTATATAATATATTATTTATATAATTATATAATATATAATATATAATAAATATAGTATTTATATAATATATAATATATTTATATATAATATTTATAAATATATATTTATTTATAAAACATTTATTAAATTAATGAAGGACTCAGTGAAATGGTAAAGCTATTCAAAGAAAATGGAAAACTAGGTATATAAAGTCATTAAAAGGGTGCTAGGATGAAATTGCTAAATCATACATAAAATAAATCATAACTTTTGGGTTATAATATTTTCATTTCCATCTCTACAGGGACAAATTTCATTTTCATTCACATTGAACAAAAATAATGTCCATCTCTGTGTTTTTATGAGTTAGCATTTACCCTTACAGAGTCAAAAAATATCCTAGATAGTAAATAAAGTTGCACCATCCTAGAGAACAGAATAACTCTGGACAGGCTTGTTGTTCAACACAACACTGAAATGACAGTCAGAAATCTCTCTGCCCACTTCTGGGGTTTGGACACCATTTCTAACAGCTATCCCTTGTGATCATAAATAATCTCTGAGGATTATCCTTGATCACTAAAGCTGGTCTAATTTTATTTTGTTCTGATTCATTAACTCATTAACATTGGTGCAGTGGGAAGTATTTATATATATATATATATATATATATATATATACACACACACACACTTATATTTATATTTATATATTTGTATCTATTTTTTACTTATATAAAATATATATATTTTACTTATGTATACTTTATATATATATTTATATTTTATATAAATATATTTTATAAATATAAAATACTTATATATATTTTTACTTATATAATATATATTTATATTTTATATAAATATATTTTATAAATATAAATATATTTTATATCTATATATTATATATTTATATATCTATATATATTTTTACTTATATATTATATATAAATATGTATATTTTTTACTTATATATATATAAATTTTTTTTACTCATATATATATACATATATATATGTGTGTATATATATATATATATATATATATATATATATATATGTAAAAGTTTCCTTGGAGTATGGTCAACAAATCTAGTGATGTGTCGTATTGAACAACTACTATGGCCAAAAAAAAAAGAAAAATTTAACCTCTGTCTGAGTCCATTCTCACATGGAATCTAGTATTATATTTTCAATGGGCTCTATTATTCCAGAGAAATCTTTATTGCTCTTATTTTCATTCGTGTTCTGTGACTAGAAAACCAAAGCCAAGGAATGTATTTCTACCAGTTTTGCTTGCAGTACCTGTAAATGTTAATGAATTTGTGAATTTCTCTCTTTTCTTGAGCCACCCCCCCCCCCCCCCCCCAGCAATCTGCTAGGTACTGATTTGCCAGGAAATGATTTTTCTTTTCCATATAAAATTCCAGGACCTCAAAAACCACAGAAAAGGTGCCAGAATGGTCTCTGGGGAGGGCTTTGTGAGCTTTGATTCCACATATGAAGCACACTTGTTGCCCAATGAGGGGCTTATCATACCCCGTTAAATGAGATTTATTTTCGTATGAGACTTCAACTATAGCTTTGTTTACGCAATTAACTTCCTAACCATATCCTGCTTAAAACCAAAAACCAAAAACCAAAAAACAAACCAAAAGAACCTCTTATTGACCTCTTGGAAAACTCTCGTGTTTTTAAAGCAAAGGGACTTAGTAAAGTATTTGTCTCTGAATTTTGAGGTGTCCGTGAGGACAAAACATAATTTAAATAATGTTTTATTTCAGTTTGCAAAAGCATAGTCTAAAACCCGGATCAGCAAACTCTGTACAGGACCAGATAATAAACGTTTCCAGTTTGTGGGCCATGGCTCTCTGTTGCAAGATTTGTGCTCAGATCTGCCATTGTAGCAGGAGGAAACTATAGACAATATGTAAACAATGGGCTTTCCGTTGACTGACCTGTGGTGAGCTGGATTTGGCTCATGGACCAGTTTGCTAACTCCTGGTTTAGAGATGGGCGCCTGGGTGGTTCAATCAGTTAGGCATGCTCTGTGCTGACAGCTCAGAGCCTGAAGCCCACTTCGGATTCTGTGTCTCCCTCTCTCTCTCTCTGCCTGTCCTCTGCCCATACTTTCTCTCTCTCTCTCTCTGTGTCTCTCAAAAATAAATAAAACATTAAAAAAAATTTAAAGTTTAAGGATAGTGCAAGAAGAAAGAGAAAGGGCTTTATCATGTACCCGTAACAAAATAGAACATTAAAAATAATACCAAGATACGATAAATAAGTAGGTAAATAATATCCCCAAACAACCACAATTATATTCACCTTACCAATTTTTTTTTCCAGTTCATGTGATTAATACTTTTTGCACAGGATGTTGGATCTTCAGTCTGCTTTTACAAAGTGTCTGCTTCTGGATTGAAAGAGGCCTGGAAGTCATGACTCAGTCCCCTGACCTATTTGGTAGTTGGCTAAGGGGTGTCAGCTTAGAAGTCTGTACCTATGAATCCATTACTTAAATTATCAATAGGTAAGAGTAACCAGTCCTTTTCAGTGAGGTTCTGAGGATGTGTGTCTTTGTTAAACACCTACTTTTAGCCTGTGGCTTATAGCAAAGTCTCCAGGTAGGCGTGACAGGAAAGCCAGAAGTCGATGACAGGATTGAGTAGTGGTGGCGCTTTTACTTTTTATTTATTTTTACAGGAGTCAACGATATTGGAATGGAAGAAAGCAAAATCATCTGTAAGGGTGATGTTATGAATAACTATTTTATGAGATTTGGGCAAGGACATTGACAACTCTTTGGGATATTCCTAAAACATACGCTCTCGAAGAAAAAAAAGGTTAAGCCTTTTTTGGGAAGGTTAAGCTTCTCCTTTCCATTTAGCTCTCAGGCAGCTCTCACCTTTATTTTTTCCCCTGGACTCAATCCGTTGTCCTTTTCTCTTATCCATTGTGTGTTTTTTCTGAGAAATGTTTTTTCTGTTACTCTGATATCTGATGGGCATTGAGGAGGGCACCTGTTGGGATGAGCACTGGGTGCTGTATGGAAACAAATTTGACAACAAATTATATTTAATATAAAAAATCTGATATCAAGTGTCTCTATACTAACAAATTGCATTTTTTTAAATCTTGCCAATTCTCATAATCTCCCCCCCTGGATGTCTCCACCCATAGGTCTCAGAATCATAGAAAAGGAGACTCAATCTGTTTAAATTGGAACTTCTTGGAACTTCCATTCTTACCCTGATGGGGTAACTGACCTGCCGTAAACAATGTAAAACAGATCAATATATATGAGGAAGTTAGTTTCAGGCATTAAAAAACAAGTAATGTCAGACCATTTAAGAAAAGGGAAGTATATCAAGTGAACCATGTACGTCACCCAGCTGTCTGCTTGGGGCACTTTTTGGACTGCAGTGGGGTGTGCAGGTGCATAGGGGCTTCTTATGGGTTCTTAGCTATAAGTTAGGCTGTGCATACAGAGAGTGGCTTCATAAGGCTTATGAAAGACTGGTTGCTGATGGGCCAGTGGTTGTGAAATGCTGTGAAACATTGAGTTTTGGCCAGTCCAGGATGGAATGTGTTCAGTGAACACTGGGCATTCAGTTGAGGCCATATTCTAGGAGTAGGAACCATGCCCTAGACCAGAGGTTGGGAAACTATGGCCAAATCTAGCTTGTGGCCTTTTTTTGTGTGGCCAATGAACTATGATTGCTTTTTTTTTACATTTTTAAGAGGTTGTTCAAAAGCAACAGCAGCAGGAGGAAGAGGTGAGGAAGAAAAGGAGGACGAAAAGAGAGGAAAAAGGAGACAGAAACCGTACATTGCTCATAAGGCTAAAATATTTATTACCTGGTCTTTTATAGACAGTATTTTCTACCCCCCTATAATATAGTAAAGGCCTCATCCTGGGATGAAGAATGAATATGAAATATAACCACCCTAACAAAACAAACAATCAAACAAAAAAAGCCAGAGTAAGGAAATTAGCCAGTAATTAGCTGCTTTGCAAAACAAAACTAAACTTTTTTTAAAAGAAAACAACATAATCCAGACTCCACAAATGGCCCACAATGTTTAGCATACAACGAAACATTGCTAGACACATGAGAAATTAGGATTGTGCTACCTATGGTCAAGGAAACAGTAACCAGTCAATAGAAGTAGACTTTGATATGACCCAGACATTGTACTTAGTAGACTAGGACCTTAAAACTACCATTATATGTATGTTAAGAAACTAAAAGGAAAGGATGTACACAATAAATCAACAGATGGGAGATCTCAGTGGAGAAATGGAACCATATGGAAATTCTAAAACTGTGTTATGATATTGCAAGTGGAAAGTTTACTGGATGAATTAAACAGCAAATTGGAGACTTCAAAAGAAAAGGACAGTGAGCTTGAAGAGAAGGCAATAGAATTGTCCTCTCTGAGGAAGAAAGATAAAAAAGATGAAAACAAGGAACAGACCCTCAGTGACCTCTGGGAGACTGTTAAACTGTCTATTAAGAATCCAAGAAAGAGGGGGAGTGGAGTGGAAAAATGTCTGAGGAAATAATATCTGACAGTTTCCCAAGTGTGGTAGGAAAATAATTACTCATCTAAGAGCTCAGCAAATTCTAAACGAGTACAAAGAAAACCATACTTAGACACATCATAGTCATCCTTCTGAAAACCAAAGATAAAAGGAATATTTTAAAGACAGCCAGGGGAAAAAAGACCAAATATTTACAGAGGAACAGTCATGCATCTGACAATGCTCCCAAGAAACAATGAAGGACAGAAGAAAATGGAGGAACATTTTTAACATTTTGGAAGAAGAGGAAAAAAATACCTGTCATTCAAGAATTCTCTATATAACATGGATATCCTTCAAAAGTTAGGAAAATAAAGAGATTTTCTGATAAATAAAACCAGAAAACTTGTGGCAAGCAGACAAGCACTGCAAGCAAGGCTAAAGGAATTTTTTTTTTAGCCTAAAGAGTAATATCAGTGGAAACAATGAAACGATGAAAACAAATGAAACAAACAAGAGGAACAATGAAAACAAACAAGAAAGATGGGAAAAATAGAGGAACAATAGTAAGATAGTGGAATTAAACACAATCATATTAATTACTTAAAGTGAATTGACTGAACTCTTTTTTTTTTTTTTTAGGGACACTTGATTTTTTTTTAAGTTTATTTATTTATTTTGATAGAGAGAGGGAGAGAGTACATGTGAGCAGGGGAGGGCCAGAAAGAGAGGAAGAGAGAGAGTCCCAAGCAGGCTCCATGCTGTCAGCGCAGAGCCCAACAAGGACTCAAACGCATGAGCCTTGAGATCATGACCTGAGCTGAAGTCGAGTTAGATGCTCAACTGACTGAGCCACCAGGGCGCCCTTTGACCAAACTCTTTATTTAAGAGGCAGAGATTGGATAGAAATGTAAGACTCAACGATACGTTAATTATAGACAATGCAATTTAAGTGCATGTAAATATATGTATTTTGAATGAAAGAAGGGAAATGATATGCAATAAAATAGTAAGCATAAGAAAACTGTGCCTAAATCAGTTTCACACAAAGTAGACTTCAAGACAAAGGTGTTTATTGCATGTAAATAGGGACTTTTCATAATGGTGAGTTAATTCACCAAGACGTCTCAGAAACCCTAACTACATATATGGATGCACAGGATAACAGACCTATAGAACACATGAAACAAAAACTCACAGAATTAAAGCAGGGACTAGACAAAGCCCCAATTATAACTGGAGAATTTCATACCTTGTTTTCATAGGTTGGTGGGTAAGAAGGCAAAATGAGATCAGTAAAAGAAGAGTGGGAGAGGGGTGCACCCCCCTCCCCCCCACCTACACTGACCACTTATGCTCCTGATCTCTTGTACACATATTTGAAATGTCTTTCCTTTACTTCTCTGTTTATCGAAAGTATGTGAAATCAACTAAGTAAATTATGACACCTATGTTGTGGTTCTCTTTGTTCTGGGACAGTAGAAGTCTCTGATTATTTAAATAAGAGGGGAAGCCCAGCACATTTATCACCTTGGTACAAGTCAATTGACAGGGCCAGTCAATTACAACATCTCCACTGGCCTGGTATCTCGCTCACTACCTGCAAACATTTGCTTGTTCAATAGGGACACGTGCAAAGCTTGGCATCACTTTGGTTTTCTTGTTTTCTTTTCTTCTGTTTTCTGTTTTGTTTTACTCTCTTCTGTGGTGTGACATTATGGCCGTACTACTTATCATTTTCAATTTGTTTATTGCAATTATTTGAAAACAATATCAGAACAGATACCCTAGGGTTTTTTTGGCCATTTTTGCCTTTGGCAATTTTTAATTTTTTTTTTTTAATTTTTTTTTAATGTTTATTTATTTTTGGGACAGAGAGAGACAGAGCATGAACTGGGGAGGGGCAGAGAGAGAGGGAGACACAGAATCGGAAGCAGGCTCCAGGCTCTGAGCCATCAGCCCAGGGCCCGACACGGGGCTCGAACTCATGGACCGCGAGATCGTGAACTGAGCCGAAGTCGGACGCCCAACCGACGGAGCCACCCAGGCGCCCCCTTTGGCAATTTTTTCTAAGCTCTCTTCTCCTTCCTTCCTTTCCCATCATGTCTTCTGTTCCTTGGTTCACAATGCTTGGGGGAGATTTCTTAGCTGTAACCCGGGCTAGGAGAGAGGACTGGCCTAACACACTCATGATTCAGCATTTGTAGACACGTTGACCTGTGTGGGTAGGTGGGAAAACAGCAAATTGCATTTGTATATAGAAGACTATGCATATTTCATTAAGTTCTACGTCACGGAAGTCTATGAATTACGGAGTTCGGAGAGCTAAAGCTAATATTATGTTAGAATCTTGTCTTCCTACTTGACTAGACTGGCCCTTCCGGGTATGGCACAACACCTTCACTTTGTAAATTTCCCAGCTGATAACAACCCTCTGGGCTTTCTCCTCCTTTCTCATTTGGTCAATAGTCACTCATGATATTTTCTCTTCCCTTTGAGCCAAAGTGGGACCTCAAACATGTTTTATTTAGATGGCACAGTTCAATTTCCTCAACGGTGCCAGATTGAGGTATCTGGAGATCTCCCAAGCAAATGCAAATTTTCAGCTTTTCTTAAACCAACAAGGACAAAAAGGAAATTCTGGGCATTACTAAGCCTGGGCCTGCTCCTTCAGTCAGGTGGCCTTCTGAGTTTGTTCCTCCTCCTACACCCTTCTACAACCTCCCAAATACCCTAGAGTTTAGAAAAGTAAAAACAGGTTTGGAGAGCTCCGATTTAAGGCAGATAAGTGAAGGAGTTCAGAGCAAGTCTCCCCAAAATGTGACACTTTGGCATGTGGACTATTTTGAACTGAAGGCAATTGAGACCCTGTGAGCTACAAGAAAGTTTTACCCCACCTTTATCTACCTTGATGACTCTAGACTGGGGTCTTTCCCAGAATTAGAGTTATTAGCAGAGATACATTTTATCGGAGGGACCCATCTGTATGACAGAGCAAATATCTAATTATTGAAGCATCTTCTCTTTTTATTGTTCTGTGAATTGTCCTCCCCTTTAAAGCCCCAGACCCTTATCCCTTTCCTTAGCTTAGGATGGCATATATACATCCTTTTACTTTTCTACCTCTGAACGCCTCATGTATGTGGGGTTCCTATGCATACAAAATTAAATTGGAGTTTCTTCTGCTAATCTGTCTCATGCCAATTTACTGCTTAGGTCAGCCAGAAGAACATTTCAAAGGCGGATAAAAATTCCTCCTCTCCAACAGTTTTGGCAAACCGGCCAGGAGACCTCACTTGGATGAGCACTGCTCATCCCAAAGCTGCTGCTCCAGAAAGATCTCAGGGCCTCTGATAAGAGCTGGCCAAAAGTGAGAATTCTTACCATGTGACGCTCCCAGATCTCTACCTGCAGATTACAGCAGCAGCCGCAGAGAGTGGAAGTCCTCTTTTTCTTTTCTAAGGTTAGATTAGCAGGAGAAAGTTCTTGTGGAGCTGGTTTCTTGGGTCTTAGCAGCCCTGGTGATCCTTTCGCTCCTGGAGTCGTTACTGCTTTTGTGTCTGTTGTGTCGTTTGTCTTAAGGGAGGAAACCTAGGACAGAACACAGACATGGGCCCTATAAGACTGCTATTCTAGCTGACCTCACACCCTGGTGCATTCACAGTCCTCATCAGGACCAGCGTCCGTTCGGACAAAATTTGCAATGGGTTAATGTGAACATGAGATAGAGGCTGTTGCTAAGGAACATCTTGGAAGCCAAAGCTGCAAAATCGGTGGGCACGGGGTGAGAGGTATTAGTTTGGTCCCAAGAGACCCGAGGCTTAGCCAAAGCTGTTATGTGCATATCAGAAGAAACAAACGAGGCTTTCCTTTCATCTTATTCGATGATCTGAGAGCTTGGTGTTGTGACCAGTGAAAATATTCTCTGTGTTCTCCACCATCCAAGAGGGGTAGTTACTGAAGTACAGCTTGGTGGCCAAATAGACTGGAGTTCCAAGCAGCATTCTCTTTGGCCTACTGGTGGGGAAATTTGTCAGAAGGAGCCTCAGTCTCTAAGGGGCCTTTGTTGTCTCAACCTTCATTGCTTTTCTAGTGTCGGAAAAGTCCCATTCCTGTGACACCTATGTGGTGTCACAGATTGACGAGTGTATGACTGGAGGCATCTCACGTTGTCATGGGAAACCGCACTACCCCATCCTTACCACCTGTGCAACAAAGGCCTTCGTTTTCTTAGGCTATCTGTGAGAGTGAACTTTCTGGATCTAGTGAGGGCTACGTAGTTTGCACTGTCTTACAGGATGCCTCCTTTGCTTTGGGTCAAGTCATAAAGAGGCTTCCTGGTTTGAGTTGCTCTTCAGAGATCCTACTGGTCAATGCCCACATGATGGATCCTTTGAATGGCCTGTATTTGAAAGGAAAATAATTTACAGAGCTCTCATCCTTAACGATTTATTGACACCCGTGGAGAGACCAAATTCAAAAGAGGACATAAAGAAATATAATCACTAGCCTTAGAGGCTCACATAAGATGAAAAAACAGACATTAGAATAAAAATTAAATCCAAAGGAAATTCCCCTTCTCAAAATCCAGCTCCATTTCTCTATTTTAATTTCCTGTTTTTTTCTACAAGATTGACGAGAGAACACTGTAGCCCCATCTCTAGGCTTAGGGTATAAAGTTACCCCCCCATAAATGTTGAAAGTCAGGAAGCAAATTTTGCAGAGAAGCCTGGGACACGCAGTGGGGCTCACTTTGCTGGGCTCCCTAATCAGGCTCTGCCAGTTTCAAGCCTTCCTATGCAATATCTTTTGTAGACATATCCTGGATCCCCACCAAAGGAAGTCGTGTCCCCTGGACGGCAGCCGGGCCTTTCCAGAAAATTCTACCAACTTTAGAGAAGAATTAGATCAGTGACCATTCACAAATCATGCCCCCCTCCCTGCAGAGAGGGAAAAATGAGGAGGATTTCTCCAAGGCCCTCCTGCAAAGGATTAGCTGACAGCCCGATGTTCAGAGACTGATAGAAAAGGGAAAAAAAACCTCACGATGCCCTTTCCTTTCCAAATCCAGCCCCATTGGTTACTGATCGGTTCTGTTTTCAATATAGCTATGGACTTCCCGCCTGGGACATGCAGGCTATTAGTTCTTTCTTTTGACTATCTTTGGGAGTGACTGGATCTTGGGAAGATAGAATCCTCTGCACACTCTTTGAGGACCTGTCTTACAAGGGGGGGATTTAATACTGCCAGAAATATTTACTGTTTGTCCTGGCTGAAGACTGAGAAAATATTTAACATATACATATACATATATATATGTATATGTATATGTTAAATGTGTGTGTGTATATATATTTTAAGGTATATATATACATATACATATATGTATATATATGTGTGTGTATGTATGTGTGTGTGTGTGTGTGTATATTCATTCTAGGGTAGGTCTGTAATCAAAAGTTGGCCAGATCAAAAGCATAATAGAATTTTTAAAAGCCTTTCTCCCCTAAGTTAGAATACAACCATGTACCCAGAGGGAAAGAAACAAATCCCCAGTTCCTTGAGGGTTTAAAAACAACTGTCCTCATTTCACAAATCTTTGCAGAACTAGAAATATGGCTCTGAAAGAGTTCAATGTCAATCTGTCCTTTTCACCAATCCCCAAACCTCCCCCTTTTATCTTAAAAGGCTTGTAAGTATTGTCCCTAGGAAACCTTCTTGGTGGAATTTGGGGTACTTTCTTTGTGACTTTGTGATGTAGATTTTCTATCCCCCTCTTCTTTTGGACCTAAGAGCCATTATTTGAAATGCAAACTGTAGAGGGAGGTTTCTTATCAGAAGAAAAAAAAAAAGGGAGAGAGGAAATATTTGGAATTTGGGCAAAAGCGAAAGCTCCACAAATATTAGTAACCGTAAGGTCTCTGCATCTGCTCATGTGTATCTACATGTATATGTGTTGTAGATGTGTGATATTTTTCTACCTCCAGATGGTGTTGCCAAAATTAATTTGTTAAGGCTTCTATTTAGTTGGTTTGCAAGCAAGTACTTATAAGGATTGGCTATGCTAAAATTCTGAGAAAAATCAAAACTAACCCAAATGTTTTTCAGGTTCATGTAATCTAGGATTAATCTTTAACAAATAAAAGCTAATTGAAATTTGTTGGTTTAATTAAAATAGGCATGCCTTTAGAGTTATCAGCATTAAATGTAATACTTCTATTCTACCTAGGTTTCCTAAAAGTCAAATAAGCCCCTGTTATCTCTGTTAAAGAATTTGTCAGCAAGAAAGAAAACCCAAAGATGGCGGCTGGTTATTTAATATCACATGAAATTTTTACGGTGAATCCAAGCATAATTATTAAAAACAAACGAATGAAATAGATGGAAGTAAAATAAAAGTTTACAAGTGACCTGTTCGGCAGTATTTATGTTTTATGGTACGCCTACTAAATAATTCCCCAAATCTCCTTTGCATTTTGCTAAGTTAGATTAAATGATGAAAATTCATTGTATGTCTAGGTCATTTCCAAATAAGATGAAATATGTGAAATATTAATTGCTAAACAAAGCTAAGTTTGCCAACTCTTATCTTCTTGTTACAGAGAAGCTGAAGATAAATTTGGGTCTACTGGTAAACACGTTTTGAGTTTATTGAAAGTTTGTACTATGAGAAAGCACACATTTTGAGCAATTATGAAATGTATTCATAAATTCGCCAATCTAAAGAATGCTGGTGTAGTCGTTCACAATTGCTCATTTAGTTTTCACTAGAAACTAAGGGTTTTTAGAAGTTAAGAATTCTAATTAATATATGTAATTAAAGCTACTAGAAATAATAAGGGAAACAGCTCTGTATGCAGGAAGTGTAGGCTGTGTTTTTTTGTAAGAAAACATGTGAGGAATGGAGATGCATTTTTGTTTAGGGAAATAAAAGTAATTTTGTCTTAAAGATTTTTTCAGGGTGTCAAAGAGAACCAGGGACAAATTAGAGTAGACATAGAAAGTTGTAGAAGGTTTATGAAAAGGGGATCTTGGGAAAGGAATTTGATGGGTGATCAAACTGGATAAGAGTGAATGAGTCTGTTATAAGGGTATTAAAAATAAGCTTTAATATCAATAGTGTACTTATATAAAACCAGAACTTAATTTTATTTCATCTGTGAAAAAGACGAGATTTTCTTGAACTATTGGTCTGCTCCATAAGATTGTAAAATACATATTTGTTTCCTTTTTAAAGTTATCTGCCTAGGAAACAAAGATTCTATGCTCTGCTAAAATAATTTCCTGTGTTTATCAGGTCTTTGATTAAGAAAACAGAATCCTTTTAATATTAAAAGAGCTAAGTTTTGCCAATGACTATGTAAGCTTTTGTATTTGCCTTTAAAAATCTTTTATTGTCACTGGTTAAATAGATAACTATTATTTCACAATGACCTACATTCCTGTCGACCAAGTGCTTTAAAATCTTTTTTTAAAAAAATATTTTGACAAACATCCCCAAATCAAATCTCAATAAAGACTTTTGACCTAGAGAAAAACTTTTAAGATTTTTCCAGACCAGTCCCTGGAACATTCTAAAGGATTTGTTAAACTAATTAGGTTCATTTGATATGTTAAATTACATGGGAAACATTGACAAATAAAAATAATACTAAACCTTCTTTATGTTGTATTTGTAGAGGTATATTTTATTTTATTTTTTTATTATTTTTTATATGAAATTTATTGTCAAATTAGTTTCCATACAACACTCAGTGCTCATCCCAAAAGATGCCCTCTTCAGTGCCCATCACCTACCCTCCTCTCCCTCCCACCCCCCCATCAACCCTCAGTTTGTTCTCAGTTTTTAAGAGTCTCTTATGCTTTGGCTCTCTCTCCCACTCTAACCTGTAGAGGTATATTTTATAAGTATTCTAGAAATTGTATAAAATTCTTAAACTTTTGATATGTCCTGGTATGTTCTATCACTTTTAATTCTAATTATTAAAATGTTGTGTGTCACAGAAATAATCAAATTCCCTAGTCAGTTCCATTACAATGACTTCTCATCAGATGTCTAACGATGGACGTTAAAAAATATTTTGTCATTTACAGTTATTGTTTTAGTCAGATGCTTTTACAAAATTGTCTCTGCAAAAGTGCTTCACCTTCAGAGAGATTCATCGGAAAGCCTTTTGACAAATACAGCTTTCTGATAACCTTTAAGTTCATAAAAGTAAACTGCGTAAGAATTAGTAAGAAAACTGGATTTAAGCAGAACAAGAATTGATAACATGGAACTGAATGAACTGAGGAAGATGATTATAATTTTTATGACTCTTATTTGAAACATTGCTGGTTCTCTGGTGTTTGCTCTTCCAGATTGAAGGAAACTTCTCTTAAGCTGTGACTTAGAGCAATTGACAAAATATACCTTTGTAAGCAAATATGAAACATTTTTCTTTGTCTTCCTACCTGATCCGTCCAGAATTCAGAAACTCTCAATGAGTATTCTTATTTTGATGGCAATATAGTTATTTCAGTAAGTTCAATAGTTCAATATGAATTTGTTTTTCTTATAATAAGACATAATTAGAAACATTGTTTATATGACCAAGGCCTTGACTGGAAGGTCATACTTGAGAGATGTGCACAGACTCAGAAAAGACCAGACAGCTTTCAAGAACTAAGGTTGACTCTAGGGAGCCAATAGAACCCTTTAGAAAAACAGCCTGGTCCCATTTTTTTAGGGTTCCCAGCAGTCCAACTAGATGAACAAGGAAGCTACAGGAATCTCAGGATATTTGGGGGACCTCAGGAGGAGAGGAATTCACCCAAATCTATAGGGTATAGCAGGTGAAGTCTGATGGCAAGTCCTTGACTTGGCTTTCCTGGCCTTGAGAGGCCTTTAAAAGTTCAGTCTCAAATGCCTTATGAAAAATGCTAACAAAACAGATTCAAAAGAACCTGTGTGGTTAATCCCTATCCTTGCTGCATTTCTATAATCAGGTCACATTCGTTGAAACTGGACTTATTTTACAAGCAAGTGAGAGTGATTTGAGAGAGAGACATTACATTTCAGTAACACACGTTCGTGGATGTTAGATTCTGGTTCTGATCAACTTTCCTTGAGAATTTGTTATATGTGCCTACAGACTGGACTGGATCCTGAATCCTTCTGTTTTCCTCACATAGCTGGCTGGACGACTCTCCCCACGAATGTTTCTAATTTTCTCCCATCTTTCTGACGTGCAATCGTTGACAATTCAGGCTGCCCTTTTCCCTGAAGCCCTGCAAGCCGAAGCTGGGCAACTTGATACACACTTCAGAGAAGTCGTCACAACAGCCTCCCTTCACACAATCTTTGTGCCTGTTGCTGGGCTGGCTGCACAGAAACATCGCCAGAGATGCGCAAACTGCGAGCACCGGGTACCATCGCTCTGTCTGCAGGCACTTCGTCCTGACGTCTAGAAATGTTCCCACTGGCAGCACCCAGGACTTAGATACTGGGTTTATAATTCACTCCAACCATTAACCTTTATTTTTCTTTTGTTCCCTTAAAGATGCCTCTTATGAATTACCTGATTGCTTGCGCACCACAGGCCTCACTTTGGGAGCCTCGCTGCAAGGCCACCTCCTGAAATGAGACGACTCTTCACCTGAACTGACCCGTTCTTGAGACCGGTTCATCGAGATAAGGAGAAATCCGCTAGCTTAGTTTCTGGGTTGTGGGACTTCTTTAAAGTGTCAAAGGCAGGACTAGAGGGGTTCAGAGTAAGTCTCCCCAAAATGTGCCACTTTGGCATGTGGCTGTTCTGAGCTGAAGGCAATTGAGGCCCTCCAGTCTCAGAGAGAAACTTCGCCCCTCCCTTAACTACCTAGAAGAAGCTAAATTGGGTGTCTTTCCCAGAATTAGAGTTATTAGCAGAGATGTTTTAGTTGAGTGACCCCTCTGTATGGTAGTGCGACTATCTACTTACCAAACGTCTATGCTTCTCACTGCCCTGTGAATTCCCCTTTTCCCCTTTGAAACCCCAGACCCCTATGTCATTCCTTAGCTCAGGATGGCATATATCCGTCACTTTACCTTCCTGTCTTTGAACCTCTCGTGTACGTAGGGTTCCGGTACATATAAAATTAAACCTGATTTTCTCCTGTTACGCTGTCTCGTGCCAATTTAATTCTTCGATCAGCTGGAAGAACTTAGGAAGGATAGATAAACATTCTTCCTCCCCAACGTAAGAATCAGAGGGATCACATTATTTGAAAATCCGAGTCTCCTTTTCCTGTCATTATCAGATATACACGCAAACCCCTTGATTTCGTTTCTTTTACATGCCTGGGGAAAAAAAAAAAAACAATCCGAAAAAGAACAAGGCTGAAACTTTGCATAGCTTCCTCTAGATGGCAGTATTGTACCAGTATTATGGCAAATACCCCTCATTCCAGCTACCTCCGAGATGTTACTTCTCTAATTTTTCAGCGGGAATAATTTTCGTTTCTACATTTATTACGGTATTTTTTCAATAATGTCAAATTTATCAGGAAGCAGGTAGAGTCCATAAGCTGCAATGTTTTAAACAAGAACAAACGACAATCTCCCCCCTGCTCCACCCCCTTCCAGAGCTTTTGGGGTTGATTATTTGAAGCAGAACATATTGCGACGGATAATTGTCACGATTATGCGGGCTGTTCATCTGGCGTTTGCGTGTGTACATGCAGTCAGCTGTCACATCTGCAGTGTGCGCTGGAAAAATAGCCCCTTCTCCGTACACTTTGAAGCAGCAAATGCTTCTCATTTGGAACAATTTCCTTATTTTGTTTTGTGGATAATGAATGTTACCCACAACTCTGAGAGGCAAGGGAGCAGAAAAGAGTCTGTATGATGAGGGGGGGCTCTCAGAGATACACGCGCACATGAGTAGACAAATGTGAGCCATGTGTTGGCCCCGTGCGTAAACAAGGCAAGTGCCGCCCGAGAGAATCGTGTGTGTGTGTGTGTGTGTGTGTGTGTGTGTTAATTAGATTAATGGGTTGAGAGCAAATCCATTTCCGAGCAGCTAATTAAATATTTCATTTTGAGTTGTTTTGCGTAATGTGCTTTGGTAGGCGACAGACACCTGTGAGGCCTTGAATTTTACCTTCAGGCACAACCCGCTAATATTTCACTGGTGTAATTCCTTGGTTTGGGTGCTTTGGGTTTTGAAAGCACCGCATTTCTCGTCCTGGTTAATCCACTTGGTGGTGGAGTATGAAACAGGCACCCTGCCCTTCCCTTTCCTAAAGGTTGGCCAGTGACATCTTGGACCAACCTAAGGAGGCTTTAAGCTGCCTTGAGGTCATCACCTTGATCGTGTCCTAAAATTTAGTTTTGGACGAGCTCCACGAGGGCCTCTGTCCCCCAGGGTTCAAGTGTTACGATTTCTCTGACGGACTGGTCCTCCAGTCCCTGCACGAGCTTCTTAGGGACGGAAAGTCAGGGGTGGCCTCAGTAGTGGCTCCACTAAGGGACAGAGCCTACGGGGACGTGCGTCCTCACAGAGAGCCAAGGGGACAGCAGGGGCGGGGAGGCAGTGCAGGCAGACAGGTGAACAAGACTGCTGCCTGGGGAGCTCCGTAGGTGACAGGGACAAGTCTGCGCCCTCAGCACGGCCCTCCAGGCCACTTACTCTGATTTCACTGGAAATGACACATGGGGTGGAACCCGTCCTCCTTTCTTGGCTGATCCAAACAACAGGAGGCGGCACCCTCTGTGACCTGGCCCTGCTATTATGAGAGAGACAGGCTTCTTTCTGTGGTCCAGACTCCTCCCCCTTCCCCTCCCCCCTTCCCCCCCTCCCGCCCCTGAACTGAATGCCTTGAATCTTAGATCGAAGTGATGGATTTTGACCAGTGGTTTTTACCATTGTTCTCTGCTTGGCACACCCCTTTTCCCACATCCTGCTTGGTGTCTGGCCTTTGGGTCAAGCTTGGCAACACCATATAGGGTGTCTAGAGAAAAGGTCGCCGGTAGCCTTTCTTTGCTCTCAGGCGCCTCCCCTGTTAGCGGTGGCTGCGTGCTACCCACCCTGTCAAAAAAATCAGAGAGTCAGCTCAGCCTCCTCTCCTGCAGCTCTTCCCGCCGCCTGACCAGGGATCCAGCCTGAGTTTTGCTATTCCAGGCCCTCCCAGACACCCTTCCTTGCTTCCTCCCCACCTCTTCCTTCTGCGTTGCTCAGGGCCTCCAGGAAGTCTATGTGTCTTCCACCAGGCCTTCCTGGACTCACCTCTGTCTGCACAGCAACATTTTCCCTCCCTAAAAGCCTCCGGATCCTCAACCCACCCGCTTGGAGGTAATTTGAAAGATCCCCTGGACAGGTATGGGCCCTGACCGTCTTTCTGTCCAGGTTTGCCGCGGCTCTAACCCCGGGGTAAATGAAATCCGAATCCGGGCCAACACACATCCACCTCCTCCGGCATTTGAAGCTCTGACAGTCTTTCTAGTTTCGAGAAAACTTCCAGGACAACCTACCTGTCATCCACAGCGCGTGTTTTCAGCCCCGCAGTCTTGGGCTAAGGGGACCTGGTTATAGGAGGCGTGCGGTCTGCTTTTCCACCTTGGGACCATCTCGTCTTGCCTCGGGCCTGGAAGTCCCGGGTTAAACCGGGCTCTCCTGTCAAAACGCTCACAGTGAAATGGAGAGCATTCGCAGAGGCGGAACGGCTTCAAGGAACGGGAAGGGAAGAGCTGGGCCCAGAGGCAGCTCCAGCGGGCAGACGCCCTGACTGCTGACTCAGAGGGTCTTCAAGGCAGAGCAGGTGTTTTCCGAGAGGGTGAAGCGAGGACTCGCCTTCCAGGCGGAGGGACGGGCGTGTGCAGAGGCGGGGCGCGACGAGCTCAGCTAAAGTCCGGCCTTCTTCACAGAGGATGACCTCAGGCCCCAGTGGGTTCACTGTTAGGGCTTGTCTCATCCTCGCGCCCCCCTGCCCCCCGCCCCCACCCCAGGAGACCAGCTCAGGCCTTTTCTGTACCTTCCCGGTCCCCAGGACGGTGCCGTCCAACCTCCCAGAGACCGGCGTCGCGCAGGGGGGAGTCCAGGATGAATGAAACCAAACCTTGCAGGTGGCCAGCTCCTCACCGGCCCCGCGACTAAGGAAAAGATCCTCCTCCCGGAATGTGAGAGGTGACCAAGGTGCGGAAGCTTCTTTTGGTGGAAGCCACGGGGAAGGGAGCTGAAACATCACTGCCTTTTCACCATGCAAGGTGTTTTTCTGCAAGATGAAGGGTTTTGTTTTTGCTTTTTTGCTTTTTTGTTTGCTTGTTTTAGCAAGACCCTGCATTCCTTCTTCTTTTTAATATTTATTTATTTATTTATTTATTTATTTATTTATTTATTTAAGTGAGCGAGCAGGGTAGGGGCAGAGAGAGAGGTCGAGAGAGAGATTCATTCCCAGGCAGGCTCAGCGCCGCCAGCACGGAGCCCGACATGGGGGCTCGATCCCACGAACCAGGAGATCATAACCTGAGCCAAACTCAAGAGTCGGATGCTTAACTGACTGAGCCACCCCGCCGCCCCTGCAAGGTGCCGTGTTTTTCCTCTCTGGTGCGTGTTTGAGGACGCTGCACAGTAGCAACTCTGAATTCTGGGCTCAGCTCAGAGACTTGTCCCCATGCCTCTAAAAGAGAGCCCCATGAAAGAATCAGCTTCCCCATTCCTGCGTTTGCATCATTTACACATAAACCTTCAGGAGGATTCCTCCTCTGGCTTCCCATCCCCCCACCCCGCTCCAATGCAGGCCTTTTAGGAACCACGTGTCTGGCCAGGTTGCACCCCTCCAATCATCAAAACCGGAAAGCCGCCCTCATTACTGAAGAAAATCTGAAACTGCCTCCCAATCGTACAGTTGATGTGATTGTTTGCCTTACTCGACTGTAATCAGTGATAGATGGCAAGGGCGGGGGGCGCGCTAGGGGACCCTGTCTGGGGCTGTCGACACTGGGGACGTTAAGTGGGGCTGCAACCACGCAGCCACCTGTCGTTATGGGAACCCTGAAGGCTCTGCCCAGATGAGGGCTGCCTACCCCTTGATGGGACGAGGCGCGGGTTTGCTCGGGTTCATTACATGATGCCTTCAGTCTAGAAGGTTGGAGAGGTCTGACATTTACTGACAAAAAACACTTTTTTTTTTTTTGCAAAAAAAAAATCCACATCTGTAGACAATAAAGAAAATATTTCTGGTGTGTGTGTGTGTGTGTGTGTGTGTGTGTGTGAGAAGCCCTGTGGCCTGACCACCATGGGGGTCCTCATCTTGGTTTGCACCACCTCCCCGTGCATGGCTCGTGTGCACGTCCGTCTTCGATCTGTGCAGCTCGGCCTCCCTGGTCAGATGTGAATACTGTCTGTGCGTGAGCAGCTGCGGCTTCTTGCTCTCCCTGCCTCTCCGCTTCAGAGTGGAGAGGAGTCACCTTCCTCTGGTGTGGGGACCTTCTGGCTGGTCTTGCTCACTGCGTCTCTGGGTCCCCGATCGGTGAGGAAACGTGCGAGGCTGGGGCTGGCTTAGAATTCTAACGCGTTTTCTGTCCCCCGCGTCATTACTGTCTTTAATGAAGCCAAGGCACATTGAGGAGGGAGGGGAGACCATGAAGAGTTCTCTCTCTTTGATTTGCCCAAAGTGTGTTTGGCTCACAATAAAATGCAGCGGAAGCTACGTATCTTTCCCGATCTTTCCCGAAGAGCATGGAATTATAGAAACAGTCCACTGAGGAGGCCTCAAAGCTGGAGGTGTTTGAAAACTGGTTTCTGTTTTTTGTTTAATTTTTAAAACATTTTTCATTTCATTTTGAGAGACAGAGAGACAGAGGGCGAGCAGGGGAGGGGCAGAGAGAGAGAGAGAGAGAGAGGGAGATGCAGAGTCTGAAGCAGGCTCCGGGCTCCGAGCTGTCAGCCCAGAGTCCGACACGGGGCTCAAACTCATGAACCTTGAGATCATGACCTGAGCTGAAGTCGGATGCTTAACCGACTGAGCCACCCAGGCGCCCCTAGTTTGCTTTTTAAGGTTTATTTATTTAGTTTTGAGAGAGAGCGAGTGGGGAGTGGCAGAGAAAGAGGGAGAGAGAGAGAATCCCCAGCAGGCTCCCCACTGTCAGCATAGAGCCCTACACAGGGCTCGAACTCACGAACCAGGTGCTGGCCAGTCCTTCTGTGGCACCTCTACGGATCAGGAGCCTGATGGTGATAGAGACCAGGTAATAGACTATTTCGGTAAAGAGCTAGAATTTCTCTTTGCTTCTTGTAGAATCTTCTCTTTTATCCTTCATTTCCAAATAGGTCAGGAAAAATGGGGCTGTCTCCAGCGTACGTGTTAACTCATTACCTGTCAGTTGCAATTTCTCAGATGTCTGCAAACTTTGCACATCACGTGGTACGTATTTTATTAATTTACATATAAACCAATGTTGGCAGTCACTCAACAATCCACCCGAAGCAGGCAGATCCTTTACCAACGTCCTATGTTGATTCTCTCTTGGGTTCTTTCCTATCATATTTATATCCCCTTTGGTAGCAACTTGTTTTATTACCATTCATCGTCCTTTTATCTCTTTAAATATAGAGTGAATTTCTTGTGTGGCAAACTTCTGGAAGATTACCTTCTAAAATATGGTTGTGTTGATTTGATAAATGCTTTGTAAATATTTGAAATGATGGGATTTGATAATAAACCACTGGTTTCTGACTCTCCGGTGAACATGTACATGCAAATAAATTATGATTCCTGTCTTATCCCCCACTTTCCTGGTCCCCCAAGCCTGTGCCTCTTATTTCTATCTTTGTTACCATTGTCAGTGAATATAGGTTCTGCTTCACTTAAAACAAAATTACTCATCATCAGTTGGAAGGGCGAATTGTCCCTACTTTTATACAAAGCAGCCCATCACCTGCATCAAATACAGTTGTCTGAGCAAGATGGGAACACAGGGGACCAAATTGGGAGGGGGATAAGAAGAATTAACATTCACTGTCGACTCTGTGCTGAGTGTATTACATAGGTTATGACATTTCTTTTGCACAATGACCCTGTAAAACAGATATCAGATGCAAGCCATGAGACCCAGAAGTTAAATTTTTCAGTCAGGGCCATGCAGTGGTAGAGATGAGATTTGAACCGGCCAAATATGGGTTTGGAATATAATGAGGATTTAGCGGGAGAGGACAGATGGGAGGGAAAAGGATGGGTTGAAGATGATAAATTTCACGCAGTAAGGAGCAGTTAGTAAGAACACATGTAAGGACACAAATATACAAGATTAATCTCAGGACCCAGGAGCAGAAAAGGAAGTATCGTAGCCCGCACTGAGAGACCGTACGAAGGCATACTGCTGTGTTTCCCCAGGAACCTCTCGACGGGAGCCAGGAGCTGCAAGTTGCAGGCCAGTCCCCAGGCACAATAACACACTCCCTCCCCACTGTGACCCACTCTGTTTGTGACCCAAGCAGCCCAGGTGCTCCTACAATGCGCCATGTTCTGAACACATGGGCAATGCCACTTCTGTCCTACAAAAGGCAACTCCGCCATCATGGCCTCATTCCTTTGAGACCTGGAGTATCTGGGGCTTCTGGGAAGTCTTCCTAGATTGTTTTCTAGGACCCAGTTCTGTTTTACATCCTAATCTGCCAGCGGTAAGACTAATACCACAACCAGGCAGAGCCAAAATGGCATCCAGGTCCGAAGGGAGATGAGAGGGTCCACAAAAATTCATCGGATGCTCTATGGAAGGCTTCCTGCTTTGGGTACCTCCTGCCAGAGCCTCAGAACAGAGACTTCAACAAAGTAAAACGCTCAATCGAAGGCTCAATAGACATTTGATGAAAGATGGAAGGAAGGAAGGAAGGAATCCTATCAGTTAGTATATTTACCCGCCAGTTGCAATGGAGGGTAACGTTGACTGTATAATACCCAACGAGTACTTCTCAAAGTTCCAAACAGTACAAAGCTTTCTTCCATTACATTGACCTTGGAAGTCACCACGCTTAAGCACTCTGTAGTGGCTCCTAGTTTTTTTTATGTCATCCAAAGGGTCTGTTCTCATTTGCCAGCAGTGGCTGCAGCTGGGTTTGCGGGGCTCTGTAGGCTGGCCTTGACTCTTGTTGCTTCATCATTGGGGTATTTTCTTCACAGTTTCAGAGCTTTTAATGTATGATGTGGCTCTTCTTTCGATGTGACAGGATGTTGCTTCCCTCTACAAAACCAATGGTGCCCGCAGCAATGGTGGCCCCGTCGATGGCATTCCGCCCCCTAAATTACGAAAACATCCATCTCCCTTGATTCTGGCTGGGCGTTCACCAGGGGGCAGAGTGGTGGTTCCCAAGGACGGGTCCCAGAGCACCAGCCCCGCGTTGCACAAACCCCAAACGGCTGGTTTAGTTGTATGTGCAGAAAAACACACACTCAGGGAAGAGATCCTTTTGAACATAAACTGGCAAGGCTGTCTGAAAGTAATCGCAAAGACGCTCCTGTCGTTTGTAACTTTTCCTGAGGATTTGTTCAGCCGCTAAAGGAAGTGGACTCTAGTTTACTGAGCGTTGGCTTCTGTTTAGAAAATCGGATCTGCATTTATCTTCGAACTGGCTGTTGCCGTGAAAACACAAGGCAGCACACGCTTCCCCCACCCCTGCCTCAGTCCCCGTTCACACTCCGGGAGCGGTTACGGCATCCCGTTTCATCTGGGAGGGCACACGCTCCCCAAATGAGCAAGGTGTCTGCACAACGTGAACAAATAATGCAGTTAGAAGCGACTCTTCTGGGACACGTACGCGCTGGATTCTAAACCGGTGCTCCTGGACGTCGAAACCAGAAACAGAACGGTAAAAATGGAAACCCCCAGTTAATGGAACAGCAAGATCCTCCCATTGGATCTGGAAAACTCAGCCCTCTCTGAAATGGCTGGACCTCTGGCCTGAGGAGGCCCTGGGGCTGCGGGAGAGGCAGGCGCGACGGACACGGTGGATGGGGAGGCTGGGGGAGCCGGGATGTGGCCGGTGAGTGGGATGATGCAGTGACCTTGGGCGGCAGCCCAATGTCACTCTCTCTCCGCCCGCTTCACACATCTGCCAAAGGCACGTAATAACCCAGCCTCATCTCATGTGGGGGCTGAGGATTAATTAATAAGCGATTGCAAATTACTTGCTGCTCCTCGGAGGAAACGCATCCTGTAAGCGCAAAGCGTTGTAATTATCAAGCATTTCTCTGGCTCTGAAGTAATACATGGCTTCAGGGAGGCTGTCGGGACAGGTGCTGTGGCCCTTCCAGGGTGGAAACCAGAGGCTGCGGGATGGTGGGGCACGTTATTTCCCCCGTCAGCCCTCCTATGAAACAGGGCAGTCTCCCCCCCAGTAATGGTGACCCCATCGATGGCATTCCATCCCCTAAATTATGAAAACGTCCATCTCCCTTGATTCTGGCTGGGAATTCACCACGGGGCAGAGTGGTGGTTCCCAAGGACGGGTCCCAGAGCACTAGCCCCGCATGGCACAAACCCCAAAGGGCTTTGTGGGGAGCACCACATGTTATAGTCTCCTCTTGCAGATGAACAGTCCGCTTTAGTGGAAGTCCTGCAGGGGGATCTGAAGAACATGTTGAGTTTCATTTCCCTCACTCTTTCCCAAAACAATTTAATGTCTTGTCAGTGCTTACAGAAACCGCCTATTCTTCTCTGCGTATGGACGCCCCCCCATCGGAATGTGGTTTCATTTGCTCCTCTCACCCATAGATGGGTCTCTTTCTTGATGCAGAAGATTTGCACAGGCCTCGTGACTTGCTTTGGCCAACAGACCGCGGCTGACATGGCGTTGTGTTAGTTCTGGGCCTGGGCGTTCCGAGGTTCTGAGGTTCGGGCCACACTCTGGGAACCCTGCCAGTCTCGATAGGAACGCGCCTGGGCTAATCTGTTGGACGATGAGAGAAATGTGGCTCCGTCCGCCCCACTGCCAACAACCGGCAGACATTCTCTGTCCTCAACAGCGCCACCTGACCTGTCGGAGGGAAGCTGACCACAGTCGCATGCCAGAGACCATCTGTGCGGAGCCCTAAGTGTTGACCCAGGGAGTTACAAGCCAAATGAGTGGCTCTCGTTTTCAAGTTGTGGGTGGTTCGTTATACATCAATAGATTAATAATAGGATGATGACATCTATTTCGGAAGTTCTTTTTAATAGTCCTGAGCACGTGAATCGGGATCATAAGCTGACGAAGCACAGACTTTGTGGCGTTGCGGTCGGACGGGCGGTGGTCAGCTCACTATCACCGTTGCGTCTTTGTCCATGTTCGTCTGGACCGTGGGAAGGAGCAGAACTTCCACGCCCCCTGGTTCTCCCATGGTTCTGGCTTATATCCAGCCAGAGGCACCCGAGTGAGATTTGGAAAGGGGAAGAGAAGGCGACACTGCCATCCTTCAGGGTCATTGTGGGTAGAAGCGTGGGCAGGTGCTGGCGTGGGCTTTGTAGAGGCTTCTGGGCGAACTGTGAGGAACCACCCTCACCGGGCTGCACGTAGCTTTCCCGGGGCCTTGGCACCTCCTGGGAGGCTGAACTCGAGCAGTTACTCCATTGACCTTTGCTCCCCGGGCTTCCCGAGGGCACACAAACCTCTGGTGAGGGCGATTTCCAGCTCCATCAGGAATCAGAATGTGATGGTTGTTACCCTAAGAGAACGTAACTGATGGTCCTGCCGAGCCAGGCTCGAGCTGGAGCGTCACTTTGCTATCCGCACCCCCTTTTTTTTCCTTTGAAAGTTTGCTGATTTATTGTAAGGGGTACCGTCCACGGACAGCCAGATGGAAGTGATGCATAAGGCAAGGTTATGGGAGCAGGTGCGGGCCTCCCATGCCTTCCCTGCGCTTAGCAGCCTCTTAGCACCCGGATGTGCTCCCCTGCCCGCAACAGTTTAGTGCCTTAGGGGAGTCCTGGACCCTTTGCCTCCTTTAAAAAAAATTTAAATGTTTTTATTTATTTTGGAGAGGGAGACAGAGAAAGAGAGAGAGAGAGAGAGAGAGAGAGAGAGAGAGCGCTAGTGGGGGAGGGGCAGAGAGAGAGGGAGACACAGAATCCAAAGCAGGCTCCAGGCTCTGAGCTGTCAGCACAGAGGAGGGTCTGGAACTCGTGAACCACTACCTGAGCCACCCAGGTGCCCCTACCTCCTTTTGCACGTGCGTAAAATGTGAATAACAATTCTCACGCCAGGGGGGTGTTGTGGGGAAAGGGGGAGCTCCACGTGAAGAGTTGGTGCCACGCTGTCACTCTCTGTGGCATTTGTCTATTAGCTCAGGCTGTGTCCAAATTTTCAGTGACTGACATCTAGATGACTGAGCTGTAGTCTTCAATGGCCCCACTTTGCTCCCTTCACTTTCTCTCAAATATGACACATTAGGGCATCTCAAGAAATGATCAATAACTTTCAGAGCACCTCTATTTGGTCCCTCTCATCTCTGATCTCCACATCTTATGCACACCTTGCTCCCGTGGCGAAGATTGTTTTCTAATAAGCAGAAACGTTCTACTCAGGTGAATCTGACCACAATTGCAGTGGTGTTTCCCAGGGATTGCCTTGCAAATCAAAACACCTCATTCCCCTCTAAGGATCTCAGTAGGATTATATGAGAATTCAAAGGCAGGGGAGGGGATGGGAATGAAAAAAAAAAAAACCCAATCATCCTCCTTCACTTACACAGTAGTTGAGAGAGCCCCACAAGGAATCAAGACTATATTGAAAACAAAAGTAAAAAAAAAACCCTTTATCTAATGTCTTGCAGTTCTTAGCTTGTCTGCTTACTGGTGGGGAGGCAGGGGAAGTTGGGCTTCTTGAGCTTTTTTCTGGGGGAATCAACTACAACCCAGAGGAAACCCAGAGATCTTGAAGTGTGAGCCAAATCCAGAGACCAAAAGCATGGCCTTCACTTGATGATAACAGTGCATATTAATTTTTCCCATACATATTCACGTTTATATTAATATGGAAATTTAAATTCCCCTTAAATCTTTCTAGATGATAGGTGCTCTAGGAAGATGTGTGCATAAGTTTTTGTTTTTGTTTTGTTTTTTTGCCCCCTTGAATGGTAATATTACAAAGAGAGGGGGCTCGGGACTCAGGCAGATATGGGTTCAAGTTCTGGCTTCCTCATTGTACAGCTGTGTGACCTTGGGAAATGAATTAATTTCTCTGAGCCTGTTATCTCATCTGAAAAAAAAAAGATAATATTTCTCTGGCAGGATTGCCATGAGGATGATAACTGAATGAGATGATGTATGTGGAGTGCCTAACAAGGGAAGTGATAATTTGTACACAGGAAACGGTAACTGTCATTTTTATTGTCCCTTATTCTTAGCAGGAAGAAAGTGAAAAAAATGTCTTTAACTTTTTTTTTAACTTTTATTTATTATTGAGAGACAGAGAAAAAGCGTGAGCAGGGGAGGGACAGAGAGAGAGGGCGATACAGAATCTGAAGCAGGTCTCGGGCTCCAAGCTGTCAGCACAGAGCCCAACGCAGGGCTCGAACCCACCAATCATGAGACCGTAACCTGAGCCGAAGTCACACTTAACCGACTGAGCCACCCGGGTGCCCCAGTTTATTTATTTATTTTGAGAGGGAGAGAGAGAGAGCGTACACACATGTTGGGAGGGGCAGACTGACAGAGAGAGAGAGAGAGAGAGAGAGAGAGAGAGAATCCCAAGCAGGCTCTGCACTGTCAGCACAGAGCCTGATGCCGGGCTTGATCTCATGAACGGTGAGATCACACCCTGATCTGAAATCAAGAGTTGGACGCTTAACTGGCTGAGCCACCCAGGTGCCCCCTTTTTCTTTTAACCTTCTCAATGCTGGAAGACCACTTAACTTTATTTAGTCTTAATCGAGGCTGAGATCCCCAAGGGGCCACGGTGAAACCTTTGCGGATGTGGGATTGAGCAAGGGGCCTGGAATAGCCAGCGAGGAGATGCATGCGTACAAAGAAGGGACTCCAGTGGAACAGAGACCTTGGTTTTCTTCAGGTCGTGTCTGCCAGTGGTCTGTTCCTGAAAGGCTTGCTCACTGATATGTTTCTGTGGGTCCAGATGTTCACTCAGATGGTCATGTGCTTAGAGTGACTGAGTGCGTAGGGCTCATTGCTCTGCCTGTCCTCACTCACTTGATTCATCGTGTCTGCTTGATTCCTTGGCCCCAACAGATGGATTTCAGAAATCCAAAATGCTTTGTCGAGTACGTATGGTAGGATAAAATTAGAAGGTAGTATGTAGGGCTTTTCTTTCTGCTTCTTTGGTTTGTTTCTGTTATTTTTGTTTGTTGATGTCGTTGTTGTTGTCTTGTTTTGTTTTGTTTTGCCCCAAAGGTTCATGGCCTCTAGGGAGGGAGTGCAATGAAGGGGGACATTGAAGACATCCCTGACGGTTTCCAAACCGGTTTCTGAACGGAATTTGAGAGAGTAGAAGACGTCTCAAGAGCCCAGGCTCTCTCCTGCAAGAGCTTTGTTTTTTGGTTTTGTTTTTCACAAAAGATATTTTGAGGCCAGAGCTTCAGTAGCCTTGGAAGCATGTGGTGGTTTTAAGGCTATGTCCTTAAATGGAGTAGGGCAAATTAGATACAACAGAACACAATTTGGCAGAAATGATGACTTATCACTCTGGGAAGAGAGGATGGAACAACTGGCTTTCCTCGTGGGAGCTGTCTCTCACTCTCTCTTCGACTGCCTGCCCTGGGGTGCCAGCTGCCATGTCATGAGGCAGCCCTGTGGAGGGTCGTGCTGTGGAGATTGGAGGTAGGGCTTTGGAGGCCTGCCCCATCCATGTGAGGGAGTTTGGAACAGGATCCACCCCCACCCAGCCTTAGGATGACTGCAGTCTGGGCGACACAGATTGATTGCAATCTCAGGAGACGTCTTGAGGCAGAGATGCCCAGCTAGGCACGTCTGGGTTCCCAGCCAATCGAAACCAAGGTAATAAATGTTTGTTTTGCTGAGCTGCTAAGTGTTGGGATAATCTGTCATTTACCAATAGATAACTAATACGTTAGTATCTATTAGTTAGGCCAATACATGATGACATAAGATCAGTCCAAAGAGACGGTAAGGATCTGACGGCCTGTTGGAGGTGGGGGACAAGCAGAGAGAATGTCACCAGGGCCAGGGCAGTGATGGATCTCCATCTTGGGACATGGACAAATGTCCCACCTTCCTAGAGGGGTGGATGAGAATCCCAGGTGAGTTTGGGAGTTCCTCCGAAGTAGGTAGGGCTCACGCCTTGCATCCCGAGGAGGATGCAAACTTCTTAAAGAAAAAGAGTATTGACTATGTTGAAATCACAGGAAGTAGAAGTAACAGCCGGTTTGTCTGGACCAGATGTTGGCACACTTTCGTAGGAGCAGTTAATAAGTATCTTTGTTTGTGAGCCATACACTCTCTGTCACAACCCCTTAACTTCCGTTGCAGAGTGAAAGCAACCACAGACAAAATGTACATGAATGGGCATGAATGTGTTTAAGAACAGTTAATTTATAGAAACAGGCAATGGGTTAGATTTGGCTCCTGGGACATGGTTTGCTAAGACCTGGTCTAGGCCCAGAGGATTTGAGTCAAACCCCTGAGTCTCCAGCAGACCCAGGAGGGCTAAGTAAAGGTTGAGGCTGGCTCCAGGACCTGGAAGGGCTCTTTGGTGGCCAGAAGTAGGTACAGAAGGGGCTGTGTGGACTGGAACATTTCAGCTCCGTCTGTCAAAGCACGAGGACAGAAGACTGAAGATTTTAACATCTCAACAGTCAGCATTTCTTCCTGGATTTTAATGCCTCCTGGGGAAATTGTGTGTGTGTGTGTGTGTGTGTGTGTGTGTGTGTGCGCGCGTGCTCATGTGCATGTGGGAGGGTGGCAAGGGAGTTTGCAGTGACAGTATCCTGAATTGTCTGAGTTCAAACCCCAAGTCACAGAGTTTTCTTGAATTGGCAAAATTTTTATCCTTCATCAGTGGTACATGGGCTCTTGAGAACTAAGTTTGTATCAGTTACGGAGTAATGAAAATGGCGATACTTTTGCACACCTGAGCGCTGTGATGATGTAAAATTTGTGTTTGCTACATGCATATACATAGTTATAAGAAGTAAAGTCAGGGAGATCCAGATTTGGAAGTTGGGGAAAGGCCAAAAATTCAGAGCACCTGGGTAGAAATATCATTTCCTGCAGCCCTTGGCCTATTCTAGAACTGGGCCAGCCACGTAATTTGCAGGGCCCAGGGCAAAATGAAAATGCCGATCTTTCTTTTCGTAAAGCAGAAAACAAGCACTGTGAGAGGTGGTACAGTACAAAGCCCTTTCCTTTCTTCCATGGTCTCGTTTTTGACTCGCCATGGAGTTTGGTATTTGCTCTTTAATGTTGTTCTAAGTAAAGAAAAATTAAAAATTTAATTATTAATATGAATTCGACTGTTCATCTTTATATTGTGCGAGGCCTCTTTTGAATGCGAAGAGTATTTAACTCCTATAATCAGCAAAATTACATAGCTCATGTTGTAGATAGCCTGTACATGCGTATATATTGTGCTCTTGTCAGAGCAGTGGAAACACTGCCCAAAACTAATGCAGCTGTTTTACATTTCACGCATATCCCACCATCATCTCTACCTTGGGCTTACTGATGAGTCCGGAAGGACAGGAAGGAAAAGGGACTATGAGTTGTTCCACCTTTCTCTTTCCTCCTCTGTCCTTGTTTTCTGCATGGGTGATCGACTAACGAGGGAGAGAGGTGTGACAGCCTGGGTGGCTCAGTCGGTTGAGCGTCCGACTTTGGCTCAGGTCACGATCTCGCGGTCCGTGGGTTCGAGCCCCGCGTCGGGCTCTGGGCTGACGGTTCGGAGCCCGGAGCCTGCTTCGGATTCTGTGTCTCCCTATCTCTCTGGCCCTCCCCCACTCATGCTCTGTCTCTCTCTGCCTCTCAAAAATAAAGAAACGTAATAATAATAAAGAAAAGTAACAGCCCTCTGATTCAGTTTGATGGGCTGCTGAAACACAGCATCACACCGAGTGCCTTCAACAACAGAAAGGTATTGTCTCACAGCTATGGAGGGAGAGCCCTGGGATTGAGGGGCTGGCAGAGCCCTGTTGTCTCTGACGGCTCTGGGGCAAGGTCTTCCAGGCTTGTCTCTGGGCTTCTGGTAGTCCCTTGGCTTGTGGAAGCCTAACTATGATCTTCACCTGCTGTTGCCCCCATGTGCACACGTCCAAATTTCCCCTTTTCATGAACGTACCAGTCATGGTGGATGAGGGGCCCACCCTGCTCCGGTATGACCTCATTTTAACTAATTACATCTGCAACAACCCTATTGCCATATAAGGACACATTCTGAGGTACGGGGGGTTAGGACGTCTACCTACGAATCTGGGGGAGAGGGAGCACGATTTACTCCCTGACAGTTTCCTTGATCGTTCATGTCTCTTGGGACTCATTGCTTTCTTTCAGTATTTCAGACAGGTTCTGGTTTGAACAGAAAGCTCAACCCCTTGGGGCTGTCGCTGTCCCGCTACTCAGTCGTCGATGTGAGTCTTGCTGAAGTCCCCACATCGTGGGTCCCCTGGAGTTCTGTGCTCCTGGGGAACCGTGGGCGCTACAGGTGAATATGGCAGCCAGGAACAGAGGTAGATGCGCGTATCGTCTGCGTCGCCTCTGCTCACGTGCACGCTCCTTTGTCCCACTGGACTTCACTTACAAAACCCAAGTGCAAAGAACTACGAAGAATGTCGAGACGGCAACGCTAAGCCACACATGGGACTCTGCTTGGCCTGGAGCTCTGAGCCACTGCATGGGCGGCACACGCACAAGACCAGGTGTCTCCAGAGACCTGCAGCCCGCCTCTCTTCCCTGAGCTTCATGTCCTGCTCTACAGATCCCTAGGAACCTGCTGGTAGACTAGTGGTCCAGGGAGGTCAAGTGCCCATCCCAAGATTTCCAATGGGAAGAGGCAGGACTGGGGGGCCTGGTTGCCAGACCTCCGGTCCATCCGTCACTTCCTGTACTCCACTACCTTGCCTCTGGCTCACCCAGCTGTCCCATGTGCTAAGAGTTGGCTGAGTGTGAATGCCTACGGCACAGAGAGCTCCTCATGGTCAATTACCCACAAGGTGTTGCAGGACAGTCCTTAGATGTGCGTGTCTAGGGGACCAGCCCGCTTTGCCTTCTCAGATCGCCGCTGAGACAAGCGGTGACATGGCAGCTGGTTCCTATCTAAACTGCATCTTAGGACTGAGTTCAGGGCAATGGGACAGGGAGCAAAGCTGTGATGTTCGAAGGATCAGAATTTTCCTGGTCGTTGGTGAAAAGATGTGAATGGGACTCAGGGAAGGAAAAAGCTTGGGGAAGCTGGAGGTAGCCTTAGCACACGGTACGGGAGTGATACTTAGGATCTGGCCTAGGCCAACATGTTCCAAGGGTAAGATTGGTTTTGGGGGTTCTCCTGACATTTCTGGCCTCCTTCCTGTCTCAGCTAACTTCTGCTGTGTGACAAACTACCCCAGAACATAGTGGCTTCAAACAACAACCCCGTCTCCACCCCCAACCCCCCCCCCCCATTAGCTCATGATTCTGTAGCTGATTAGGAGCGGGCTCAGTGGGACAGTTCTGGTCTGGCTCTGGCCCATCTTGCTCAGACATCTATGGTCCACGGCTGCGGCTGGCTGGCTTATGAAGGATTGGAGTACCGTTCGACTGGGGCTTCTTCCTGTGGTCCCTCATCTGCCGGCAGGCTAGCTGGACTCGTTCTCAGGGTGACAGCAGGGTTTCAAGGACAGCAAAAAGGGAAGCTGTCAGGCCCGTTGAGACCTAGGATTGGAACTTGCACGCTATCCCTTCAGCCATGGAATTGACCTACGCAGGCCGCAGAGGCTAGCTCAGATTCAAGAGGTGGAGAGAGATATCCCACTCGTTTTGGGAAGAGCTACAACGTACTTTGGCCATTTTGCAATCTAGGACATTAGCTCTGGACACGTCTTGGCACCTCATGCTTTCCATCCATCCCTGCTGCAACGTACCTGCGCTTGGCCTCATTCTTTTCTCCGTCTTCCCTCTTGTTACTCCAGGGCTCTCTATTCGGGATCCTTCATGAGAAGCAGCGAGCTTATTTTAGAATCATTTGTGCCAGACAAGAGACAACAGAAGTGGGAGACAGATAACAATAATAGATAATACTCCTGGGTCACGCCGAGAACTTCCTGGTAGTAGAAGTCTTGAGCTTGTTGAAAAAACATGCTTGGAGTCAGGTCTGCCTAAACTTTCACGATCAAAAGAATAAAAAATAAGTAAATAAATAAAACCAATTATTTGTTGAAAATACAGATTCCTGGGACGCCCCAGGTGGCTCAGTCGGTTGAGCGGCCGACTTCGGCTCAGGTCATGATCTCGCAGCTCGTGAGTTCAAGCCCTGCATCGGGCTCTGTGCCGACAGCTCAGAGCCTGGAGCCTGCTTCGGATTCTCTGACACTGTTTCTCTCTTCCTTTACCCCACTTGTGCGCACCCCCCCCCCTTAAAAATAATAACCATTAAAAAATTTTTTTTTAAAGGAGAAAAGAAAATACAGATTCCTGAATCTATCGTAGATGTGCTAGTTCTGTGGTTCCTGGGAGGAACCTGGGTATTTTTTTTTTGCATTTTCAAACTTTCTGGGTGGACCTTTTGATGACGTGGGTATGGACGCCCTAACCTTGCCTAGAAAGCATAAGAAGCATCTTGGCAGAGGGCAGGGAAGGTGCCTGACTCCTCGGCCCCCGGAGGGACAGGCTATGTCTCGTTTCTTTCTCTGTGCCCACAGTGCCTGGCACCTATGGGCATTTGAGACTCTTGCCACGTTTAATAATTGAGTGGAGCCATGATTCTCTCGCGTGGTTTGTGTTCTACCAACATCTCTTTCTTGGAATCACCCTAGGAATGCGAATTCCTGGGCCCCATTCCGAGCCTCCAGAACCAGACCCTGGGGTGAAGGCCCAACAATCTACTTTAACGAGACTTCCAGGTGAGACAGGTGCCTGCCCAAGTGTCAGAGCCATGCCCCCCTGTGAGGAGGCGCTCCTGAGCATCTGCACCTGTGAGTGAGGTGGGACAGCCCAGGCTGCGGTGGCCTGACTGCGTCCCAATTGGGCTCGAGCCCCATGCCCTTTGGCAGGGTGTTCCTGTGGCTCCCAGCTCTTGGAGTATGCTCACCCACTCATCCTTGGCCTCTCCTTGCCGGGATGAACACCCTTGCGATTGGTTGCAGTTGTTTCTTTTGCGTTCTGGACAGGCAAGGTTTCCAGGCTGATAGTGAAATGACGGTTCCTGCTGGGTGAATCAAGCTTTTATTTTGTTATTTTTTAAATTTTTTTAACGTTTATTTATTTTTGAGACAGAGAGAACCAGAGCATGAACAGGGGAGGAGCAGAGAGAGAGGGAGACACAGAATCCGAAACAGGCTCCAGGCTCTGAGCTGTCGGCACAGAGCCCGACGCGGGGCTCGAACTCATGGACCGCGAGATCGTGACCTGAGCCGAAGTCAGACGCTTAACCGACCAAGCCACCTAGGCGCCCTGAATCAAGCTTCTAAATTGGTATCAAGATCTTTCCCCCTTTCCTGAGTGGCTTTTAAAACCCCGTGCCTTAGGTGGAGAACTGAGGGTTTAGGAATTAAAAAGGAATTGCCATGGGGGGGCGGGTCACCATTCCTGAAGAGTTTCAGATGCACACTTAATTATTAAAGTGGTTATACACGGTGCACGCGCACGCACGCACAATGGCCAGGGAGCCAAGTATCTCGAAGCCATGTTGTGCTTTCACTGTGGTCGCCTGGACAGCCCTGGGCAAGCGGCACTGGGTAAATCGTCATCAGCCACACGGACCCTGGCGGATTTAGTTCTCTGGTCCAGAAGGCCGCTGAGCAGAGACTGAGACTCAAGGAGTGAGAGGACATTGGCCTGGGTGTCACGAGTCTGTTTGGCATTCCAGCCTCAGATACACCACACATTCTTGGACACATTGCCCTGGAGCACAGTTCCTTAGGTGCAAATGGCACGTCTCTCGAAATGTTTTACCTTCTCCTACAGCATCTTTGAAGACACTTACGCACGCGTGTATTAAAGCAGTTAGTAATGCGTAAACAGAAATTAGGAATTCTGTAGGAGAGTGGAACAGGGATTAGTGGAGCTGAGAGCACTCAGTGCTCCCTGAGTTGGCTGGCATTTAGCAAAGGGCGGGGTGTTTGGTACTTCGTCAGGCTGAAAGATCTGCTTCCCATTTGAAGCCAAACACCCCGCCCTTTGCTAAATGCTCAAATGAAAAGGCCAGAGATGCTCTTAGTGGGTGAGAGCAACACAAGCAGCCAATGTCGTGGAGACCGGGTGGAAGGAGCCACCTGGGAAGAGGGAGCCTCCACATTTTATGTGATGCAGACTCACAACTCCCAAGGGGAAAACAAGGCTGAGGACTCTCCCTATCATCTCCCAAGACAGATTGTGAAGCTATATCGTCCTGACTCAGGCAAACAGATCCGTGGCAAAGGATTGAGGAGCCAGCCATGTGTTTATGGTTGACACTGCAGCTCTGTGGGGGAAAAAAATGACATTATTCAATTCATAATTAATGTTTTTTTTCATTTATTGGTAACTGGTTATTAGTGTGGAGAAAAATACAATGACAGTCCCAGCATCATGTGGGTTAAAGCCCCGATGATAGAAAGACTTCAATATCAAAGTCTAAAGACTTTTATTAGAAAATTGAACATCTTTATGGACCTGATGCAGAACAGAATTTCATAACATTCCAAACTCCCAAACCGTAGGGAAAATAAGAAAAATTCAATTTGCGTTCCAACGAAACAATTTTTGTTCATCAAAAGATACGTTTAAGAAAATGAAAAGATAATGCACAGCTGGGAAGAAATAAAGTATTAATATCCAGAATCCATAAAGAATGACTCTGATTCAAAGAGCAAAAGACAAATAGGTTAGTAAAAATGGACAAAGCGGACTAACATGGAGACATCAATTGCCAATAAACACAGGAAAAGACACTTAATGTCATTATTAGTAAGGGAAATACACTTTTATTTTATTTATTTATTTAAAAAAAATTTTTTTTCTTAACATTTATTTACTTTTGAGACAGAGAGAGACAGAACATGAACGGGGGAGGGGCAGAGAGAGAGGGAGACACAGAGTCAGAAGCAGGCTCCAAGCTCTGAGCCATCATCCCAGAGCCCGACGCGGGGCTCGAACTCACGGACCGCGAGATCATGACCTGAGCAGAAGTCGGATGCTTAACCGACTGAGCCACCCAGGCGCCCTGGGAAATACACTTTTAAACTAAAATTAGATGTCATTTCACACCATCAGATTGGCAAAAACTGAAACATTCTGACGATACTAGGTTTTGATTAGGACGTGAAATAATGGGACCTTTCTTTCACTGCCGTTGGAAACCAAAATTGGGACAACCATATCAGAGAGAAATTTGGCAACATCCGGTAAAAGGAAGATATACACACACTATTACTGCAAATCACACTTCTAGATATATCCCCTGGATGAACTCATGCATACATATATTTGCGTGTACAGATACACACACACATACCTCTCCGTATGTGCACACATGTATGCCGGGAGACATGAACAATAACAAGCACAAAAGTATCATTTATAGGTAAAATATTAGAAATTTCCCAAAGTCCAGCCAGAGGAGAAAGACACTGTTACATCTATAATGGAGTTCCAAGTAGCAGTGAAAAGAAATAAACTAGAGCTACCTGAATCAATATGGATTAATTCCACAAACATAATATTGATCAAAAGAAAGCAATTTGGTAATGAATATTTGCTGTATGATATTTACATGCCACAGTTCTATAAATTGAATATATATATATATATATATATAGAGAGAGAGAGAGAGAGAGAGAGGAAAAAAGAAATGCAAATAAATGAAAAACCTCTAAGATCAGGACAGAGGTTCCTCCCGGGCAGGGAGGAGTCTTGCAGGGTCCTACAAGGACTATTTAGCTACGTTGGCAATGAATTATTTCTTAAGCTGGTGAGAGTCATCATTGCTTTTTTATGTTTATTTATTTATTTTGAGAGAGAGAGAGAGGAAGGGAGAAAGAGAGGGAGAGAGAGAGGGAGAGATTGAGTGGGGGAGGGGCAGAGAGAGACAGAGAGAGAGAGAGAGAGAGGGAGAGAGAGAACCCTAAGCAGACTGCACACTCAGTGCAGAGCCCGACAAGAGGCTCAATCCCACAAACCAGGAGATCATGACCTGAGCTGAAACCAAGAGTGGGGGGCTTAATGGACCGAGTCACCCAGGCGCCCTAAGAATTGTCGTTCTTCACGTTGCTTTACGTGTCTCAAACAAACATTAATAATAATAAAAAAAAAGTTGCAGCCTATTAGCTACTGACCCAACCATGTGTCCTTCCTCAAGGGATTGATCTAATCCAGGTGCGGGAAAGAATCCCTTTGGCCTCTGCCTCTTTTTTCTTCCTTCTTGAGACTATAGATGGTGATGTGATGGCTGTACCTTTGGCAACCACCGTCATGAGGTGACAAACACCAGGGGAGAAGGCCAGTGTTCTGAGGATAATAGAAGAGAGTCACACTCAGAGCCAGAGTATCTGTGGGGCCAATGAGCTACAGAATGAACTCTGGAACCATAGAGAACCCGTAGATTGCTTATTAAGTAAACAATAATTGTCTTGATGGCCCAATCTACAGGTGGTCTTCCTTTCTGTTACCTGTGGGGAAAACTTCCTGACATAAAACTCAACAAATCATTTTCTTTTAAACCTTATAGTCAGTCTATTCCATGAGAACACTAAGCACTTTCTCTCCTTTAAATCTCTACTCGTTCGTCCACGTACGGGGCCCCTTCTCCTTTGGTGAACTCCTCATCCCTAAAAGGTCTTCTGGAACATGTCCTCTGTAATACTTTCCCAGAGATCCAAAATTACCAGCCCTTTTTCTTCTCTGTGGTTCCCAACATTCTCTCTCTTTCTCCATTACAGCCCTTTCCACACGTAGCAGCAAATTCCACCATGAGTCCCTTTGCTTTAGGACCATGGTGTCTTCATCTCTGTGTCTCCTGTGGTTGACACAGCTCTGGGTACATCACAGGGGACCAGCAGAAGCCGGGTAGAAGGAAAAATGCTTGCCTTGGGTCTATAGCTCAGACAGAAAACAAATCAAGTAGGAAATGGGGTAACTGAGAAGGAGAGGTGTGGAGGAAGTGAAATTTGGAGAACTTTCCCATAAATGCACACTGCAAAGAGAATCCTTTTCTCAACAGCTCTTTTCCAATCAGTTACTTCACATTTGCTAATGATTTTGTGTGTTCGACAGAATCACATTTCAGCTCACCAGCCTATTTAAACCCTGGTTTCCTTTCATTTCCCCACCATAATCAGGTTTAAGTGACAATTGCTAAGGACTTATTTTCTAGGAGATAAATGAATATGCAGGTGATGTTGGGCACTTATGAAGTGATTGCTTTCCCAGGACTGGAACTATGAAAAGTGTGGGCAACCTTTGTTATTAGACAGAGACCCCTGTGTGCTAGGGAATACAGAGACACAGGAAATGCATTATTTAATTTTAATGGGCTTGAACGTTTGCTCCAATGCACTTCTCTGTATCAGTAATCACGAGAAGAGAATAGGGATTACACTAAATATTCTTTCTGTCATCAGAAAGCCTAATTTTTAATTCTTTAAGTAGGTGGTGTGTGTGTGTGTGTGTGTGTGTGTGTGTGTGTGTGTGAATGTGGAGGGGAGTCAGAGATAAATGAAAGACAAGGAGCGTCAATATGTAGAATAACTTTAATATAGAAATGCACAGAAAGGTTGGAAGCATCCAACCTTTATATAGTCAGGGTACTGGATCATGAACTGGCACATATGTAGAGGAGGGCAGGCTTTAGTTTAGAGAAGATTCCAGCTGCAACAGGAGTAGATTGAGACAGTGGTGGAAGCAGATCTTCATTCTGCAGAAGGTCATTCGAAAAACCTTATTTATGCAAATATAGGTGAATGATACTCTACATGTGTTATCTCATTTAAATTCACAAAATCCTACGAGGCCCTACTATCGTTATTTTTATTTTGCAGAAAACTGACTTAGAAAACTTGCCCAGGGATCACAGAACCAGTAAGGCAAAGAGGTTCCCATTTTCCTGGGAATAGGATGTAACTATTACGTTGTGGTCTTGGTAAATGTTGTCTCTCCCTTCTAGTTCTTGGAGGGTGGGGACCTGAATGGAGTCGGAGCCCAGGAGCATTTAAGGCATAAAGACCCCATGTCAACAAAAGTTGATGTCAGGGCAGGGTGACTCCAATGAAGACCCAGGGTGGTGAGTCCTTGGAAGATTTACCATCAGACAAATGGACTGGCCTGGTACATGGTCAGAAAGGAAGAAGTTGGCATCACGGTCCTGGATTGTGGCTGTTGGAACCTGGCCTAGAGTTTTTACGGCACTTAGAAGCATCTTCTATCCTCTCAATGGGATGGCAAGAGAGTAATTTTTCGCCCTCTAAATTCAGAAAGTTGGCCACATGCCGTCAATGAGATTGCAAGCTATAAAGCTCTTCTGACACCATTTTCATTCTTCAAAGTGGGGACAGTAGTGCCCCCATCACTGGATTTCAGGGAGACAGAATGAGGAGATGTATGGAAATCACAAAGTAGTATGAGCTACTCTCATGCTTCCTTGTCGGAGATGCTGTGCGGATCCCACAGGTGAAGGGCTCCGTCTGACAAGACTGCCTCCGAACACCTCCCCACCCCCTGCGACTCCAGATGCCAATCTCAAGTTCAGGTTGTCACCTGTGCTTTTGACCTACTGGCTATAGATTGGAGGCTCCAACGACCCCCTCCTGGAATTCGGTTAATTTGCTAGAGTGGCGCACAGAATTTCGAGAACCATTTTACTTAGCAGATTACCAGGTTATCAGATTATTATAAAAGGACATAACTCAGGAACTGCCAGATGGAAGAGCTGCACAGAATGGGGTATGGGGAAAGGGCGTGGAGCTTCCACGGCCTCTCCAAGCCTGCTACTCTCCCCAATCTTCATGTGTTCGCTAACCCAGAAGCTTTCTGAATTCCATCTTTTTGTGTTTTTATGGAGGCTTTAGTAGCTATGCATGATTGATGAAATCATTGCCTATTGGTGGTGGATTCAACTTCTAGCTCCTGTCTCCTTCCTGGAGGTCAGGAGTGGGACTTAAGATTCCAACCCTCTAGTCACACGGTGGGTTCTCTTGGCAACCAGCCCCCACCTACTGGTGCTTTCTAAAGTCACTTCATTAACATAACTAAAGACACCTTCATGACTCTCAGCACAGGAAATTGCCAGGGTTTTAGGAGCTCTGCACCAGGAATGAGACCAAGACCAAATACCTATTTCTTATAAATCCACAATATCACAGTCACTGAGATTCAAGATTCAGGGTCCTGGGAAGAGGACTTGGGCACTCTTCTCTACTGGCCATCAGGGCCCGTGTGTTGAAGACTGGAAACCTTGGCAAAAAGATCATGAACTTCCCACAGCAGTTTTGCTAAACCACTAGGCGTTCCAGAACTGGATGGGGATTAGGATTAGAAGTCCCATCCTGCTCCCCATGAAGAGTTTGTTCATTTTTTTTTTCTTCATACACAAAAAGACACAATTGTTTTCTGAAAAGAAGGAATGAGAGAACGGTCTTATGAAATATTCTTGTAACGGGCTGTTATTCTTTTGAGAGATGTTACTGTTTGTAAATAATGAACCTTACTTTATACTAGCAATTAGCAATTGTTTAAATGCTTCCCTGAACACCTAGTGTATCCCAAGCTGGTTTCAGAGGAAATGACTATGTTATTCTTTCACTAGAACATTCTGGTTTGTTTGGATGAATTGTTTGCCTTTCCCTGGGCCTCTGCCTTTTCCTTGACCCTCTGCTAAATTACCCCTCTCTTGGCTTTACTTATTGGTGTACTTGGAGAGGGGGCAATAATAGCACTAAAGGAGAGCAGAATTTGTCACCCAAAATATGCCTCTTTGGCATATGTGTTATTTTATGTTAGGCTGATTATTAAGAAATAGCAGACATAGAAAAAGCTCTGAAAACTGAGTGTAAGTTATCCTTTTGTTAGAGATCTCTTCATGTATAAGGGAAATCTCCATTTGTAAGAGTGTCTCCCTCTCTGTATCAGGAAGACAAGGGTGACTACAAATTTCTAGAAACTCATCAATGGAAAAAGTAAGTACTTAAATCTGCATAGCAACCTTACCGTTGTTTACTGAGCTTTCTCTGGTTACCTTCCAAAACTGGCCTCTCTATCCCCCAATATCTTCTTTTGTCTTTAGCTGGATATATTATTTAAGGTGGTGGCTTAGGTCATTTTGGAGAATTACTCATTTTTTCCTGTCCTTCCCCCCCCCCCGCCCCCTTTGTAAGCAGGAGGTATACATGTTATTAAACTTCTATTTGTTGTTCTCCTGTCAATATGTCTCTTATTACAGAGGATCTCAGCCATGAATCTAGAAAAGTAGAGAGAAAATTATTTTCCTCCACCACAGCACTACCAGGGACTTGAGAGAGCTAACTTCTAACCAGGATTTTCTTGTTGGCTGATAGCAAGAAGGGGCATCCCCTGGAGGCTGGTTCACCATCAATCAAGTGAGGCCATTGACTTAGATTATTAGATTACTGTGCGGGAGGAAAAAATTTAGTCTACGATTCAAGATTCTTCTAGCTGGCCTAAAGAACTAAACTGACAGAAGGCAGATTAATAGGGGAACAATTCAAAAGTTTCATGACATACTCCTGGAGGCCCCCAAATAAAATCGAGACCCAAAGAAATGACCATGTCATGCAGCTTTTATACTTTTTACACTTAGAGACATAAATCTAGGAGGAATCAACAGGACAAAGAACACTTACATTCAGGAGCTTAATTAATAAGGAATTCTAAACAGAATTCTAGACAGGAATTCTAAACAGGTAGTTAATTAGTAAAAGTAACAAGGTTTGCTTGTTAACCTTCTCGACTCTGAATTCCCTGTCTCTTGTGATAAGGATGTCTCTTTCCCTCTGGGATTTGCCCAGGAAGAAGCAGAGAACACTGCCCTGTATGAGAGAAGGAAGAAGCAGCTGTGAAAGCAGCTCTGTGTGTGTGTGTGTGTGTGTGTGTGTGCATGTGTGTGCGCTCCTGAGATAAGAGACGGAGCCGTGAAGCCGCTGACTTCCCAGCTCCTCTTCCTGGGCCCTCTGCGTCCTGGTCACATCTCCGCCCTCCAGACACTGCCACGTAGCTTTGGCAAGTTTACATCACTTGAAAACAAAAGAGTCCTTTCAATGGACCACTTAGGTAAAGGTTGAACGCCTATACTGAAAAACACCATCTCTTCCTATATGACGGTGCACTTCACCAACTGTCTGTTCATTCATTCATTCATTCATTCATTTATTCACTAAGCATCTACCATGTGCTGGGGGCTATGATACACTCTCTGGCAAGCCTGGTGAGTCATACAGGTGCAGTGCCCAATCTCATGGAGTTTATAGTCTCTTCCTGCGGCTGCCGTAACAAATTGCCACAGATGTGCCAGCTTAAAACAACAGAAATGTAGTCTTTCACAGTTCTGGACGCCATGCATTTGAAGTCAAGGTGTGAGCAGATTGCAGTCTCGCCGGAGGCTCTAGGGGAAAATCCTTTCTTGCCTCTTCTAGCTTCTGGTGGCTCCAGATGTTCCTTGGCCTGTGGTCGCGTCACTCAGATCTCTGCCTCTGACTTTACAACGGCCTTCTCTTCTTGTCCCTATGTCTCTCTTCGGGGTGTCTCTTATGAGAACACTTGTCTAAGAGTTTAGGGCCCACCTGGGTAATCCAAGACCTCATCTCAAGTTCCTTAACTCAAACATACCTGCAAAGACCCTTCTTCCGAATGAGGTCACATTCATAGATTCTGGAGGTTGGGTTATGGTCTTATCTTTTTAGGCACCACCATTCGACCCGCTACAGATGGTGAGCAGTTGTTAGAGCTGTGGAGTGTGTTACCAAGGGGATTCACAAGGTGCTTGAGAAAGTGGTGCCACAACCTCTTTTGGGGAGTTAGGGAAGGCTTGTTGGCGGAAGTCACGTCGTCTGAAACCGGAAGGTGGGAAATATTACCAAGGAGAAAGACCAAGATGTAGGAGAGGAGGCATCTGCCAGGGAAAGGAGAGGCAAGCCAGGCTGGAACAGAGAGTGTGTGTTGGGAGGGGAAGGGCAGAGCCAGGGAGCAATGGTCTGGCAAGACAGGTGATTTCTGATGGCCCAGCCCCATGTGGCCTTGTGGTTTCAGGTGGCCTACAGTGATCTGATTTGCATTTTAAAAAGATCCCTTTAGCTGTCCTTTTTCACCCCCAGCCTCCAACTCCCTAGTTTTCTGATGCTGGACAACAATATTGTCAGTGGGAAATCCCTGATGGTCCCTGGGGGCTTAGGTGAGGGAAGGTGCCTAGGTTGGAATGTGGCAAGAGCCCCCTTATTAGCATCTGACTGGCATTCTCCACCCCACCCCCACCCCCGATCCGCCTTCATTTTGCTTTTGCAAATAAATCAGTAAAATATTACCTTAAGGCCTAGGATACCAGAGGCAATTTAATACTGTGAAAAATAAGAGGCGTCTTTGCTGTTCTGACATTTATTCTTCCCAGGCTCGTTACTTTTCCTAATGAACGTTTCTTTCTCTCCTTCCGCTTATCGGTTTTAACACATGCCATTTACCACCTCTGACCTGCTGATTAGGGGGCTGGGCACAGGCTTACATCACTGTCAGAGAAGAAGAAGAAAAATTGCGCAGTAAGTGGCAAGATGTGTCCGCGATAGCGAGCAGGGAAATCTGCAGTGCTCTGGAGAATGAGGGACCCAAATGAAATCCCCTGGCTCCAGGGGTCCGGCTGAGCCACCTGCGGGCACTGGGCACCACGTGACTCGTGACTGATTATTCAAATGGGCCGGTGATTAACCCCCTTTATATTGATGGAAATAATCCTGCCGGAGCCGGCAACGGCTAATGCATTTTGGAACTGCGGTTTTCCATTGATAGCACAAAATAGTGTGGAGGAAAGCCATTTTCATAATATTAATAATGGAATTACAGAATCAGGTCACTTAAAGGAAAGGGTGCTGAGTCAGCGAAAGCAGCCTCGACTTGAATGTGGAGATTAGTACTGAGCAAAGGAACCACAAACCTTCTGCTGCGATCTCATGGCATAAAACACACGCGCCTTGCCGTTCTCGTTTGAGAAGAGAAAGAGCTTTAAAGATGATTTGAGCCAAGTCCATTCTCAGATGAATTGATTGCAGAGGAAAGAACTGTCCAGGGTGCCAAGACGGCCCCCTCAAATAGGTGTGTTTCCTCTTCTTCTTTGAGTAAACGTCGGGTTTGCCTTCCTTGCCCATGGCCTGCTTGAAGGTCCAAGTCCTAGAACAATGTCTGGAAATGCTTTCAGAGTCAATGGCCAAGATTGCAAGTGAAGATCAGTCAGTGGCCCCCAGAGGAAGTAAGTGCAGATCGGGTTGGCCAGAGGGGAAATTCTGCAGGGATCCCCTAGGATCTTCTGAGAGTGAGCTGGGATGTGCTCCGGAGGTCTTTGCCGAGCAGGGCCTGGGGACAGAGTGGTGGGGGCGAAGGAGGTGGTTCTCTCTGTGGACACTAAGAAAATCCTTGAAATATCCAGAGAAAGGCAGTGGGGTATATATATGATGTTCACTGAAGTGTGCTTACAAAGTGAACCAACTGGAACCTGGAGGCGTATTAAGATACATCCAGAAATGGAGTATTGTGCAGATATTCAAGATCTTAGGGAAGGGATAGGAAAAACTATTCATGATATGTTAAGTAGAGAAGCAGGTTACAGGTATTTTTTAAAGAAAGCCGGGGGCTCCTGTCGCTTGTCCAGCCCAGTTCAGCCTCCTCTTTCTTCCGGGGTCCTGGTGACCTCCTGGGATAGTGGAGGAACCACTATGGCGAGAAGTCAACTGTTTGCATTTCAGGGGACACCTCTTCTTGGGCTAAAGCGGGGCCTGGAGAAGACGTACAGAGCAAGAGTGGCTCGTAAATGAGTCAGACCGTTCGAAGTAAATGCTTGTCATGCTTTAAAGAAGACGTGGTGAAACACACATAGAAAATTTAGCACTTTAAGTCTTTTAATGTGCACACTTCAGTGACATTGACACGTTCATGATGCATCACCGACGCTCTTTCCCGGTTTTGGGGTTTCTTGCCAACCGAGAGACTTTCCTTTAACATATCCATGGGAAGAATCGTAACAGGGCCGAAGGGGTCTTAAACACATGGCTAGAGGTTGCCTACCAACCTAGACTGGGTTACTGCCCTGTGAAGGTGCCCTGTGTGCCCTGTGAAGCCACCAGCCACCAGTCGGTCACCAGCGGCAGATCCGTATCGTGGCAGAATCACGGACGGAGAGCCGGATGGATCCTCTCGGTTGCGTCTGTCTGATTGTGTCACTTTCCGAGGTTGTTACCCCGGCTGAATTGCTTGGCTTAGCAGGTCATTGAGAGGCCGTAACGTCCAGTGGACCTGAGAGCTAGACCTGAGCATTCGGAAACGGCTCACCCCTCCTGTCCTTGGAATGTATGTTCTGTCCACTGTTACTGCAGACAGAGTTGTTTTTAGGGACACAGCCTTGAGGGAGCAATGTGTTGTCGAGACCGTCTGGACGATCCATGTGACTGAACCCCGTTAAGTCCCCTGCATAAGCTTTTAAGATCCTGGCGAGCGGATGTAGAGATCCACTGGTCCTGTGGCCACCCAAGACAAGCCTCATAGGGAAGTTCCCTTGCTTGTTAAACCTGCCGCCTCCCAGTCTGGAGTGGGATGCCCCTTACTTTGGTCTCTCCCCGCCCTCTGTGTACAGGGCTGGTGTCAGATTTCACCCTAAGGTTTCAAACCAACATGTGGGCTGCTTTCTCCCTACCTGTGAATGGGGCCAATGATGCCCACCTTTCTTCGCTTAGTTAACACGTCTTTATTGAGTATCTCCTACAGGCCAGGCCTTGTGCTACACCATCAGTATCTTTCTCCTTCGTTTTCCCGATCTATGGTTGTTTTGTGTTTGTTACGGTGCTGAATAAACATTTCACCTGGTGGTGCTCCTGATACACCCTTGGGTGCTACTAGGTCCCCTAGTAGCTTCGCTCGCACAAGCCTAACCACCTTCAGGGTAATGGGACCATGGGGCTTCTTATTTTTAGCAACCAGAGTGGAATGCAGTAAAGCAAAGGGTGATAAAGATCCTTTTATACCAATGTTTCACAATAAGGAAAAAGCAACCTCGGTCCTGAAGTGGCCATTCTTTTCTCTGTAAAATTTTTTTTCCCCCAGGCAGACAAATTGGCTAAGTTGGGGCTGGGCAGACCTCGCTTTCATCAGCCCTGGATAGATTTCATGGTGGCTTGCCCAACGGGGCGCACAGAATCTCTGGCTGTGGGCTTCTGGATGCATTTGTCAGGAAGCAGGCGTGGGGAATGTTGCTGCTCGGGAGAAGGTATTCACCTTTGTGAGGAAATAATTCCCAGCCCTGAGAGCAGGTGGGATGCAATACCAACGTCCCCTCCAGTGATCTCCACTGAGCTGTTTTATTTATACTTGAATGTGAGCTTTTAGGGAGAATAACACTTCTTCTTGTGATTGAGGAGGGGCCCCGGGTTAGGATCTCAGGTGGCTGTGCCCTGGAGGCTGCACATGCTGGGTCGGTGGCCGTTGTCACACCGGGGCCTAGGAGGGCTGGAGGGGCGGGCACACACATATGCGATTTGCTTAGGTGGGCTTTATGCTCCTGTGCAGGGAGGATTATGTTTGCCCGGCTGCCATTTCAACTGATTCTTATTCTAATGGCCAAGGCCCTTGTTTTCATTCCAAGGGAATATCACAGGGTGAGTGCCTTTTTTTTTTTAATTTTTTTTATTAAGAGATTTAGTTCTCAGAGCACTGTTAGGTTCATAGAAAAATGGCAAAGAAAGTACAGAGAGCTCTCATCGACTCCCCGCCACCCATTTCCCCCAGTTTAACGTCTTGCGTTAGTGTGGTGCGTTCGTTACAATTGATAAACCCACAGTCATATGCTGTTAGGAACTGAAGTTCATAGTCCACGTTAGAGCTCACTGTGTTGCTCAGTTCTATAGGTTTTGCCAAATGCAAAACATCCTTTACCCATCGTTAGCGTGTCATATGGGTGCAAGCACCTTTTTGCAGGGTGGCAGTGCCCTCCTGGGGCGCCCAGCCCTTCCTTGGAGCAGTGCCCAGGCTCTGAGGTCCTTGCGGGCTGGGCACAGCGGACAGAGTGAGGAGCTGAGAACAGCGCCGATTGCCTCTGTCCAATGGGGAAAGGAGAGCTTGTAGACAGAGAGGTGTCACTGAGACCCCAAGCGACCTAAGAGAGGCGCTGGATCCCCTCCGAAATGAGTGAGGAGGGTTCTTGCACCTCATGACGCAGGTAGATGTCCCAGCCCATCAGCCTTTGGGTTCACCTTTCCTTGGGCTGTCGGGAGGGGCGTATGTATTCACATGGAGCTGTTGGATGAGGCAGACATCCTGGGGCGTGGACAGGTGTCACCCTGGCTAGACAGTTTGTGGCCGAGGCACTGGCCCTCCCCTGCACTGACCGCCAACACTGGTCCTGTAGAAACAGTGGCCACTGGGAGTGGTGAGGATTCGGCTTCCATGTGGCCCCTGGGCCTTTGACAGGTCCTCTGCTGTGACCTTTCCCTGAGTCCCTTCACTCAGCTTTTCTTGGTCAGAGGCCTCTCTTTTTTTCTTGGGCGACATTCTCAGCATCAGCTACCAAGGTGTATCGTCTGCCGGATTGCTGCATCACCTAGAGCTCTCTGGGGAACCTGTCCCTGCATCCCTCTTTGTCCTTCAGGAAGCTCTATTCCCCTTTCCTTTCTCAGCGGAGCCCCCGTGAAGGCCAGTGGGCTTTGGGAGTAGTGACATCTGATAGTCCTGCTTGAAGCTGTCCTCCTTAAATACTGAGACTTCTTGATGTTTCGTGCAGGCCGTCAGTCGAGACTCACCTTAAACACCATGACCTGTTATCCACGCTCAGAGGAAAACTAGGAAAAAATAGCCTGGTTCCCAGGCTTGGAGCACAGTAGAAAGCACCGAGGAAAGTGGTTTGAAGAAATAGTTATAAGACAGCAAGAGGGGAGCAGAAGAAGAGACCACCCGGCGGTCTGATGCGAGCACAGCTAGAAGTGCTTTTTGGGACATGGTAAAGCTCCCTCATGGCTCTTGGACGAATGAAGGGACGAGGCTCCCGTAAAAGTCCCAGCTCAGGGGCTCAGACTGCATTAGATGGGTGTCAAAGTGTTACCTCTGAAGTCTACAGAGAATGTACATGCCCACTTTACTGATGGGAAAACTGAGCCTCAGGGGTGTTAAAAACGAATCAAAACAACTGAGGACACGTACTGCTAAAGCCAAGGGGCTGAGATTTGGATCCAGGTCTCCTGGCTTCCGAGCCTCTGGTTATTTCACTGCCTTTTGAGGGCTGCCTGTGGCTGAGTGGATACAGGGGGCTGGCAGAGGAGTTTGGTTGCTCACGAGGCTTTTAAAAAGAGGCTAATCAAATGAGTGAAGGCACATACGCGCTGGACATAATAAAAAGAGCCAGCGTTTTCTGAGCGCTTGTTATGTGCTAGGATAGTTCCGAGAGATGTGCTGTCCAAGAACCGACTCATTTAATCCTAGAACAACTGTCTCGTTCATTCTTATCGTCACCCCCATTCCAGGATGAGATAACTGAGCTTCTGAGAAGTTAAGTAGCTTGTCCGCGTGAGTGTAGAGCCTCATCCTGAGCTACTAGAGAGCTGGGCAGGATTCAAGCTGAACCATAAAAGTTAACGTTGGTTGGACCCTAGGGAACACGGGGCTCTCCGCCAGACCCCTACAAACACTCTGAAATGCAAGCCTCTCCCCAGCTATGTGAGGGAAGGCATATGTGTTTCCGTTTTACGGATAAAGAACTTGAGTCTCAGAGACGTCGAACAACTCAGACCTGGCCACACGGCTAATAGCCGGCCCTGGGGCTTGAACCCAGATCTGCGTGAAGTAAAAGCTTGGACTCTTCCTCAGATGTTGGTGGCTTTCAGACCTGAAAACACATCTGAATAACCCAGGGAGCATTTATAAAATACCGATGTCTGAGCCCCGCGCCCGGAGGTGGATTCAGGAGTTGGGGCGGGCCTGGGAACCTGCATTTTATACAAGCCTTCCCCGGGCGGGGCTGCTGTATCCCCTCTGCGGTCCCCGGCAGCTTCTCAGTGGCTCAGGTGTATTCCCTTATGGGACGGCTTTGTGCCCATTTCAGTTTGTGAAATTACCCTGAGAATTCGAGTCAACGTGGAGATCTGCATGCCTTTGCGAACCACTTACCTGGGGAGCGGATCCACAATCAGACGCTGCTTTATTGACTTAGCACAGGAGTCCGGGGGACAGGACATACCCCGAACCCGGGTCTGTCGATTCCTGCTAGCCTCTGGCTGTCCCCTGCCTGGAGGAGGACGCCCAGGGAACCTGTCACTGCTCAGAGGGTGCCTTGTCAGAGCCGGAGTCTGATCAAGGGCCGCTACCTCGGTCAGCATTTCTCAGCACTGACTGTACATGAGGTGGCTTCGAGGGGTCCCTCAAAGACCGATACCTCAACGAAATGGGGGCCTCTGAGGGCAGATCTGGGAAATGACCATTTAAAGCAAGCTCTGTAAATAAATAAATAAATAAATAAATACAAACAAACCAAGAAAAAACCAACGAGCCCTGTAGGTGATTCTGATGCAGGGACTGGGTTGCAAACTGGATCAAGCCTCTCCCGATATTTATAGTTCCTTGGGGTTTTCTTTGATTTCTCAAATGCTATGGGTGTCTTCTTAAACTAGCTTCACTCACGCACTTGATTTTTTACTACAGAGAGTTCCCGCTTCGTGCACACATGCACAGCCTCCCCCGTCAAATGCTGTTTTTATACACATTTGCACGACTTGAAGTGACCAAACGATGACTCTCAGATTCCCTGTCCTGGAAAGATGCTCCCTAAAGTTGCTCACGCGCAAACCTAGCATCGGCAGGGTTCCCGGCACCTGCTTGAGTGACTGGCTGAACCCCTGGCTTCTCTGTGGCCGCCTTTTCTGGCCGCGCCCTGCTCCTTCTGCCTGGCTGCAAGCAGGGTGCGGGAGTTTTCTCTGGTGTATGCTCTGTGGGTAAAACCTTCCTGCCTCAGGGATCGGTCTGCGAGGCACCCGTCTGATTGCGCATATAGAGAAGGGCTTAGAAATAGATTTTAAAAGAATCCAGTTCAAATCCCCTTGAAACAAAGGAACAATCCCCTCCACCCTGAATTATGTCCCCATTTCTTCCTAAAATTCTCTCCAGCTTTCTAAGAAGCTCTTGTTTGCAGCTCTTTGCAGCTTCTTAAATATATGAACCTTTCACTAGGGGGCACTTTAAGACTGAGTTAAGAAAAAAAACCCCAGAAACTTGGTGACAATAGATTGCACTTCATCATTAACTAGACACACAGTCCTGCACAAAACAAAATCTAAAAAATACATAAGAAATTAAATATGTATTTAGCTGAAACCGTGATTCAATTTCTGGGCGTTATTTTCTGGAAGCTGGACATGGGACGAAAGTAGTGTCCTTGGATTTACTGGCAATTTTGACTTGGGATTAGAATAATAAGAACGATAATGATAATAGTAGTCTTTTCTTCTGGTTTAAGATGGGCGTTTTGCTTACTTCAGTGTTTTAGTGCAACGTGGTGTTTGAAGCGTTTACTCAAATTCATGTTTAAGAAATGTCTTCTTTCTCGGGGCGCCTGAGTGGCTTAGTTGGTTAAGTGTCAGACTCTTGGTTTCGGCTCCGGTCGTGATCTCAGGGTTCGCGAGATCGAGCCCCGTGTCGGGCTGTGCACTGACAATGTGAAACTAGCTTGGGATTCTCTCTCCCCCTTTCTCTCTGCCCCTCCCCTGCTCTCTCTCTCAAAATAGGTGAATAAACTTTAAAAAAAATAAAAAGTTTTCTTTTTCAACATCAGTGACAGCGTTAATGTGGTTGCTAGCCAGTCCCTGCAGCAGGAGTAACAGAGGATTTTCTAGGGAGGAGAAAGGCCCTGCAGGTGCAGCCGGGACCTGAGTTCTAGACCTTGTCTGTTTTTACCTAGTGGCCTGACCTGGGGCAAGTCACTGCCCCTCTTTGGACCTCAGTATTCTCGTTTGTAAAATGACGGTATTGGACTAGGAGACAGTGAAGGTCTCTCTCCAATCTAACATGCTAGAAGAATCTCTCAGGCTGTCTCCTTGTGGTTGGGTTGTCCCCATGACGTTTCTCTTGGACTTGGGCATGAAGAATTACACCAAAGGCTGCTCCAGGGAGAAAGATGGGAAGATGGGGGATGTGAGTGCGAGTCCTGGTGCTGTACTTGGTGGTCACCTTTGGGAAGTGAAAGGGTCAAATAGCATCTCCCTAAAAGGTGCTGTTGAAGTCCTATCCCTCAGTACCTGCGAAGGTGACCTTATTTGGAAATAGGGTCTATGCAGATGATCAACTAAAGATGGGGCCATTAGGTTGGGCTTTGACCCAATTTGACTGTTGTTTTTACGAAAAGGGGAAATCTGAGTACAGAAGCCAGACACAGACATGAGAATGCCATGTGAATATAGATGCAGGCAGCGATGTGGTGATGCTTTTTCAAGACCAGGAACACCAAAGAATGCCAGCAAACCACCCGAATCTGGAGGAGAGGCCTCCCTCACAGCCTTGGAAGGAACTGGCCCAGCCACCACCTTGATCTTGGACTTCTCCCCGCCAGAGTTGAATTAAAGTGTGATGGTGCTAACATTTAGCTAACAGTAGATAGATTTCTATTTAAGCCAACCAGTTTGTAATTCTTTGTTATGGCAGCAGCCCCAGCAAATGAATACAGAGGCTACGTCACCCGTAAGGATGAGACAAAAAAGGGTTGATGTAAAGGGAAACCCTGTCGCACACAGGGCGTGGCGTCTACTGGGCGTCTCCTCAAACGTGAGTTATCACAAAGAAGGCACAGAGGAGAGAGGAAGGGAAGGACGGCGGGGTGAGGAAGGAACCGTCTGGTATTAAGCACCTGTTAGGTGCTAGAAACTACGTATTTCTCCTCAGTTCTTGCTGACAAGTGTCTTGACGCTGAGGGAATGGGGGTTTCCAGAGGATAAGTCATTTGCTCATGGCCAGAAGCTAGGAAGTAGCACACAGCAAACTGGCCTATCTGAACCTAAACCCTGTGATGCCCTGCTATGCTTGTTGTTGGGACCAGGTGTTACTGGTGCTGTCATGGTAAACCTCACTCACTCACTCACTCACTCATTCACTCACTCACTCACTCACTCATCCATTCACGCACTCACTCATTCACTCATTCACTCAATCATTCACCCACTTGCTCATTCACTCACTCACTCACTCACTCATCTGCCTAACAGACAGAGAAAGATGGAGCTAGGTCCATTCCAGGGAGCCAATGAGAGACTCGGTTCCATGAAGTCATGTATTTTCTAGAATGATTGAAGCTAATTGCACAGAAGATAATTCACTGCAGCAGGCCAGGGTGAGGCTGTTTGGGGAAAGCCGATCTCAAGAGCCAAGTCATGGTACGTGGGAGTGAAGAAGTCACATTCACAAGTCTCTAGTTCCTCCCTAACTAAACTTGCCCACCCTGTTCTAAAGGGCATTAACAGATGACTCAAAGCCAGGCTCAGTCCAGGCACAATCCCTAAAGAGCCCAAATCCATTTCGATTCTGTGTTTCCCCTCTCTGAGACCTCCTCGTTCCCCATCAGAGAACCTTCTCTCCTTGCCCAACCCATTCCATCCCCACCCCAGTTCAGTAAACGTTTACCTGGAATGTATCTTCTGCCAGGCGCTGGGGATATAGAAGTGGGCTGGAGGGGGAGGCTGAGCAGATATGCAGATTGTTGCAATATCGGGGATATGCCCAAGATGACTTGGATGGAGGCTATCCGGGAAAGCTTCCTAGAGGAGGAGATGTCAAGCAGTGGTTTTGGGAAATGACAAAAGGGCAGGCATCCCAGGCTCAGGGAAAGCATGTGCAGAGGCCTGGAGGCCTGAACTAGCAAGGCCAGTGTAGACAGCTAGAAGTGACTTGGAATGGTTGGTCATGAAGTGTGAAAGGAGGGGAGTGAGAGAAGGCTGGGGTGCTGGCATAGGCCAGGTCACCAAGTCCTTCTGGCATTTCAGAGCTACCCTCAAAAGTGCCCATTCAACCCACCATTTCCGGAAGACCAATTCCAGAAATTTCTTCAATCATGCTTCCCATGTCTTCTGATTCCCCTAGGTTTACCCTCTGGGATCCAGGTGGGTTCTGCTCTTCCCTTTGTACTGAATGGTGCATTCCTTCATCTGTTCAGTCCATCAGCAAATAGGTATGGAGTTCCTACTGTCCACTGTCTCTAGCCATCAGGATCCAGTGGTAAACAATCAGTGATGAGGAGTGCCTTCTGTCTTCCTTCTTCTTAGCTAATCCATTTAAGAAATAAGCCAAGGATTTTGGTAGGCTAGAGGGGGACTGTTTGGGGACAGTCAGCCATCCTCCCCCTTGGAACCAACCATGATGTGACATGGCTGCCCATAGCACATAGCAATTTCACTTCTTCCCCGGAGAATGACCCCCTCTTCTTGTCTTAGTCTCTTTGCTGCCCTGATGACGCTTCTGCGGATGCCTTTGCCATAGCTGACATTGCCCAGACACTTCAGAAGGACAGGTGTGCCCTGACCACACCCTGTCCAGGTGGGGTTTCGTTGACTTCAGTCCTTCCCTGTCTGGAAGCCTCTTTGGGACCAGTTGTGAATATCTCCATCCTCCCCATGGGGCTGGTTCAAGCCACCAGCCCACAGGATTTCCCTTTCTCAGTCTCAAGCTACCCTCCTGTGTCCTTGGGTGGGTTAGCTTCCCAGGGCTGTTGTACAAATTGCCACAAAGTGGGTGGATTAAAACAATAGAAATACATGTTCTCCCAGTTCTGGAGGCTAGCGGTCTGAATTCAAGGTGTGGACAGGGCCCTGATTTCTCTGAAGGTTCTAGGGGAAAATCTTCTGGCTTCTGGTAGCTCCCACCGTCCTTGGTGTTCTTTGGCTGATGGTGGCATAATGGCAACTCTGCTTTTCTCTTCACCTGGTCTTCTTCCCCGTGTGTCTGGGCATCTCCAAATCTCTCTCCTCATAGGGACACCAGTCATTGGAGTAAGGCCTCCCTGACCCAGGATGACCAGATCTTAACCTAATGACATCTGCAAAGATTCTACTTCCAAATAAGGTCACATTCACAAGTACCAGGGGCTAGGACTCCAACATGTTTTTGGGGGACCCAATTCACCCCATGACACTGGGTATGAGGGTTGTAAGCCAGGCTTCCTTTCTTAGCATAAGTGTCTCCCAGCCTTTCTCAAGCTCTGAGCTCTGAGCCTTTCTCAAGCTCTGAGAGGCGACGGCCAGGCAGGAATGGAAATGGGTCTGTGGAATTCTAGAAGGTGGACGGCGAAGGCCCAAGAGTCTCTCTGTCTCTCTGTTGTCCACACTCTTTGTTTGCAGGTCTTTGCTAAGCGCGCTCGGCAGCTAGTGGGTGAAGTGGGGTGCCTGGTGCCGGGTTTAAGTACAGATTCCCGTTCCGCTGTCTGCACCTGTCCCTTTTCATGTTCCCGTTTATTTCTAGGTGGCGCCTCAGGATGAAAAGGAAGCAAGGGGCAGGCGGTCAGATGGTGACCTTTGGCGGCAGATCTGGGGGGGGGGGGTGACAGGTGTTTCCTGATGGCATATCAGCTGAGGGAAAACCTAAAGTTCTCTGCACTGACTTGGGACCCGGAACAAACATAACAGCTATGGAGCGTGGCCCATTCGACTTACCTTCTGCTGCCCCGCGGCCTAGGAAAGCCGTGAATCAGATTGATCAGTGCACTTTTTCTAGAAATGTCTAGGAGGAGGCTGGGTCCTATAAGGGGTCTGAAGATGGAAAAAAAAAAGAAAGTATTCTTGCTTCTCTGAGTTGAGTGTTTATCAGATTCCCAACACCCCCACCCCCCCCAAAAAAAACAAACCCGAACTTTGTTGATTTTGATGCAGTTACCTTTCGAGGGCCCTTCTTTTTAAAAAAAAATTTTTTTAACGTTTATTTATTTTGGGGACAGAAAGAGACAGAGCATGAACGGGGGAGGGGCAGAGAGAAGGAGACACAGAATCGGAAACAGGCTCCAGGCTCCGAGCCATCAGCCCAGAGCCCGACGCAGGGCTCAAACCCACGGACCTCGAGATCTTGACCTGAGCTGAAGTCAGACGCTTAACCGACTGAGCCACCCAGGTGCCCCTCGAGGGCCCTTCTTGAAACCGGTTGCCAATCACTCTCATTCAGTCCTGAACACATCAGCCTCTCCTGGCGGGTCTCCTGAGCACTGTGAGCTGAGTCTGAGGAAGGTGAAGATTGGGGGGGCAGGGCAGGGGCGGGGCGAACTGACTCTAACTCAGCGCGGCAGCCAGTGAGCACGCTTCCTCTCAGTGAAGCGACTTTTTTCATGTAGCCTCGATGCCTGCCTGGACGCTGCCCAGGAGGACCCCCTTCCCCGGCCGGTGTGCTCCCCACCCCAGCACTTAGGACGCGTGCTGAGATGTTAAGTACTGACAGTTGCAAGGCATTTTTGTTGCCGTGCTCGGCCAAGCCGACTGCTTTTTACAAACACATTAAACATTAATATCTACAGAATGGGCAGTTTTATAGTGCACCAGCCGGAGTTTCCTGGACACGGATTTATTTATTTTTTATTAATGTAACCTTAGCATGCCACATATTTCACGCGAAGCTCCTGATCTGAAAGGCCTTGGCTGGGCCCGATGAATACTTTATGATTCCATTTAAGACCAAGGGAGCCAATAAACTCACCCCAATTTACATTTCAGTGGAGTCTTATAAGTAATGCATGCCGCACGCTTCTCAGCCGTCTCTCCGACTGCCTTTAACACCTCATCACAGAAGTGGCCTTTTCAGGAGGCAGAGGACAGAGAAGTTTTCTCTCCGAACTGCTTTCTTTTTCTTCCTTCAGCTACCTGATCCCCTCTCCACCGCCACCAGTAGATCATCGCTTGGGGCCGGAGCGTGTGGTGATGTCTCTCTTCTCTCTCCCTTGGTGTGCTTCTCATGTGGCCACCTCTGAGCCATGCCTTCCAGAACCGTACGCAGCCCCCCGGCCAGCTGCCCAGCTCTGCTCCTGAGTTTCCTACTGCTCTGGTTCAAGGGGGTTCGACAGTTTTCCTTTCAGGCCCGACTTTCCAGAAAAACGAGAGCTCCATTTTGATTTCGCCCTATCCGTCGCCCGGCCGACAGTTGGCGGGCCCGGAAAGCACGGGGCTGTCCTTCATGGTGTCCTCTCGTTGCCCTCTTCCAGACCCCTGAGCCAGGTTGCTGCTCACTGTGGGCAACAGGTCTTGCACTGTCCTTCCCCCTGCTGCAGCTCGTGCGTCATTACATGGCCTGAGTCAGATGACACCGCTCTGCTCAGGATCTTCCAGTGGTTTCCAGTCTTCTAATTCCTGCTCCAGCTTCCAGCTACTGGCTGCCCTGTGGATTTCAGACTTGCCACCTCTCCACAACTGCACATGCCAATCCTTGAGATAAATATCCCTTTATATATGTGTGTGCATGTGTGTATACATAGTGTATAAATATGTATTTAATATCTTGGTTCTGTTTCTCTGGAGGACTCTGACCGGTTTCGGAGTGTCCTTTACCAACCGTCAGGTATAGAATACTGTTCTCCCTCATTACTCCCTTGATGTTTACATGTTCTGTGACATTCCCTCCGTGGAAAGGTGGAGACTAATCCCTGCCTCCGATGTGGGTGGGCCTCAGTGGCTCACTTCTGTGAATAGAATGCAATGGAAGAGATGGTGCATGACCTCTCTAAAGGCTGGGTTAGAAAAGGCAATATAGTGTCAGCCTGATGCTCTCTCTCTCCCGCTCTCTCTCTCTCCCTTTTTCTCAGTACCACTTCCTCTTGGAAATTTTCCACCTTATTGTGAGGACATGCCGCATGGAGAGGCCACTGAAGGTGTTCTAGCCAATTGCCCCAGCCAAGGTTTCATCTGCCAGCCAGCATCAACTCCAGTTATGTGAGAGGTGAAGCCTCCAGATGATTCCAGCCTTCCACCTTTGAGCTGCCCCCGTGACCCTGACTGGGATATATAGGCTGTGCCAACTGAGTCCTGGCTAAGTTAGAGAGTCATGAGCAAAACCAAATTATTAGTATTTAAGGCCACTGTTTGGTGGTTGGTTATTTGCAGCAAAATAGAACTGGAACATTCTCTATCCCCTTACGCTGCTAGCTTAAATTTTTTTTTTTAACAAAATTATCACTATTTGGAATGTAATTATTTCCTAACTTGTTTATTATCTGTCTGTTCCATTAAATATAAGGTCCCTGAGTAAGAAACGTTTCTATCTTACCCATTTAAAATTTTTTTTAATGTTTCTTTATTTTTGAAGGGGAGAGAGACTGAGTGTGAGTAGGGGAGGGGCAGAGAGAGAGGGAGACACAGAATCCAAAACAGGCTCCAGGCTCTGAGCTGTCAGCACAGAACCTGAAACGGGGCTTGAACTCATGAACCATGAGATCATGACCTGAGCTGAAGTCGATGCTTAACTGACTGAGCCATCCAGGCGCCCCTTACCTGTTTTTAAAAAAATCTTAGTACATATAAGAACATTTGGCACACAGTAGGCACCTAGTAAATATTTCTTGAATGATACTACTACTGAATTTACCGAATTATATTCTTTCTTATTTTCTTTCTTCCCTCTTTTCCTCCTTTCTTTTCTTACCTCGACCTTTCTTTCGTTTTTTATTCTCTTTCTCTTTCTTTCTTCTTTCTTTCTTTCTCTTTCTTTCTTTCTTTCTTTCTTTCTTTCTTTCTTTCTTTCCTCTTCTCTCCTTTCTTTCAGATAACTTCATTACTCTCCACTCAAGTACCACATAAATACATTTTCCTTGTGAAAAATGAAAACATTTCAGATAAAGCTAAATTCCCTTTGCACACAATCCATCCCCAAGCCTGGTCGTCTTCCTCCATCACTTAAGCTTTTCTGTGCTTTGTCTCCAGCCCCCTGGTCATTCAGGAGAGAGGGGAGGCCCTCTCCTCCACCGCAAATTTGGTACCTTCCTAGCCTGCTCCTCTACCGTCACAGTCTTCCTTTTCCAGAACATTCCATAACTTTCTTCAGTATGCCATCAGCGTACTTGTCCCCAAACCCTGCTTTGAGGGGAACGTGCCTTCAAGCTTTCAGAGAGTCCTTTTTACCAAGCAGCCGGGGTTCAGACTCTCGCCTGGAGCCTAAGTTTCTACGATTGGAGCCCTTCTTAGGACTTTGGTTCCTCTTCCTTCATGAATCTCCTGCTCCAGCTACAGCAGTTTCCTCCCTGCCTCCGAAGGTCCTCCGCTTTCCCACTCTGCCTTTTGCCTTCTTCATGTCTTCAACATCTTTCTGATCCTATTCATCTATGTAGATGCTACCTGTTTTCTAAGTCCTTTAGGGGATTTTCCATGCTCCCTCTCTGAAGAATCATGTCTTCTTTGGGCTTCAAGCTCCCACTGCCTTCTCTCTGCTGTTGTCTTGTAAGGCTGCACCTTGGCTTTCTACAGTGTCTTATCCCCTCAGCTGGAGTTCAGGCTCATTGAGAATAAGGACCGTGTTGTATTCTGTTTCAGTGTGTTCAGAGATCCAGGATACCCGAGAGCCTTCTAGAAGGCCTCAGTGGTCACTCAGTTGCCCTAGGGAGGGCACCCACGTGTGTGTTTCTGGGACATTGTAACAGTGGCCAGGCATATTGTGGGAGTCAGCAAATTGGTAGGTTTCTTCCCAATGGTCCTCCTCTCCCAGCCCCACTTGCCTGAGGTTGAGATCTTTGTACTGTCAATGGCAGGTGTTCTGCTATTTGGAGTTCACCAACAGGGTGACCACGAGAGTTACTTTGTGATGGCATAGCCATGGCTGTAGGCCCTACATGCCTTTGATGGGCATGGGACCGGGGAGAGGGAGGACCCATCTGGAGTGACTAGGCTGGGAATGGATAGGCTTTGAGTGGTTTTTACAGAGCCTTTTTCATTCAATCATTTATTCAACACATTCAACAAATATTTATCGGGCACCTGCTAGGGGACGGGCACTGCACGTTGTGCTAGGGATGCAGTGGTGAGTAAAACAGACTTAGCCTTGTCCCGAGTTTATAGTCTAGTGGGAGAGACAGGCAGATATGTGGCAAGTAAACAATTCTAATTCACCACGAACAGGGAAATAAGCCAGGAAATCCCGGTCACATAAAAGGGACAATGATTGGGCCTGGAGAGGCTAGGAGAGGGCTCCCCTAGAAAGCAGAACATAAAAGGTGGGATCTAATGGGTGGAGAGGAGCTTGCCAGGTGAGAGGGGTTGGTAGGAAGGAAGACTGAGGGAGGCATAGCACAATGACTGGGGGGCGGGGAGGGTGGTGCAAGGAAGAAAAGAATGAGAAAAGAACCTCAGGCCAGAAAGCCCAGCAGCCTAACAGGAAATTGGGACCTGTTTACAAGGGCTCGAATTAACAGATGGAATTGTTGTTAGAACTTGGACTTGTTCCCCTGGGGGGCAGGGAGGGAAGGCCAGCCATCTTCACCTTGGATACCAGCGATGGCTCCCCGCCTGGGCTCCCAGCAGGTGCAGACTCAGGCACGACCTGGGGGTTGTTTTCACGTTGGCACATTGGGAACCTAAGCCAGGTGTTTCCCCCTTTGCTCACATGCTCGGACTCTTCTGTGCTGATTTTGACACAAAATCTCTTTCCTCCTCAGGCTTCTTTAAAAAAGGCCGCCTCTGTGAGTGACTGGGTATTGCCAGTGTTTTATAAAGGATGCACAGGGTCATGGGGAGGACACACAGCACAGCCCAGAGCACCTCACCATTAATAAACACGGGCCGTTCTCCCGGCTTCTTGGGGTGTCCCATCGACTTGGCGACTTTTCTCTCGTCTCTTTCACCTCCTTCCTCCTTTCCTCCTCCTCCTCCTCCCCTCTCACTCCTTTCCTTCCTCCCTCCCTTTTTCCCTTCCGCCTCTCCCTCTTCCCCTCCCTCCTCTTCCCCCTCTTCCCCTCTCAGGAGCAGGGCAGTTGTTTTTCTTATCTCATGCAGAGCAGCTACACCTGCTTATTTAATCTCAGCACCTGCCCCTGCGTGGGTTTCAAGGCATTTGCCTGATGTAAGTGGGGTCTCTCTTTGGAGAAGGTATTCTCATACCTGCTGTTAAAGGGGAAATATATATATGCACATATATATGTGCTAACTGTGCCAGCTGAGAGTTGGCTGAGGGTGAAGGTGTCCTCACTTCTAAACACACGCGAATGATGCTCCCTTGGGCTCCCGGTAATGCTTTTTAGGTAGTGAGCTCACCCACGGAGAAGAGACCTCACTTTGAACTGGCGTCACGGCCAGCATTGGCCTTCCATCTATTCTGCTCACTTCTCTTCTACTTCCCTTTTTCTATCCTTGACATTCAATAGCTCCTTACTGAAGGTCTGTTATGTGCTAGGAATTGAGCGAGGCATTTGTTAAGGAAATATTTTCTAGATGGCTGGAGAGCATTTTGCAGGGACTGCTGCCCACTGTTCCCTTTTCCCCAGAAAGTGCCCACCTCCCGCCTCCATGAACACTACTGACACATGATGTCCGCCATGAACTGTCTTCTCACTGGGATTTTGGGTCTTAAGAGAAGAAACATTGGTCAGCCCCTCTCCTGGGCTAGACGCTATACAATGTCAAGGTCAAGTGCTTTGGGGAGGGTCACGTTTCCTCCCAAATATGGAGAAAAGTAGGTTGCATTGGAGAAGAATGGACCAACTCCTAGAGAAAAATAGAGATCTGTCTGCGGAAGGTAATTCTGGAGCTGATGCGATCTCTAGGCTCCAGCTGTTGTAAAACTGGGCTGTATCCCTGCCCTTCGCGTGGTCTGGCTTCTCAATTTCTCCTTGGGGTTGAGCTAATCAGTCTCTGATTTTGCCAAAAACCGGTTGGAACTGAGACTCTGTCACTTGCATCCAAACTAATAAGAGTAATAAAATTGGATACATAAGGTACTTGGCAGTGAATGGGCTTCTCAGAAAATAAGGAAAAAGGCAAGACAGTTGATGATTTCAGACCATTATGGCCTAGATTAAATGAGAAGTTGTACGAAGTGCCTGGTGTAGCATCTGACTCGTGCCAGACCCCCATCAAGGTTAATTGTCTCCTTCCCTCCCATCCCCTTATCTTTCCTTCCTGAAAGCCTATTTCAAGTTAGATGCTGGAAAGCAAGAGGCATTTGAAAGCAGGTTTCGTGTGCCTTTTCAGATTACTAATCTTCTAAGTGGTATGAAGTAACCTGGGTGGTCTAATAACTTCTCTGACGGCCTACTTTTCCACGGGCGCAAGCTGAATGTGTACTTAAGACATAGCCAAAATTACGTTGAAAAAACGTGAATCACGGAGGCATATAAACGGGGAGCTCTGTTACTAGGGAATCATAGCTTTTAAAAGAATAGCTATTACAGAGAATCCCAATTCTGGGGTCTATACATCTTAGTTTGATTGCTCATTCAGAAACTGCTGGATTTAGCGTGCATGAACTTCATGGGTGCTTTATTCAAAGCCACTCCCTGGCAGTTTCTAGGATAGCTTAGCCCCCTACCTTTTCAGTTTGTTTGTTTGTTTGTTTATTTATTTAGAGGCAGGGAGGGGCAGAGGGAGAGGGAAAAAAGAGAGAATCCCAAGGAGGCTCCACACTGTCAGTGCAGAGCCTGATGCGAGGCTTGAACTCATGAACCATGAATCCACGACTGAGCTAAAATCTAGAGTCAGATGCTTTCTGAGCCACCTAGGCGCCCTGTAGCCCTCTACCTTTTAAAAATGTTTTCTAGGGGTGCCTGGGTGGCGCAGTCGGTTAAGCGTCTGACTTCAGCTCAGGTCACGATCTCGCGGTCCGTGAGTTCGAGCCCCGTGTCGGGCTCTGGGCTGATGGCTCAGAGCCTGGAGCCTGCTTCCGATTCTGGGTCTCCTTCTCTCTCTGCCCCTCCCCCCTTCATGCTCTGTCTCTCTCTGTCTCAAAAATAAATAAAAACTTTAAAAAAAAATAAATAAAAATGCTTTCTTTGCTCCTATATACTTTGCCATCTGTTGATTCCTGACTCCTTTTAACACTGCATGTCTGGAACAAGTCTTTACAGGTGACCAAGGTTTGTCTTTGAACTAGATCTCCATCTTGCTCGATAGTTGCTAAATTACAGACTTCACAATGCAACTGTTTACACGGCGAATATAAAAATTTGTAACAAGGGTTGATCGGTAAAGCAATCAAGAATACTTGTGTATGGTAAGAAATAACAAAAGAATATATATGTGTGTGTGTGTGTGTGTGTGTATGTCTGTGTATATACACATACACACATATATACACACACATATATATACATATATATGTGTGTATGTGTATATACACAGACACACACACACACACACACACACACACACAATCTAGGCCCCCACTGCCATTTCTGAGTGACAACTGTCATCAGATTCAAAGAGTCTGATGTCTGCATTGAAATCCCAACAAGTACCCTGGATTAAGCTGTGTAGCAGCTCTAATTGCTATGCATGGCTTGCACAGAGCATAAATAGTTGTAACCTTTCTGCAAAGTACCAAGTCAGGAAATGTTAATCCATAGGGAAGCCATGCCTAGGCCGTGGCTCCAACCTGATTGGTAATTCCTGTTCTTGTTCTCTAATTTAAAAAAATAAAAAAAAAAGAGAGAGAGAGAGAGAGAGGTTCCTGTCTCTACAGTAGCCCAGCCTCTATTATGTTGTGTGTGCATTAGTAAAATTGATCTCCATAAGAGTTCTTCAAGCTGAATTACTTAACAGCATCGTTTAGGGCTGCCGCCAAGGGAGAAAAGTCAGCAGGGCCAGGACTTAAGAAAGTTGCTAATACTGAGGCTGATTAAGGCTTCCACGCTTTGCAAGACATGCCCGGCCGTTGTCTAGTGGAAGCCCGCTGCACTTTATACCTGGAAAACAGGCCCTTGGAACACGGGCTCTTGGCAAAAAAATGCATTAAGACTACTCATTTGGAGGCGATGTGAATTTTATGTGTTTGCTTCAGTTCACTCCTCTGGTTCCTCAAGGTAATGACACAATTCAGGCTGATTTTCTTGTAGAGAGCTCTCAGCCGTCCACTTCTCAGGTTCTCAAAAACAAAAAAAAAATTCTTTTATTTTATAAAATTCGTAATAGTTCAGGCCAAAAGAGAGAGAAAAAAAGAAAGTAGACAAACTAAGTGAAGCATATCTGACCAATCCAGGAGCTGTAGGTTTTGGTGGTCTCTGGGGCCCTCAGCTCAGGCAAGGGGGTCCTGGAAAGGAAAACCTTAAAGGAAAGTCTGGGGCCCACAGGAGCTGCTTCCACGGGTGCTCAGCACACAGGGGACAGGGTGGGGAGGGCATAGGATGGCAGGAACGAGGCATTCGCTTTAGGCCCCAAATTTAAGGAGGTGCTAACAAGCTCGGGAATCAAGATACACACTATATGCAATATTCTTTTTTTGTTGTTTATTTATTTTGAGACAGAGAGAGAGAGAGAGAGAGCACGAGTGGGGGATGAGCAGAGAGGGAGAGAGCATCCCAAGCAGGTTCTGAGCTGCCAGCACAGAGCCCAAGGCAGGGCTGGAACTCACAAACTGCCAGATCGTGACCCAAGCTGAAATTAAGAGTCGGACATTTAACCGACTGAGCCACCTGGGGCCCACAATTAATGCAATGTTCTTTTAAAAAAATAAAAAAAAATTAAGCCAGACCAGTCGGTGATGAACAAAATACCAAAATTTTAAATAAAGCCGGGATCCTACCCTGCCTTTGCATGACCTCACGCTCCTCCCTCGGGTCCCAGTCGTGGTCCACGGTACGTACCTCTTTGGCTTCTGCCGGTGGCTGTGCCACACAAAAAGTACTCGGAAGCACCTTGGCCAGGGGCTAAGGGGCAGGTCACTTACTCACCTCACTGGCATTTCCTACCTTTTGTGGTCATAACGAAGTCATCGTGCGTGCTCATACATCAGGGACGTATCGCCCTCTCCAGACACGGTGCCACGTGCTCTCTACCAACAGTGAGTTTAATTTTAGCAGGCGAGGCAGGGGCTGGAGTCCACAGGTACAGAGCCCGAGGTCCTGTCCCAGCTCACAGCCCAGGACGAGCCAGGGTCCCAACCCCTTCCTGTCTGATTCCAAGGCCCTGCGCTCCGCCACTGGACCACCTTCCAACCCCAGCGTGAGCCGAGCTTGAGTCGAGAATTCCTTCGGGACCACCAAAGAGGATAGCCAGAATCTACCCTGACTGTCCTCTTGTCAATGCGGGTCATCTATTCTCTGCCCAGACCTTCCTGGCGAAGCAGAATTCCTCGCTGTCAGGGGCAGTGTTTTATTTTGGGGCCGTTTATGCTTTTATGGAGCAAATCTGCCACCTCATCAATTCCATGTATCGCTGCATGTTTGTCTCTTGGAAAAACTACTACTTTGCCTAGAATACTTTTTTTTTTTTTTGATGTTGTCTGCTGTATGAACTCCTCATCATCCCTCAAAGCCCACCTCCAAAAACCCTCCTATTTATGCATCTTTGCCAGATTCTCTAGCTCGACTGTTACTCCCCTGGTTTTGACCCTGTGGCATTTTGTACTATTTATGTTCTCACTCAGTACAGTTTTTGGGTATAGTTATTTGTGTGCACATTTATCCCCCTACGGGGCTGTGAGCTAGCTCCTCAAGAGCGAGCAATAGATCTCGTTTATCTCTAGATCTCGAACACCTAGCTCATTTTCTGGCACACACTCAAGGCTACTAAACATGCTTTTGTGAAAATCGATATTGCCCCACGGGTCAACTAGGAGCTGCCCTTACAAGAGTGCTCTTCTGTTGCTGGGAGTCACCTGTGACACCTCTCCAAGCTTATTTTACAAGCAGGAATTTGGACTTTGCAGCCCCATAAAACCAGCTTCGAATCTACGTCCTGTCTGTTCTGCTTACTAGATGAGTGACCGTGGGCCCGTCATTTGAAGCCTCATGTTAGTCCTTTCTCTCTTCTCCTTCCTTGCCTCCCCCATATCCCTTCTCTCTCTCTCTCTCTCTCTCTCTCTCTCTCTCTCTCTCCCTGTTCGCCTTGGCTTCTTGTCTGTCTGGAACAGGGCTGTCACTGAACCCAGCACGTGGCTGTCCTGCAGATAGCTGTCTAGTCATGTATGGCGAGAACTTTTCCTGACGTCTGAAGGTGAACCTGCAAAAACGAAACCAGATTATAAGGCGCTGCTGCTAAATTTATCAGAGGCACTGAATTGGCACTACAAAATCCCTCCTAGAACCCAGCGTGGATCTTTGATTTTAATGATGCAGACTGGAGAAAACAGAAATCCTGCCGCTCCGGGGGTGGGGGGAGAGCCCCCCACGACAGGGAAATGCCTTCACGGATGATGGGGAAAGCCAGCAGCAAATGACAACCCCTGGGTGCCTGGAACCCCTGGGTGCTGCCACTCGCAGAAGCGCAGGACGTGAGAGCAGAAATATTTTCATCATGAGCCCTTCCTAAGTGAGAGGATGTTTGTTCCAGGAAAGCATTTGCCTCCTTAGGTAAGACGAAGGTTGAGTATGAAATTTCCCCTCCTTTCCCTCCTCTGCCTAGATTCTATCATAGTAAGAAAAAAACTTCAAGCGCTGGCTACATTTAGAAAGATTTTTGTCAGAGGGGCGCCTGGGTGCCTCAGTCAGTTAAGCATCTGACTCCTGATTTCAGCTCAGGTCATGATCTCAGAGTTCATGAGTTCGAGCCCGGCATCAGGCTCTGTGCTGACAGCTCAGACCTTGCCTGCAGCCCTCTCTCTCTCTCTCTTTTTCTCTTTCCCTCGCTGCCCACCCCCCTGCCCCGCACGCTCTCTCTCTCTCTCAAAATAAATAAACTAAAAAAAAAAAAAAAAAAGGGGGTATTTTATCAGATACTTGATTGTATTTGTGATGTGAAGCCTGAGGCAAAGCACTGAGTTAGATGACCAAGAAACAAATACACGAGAAACCTCAACGGATCTTTGGAATATGTGCACCCACACGTCTGCAGGCTTTAACTGTGCTGAAAACACAGACACCCAGATCTTTGGGGAAAACGCAGAGCAGCCCAAATCCTTTAGAAGATTCTGAGCTTGAGTCCTGTGATTTCCAAGGTCAGCATTTTTAGGAATTCTTCATTTTCAGAACTTGCAGCCCAGGTGATGGAGGGCATGAAATTCAAATCTCCTGTTCTACTGTCCCCTGCTGCTTTTGAGCTCAGCGAGAACGCCGTTCTTTTTTATGCCTCCAGTTTATTCTGTACCACAACCCGAGGCGGTACCAACCTGTAAAGGATGATTCTACGGATCGTAGTCACCATGCTGTTCCCCACGTCTGACAAGCCAAGGGCAGCAAGACGCTGTGGTGGGGGCATCTGGAGGGAAAAGAAGGTGAGACTCCAAAGGGGCCAGAGGGAGGTCATGGCAAATGAGACTCTCTTTCATGTAAGTCTGTATGTACCGTGGAAATAGGCTGATTTTGTTTGTCGAGTACTACTTTGGTGACTCACTCCTTCGCTGCTGTGTGGCTTTGATGGTGGGGATAAAATCGTGCACGAGGTAACTTCACTCTCCTCCCCCCTCGCTGCCTGGGAGGCTGAGCTGCAGGGCCCTCGTCACTTGGACTCCCTTCCCTGTGAATTTCGGTTGGAATCATCCAAAAAGATGCACCGAGAGGAGATTGGCGCTGGGAGAGTGACGTTATTCCTTGGGGTCTGTCTCTCCCGGGTTCCTGCAGCTCGGATGCATTCCTCACTACAGCTCCTGGCTCTCAACTGCCTGGGGGTCCTGGTAACTGTCAGCCTGACACCCTCGGTGCCTGGGGAAGTAACAGCTTCTGGCTGTTCTTGGCCTGGGGGCACCGTGACTGCCGTGTCCCGATCACTGAACTCACCTTTGTAAACGGCCTTTTTATTGAACTCTCTTCCCGTTGTCCCACTGAGTGCACCGTTTCTCGTCATCTTGACTCATACACACCATATCTCATTCTCCCTCAGTATCCCTCCGACATTCAAACTGAACGCCACGGATAGGCAGATGACCCAGGCTGGTCCCTTCATTCACTGAGAGACATTTAGTGGCATTTTTTGTAAGCCGATACCGTTCTGGGCATTAGGAATACAGGGGTGCATGGCACACCCTTAAGGCATGTACACGCCAGTGGGAGAAACTAAAGAGAGACAAGCCGATCATCCATACCTGAGGTCATCTCACACTATAAAAAAAGAAAAGAAAAGACAGGAACAAGGCAGGGAACAGCTGGGTGGGTGTCGATGGGTGGGCAACATGAGCTTCTGTGCTCGGGGAAAGTGTCTCTGGGAAAATGACAGAAAAGAGGAGTCCGGGAAGACAAGAAAAATGACGAAAAGCCCAAATTATTATGTGGAGAGGACAGCGCAGGGCAAGTGTGTGGGAGCAAGAATGAGCTCGGTCTGGTTAAAGGTGAGAAAGAGGCCAGTGTAACTGAGGATCACTGAGCGGGGTGTAGGCATGGAGGTCAGAGAGGTGCGCTGATTTTGTGGGTAAGAGAAACCGGGGCTTAAATTGTATCCTGAGTGGGATAGGGGCCACTGTAGGATTTTAACATGAGGACTGAGGTGATCTTTCTCACGTTGGCAAGAAAATCTCGCCGGCTGACGTCTCAGGAGGGGCGTGTGGCTGCGTAATCTCTTGCTCCCTCTGTGTTTGCCACTGGCTATCATCTTGCCAGTCTGGTTGCCCTGGCTTAGGGAATGCCATCCCGTCCACCATGTGATCGATCAGGCAGTAACCTGACTGTCCTCCTTGGCTGGGGTGGCTGTCCCACCTCATTCTGTCTCATCCCTTCAGCTGCCACGTGGGCACCATTTCTGCCTCCTTAGTGACTTCCCCCTTCGAGCTCAAGTCCTCTGTCCCTACTTAGCTTGGGAGCCTCATCATTTCTCATCCTGAGCCAGCCTCTCTGCCTCTGCCCTCGTGCCCCTCCTTTCTGCTTCCCAATCCGCTGCGAGGGCGGTTTTACCAAAAGGCACTCCCGGGTGCTCATCTCCCCACGAGACCTCATTGGGTCCAAGGCCAGCCAACGCTTAGCCTCGGCTCACTTTTCCAACCTGCTTGCCCAGGACTCTAGCAAATGCCCCGGGGTCTTGCTTTTTCTCAGAGGATGCACCTTCCTGCTGATGTCCCCTCTGCTTGGGATGCGGTTTCTCTGCTTGTCCCTGTCATGCCTGCTCCCAGCCATCACCTTTTGGGGAAGGCCGGTGTGGATGCCCCGCCCACGAGGTGGAGCTGGCCCAGTGGCCCTCATTCCTGTGAGAACCGTTACGTCGGCTCTCGCCACGCTGTCTGGCTGCCTGTCACCAACTCTGATCTTCTTCACTAGACTGTGGAGGGTGAACACAGAGGGGCTTTCTCAACACCCAGCCCCAGGGCAAAGGGGGCCAGCCCTTCAGAATGGGAGCCTGGAGTGGGTCCCGAGGTCCCGGATGCTCTGCCAGGTGAAGCTCCTTCAGTGGCTGGGTGGGGCGGGGGGATGTCCCCAGATTCTGCAGAAGCCCCAGAGCAGGGGTGCCAGGGACGCTTGGCTAAGGGTCTTGGGAAGCGGTTGCTTCCTAAGCGCTTTCCAGCTTGTTCCACGGTCAATGTCCTGCAACCAACGTTGCAGCTGGTGAGTAAAGCTTCGTTGAATGGCTGGATGAATGCACAATACTTCACCTCCTCCGTGGACTGTTCTCCAGTCTGTCTTGCTAACCGTGCTCTTCTCCAGTTAGGATGGAAGGCTTCCTGAGAACAGCTTCATATGCCCCAGTGTTCTTATACCCCCTTCCATGATGGTGAGTGGGAAGGACATCGTAAGAGCTACTATTTAGCGAGCATTTGCCGTGTACTTAAGGCACAGTGCCGAATGCATTTTCTCATTTAAATATCACAACACTTTGGGGTGCCTGGGTGGCTCATGGTCATGATCTCATGGGTTCGTGGGTTTGAGCCCCACATCGGGCCCCGTGCTGACCGTGTGGAGCCCGCTTGGGATTCTCTCCCTCTCTCTCTGCCCCTCTCCAGCTCTCCAGCGCGCTCTCTCTCTCTCTGTGTCTCAAAATAAATTAATTAATTAATTAAAAAATTTTAAATATCGTAACATTTTAATGGGATAATAACAATATCGAACACTTACTATATGCTGGATCCCGTTCTAGACATATTTTAACTTCTCTGTTCTTTATGTCAGCTCTAACAGGTAGATGTTACTCTTGTCGTCCATTGACAGATCTGAAACTGGAGACACAGAGAAGGTAAGCCGTTTGCTTAGGATCACACGCTGGTTGGTAGTGACCCTGGGGTCCAAGCTCACATCTGATTCTAAAGCGCAGGCCCCAACGCCTGATCTGTTCTGCCTCCACCCGATCTTGGGGATTGATGGATGGGGCAAGATGCGGTGGTGTCCCTGTGGCTTAAGGATCCTGGACTTCCTGTGAACCCCAGGGACGTAGCTTGCATTTCTCTGAGGCTGGCTGGCCCAGATGTGCGTTGAGCCAAAGAACGCAGGAAGGGAGAAGCAGAGGTAGACTGCTTGGTTTCCCGTCGGTTGTTGGGCTTCCGCTCTGCCTGCCCTCTTCCCCCGAGGACCCTGGTCCTTCACTCTGGGCTTTTGCTACAGCAACACTCAGGGGCGTTGAATTCTAACAGGCCATGGCTGTCAGGCAAACTTCTGAGCAGTTAGATAGCTCCGAATATGCACAGAGGATGTGCACACGTAGAGTGTTTCACATATGTTTCACATATGGTAACTCACAACCGCTCTGTGATATGGGTGTGTTCTTACCACACCCCCCCCCCCCCCCCCCCCCACGTTACAGGTCAAGTAGCCGAGGCCCAGACAGGTAAATGCCCCTGGGCTCTCAGCTGGTAAGTGCCGGAGTTGGGATTTGAGCCTGGGGCAGGCTGGCCCACAGTGTGCTCACCTGGCAGCCGTGACGGGAAGGCGGAGGGGCGCCTCTGACCCCGGCCCCACAGCTTCTAGCTCAGCCCCTTTCTGTTGTTCAGATGGTCGTAGTTTGGGGGAGATTAAATGCTCAGCGTGGCGTTAGCTTTTGTCTTCTGTGTCACGTTTCTTGATTGTTTAAAGTGAGGTGTGATCATTTTTCTTAAGTTTATTTATTTATGTTGCATGCAGTTGTGCAAGAGAGAGAGAGAGAGAGAATGACTGGGGGAGGAGCAGAGAGAGAGGGAGAGCCAGGATCCCAGGCAGAGCCCGATGCGGGGGCTCAAACTCATGACCCCGTGAGATCATCACCTGAGCCGGAATCAAGAGTCAGACGCTGATCGGATGGAGCCACCCAGGCGCCTCGTAAGTCGAGATCTTTTAAAGACAGTGCAGGTGACTAGACACAGGGAGGGTGACCTGAGTCAACTGGGGCTAAAAGCTTCTCCTCCTCCCTTCTTTTACCTCCCCCCCTTCCTCCTTTTTATTTGCTTGACTTCCTCAGGGAGGCCTCCCTTAAGCCCCAGGTCACATCAGGTCTCCTCGATAAGCATTTTCTTAGCGTGATCCCTCCCACTTCTGACTGTCTCTGCAGCTGTGTGTGTGTATTTAAAAGCCATTTTTAAGTCACTCTGCTGATGCAAGGTCTGGGGCCGCCTTGCTCATGACTTCATTCTAATGCCCTTTGCAGTGCTCAGCATAGAGCAGACGTGCAGTTAAGTATTTCTAGAATGGGTATTGGGTGAGAAGTGTCACCATCACCTAGGAAACATGCCGGCCTGGCCCTCGAATCCTCAATTTTGGTTTTCTTCGCTCCTACAGCACAGCACAGCCACAGCCTATCACCAGCCTCCCCGAAAGGAATTTGGAGGAAGGGCCTTCGCCAAACAGCTTTCTCCAGAGAGTTGGGCTCAGTGCCCTTAGGCCAGCCTCCTCAGCTTATGGAGCTTTTTGATGTAGCTTTGTTTCTGGTGCCTTCTCTCTGTTATTCTTTCTAGTTTTCTTCATCACTTCCTCACTTTTAACTTTTTCTTCCTGACTTGCATCTCAGGCACATTTTTCAGGTGAGTTCCTGAATTTTTTTTAAAAACATTTATTTTTGAGAGAGAGAGAGACAGAGAGAGAGAGAACATGCAAGGGAGGGGAAGAGAGAGAGGGGACAGAGGATCTGAAGCAGGCTCTGTGCTGACCTCAGAGAGCCTGAGGTGGGGCTCGAACTCACGAACCACCAGACCATGACCCAAGCCGAAGTCGGACGCTAAATCGACCGAACCACCCAGGCGCCCCAAGTTCCTGAATTATTTTTTTTTTTTAATTGTCACAGGGCCTGAAGGTAAAACACTTCTTTCCCTGCTATGGAAATCTGAAAATGGATCTTTGACTCCTCTGTTCCTTCTCCAGGGTCATCAGGATATAATCGACCATGAAGTGCATTTAGCAGCAACCGTAGTTGGGACCCCAGGACCCCAAGCAGCACCGGGTGAGGCTAGGCCTGCTCCGTGAGGGCAGCTCCAGAGCGAACAGACTTAAAACTTTGTAAGTTCCCAATTTGTGCACCTCTCTTTCCCCCAAACGTCCTTGATTGACCAGAGTTTCAAGCTCACAGCACAAGCCTGGTAAGAAATAATATTGGAAAACGTCTAGTTTCACATTTTGATGCATTACTTTGAAAACCTCCAGCATTCCCACAAACTTCCCTTCCCTAGCCTGTCCCCCAAGTTTAGTTTTTTCCGTCCTTAACACAGACTGATGGGCTCAGGTCCGCGAGCTCTCGGGGGACAGGGCAGCAGGGCGATTTTGCGGTAATAAGAAGTAAGAATCAAGGGGAATTTCTTTAACGTGTGCGTACTCTCTTACACATGCTTCTCAAGAAACCAGCCGAGCCCTCTGGAACCCCAGAGCCCAGTCCCCAGTCACACTGGACAGAGATGGAGGGACAAACCACGTGTGCCTTCCTGGCCTGACCTGGCCTGATTCCTGGTAGTTGTCAGGACGGTCACGGCTCCTACGGCCCCTCCCTGGAGCTCGCCCAGATTTACCCCTCCCCTCCTAAACCTGTGAGGACGCCAGGATGTGAGACGTGAAGAGGAACGAAACTCTGGAGAGAGGAAAAACAGGCTTCGCGGGGCACTAGGGTTTGCTTCTGAACCCCAAGCCATCCCTCTGTTACGTGTTCTCTCTCCCTCCCTGCGGCCCTTGGAAATGCTTTTCTTGTGCTCTGTTTATTCAGACTTAAAACTTTGCAAGTTCCCACAGCCTGGGTGCCGCTTGCACAAGCATGGGCCCCGCAGAACAGTCAGAACGTTTTCTTCAGTCCCAGATGGGCTTGGAAGAGCGGACGACACACACTCCAGCTTTCATATTTGCTCTAGATCCTTTTCCTTTCTCTTGCTCGTTTCCCGCCCCCGCCCACATTGAAGAGCAAAGAACAAACCCATCATTGTGCCTTTGCGTTCTGGAGCTGCGGTACAGCTTACCTTCTGGAGAGGCGTGGGCGGCCTTGGTTTTGTGCTCCGTCTGGAGCAGTTTTCCCAAGGCCAGGCCCATCCTGCACTTTTACCTTCTTTCAAATGAAAACAGCTGTGTTGCGTTCACCGACCACAAAGGTAAGCAATTCGTCTGACTCTCTCGATTGCAATTCAGACTGAGGTCAGATCTCTTTTTCTAGTTAAATAAAATGGCCCGGGCACCCGTTTGCAGGAAAGCATTGACCTTCCTGGGGTCTATGTTTCTCTTCTGCCTCAAGTTCAAGAACTCCAGGGCCACACTCGGATGGAGCCGTCAGTCCCGGGCACCGTGGCCTCGCCCAGGGACAGGTGGGCAGTGACTGGAGTCAGTCTGTGGACTGTGGCCGCCCAGACTGAGGCTGTGAACCAGGTGCTGTCCCCAGTCTCCTGCTGCAGTGACAGCGGTTGGCGGGGCTCCGAAGGGTGCCAGACGACTCTCCTGTCCTCAGCAATTTCTTGAATTTCAGCCTGGGTAAACTGTCTCCTATTACAGTGTCCCCAAAGACTAGAGTTTTCTAGTTTTCACCTGATTCCTACTGAATCACAAACTGATCCCTACTCAGGGCAACATACGAGCACACATGTGCACACACACACACACACACACACACACGCACCTTTCGGTTGCTCCCAGTGTCCCCCGCAGGACCCTGCTTCCTAACCCTGGGTCCCCCCTTCTCAAATACAAAGTATGGTCGTGTGCCAAGCAGAGTCAGCCTCCTCTGAGCTGTTAGACGTGTAGACACTTACGCCTCGTCCCAGGCCAACCGTCTTGCAGTGGCCATTTCAGCGAGACGCCTGCTGATTCGCGTGCACTGCTGGGAAACCTTCCCTTTCCCCACCGCTGGGCTTCTCCAGTGCTGTCTGTCTTGCATCTGAGTCAACACCCAAGGTCTGTAGTGTTGTTCTGGACTGACTGGCAGCCTCACTGTTGCCTGTGGTTCCACCTCTGAAGACCTTCCGGACCCTGGAGGAGGATCAAGGATGACACCCAAGTTCTTAGCAAGGCAGTAGGGACGTGGGTGGCTCTCCTGGCTGAACGGGTCACAGCGTAGGAGCAGTTGGCTTAAGAGCTAATGCGATAAGCTGCTTGTCATTTTGTGGGCGCCTTCTCGAGGCCTCCTGCTCCCCAGAATGAGGACGGAGGGAGGGCCGGTGGCCTGCCTCAGCTGTGTGCCCTACTTTCTTTTCCTTCTCCTCTTTCAGTCTGGCCGAATTACTTCTTTCTTTTCATGCCTTCTCGGTAGCATGTCCCCCATGCTGGGCTCCTTCTGCCTGGTGACACTTCACCCGGCCCCTTCTGGCTTCTTTTGTAATAGATCTGGGGGCCATATGTTTCTGGATTATACAGAAGTAAAATCGGGAATGATTTTTTTTTTCTTCTAGTTGTGAATTCTGGTGAGACGGAATTGCTTCTGTAGCAAAAAATAAAGAGCGCTGATGTAGAAATGAAAAGCAGCCCTCTGCCTGCTGCTCAAGGCTTAATCTTGTATTTACGTGGAATTCTCCGGGCTTTATGGGCTACATTTAATTAACCTCCTGGGGCTCTGAAAAGTAGGAGGAGGAGGAGGGCACAAACTCTTGGTCCTTGTATTACAGATGGAGAAACTGAGGACGTGCTTACTCTTGCAAAGAAGTCAGTGAAGCAAAGCCAAGCCCAACCCTTATCCTGGGCTGATGCCCAGAAAGGAGAGCGGGCACAGTTAAGGAATTGCAGGGCACCTCCCTGGGAACCTGTGGGCCAGGTCTGAGGTCTCTCCGTCCCCCGTGACCTCACATCGGCACCCTCAGGCCAGGCCAACAGGTGGAAATGAGCCAAAGCCTTAACCGTGGTGCCTGGTTGAACCAGTGTTCATAGGAGTGGCTGATCACAAACAGCATCCCTGGGTGAAATGCCTGTATCGAAAGACAGTTCAAATGAAGCAAAGATGAGGTAAAAAGCCTGGAGTGTGCATGGGGTGGGAAGCTGGTGGCAGAGATCCCAAACTGCTTGGTGGCTAGGTATTTCTAACTTCTAGGAGCTCCCAGAATGAACCGTTCCTTTTTCTTGGCTTTGTTCTCTGCCCACATCGGCCCTTGGCTGGGAGGCTCTCCTTCTCTGCCTCTATCTGGTGACCCATTCATTCCTGTACTCAGGTCGTGCTTCACCTTCCTGAAATTGGCCCTGGGCCCTGGATGGAGGGAAATGCACATTTCATTGCAGAATCTGTGCACTTGGTGTTCAGTCTGCTTTGCATCTTTCACCCAGTATTTGTCTGGTGTGCTCCTGCACTTCCAGATCCTGGCCCCAATTGCATCCGTCCATAGAGGCTTTCCCTGATCATCCTGGACCCTAGGACCTGCCGTAGGTGCTAGGTGCTTGAGATCAGCTCTCCTCTCTCCCTGCTTCATTTTTCCGTGGAGCCATTAATATTCTGTCTCTTCACTCATCTATCCATGTATCCATTTATCTATCTATCATCTAGCTACCTCTCTATCTCTCTCTCTCTATCATCTAGCTATCTCTATATCTATCTCTCTATCTCTCTCTCTCTCTGTCTAGCTACCTACCTCTATATCTATCTACCTACCTACCTACCTACCTACCTATTTACCTACCTACCTCTCTCTCTCTATCTATCTCTGTATCTATCTATCTCTATATCTATCTCTATATCTATCTATCTATCTCTATATCTATCTATCTCTGTATCTATCTATCTCTATCTCTATCTATCTCTATATCTATCTATCTCTATATCTGTGTATCTATCTATGTATCTATCATCTATTTATCTATCTCTATATCTATCTATGTATCTATCATCTATCTATCTATCTATCTATCTATCTAACTATCTCTATATCTATCTATCTCTGTATCTATCTATCTCTGTATCTATCTATCTATCTATCTCTGTATCTATCTATCTATCTATCTATCTCTATCTCTATCTCTATATCTATCTATTTATCATCTATCTCTATATCTATCTATCTCTATATCTGTGTATCTATCTATGTATCTATCATCTATCTATTTATCTATCTCTATATCTATCTATGTATCTATCATCTATCTATCTATCTCTATATCTATCTACCTACCTACCTCTATATCTATCTATCTATCTATCTATCTATCTATCATCTCTCTCTCTCCCTATCTATCTATCTCTATATCTATCTATCATCTATCTATCTATCTATGTATCTATCATCTATCTCTATATCTATCTATCAATATATCTATCATCTATCTACCTACCTACCTATCTACCTCTATATCTATCTATCTATCTATCTATCTATCTATGTATCATCTATCTATCTATATCTCTATCATCTAATTATCTATCTATCTATCTATCTATCATCTATCTATCTACCTACCTACCTCTATATCTATCTATCTATCTCTATATCTATATCTATCTATCCATCTATTCATGTATTCACCTACCTAGCACCTGTCTCATCCTCCATCATCAATACAATTGTGTAGTCTGTCTCCTCCATGAATGTGTAAGCTCCATGGGTGGAGTATAAACTTACTGGTCTTGATCATAACTGATCTCCAGCACCCAGACCAATGCTTGGGACACAGTTTGCTCAAATATTTGTCAAGGAATGAGCCAACGAGTGCCTGAACTCTGTGTGCCCATGGCACCCTCTTCTTATCTCCACTGTGGCACTTCCATGCACTGTCGTTTTTCTGAATGTCTTCCCCTTGAGGCTGTAATTTCCTTGGAAGCAGGCACCTCCTCTCCCCTTCTTTTAACACAATTGCCTAGTCCCTTAGCTCAGAATCCTGCACAATGCGGTACTCGAAATATGATGAATTGGTGGCCAACTGGCTGGCTGAGTATCCCGGTGAGAGACAAGGAGGGAGCAAGGTCATGGCTGTGAGGAGCCAGATTCTGGGGCAGGCTTAGTAGTGGTTGGTGACAGCTTGTATAGGAAGGAAAAGGGCAGGAGGGTTGTGTTTGATTCTGAGAATTTTAACCAGAGGGGTGGTGTGGGCAGTGAGGACGTTAACTAAGGTACAAACACAGGAGAAGGTGTGGGTTGTTAGGGGAAGGTGGGAGATAATGGGACCTATGTCGTTTGTCATTTGCAATGTATGACCTCAGATAAGAGACCATCTCGGTGTGCTCTTTTCTCCCCCATCTGTGAAATAAAAATAATGTTTCCTCCTACCTGTCTCACTTGAATGTCATTTAAAAAAATAAATAAGTTATTTTGTTGAACAGAGGTTGAGTGCCTACGATGTACCGAAACTTTGGTCAAAACGATGGATGGAAAAAATGCTCATGAGTTTCACATTTTCTGTCTCTATTTGAGTATTATTTGCTGTGTTTTTTCTATTTATCTCACATTACAAAGAGAAGGTATCACTTTCAGGGTACCACTGAGCACATCCTCTTGTACAGAATAGCCCAAGGGGTTCTTCTAAGTCCCTGTGGGATCGGTGGGAGTTTGGGCTCAGAGAGTCTGACTCAGTTTGTAAAACTGCGGTTGTCTGAAGTGGGCCACTCCAGAGTTGAGCTGAAATGAAACGAGAACTCTTGCTTTCTCAAAAGGAGGAAATATATATTTCCCAAGAGGAAATGCACATGGTTACTTTTTGCCAAACCAATGACTCTTCAGCAAGGGTAACACGTCCCTTTGGGGATCCTATTGAGACAGTCAGTCTTTTTCTTCCTCTGAATGTACTTTTCAGCGAAGGGTATATTCAGATTTAGAGGCCAAATGATTGTCATTGGGTGGCTGGCTCAGGGTCAAGTGCATTCCATAGTCTAGCGCTGTTAGTGATTTTTGCTAAGAATCCTTCACTCAGATTTCTTTTGCCAGTGAGATACTCCATTTAGATTTCCTTGGGGGAAAGTCCCATCATAGAAAATGCAAAGAAGGAGAAGCTGTTTGGCGTGGTGATTTGGTGACCTTGGAGACTTTATTATTCCTTGTTCACACAATAATCTTTGCTTTATTTGCTTTCCCTGGACTCTTTTGAAAAGGAAATATAGGTAGAACTGAAATATAAGAGCGTGAAAAGGATAAGAAGCAAATAGGATATCAATGTGGGCTCAATAATTATAATGACGGAACATCTGATTTGTCTTAGAGCTTCCTGGTCACCAGGGCAAAAGAGGAAAAAGCAAATGCGTACCTCCCATTATCACAGAGAAGCAACCCTGGCTCTTTAGAGGAGACTTAAATTTTCTTGGCATAAATTCTTAGAGAAAAAAAATCTAAGGAGGGAATTTATGTGGATGATAAGAGTTGTATGATGAATTTAGAAAATGTTTTAAGTAGCTGTTTCACTTGTAAGGATCAAAGATGTCACATTAAAGTCAAACTCAGCAAAATGCTTGTGCCAGAGGACAACCAATACGGAGTAATCGCGCTCACTAAGGTCGTTCTAACTGGTTTCCGGGATAGAACTTGGGAACCCTGAAAAAGTCTGTCTCCAAGGGTGGTCCACGAACCACTTCTGCCCAAATGATGGGGAAGCTCGTTAAAATGCAGATATCCAGGCCCCACTCCACAACCTATATACTAGTTTAGAAGCTCGCAAAATAACGCCCGAGACAAGAATCTCAGTGAAGGAGGGGCGGGGAAGGAAATGCTGTGAAGGAATGAGAAAGGCACCAGGGAAGACAAGGCACCCAATAATGGGGGTGTTATTAAGCAACCAGAGGTTAATCCCCTGAAGAAACTCAGTGGCTAGGGTGCATTTAGCACCCCCAACGAGCAAGGGTCTGGTATTCACACACCAAGTTCCATCACTCCTTAGTTGAAGACAGCTTCTAAGCATTAATACCCCAGCACCTCTGCCCTGATACACAGGCAGGCAAAGCGAACTTTGGCAGCCAAGAAAGCTAAGGTAGGCAAATCCAGGCAAAGAAGTGCAGGACTGAAGGTTGGGCCTCTGGTGGCACCACCTGTGGGGGGTGGGGAGGGGAGTGTGTTTGTTTCCTAGGGCTGCCTTTGCAAAGTACCACAAACCGGATGGTTAAAACAACAGAAATGTGTTGTCTTACAGTTCTGGAGGTGAGAAGTCCAGGATTGAGGTATTGGAAGGCTGGTTCCTCCTGCGACTGTGAGGGAGGCTCTTCCGTGCCTGTCTCCTGGCTTCTGGTGGTTGGCTGGCTGTCCTCCATATCCTTGCTTTTGGAGGTGTTACTTGATCTCTGCCTCCTTATTCATGCAGCGCTGTCCCTGTGGGCCTCTGTGTCCAAACCACTGCTTTTTATAAGGTTTGATGGGATGAAATTTGTCCCCCCCCCCACATTTGAAGCCTTAACCTTTGGTACCTCAGAATGTGACTGTATTTCGAGCTGGGGCCTTTAAAGAGGTGATTAAGTTAAAATGAGGTCCACTCGACTGGTGTCCTTATAAAGAAGAGGAATTTAGACAATAGAGACATGCCAGGGATATGTGTGAGAGAGGAAAGGCCATGTGAGAACATGGTGAGTAGGCAGCCATCTGTAAGACCAGGAGAGAGGCCTAAGAAGAAACCAACCTCGCTGAAAGCTTGATCTTGGGTTTCTAGTTTTCTAATTGTAAAAAAATGAATTTCTGTAGTCTTAGCCACCTAGTCAGTGGTATTTTGTTATGACAGTCCAAGAAGACTAATATATAAGGATAACAGCCTTATTGGATTCAGGGCCAATCTGTTCCAGTATGATCTCAACTTATAAATAATTATATCTGCAATGACCCTATTTCCAAATAAGGTCACATACTGAAATACTGGGGGTTAGGACTTTAATATATATATTAAATATACATATATAATATATAATATACATATATATTAAATATACATATATACATATGTACATATTACATGTATATGTATATGTATATTACATGTATATGTATATGTATATTACAAATATACATATATACATATTACATATTATACATATACATATATAATAATATATTATATATAATATACATATAATATACATATAATAATATATAACATATATAATATATATAGTATATATAATATAGGACTATAATATATATTATATATATATTTGAGGTGGAGAGATATACAATAAAACCCATAATAGGAGAATATATTGGTGTCTTTGATAGCATGTGTTGTACCAACTGGGTCACAGCATTTGAGGGTAAGCCCCGGGTATCTGCCTTGCTAACAAGTTTTCTAGGTAATCCTGTTACATAACAAAATTTGAGAATCCACTACCCAGAAAAAGGGCCATTACTTCATCTTACCCAAATATCTATTTTCTCTACTCTACTTTTAGTAGAAGGAGAAGGAAGGAAGAAAGTCTGAGGCTTTCCATGGATCTGGAAAGTCAATTTTGCTACTAATAGAGAATTCGTGAAATTTAAACATCACCATTGCATTATACTTGGTTAATCACATGACCACCACTCTGTATACTCTTTTTAGGGTACATATTGGATTGAAATCATATTTATATTCCTTATTTCTAGTTAGTACATTGTAGGTGCCAATCCATATTTGTAGGACTCAATCTGTCAAATAATAGACTGCCAATTAGTGCTTGTTAAATGAGTGGCAAAGATTTGTATGTATTGGCCAATAACCATTTGTTGAATGAAGAAAAATTAAGAATAACACTGAATCTCTGCCTCCTAACCTTTTATACCAAAGGATATTGTGGGCCACAGTATCCCCAGAGTTATGGTCATTGTCAACTCCAGCAGAAGAACCCAGAATTCTCCTTCTGGGATTCATTTTCTTAGAATTTCTTTAAGGAAACAAATTGAAGGATGACTAAAATTTAATACATTCCCAGATAGGTTTTTTTTTTGGTAATTACTTGATAAATAGCCTTCTGAAATTTGAAATATATATTTAGCTCTCAGTAATCCTTGTTAAATTAAGAATGATAAAGACAAAGAATAAAATGATAAGACCCATTGTAGTAGATGTTTTAGCTGTTCACAAATATTTTACTTTTTCTCTCCTTTCTGTTATGTGATAAGATTATGCCATTCTAATTCATTTAGAGTTAGGCGTGGGTATGTAACTTGTTGTAGCCAATGAAATTTGAGCAGAAGTAATATTGCTTCTGGCTAGAAGTTTCAAGAGCCAATGGAAGATTTCCCATGTGGTGTTGATCGTGAGAACACCTGTCAATATAAAGCCTCCATTAGTTTAGTTCTCTGGGTGATGGCCAGAGATTCCCCCCACCCAACTCCCCACGCTATTGGATAAGCAGTGTCAGATACAAAATTTTAAGAGTAAGATATTGAGATTTTGTGTTTGTAATGCCATTGTAATGAAATCTCTCTTATTGACAGATAAAATGATATCTGGTCATATTTGAAAATCTCAAAAACAATTTCTGTCAGTTATCTGTGGAAGGTGATGTCAGGCCCTGCCTAAATATTTGGTCCATCAGTAGAGATAAAAAATCAGAAATGCTTAAGTAAGCAAATAATGGCAATCATATACTATTTCTTATCTATTTCTATTACATTTTATTTTTTACTATGTGATTTTTTTCTTATTTTTTCTATTCAATTATGTGTTATATTACGTATTTCGACAATTTTATTTTCAACTTAAAAGAAACTTGCTAATAATAACTGTCTACTAGATCTAACTTTGGCAATGGCAGAGTAAGGGCCTCTGAAAACCTGCTTCTCATAAACACAATGAGAACACTGGAATATTTTCAAAATCAACTTTTTCAGAACTCTGGAAATTAACTAAGGGCTTGCAACAATCTAAGGCATGGTTTGTTCAAGAAAAACCGCTGAGTCTTTGTAAAAACAATGAGCCTTGTAGTGTTTTAACTTCACTTAATTCCATGCCCTTTCTTTATCTTTGTGATAACTTTGAAAACACATAGCCTTGTAACTCTGATAACTGCAAAAACCAGCAGCTTAGCAACCACTGTATGAGATAGAATCGAATTAGAGTTTCCTGAAAGCCTCATTGTCAGAATTGGACGTATCTGGTTGCTTGCTGGCTCAGAGCATCATTTGTCTTGATTCATAATTCACTCTGCAAACAGCCCTGCCTGCCAAAGCATTTGTTGAAAACAATCAATGACAATTGTTTAATGTTACAGCTAAGGGGATGTTGCTAGTTGGGGCTGACAGGAGGCTGACCAAAAAACTTAAAAAGAAACACTGGTAAATGAAATGTCCATAGGGGGCTTTGAAAAGCTGTGACATAGTCTTGAAAATCTAGAAGACATGCTCAGGAAAGACCTGAGGAAGCTCTAAACTGATTTCTTTTATGGTTGAGTTTGAGATTCTGCACAAGCAAAACATGAAGGTTGAGGCAGAACCATAAATTACCTTCAGGACCACTGACGATGTGTCCCAATATACACAGAAAGCCTATAGGCAAAGTCTGGGAGACTTATCAGTTCTAAGAAGTTAAGGAAATCTCCGTCCAATAAGTAGCTGACCACTAAGCAACTAAGTAGAGACATCAGTGACTCTGTAGGAGAAAGAATTCAGACCTCACAAAATTGGTTCAGGAAAGTCACTAACCCAACAGTCAGCAGTAGCAGCAGAAGCAACAACAAACCCTAGAGAAGGGAATCCAGTTACGAGAGTTGTGACACTATATTATTTAAAATTTCCAATATTCAATAAAAAATTGTGAGACACACGAAGAAACAGTAAAGTATGGCCCATACACAGAAAATAAGCAGTAAATAGGAACTGTCACCAGGTGTTCAACTTACTAGAAAAAGACTTTAAATCAGCTATTATACATATGTTCAAGGCACTAAAGGGACTCTAATATAAAGAACTAAAAGAAAGTATGAGAATGAAATTGCACTAAACAGAGAATATTGATAAAGTGATAGAAATGATAAAAAAGAACCAAGTAGAAATTCTGTGGTTGGGAAATAGAGTAACTGAATAAAAAACTTATTAGAGGGGCTATATTCGAAGTGGATGAAAAAGGAAAACAAGTAAGTTGAAATTTTCCAGCCTGAGAAACAGTAAGAAAAAGAAAAATGAACAGAGCCTCAGAGACCTGTGGGGCACCACCAAGTGTATCAACACCTCCATAACGGGAGTCTTAGAAGGAGAGGAGAAAGAGAAAAGGAAGAAAGAGGGTTTGAATGAATAATGGTTCAAATTGCCCAAATTTGACAAAGACATTAATCTGCATATCTAAGAAGCTCAATGAGTTTCAAGAAGAGAAACTGAGAGATCCACACCAAATATATGATAATCAGGTTGCCAAGAGACAAAGAATCTTGAAAGCATCAAGAGAAAAGTGACTCATCATGTACAAAGTGTCCCCAGTAAGATGAACAGAATTTTCACTAGAAAGTTCAGATAGGATGTGGTATTTGAAACACTGAAAGAAAAACAAACAAACAAACAAACAAACAAACTTGTCAGCTAAGTTTTCTATATCCAGCATAACTATCTTTCACAAATGAAGGACATGTTGACATAGCAAGGAAAGCAAAAACTAAGGGAATTCATCAGCAGAAGACCTAATAACCTCTATAAGAAGTCAAAAGGAGGTCCACTGAGCTGAAATGAAAGGCTATTATACATTAACTTGTATTATACAAGGCTATTATACATTAACTTGACGTGAAGATGCATTCCAACACAGTTTACAAAAATCAGTATGAGGCATTATTCCATGGAGGCAGAGTGATCCAGACATAAAATTTCCATTTCCATTTCCATTTCTAGATTAATCACAACATGTTAGCAACACAGGGCTTCACTTGCCAAGGTTTCCACTCTTAGGTAGTACGATTTGTTTCAAAGATTTTCTAGTTTCAATTTGAGATATTATGTTCATAAGACTCCAAGGAGCACAATTTCTTTGTGACTCATTTCTCCTCACCACTGCTGTGTGTAATTTATACGGCCTCTCTGACATCCTTCGTGCTTTGGGGGGCTCAGGTCGTAGTGTCAGGTCGTTACCCCAAAGAACTTGGACTTCAGAATCTAAGGCTCCATGCGTTATGAACAAAAAAAAGCAAGAAATGATGGTGGTGGATGGGAAGTTTCAAGGTCTCTAAATAAGCTCTAATAAGATTTTCCAATCATCATTGGAATGGGTCCTTTTTGTAATTAGTAGCCAAACTTAAAAATGGGGAAAAAATGGAGCTATAATCACTTGCCCGTCTGTATTTTCCTAATTATCATGAAAACCTATCAGAGCGGCAGGTTGTTTAATTCGTAACAATGAACATTTACTTCTGGGTACTATCATATGTGCTATTTTATGTAGCATGTAAATTTCTTATGGGATTAACCTCTGTGTTTTGTATTTTAAGGTTACTTTCACAGTGTTAGAAACATAAATGTGTAAGTTTGATCATGTCAGTATACAGTAACAAAAAATCCCTAGCCAAACATGTTTAAACAGCAACCACAAAAAGACTGGAAATGTATTGACTTAAGCAACTGAAACGTTTAGGAGTTGCCACCTTCAGGCATGGCTGGATTCAGGCTCAAAGAACATTACAAATGACTGTCAGGTCCTGGTAATCCTTCCTCCGTCAGTTCTACTTTTTTTGTGGTTTGTATTCATGGTTGTTAGGTCATGTGTCTCCCTCTTGGTGGCAATCTGGCTTTTACAAATCCAGGCCAGAAGATGAGAAGATAAGACCATCATGTCTCTCCTATCTTCTCTCTCCGTTCTGTGTTCCCAGCAAAAACCATTTTTGGTTTTGTTTTGTTTTGTTTTGATGGTGGTTGAAGGATGTAACGTTCTCATTGGCCTGGCCAAGTGTCATCAACATGACAGTGAATGAAGGAGTATTCCACTGAACAAAATCGGGCTGTTGTTTCCATGTTAGAGTGCAGAGTACCGAAAAGTCTACCAAAATAGACAGTTGGTAATCATTTACTGATAGCTGAATCTGAATCATTCAAATGGGGACTATGATTCGGATTTACCAAGCCTTTATCTGAATCTGCAGAGAAGGCAAGAGAACACATGTATTTCCACTCAGTCAATATTGAGTAAAATGCATAATAATTCAGGACTGTCCAGAAACTTTAGTGTCAACGGTCTGGGTTTCAAGTCTAAATTTACTGTGGGAAAGTTACCCATGGATATACACAGTATCCATGTTTCTCTTTAATCTATCTAGGTCAGTGAAATCTGTCTGGCCGGTCATTCTGGGGGAAGAATCTGGTTTCCTCTTTGAGACCTCCATCATGGTAGTGTCCAGTAATGCTATTGAATGAGGATAGGAAGGAGAGGTCTCTGGATTGCCTGCGTTCGATGGGTAGTGGCACAGGGCAAGGCTGGTGATGGGACAAGACATTTCTTCCAATATGTTCCACCACTTGGATGGTTTGCTGTAAGTTAAATGAGCTCTCCTTTGCCCTTTCTTCAGGCCAATTCCCTTGCAAGGTAAGACATTTATTTCTGACCTTAAGGCGCCATCACAGGGAACTGACAGTGCCTTCTGGGAGAGACCTCGCTTCCCTCCTTCCTGCAGCAGTCTCTCAGGTCCCAAATCCCCACTCACCTGTTAAATCCCAGCTCCAAGTTAACGGCGCCTATTAATTGGTAACAAAAATAACAGTTAAGTAGCCAGAAGGGAGCATGCCCTTAAGGGAATACCCAAATGCGAATGCGGGACTGGAGTCTCACCAGGACCACCTGCATCAATTTAAACAGTTTTTACCAGCACAGGAAGAATTTTCTGCAAACGTTTGTGTTTGTGAAGCTTGTTTACCTCAGCTGGAAATTGCAGCAGATCGCAACTTGAAGAGTGTTTACTTTTTTTCCCCTAAATCATACTCAGTGGTAATTATCGGGATCCAGATTTTGTTGTTGTTGTTTGAAAATGGTGGGAAGTAAATTTGGATTGGATTCAGGCTCCTGAGACCTGGCTGAAACAGCATAGGCATGATTCCAAATGATTTCTGGAAGGAGAGAACAGATCTGGAGGGGTTCCACGGTTTGAGCCCCTCGGGGTGCTGTTTTTCCCTCATTCTTTGGGTGGAGGAACCCTCCTTTGAGTAGGGTATTGTTAAGAATGATGACCCCCCAGGTGCTACAGGACTCAGACCGTCAAAGATTCTTTCATGTTTGACTCCATTTAGCAAGTCACGTCGGTCTGCAGATATTTCCGAAAGAATTTGTAGTAAAGGTTTGGCATAAACGTTTTCTTGGCCTTGGTCCTGCAATTGACAAGAATTTCAGTGTCCCAGAATACCTTCCTTCTCGAGAATCCCAGGGAATCAGAATTTTATAGTACCTAGCAGGGGGGGGGGGGGTTGGCTTACACATATGCACCATGGTGCCAGAAGCTGTGAAATGTCTGGAATTGAATACTGGATATGGGATGGATCTTGGGGAGCTTCTTCAGTACTTTTGTGCCGTAGAAGCAAAAAATAATTTAAAAATGTTTTCTTTGCTCATAGTACTGAAATAGTAGCATTGTACGTGGCCCAGAGAAAGCCACCTGGTATACTCCTAAGAAGCACAAGAGAAGTTTGCTAAGGTTTAAGGGCTAATTTTCAATCTCACAAGCTCAGTAATTTCTCTTTTTGAGTCTACTACGACAAGAGGCTTTTTTTACCCATGTGGATTCACATTAATGAAGTGTGGCAGTAAGGGTAACGTTCAGAAAGTGTTTTTTGACTCTCATAACGTTCTCCATTGCCCTTGCCGTAAGGAAAGCCGTGTGATTAGTTTTTGCTGGTAGGCTCCGAACAGAGGTTGTACTTTTCTCTTCTAGGCTAAGACATGGAAGAATTGGTATGAAATTTCTTTTTTTTTTAAATGTTTATTTATTTTTGGGGGGGGGGCAGAGGAGAGGCAGAGAGAACGATAGAGAGACACAGAATCTGTAGCAGGCTCCAGGCTCTGAGTGCTCAGCACAGAGCCCAACGCGTGGCTCGAACTCATGAGCAGTGAGATCATGACCTGAGCCCAAGTCAGATGCTTAACCGACTGAGCCACCCAGGCGCCCCATGAAATTTCTATGTGCCCTGACTTCTACTGCTGCTCAGGAGGCCTATGTTGGACACAGTTCAGCTACAACATGGTGGATATTGACTCCTTGAGTGATTATGTAGCATGCTGTCCCCTACCAACCCTTGATGGGGTTGTAGCACATTAAAGCAGATTTGGGGATGATCATGGCACCATAACCTTATATCCTGACAAATTCACTAAGTGCATGACGTTGCTGCATAGAAATAGAATGCTAATTTTAAAATGTACGGGGTAAATGTAACTGCTTGAGGGCTAGACGCTTAAGTCCTCAGGTCACTGCATTCTTTTCCTTAATGCAAACTATGTTATTAGTTTCTTATGGCTACTGAGACAAAACCAGTAGCTTAAAACAACAGAAATGTTTCCTCTCAGAATTCTGGATCCTAAGGGTCCGAATCAAAGTGTTGGCAGGATCACATTCCCTCTGAAGGCTCTAGAGGAGGTCCTGCCTTGTGTCTTCTAGCTTCTGGTGGCTCCCGCGGTCCTTAGTGCATGGTGGCAAACTCCAATGCGGCTGCCATCTTCGTATTGCCTTCTTTTCTGTGACTCAGTGTCTCAAATGTCTCTCTCCTTCCTGCGGAAACCCAATGACACTCTTTGCTGGATTTAGGGTCCACCCCAAATCCAGGATGATCTCATCTTGAGATCCTTAATTTAATTACATCTGCAAAGGCCTTATTTTCAACAAGTTTGCATTCGCAGGTACTGGGTTTTAGGATCTGGATATATCCTCCTGGGGGACACAATTCAATTCAACCCACTGCAGACCACATGGGAAATTAAATCACAGTGGAAAGTTTTTTTGTTCAACGCAGAGTTTGAATTAAGTTTGTATTAGTTGCATGAGTGATTGTATTTCCTTAAGTTGACTTTGTTGATCTCGGATTCCTTTTTATTGGTCTTAAGTCACAATTCCAATCTTGTTTTTCTTATTTCAAAATTCTTTGATGGTGTCTCTCTAGAACCCCAAGTACTAATATCAAAAGTTTCCCTCAGTAGTAAGGCAAACTTCTTTGACTCTGTAGCTGCTTCCCCCATACTTTGTCCTCAGTTTACACATAGCTTTCTTCTACTGCATAGATTTAATGAGATTTTTTTTTCACATCCTGAAATCCTGGTGATTCTTAAAAGAATCTTAACAAGATATTAACCAAATTGAAGTACTGGGGAATACTACGTCCTTTCTTTCTTCACATTTTTCATATTCCTGCTACAATTGCTATCAGAGAATTTTAACAATATCTATGATAACTTTGTGCCTTCTTCTCTCTGCTGCTATTTTCCCCCTTATTTCTTACAGTCTGTTGATATGGCTGCCTTCCATATAAAAATATACCAAGGCTACTGTTTGCTCCTACTTCATGCTCGGTAGGAACTAAAGTTAGGAGCAGGAGCCTGAATTGGCTGTCAGACCCTTGGCTTTTATTTTATACCCATTGTGAGAATGTTTGCATTTAAAGTTGTGGATATTTGTTGGCAGAATGAAATCACGTGCCCTTTTTTTAATCCACAAAATGGCGATCCATTTGGATCTTGGGACACATCCCTTGTTCAGTCAGGAAAAGATTAATTTGTGGTGGATTCCATTTGGTTTTGCACTTCAACTACCTTTCTGAATTTTATTCAGAAGCTGGAGGGCTTAGATGGCCCAGGAAGCTGCCTGGTATCAGCATTTATGGCCTGATTATATTAAAGTAAGCTGTCACCATAGCACTTCCAACATACCCCTGCAACAGAGGACAAATATAAACATCATATAAATGAATACAAGTTTTCTTTTTTAAAAAGAAATGTTTCTTTATTTATTTTGAGGGAGAGAGAGAGAGAGAGAGAGAGACAGAGTATGTGTGTGTGTGTGTGTGTGTGTGTGTGTGTGTGTGTACAAGTGGTAGAGAGCAGAGAGAGCGTGAGAGAGAGAATCCCAAGCAGCCTCTGCTCTGTCGGCACAGAACCCCATGCGAGGCTCCCGATGTCATGACCTGAGCCAAAATCAAGAGTCAAACGCTTAACCAACTGAACCACCCAGGCGCCCCACAAATACAAGTTTTCTTAAAGACGATCTTTTTGGCTGCAGGTAGAATACGAGTGGTGGGAAAGGCCTGGAATGCATTAGAAATGTGGATTGACCATCACTCTAGAAACCTAGCATTATACTTCTCTGTGGTTGCTGTGGCTGCTTTCTCATTCAGACTGAGCAAATGCTTCTTGGCCCAGCCCATCAAGAAAGAAGGGTCCCTTTTCTTATTTGCTAACTCTGGATTGGTGTTATGGTTATTATGCAACTAAGGTTGGGTTGTGGGGCACCTCGGTGGCTCAGTCAGTTGAGTATCCAACTGTTGATCTCGGCTCGGGTCATGATCCCAGAGTCATGGGATTGAGCCTCACATGGGGCTCCTTGCTGAGCAGGGAGCCTGCTTGAGATTCTCTCTCTCTTTCTTTCTCTCTCTTTCTCTCGCTCTCTCTCCCATCTCCCCCCACCCCCCGCCCTTCTCCCGTGCCCATGCTCTGTCTCTCTCAAATGAAAAATAAAATAAAATAAGAAAAGGGCTTCTCTTTCCTGTTGGATTGCGACATATGTCTGTGGCTAATGTTGATGGATTTCCCACACCAATGGCAGACATTACTACCTGATCTTTGTAATCTTGCCTAACGAGCCCGGACCAGCCCCAGGCTCCTTGAATCAGGGCTAGAGCCCCACTTGCCAAACTGCGGTGAGGAGTTAGAATATATTAAAACTCTAGTAGGTGGACTTTTGTAAGACAGTTCCTTCCTGTGAATAGGTGGGGAGCTAGAGGATGACTCAACAAAACCTTTACAGAATGCACTGAACGCAGAGCAACATCCTTCATTAGATCGCAGTGGGAGCCAGTCGCTGCTGCCTTGAATATTTTGGGGGAACAGATGTGTGACTAAAGATCTGAAAGTGAGGAGGAAGATCCTGGGTGGGAGGGAAGGACTGAGAAAAGAGAGTTGGGATTTGTCCTTAGATTAGATCCCAGGTTCAGGATGACGAAAGCCACCTGAAGGTCACTCTCTAAGAGATGAGAAAGGAGACAGCAAATGCCATTGTCGGTTTTGGCTGCCCACACAGAATTGGGGGCCTTTTAATTGAGGGTGAGGGATTTTGAAATTTTCTCCTAGTTATGATTTACCGGTATACTCAGGATCACAAACCTAATGTTTTAGAAACATAACCACTTTCGTACCATTTGTATTTCTGTGATTATTTTGTTTTCTCTCTTCGATCTTAAAGCTCTTTATGAAAATGCCAGGCTGTCTCAGGAGGACGTGCTCGTTCATTCTCAGGTCACAATTTTAAAGGGAGAGCCACAGAGGCTTCTTCTGTGGGAGTAGAGTCAACGTGAGAAAACTTGAAGGAAAGAAGAAAAAAAAAACAAACCAAAAAAAGACCCTGTCTTGAAGTCTTAGATATTGAGAATGTTTGTTTCTGCAACCTCACCTTGTACCTGCCTTTGATTTCAAGCATGATAGCACCAAACATATATGGGAGAAGATCAGATTCTGTGCTGTTCAAGTGTTCTTTTGGGGAGAAGGAAGAAAAGTAGCAGAAATGCTTGCTTTCTTCCTGGAGGCGATAGGAGAAACATAAGGGCTAGCCTAACAAGTACCTGGGGCCTCAGTGGCCTCCTCCTGCGACCTTCTCTTTGTCTACAGGACCTGCAGGGAACTTTTAGAATGGAAAGTGGTAGACAGGAGGAGGAGCCTTCTCCAATCTGGGTAGAGTCCTAGTCCATCTAAAATACTACGTGGGCAAAGAAAACACCTGGAAAACACATTGTCACCCCCAGATTCCATCCCGGCAGACATTGCTAATTAGTCCTGGTACTTTCTCACCAACCTTAGATCAAGCTTTATAAATTCTCAACATAGCACTCGGCACAGCCACCATCAACCAATAAGATTTGACATGCAGGGGAAATGTAATTACCATCCCTGAAATAGACTACTTCTCTTTTCATATCCAGAAGGTAGAAACCAGATCTTTCCCTTATTTGCGTCTGCTGTAGCACTTAGCGTCACTCTTGACCTGTAATGGTGCTCCCTGAATTGTTGTCAATGGTATCGGGTCAGGAGATTGCTGGGGATGAGTGCCTAATTGCTCAGTCAAGCCGATCACAACCAGCTTACAGATAGCTGTCGGAAGGTCTCTCCAGATCCTGATGGTTCAATCTTGGTTGATTTCTAGTGAAAGAAATCATGTCTATACTATTTGGAGATTCATTATTTTTATTTATTTTTTAATTTTTTAATATTTATTTATTTTTGAGAGAGAGAAAGATAGAGAGAGACAGAGAGAGACAGAGAGAGAGAGTGTGTGAGAGAGAGAGGGAGACACAGAATCTGAAGCAGGCTCCAGGCTCAGAGCTGTCAGCACAGAGCCCAATGCGGGGCTCGACCTTGCAAACCATGAGATCATGACCTGAGCTAAAGTTGGACGCTTAACTGACTGAGCCACCCAGGCGTCCCTGGAGATTCATTATTGAGGCATTGTGGAGTATCAAGAAATATTGTTGGAAAATATTGGTACTTTGTTATTACTAACAAATAGTTTTCTACTTTCCAGCAAATACTCCCACTTGTCCACTTTTATACTTCCAGCGCTAAGTAGAGGTCGGTAATATACGTGCTTTTCAATGAAGTTAATTTATGCATTGGATCTCTAGATTTTCCAAGGCTCTCGAACTTAGGATACTGGTGGCCAAAATATCTGCGTCCCTGAGGATAAAATGAGAGGAAAGTGAATTAACTGCAAGAACACACAGGTTAAACGAAAGCAGAATTCTGTGCCAGAGAGAGTAGAGGAAAATTGAAAAGAGTTACCAAGTAAAGCTCAGATTTCTATTTCTTTCGGGCTGCTTTTAAGTACATTTCGACCTGAAGGCCAGAAGAGACTAAACGACTTCTCTAAGTCCTTCCAATCCTAGAGACACAATCTTTCTAGGGAAGAAAGAAACCCTGGAGGGCAATGACTGTTACGAGCAATTACTTATATCACAGAGCATTGTTATTCCATGACCAATGGCTAAATGGGAACAGAGTGAGGACTCTCAGGGGCATCTTGAAAAATATAAGTAAAATCTTAAAGGTCAGGGAGTTCTATCCATTAAGCGTGGTCTCCTGGAGATGTGTGAGTGTACTTAGAGCACTGCTAATATTTTATCAAGAGTTAAGGACCCATTAGCATTTCCATTTGCAAGGGCAGGCTTGCCTAGATCCCGGTATACAAATGTGGTCTCCTTGGCTAATACTCTGTGTGTGTGTGTGTGTGTGTGTGTGTGTGTGTTTTGGCCTTTTATTTTCCTTTCTCATTCTTAACTTCAATTTGTTAGGCTATAATGACAGATTTTTGAAAAGATAGCCATTATATTCACTTAATTGAATGTGATTCCTTAAGTGAGATAGCTTATCCAGGGTAGAGGACTGACTAGGAGAAACATTTGTAATTTCAGTTTATAAACCTCTCTCATTTGATTGCCTGGTTCCCCTGTCGTCTGGATGAGAAGTCAGTAATTAAAAAAAACAAAAAAAAAAAAAAAAAAGAAAAGAAAAAAAGCATATGGAAGAGACTGTCCAGCTGTTCATCAAACCCATTTCCTTTTATTTCTTAGCATATGTTTCGACCATACTTCCCAGACTCTTTCACAGTTACGTGTGGCCACATTACTGAGTTCTAGCTGATAAAATGTCAGCAAAAGTGATACAGTGTGTGGTCCACAGCCAGCGGGGTTGGCATCACCTGGGAGCTGGTTTCGAAACGTCGATTCTTGAGCTGCGCTGCAGACTTAATGAATCAAGATCTCTGGGGGGTGGAGCCCAGAAATCCGCTTGCTCGCTTTCTATGTTATTCCACGGTTTGTTACAGTTGAGAAGCTCTGATATATACCAGGTTCAGATCTGCCCATTAGGGACTTCCCATGTGTGACACCTTAGGTTCTTTCTCCTTCCTGGTTTGACAGATAGGTCCCTGCACTGTCACTTGCAGGAGAGTTGCTCGTCATTAGGAACACTATTTTGGATTTCACAAAAATGAAAATTAAACATCTCCTTTCTAAAGTCTCTGAGATTCGGGTGTTTATTTTTATCTTATTATTTTATGATTTATCGATTGATTGATTTTTGTTTCAAGTTCTTATTTAAATTCTAGTTAGTTAACATATAGGGTAATGTTAGTTTCAAGAAGAGAATTCAGTGATTCATCACTTACATATAACACTCAGTGCTTATCCCGACAAGTGCCCTCCTTAATGCCCATCACCCATTTAACCCATCTCCCTGCCCCCCACCCCTCCAGCAACCCTCAGTTTGTTCTCCATAGTTGATAGTGTGTTTTATGGATTCTCAATCTCTCTCTCTCTCTTTTACCCTGTGTTTATTTATTTTGTTCTTAAATTTCACACATAAGTGAAATCATATGGTATTTGTCTTTTCTCTGACTATTTCACTTAGCATAATACACTCTAGCTCCAACGACATCATTGCAAATGGCAAGATTTCATTCTTTTTATGGATGAGTAATATTCACACACACACACACACACACACATACATATACACACACAACATCTTCTTTATCCATTCATCAGTCAATGGACATTTGGGCACCTCTCATAATTTGGCTATTGTTGATAATGCTACTATAAACACTGGGGGACATGTGTCCGTTCGAATTAATATTTTTGTATCCTTTGTGTAAATACCTAATACTGCAACTGCTGGATTGTAGGGTAGTTCCATTTTTAACTTTTTGAGGAACTCCATACTGTTTTCCATAGTGGCTGCACCAGTTTGCATTCCCACCAACAGGGTTGGAGGGTTCCTCTTTCTCTGCATCCTCACCAACATCTGTTGTTTCCAGTATTGTTCATTTTAGCCATTCTGGCAGGTGTGAAGTGATATATCATTCTAGTTTTGATTTGTATTTCCCTAGTGATGAGTGATCTTTCATGTGTGTGTTAGCCATCTGGATATTTTCTTTGGAAAAATGTCTATCCGTGTCTTCTGCCCATTTCTTAACTGGACTGTTTGTTTTTTGGGGTGTTGAGTTTGATAAGTTCTTTATAGATTTTGGAAACTAACCCTTTAGTAGATATGTCTTCCATTCCGAAGGCTTCCTTTTAGTTTTGTTGATTGTTTCCTTTGCTGTGCAGAAGCTTTTTATCTTGATGAAGTCCCAAAAGTTCATGTTCGCTTTTGTTTCCCTTGCCTCCAGAGATGTGTCTCGTAAGAAGTTTCTCTGGCTGAGGTCAAAGAGGTTGCTGCCTGTGTTCTCCTCTAGGATTTTGATTGTTTCCTGTCCCACATTTAGGTTTTTCATCCACTTTGAATTTATTTTTGTGTATTATGTAAGAAAGTGGTCCGGTTTCATTCTTTTGCATGTTGCTGTCCAGTTTTCCCAATACCATTTGTTGAAGAGACTGTCTTTTTTTTCCCATTGGATATTCTTTCCTGCTTTATCAAGATTAGTTGACCTTGGGTGTTTATTTTTATAATAACTGGTGTTACTTTATGACAATGATAGCTGGGATATGACTTATTCAGGTAGCTTGAGTAAATTACTTTTAATGTATAGCAATCTCTCACTTGGGTTGTATTTAAGCTGATTATTTAGAATTTACTTATTGGACTCTCTTATTTTCCTCTCTACTAAGTATTAAAATATCCCACCATGATTACAGATTTTTCTATTTTGTATTTTAGCTCTGTTACATTTTGAGCAAGTTGGCATATAGGCATGTAGGGGATTACACAGTAGGTCAAATGTTGGGGAAGGAACACTATTGGAATGACCAGTGCCTGAGTCCTGGCTTTGTTATTTTCCAGGTGTGTGATACTAGGCAAATAATATAACCTCTCTGAGTCCTGCATTTCCATTCCTGAAATTGGATGGAGTGAACAAGACAGATGTGTCCCAGACCTTATGTACCTTACTGCCTAAGGAAAAAAGAGAACAAAAATAAAATATAAACAATAAAAAATAAATTATTCAATAATTATAAATTATCTTTATTGCTGATGGGATATTCATGGGGCGCATATTTTAGACAAAGTGGTCAAGATGTCTTCCTTTTTAAAAAATATTTTGAAATTTATTTATTTATTTTGAGAGGCAGAGAGAGTGAGTGGGAGAGGGGCAGAGAGAGAGGGAGAGAGAGAGAATCCTGAGCTGGCTCTGCACTGTCCATGTGGAGCTGGATGCGGGACTTGAACACATGAACCGTGAGATCATGACCTGAGCCAAATCCAAGAGTCAGATGCTTAACTGACTCAGCCACCCAGCTACCCCCTTTTTAAAAAATATTTTTTGAAGTTAATTTATTTATTTAGAGAGACAGAGTGAGGTGGAGAGGGAAGATGTCTTCGTGAAGATGGTTCATTTAAATCGAAATCTGAGAGATAAGAAGCAGTGAACCGTGATAATGGTGGTAGGGTGGGTCATAGTCGTGGGATGGCAGAAGGGAGAAGGAGATAAAATATCCCTTCCCTTCATAATTTGCAGAAACAGCTTTATTTTTGTAAGATCACCATGATGGAGAAATTCATTGGAATGCCACAAAAGAAGCCTAACTTGTTCATGTAGCAGTGGCTAACTGTTCTACGTGAGTGATTTCTGGAAAGCAAAGAGGATTTTAAGATGGGAAAACATAGAATAGGAAACTCCTGCAGGAATGGAAGAAAGAAATGAAAAGAAATAAGTCATCAACTGTCAGTGGGTTAATAAATGAGGAACAAATGATAATCCCATGGAGAATGTCACTGTACCTCTGCTTTCTATGGGGAAGATCCCTCTTACCCCATTCCTTTTATCTCCCTAGTAAATATTAAAATCTCTAACCATGACTAGAAATTTGTCTATGCTTTTAAGTTCTGTCAAATTTTACTTAATGTACTTAGGAAGTCTGCCATGTACACACACATTTAGGATCATTATTTCTTTTTGGAATAATTGATCTCTTTAGACTATTGAATGTCTCTTTTTTTCCTTGTAACATCCATTGTCTTAAAGTCTGCTTTATATTAATAGAGTAACATCAGCTTTCTTGTCCATCTCCTCCCATTCTTTTACTTTCAGCCTGTGCATGTCTTTATATTTAAAGTGTGTTTCTTATAAACAGTATATAGTGGACTTTTTTTTTTTTTTGGTCCATTTTTACAATCTTTGTCTTTTAGTCCATTTATATTTAATATAGTCACTAATAAAATGATATTCTATTTATCACATCTAGTTTTTGTTTCTCTGTTGCTACTTTCTTGACTTCCTTGGGATTGAATCAGTATTTTTTTTTTAATTTTTTTTTCAACGTTTTTAATTTATTTTTGGGACAGAGAGAGACAGAGCATGAACGGGGGAGGGGCAGAGAGAGAGGGAGACACAGAATCGGAAGCAGGCTCCAGGCTCTGAGCCATCAGCCCAGAGCCCGACGCGGGGCTCGAACTCACGGACCGCGAGATCGTGACCTGGCTGAAGTCGGACGCTTAACCGACTGCGCCACCCAGGCGCCCCTGAATCAGTATTTTTTAGTATCCCATTTTATTTTCTCTTATTGACATCTTGTAATTATTACTATTATTTTTTTGGTGGTTGCTCTAGATAACAATATGCATTTTGATTTATCATAGGCTGCCTTCAAATGACATCATACTACTTTAGGAACACTGTAAGTGCTAGATTTTCATTTATATTCCCTTGATTTTTGTGATCTTGAACTGTATATTTTACTTCTACATATGAAAAAATCCACACAAAACAAAGTTACTAATTTTGACTTACACAACCAATAGTTGTAAAGTGTAAATTTAAATACATACACACAGTGTTTTATATTTATCCCCATATTTATCCTTTCTTACGTTCTTCATTGTTTCCTGCAGATCTTACCAGCCTGAAGAACTTCTTTTAGGATTTCTTTGGTGTCGATCTGATGGATCTTTGTACATCCTGCATCATTTTTGGGAAATTCATAGTCTCTGTATTTTAAAACATTTCTGCTGCTCCAATCTTTCCAATCTCTTTTTTCTTGCATTCTGGGCTTCAATTACTCGATATTAGACCATTCGATAGTCTTACAGATCTTGGGTTCTCCTCTTTCAGTTTTAATTCTCTTCTTTTCTTTCCATTTTTCTCTATTTCAATTTGAATATTTTTTGTTGGAATACTTCAAGCTTGTTAATTATTTTCTTCTGTTGTGTATGGTTTGCCTTATAGGTTCTATTTCTAGAATTTTCCTTTTTTCTTTTTTATAACGTTTATTTATTTTTGAGACAGAGAGAGACAGAGCATGAATGGGGGAGGGGCAGAGAGAGAGGGAGACACAGAATCGGAAGCAGGCTCCAGGCTCCGAGCCATCAGCCCAGAGCCCGATGCGGGGCTCGAACTCACGGACCGTGAGATCGTGACCTGAGCTGAAGTCGGACGCTTAACCCACTGAGCCACCCAGGCACCCCTAGAATTTTCCATTTTTAAAAATTGCTTTAATTTATCTGCTGATTTCCCCATGCAGTCATATATTTTTTCATCTTCTTTTATTAATTCCTTTAATATATTTATTATAGTTATTTAAACACCCTGTTTATCAATTCTGATATGTAGGCCATAAGTGGCTATACTTCTGTTGAAAACCATTCTTTTGAGTATGCATCATATTTTCTTACATCATCATGGGTCTTGCAATTTTTGCTTGTATGCTCGTCATTATGTATACAAGAATATTAGATCCTGAAATAAACTATTTGTCTCTAGAAGGATCATCCTGCTTTCCTTTAGGTTGATAGGATATGAGGCTAAGTCAATCTCATGTGTAGTTGAGCTGGGTCCGGGCCTTGTTGCAGTTTTAGTTAGGTCTTTTCCACCCTGGCTTCAGGTGTTGGAGAGTGGAATCAGAACTTTCCCCTTCAACAAGATTTGGCATCTTAGCACCAGAAATACGGGGATGTTTTAGTGCTTTACAAAAGCTTGGCCACCAGCGCTCTGAACTGTGGGGAAGTTCTCCCTTCTTTACAACTTGGCTGCCACCTTTTTTGGGCTGCTGGGAAGTTCTCTTTGCTTTCCAGTCCTGTCCTCTGGCTTTGTGCACCCAGAAAAATCTCTCTCTACCCTGTCATCCTGTATTCAGCCTTGACTGGGCAGCTTTGGTATATTTGGTGAGGTCCTAGAATCATGCCTGCCACCTTTCTTATATTCCCTACAAGTTCACTGTAGCTTCAAGGATTTCTCTTACGTCTCCTGCTCTGCTCTGTGACTTTGCTGTGCTACCTCCCTGCCTTCAGAGAAGGTTCTTCAGGAAGTTTTGGCAAGTGAAGGTAGACTCATTCCTTACTGCGGCCCCTCGGGGTTTCAATCCATAATGCTGGCTCATGCATGACCATGACAAAGTCTGTGGAAAGGTCATCTGATTTCTCCTTATTACCATCTATTGCCAATTCTCTTCTCTCTCATTGCTCCACTAAGGTGAAGGCAAATGTGTGGTCTTTTCTCTGACGAAGGGCTTTCCAATTTCTGGAATTTAGTTCATTGAGGTTTCTTTGCATCCTCGGCTCTTAGAATTGTTTTTTTTTAAACTATGATTTTATATGTAGTTTATCTTGCCTGTTTTCATTGTTTGGTGATACTGCCTTGCAACTTTCTACACTCTAGCCAGAGGCAGTAGTATTTACGATGAGTTAAAAAAAAATTTTTTTTTAATGTTTACTTATTTTTGAGAGAGAAACAGAGCAGGAGCCGGGGAGGGGCAGAGAGTGCGGGAGACACTCTGAGCTGTCAGCACAGAGACCGACACAGAGCTCAAGCCCACAGACCGTGAGATCATGACCTGAGCTGAGGTTGGACGTTCAACCGACTGAGCCACCCAGGCGCCTCTTTCAATGAGTTTTGTGTGTAATTGTCACTAATGTGAATTGCCTGGGTATTTCCGAGCTCCCCAGCCTTCTGGGTTTATACAGCCTTTTATCATTAAGTTCAATTAGTTGGAATCCCAATAGCCTAAATGGTGGTGGGAGACCCAGATTGTCCCCAGTTGTCCCAACACAGTCTTGGAAAACTTACCTTTTTTTCTACTCACCTCTTCCTCCCATTTCCTGTTTCTGCGGATTCTATTGTTTGCATCTCAGTTCTTGCTCCTGTTCTGTTTGACTCAGATCAATCAACCTCACATGGCTGCAGGCAGGAGGTTTCAATAGGAGAGAGAGTTAAAAGGGTGGAGGAATTAGGGACCAGGAAAAGGAAATTTGAGGTGAGGGAGGAGTTAGCCCTCAGCCAGTGTAGGGAATGATCAAGTGGAAGACACTTTGAAAAATAGGTTTAAGACCTTATGTTCTTTGTCTTGTTAGTCCCATAAAAGAGATGAATTTAGATTTTCACTGCTGTGTCTCTCTGTTCTGAGAATGATGGTTTTGTTACTAAAATTTTTGAGTAAAGAGCAGCTTGAACTCTGTGTGTGGTCGGTCCTTGGGGATAATGACCAAAAGAGTAATTAGTAATAAAGGTGGTATGATCCACGGCCAACACCCCCACCAGCGAAGACTATCTCGTTGGAAAACCAGCCTGGCTCATTTTCTCTTAACCCCTTCTTTCTGTCCTGGATGAGTCTATTCCAAGAATCTATGCCGCAGGCTTCACTATCCGTAACTGGTCCTCATAACAAAGGACTTCAAGAGAAAACTTGCAAGACAGGAAGCTTCTGTCAGGGATTCAGAAAACAACAACAACAACAACTTCATCTCAGGGTACTGTCATTTAGATACATCGAAAACAATGTCAGGGGAAGGTAAGACGCAGTTTTGGGGGGGTAAATTTCACAAGGGCATCTTCATGGGAAAAAATTAAAAGGACCAAACCACAACGTTGCAGTAAAACAAGACAAAGAAAGAGGAGGCTGCAAAGGTTTCTCAAGGACAACTTTTGTCCGTGGCTCCTGCATGGGCTTGAAGCTGAGGCCAAGAGAAAGGATCATGTCAAATCACATTCCCACCTCCCCTCTTCAGTTTATTTGTCCGTCGTGCCTACAGATGTGATTGCTCCTGGAGTTCCTTTTCTCACAGAAGGGGCAGCTGTGGCACCCAGTGGATGACTTGGAGGCCTCTCAGAGTTGAGTGAAGACAGACATAATCTTTTCCTTTGAGGCTCTTGGCCGAGTATGCTCCTATTTGCACATTTCCCTCCAGCTATCGGAGAAATAACTCATCTCCTTTGGGATACCATAGCCCCTTTGTTCAGATATTTATCAGAGTGTTTGACACGTTGCACCGTAGTATCTATCTCCCTGCTTTGCCTCTCCCACCAAGTCTGCTCTTTATAGAGAAAGGGACTCTGTCTCATTTGTGTAACATCTCCAGAGTCTAGCACAGTACTTGGCAGTCTGCAGGGGCTCAGTAAATATTTGCAGAAGCACTGAATGAATAAATGTGTGAAGGAACTCATTAATACATGCATAACATGTCGAACATCATCTTGGAGTTAAAAATGCAACAATCTCTGAACCTCCAAAAAACTAAAACAAAATGCAAAACAAGACTTGGATCTCCAACATTTTTATGTTCAGATTTAAAAATCCCTTAAAGTAAAAAAAAAAATACATATATCAATTGCTAGGAACAGTGAGGGAGGAACTCCAGGAGCTTAAGCAGATTAGGGGTTAGTTTTCACTGTAAAATAAAATCTGAAGTTATGGAGTCTATACCAGGAGCAACGTCATGAAGTTTCCAGGCACCCAGACCTTTTCTTTCTGTTCCAGTTTATCCTTAGTGTGCGGCTTCCATTGTCAAGGTTACCAGATGGCTACGGGAGACCCAGCTATTATGTCTACAGCAAGTCTAAAATCCATCTTGCCAACTTCGTATTCTTCTCAGTTTTAGCGAGAAGAGCTTTCAAGGCCTGGATGGAGCAGAGTTTCAACCTTATAGAGAACTAAGTCCACAATAAGACACATCGAATAAGACACATCGAATCCCCACAGGACTGTTAGAATGTTAACTTTCATACTGGTGCTGGGGGTGTGATTACCCAGCATCCTTGTCCTGGGGCAGGGCAAATTCTGGGTTGTAATTCTGGTGTTCCAGAACAGCTCTGATGATTCAGACTGAGTCTGGGACTTGATCTGAAATTGCACCCTTGCCTGACTCCTCTCCTCCTCGGGTCCTTCATTAGTTTCTCCCATTAAGCACTTAAAAAAATATATTTTTAATGTTTATTTAATTTTGAGAGAGAGAGAAACAGAGTGTGAGCAGGGGAGGGACAGAGAGAGAGGGAGACACAGAAACCGAAGCAGACTCCAGGCTCTGAACGGTCAGCACAGAGCCCGATGGGGGGCTTAGACCCATGAATCACAAGATCGTGACCTGAGCCAAAGTTGGACGCTCGACCCATTGAGCCACCCAGGCACCCCAAGTACTTTCTTAATAAATTGCTTGGGGTGCCTGGGTGGCTCAGTCGGTTGGGCGTCTGACTTCAGCCCAGGTCATAATCTCACAGTTCGTGGGTTCGAGCCCCGCGTTGGGCTCTGTGCTGACATCTCAGAGCCTGGAGCCTGCTTTGAATTCTGTGTCTCCCTCTCTCTCTGCTCCTTCCCTACTCACACTCTGTCTCTCTCTGTCTCTGAAAAATAAACATTGAAAAAAATAAAAAAAAATAAATTGCTTGCACATGAATCCTTGTGTGAGGGATTTTCTTTTGGGGAAACTGACTTAAGATAATGCCTACTTAGGAAAACTGAGGCAAGGTTCAATGTCAAGCACAAGTAACCTTCGTCCGAGACAACCTCTCTCTATGCCTGGTGAAGTTATAGGCATTTGCCAAACGAAGGGTGGGATGCTTTTTTGCTAAACCCTGTTATGGCCTGTGCTGGGTGAGGCCCCTCTCCTGGCTGGGGCCCTATAGCCTCTGTCTTTGCTGAGGCCCTTAGATCCCAGTCCTCTGATGAGAACCAGAAGCCTTTCCTTTAATTTTTTTTTTTTTTTACATTTATTTATTTTTGAGAGACAGAGCACAAGTGGGGGAGGGGCAGAGAGAGAAGGAGACACAGAATCCGAAGCAGGCTCCAGGCTCTGAGCTGTCAGCACAGAGCCCCACGCGGGGTTTGAACCCACAAACCGCGAGATCATGACCTGAGCTGAAGTTGGACGCTCAACCGACTGAGCCAACCAGGCGCCCCCAGAAGCCTTTCCTTTAGACCTGACGTGTAGATCCTGCCGTGTGGAAGAAGTTGCTTCTGATCTGTGCTGTCAGGATGTTTAATGCCTCTTGGCCCGGTCCTGGCACATTTGCAAAACAAACAAACAAACAAAAAAGTAGTACGTATCAAAATAAACACTTAGGAACCAACAAGATCAAGGACGATCTCACACATCTGAGGCCCCAAACTGGGCATCCTTGTACAACAGGAGCTTCTAGAAATCCACAAAGACTTACTTGCCTCACATCTCATGCGTTGTCTAGTCCCCAGTGTTCCCGGCTCAGGGACCAGAAGTTAACTCTCCCCTGAATTCCATGTCCTCCTCCTCTTCCCCTCCCAGAACAATAGGACTTTCCAGCAGGAGGTGATGCCCCTGTCAGGTATGGAGGAGGATGGCAAGGAGATTGCATGCTTGTCGAATCACATGGAAGGGTTGGGGGAAGGGCCATTGGGATCTGCTGGCCAGTTTATCCTGTCAAACTTACCAATCAGATACATCATCCCATTTCCCTTCCCACTGACCTGGCTTAAATAAATTTGGGAGTATTTAATATAATATAACTAATATATACTAATGGAACTCTACTATAACTAATATATACTGACAGAACTCCCTACAACATGAAGAATGCGAAACAAATATTCCTCCAGATATTTTATAACAGGACTTCATTATTTCAGGTATCTGCTCCCCATCATGGCCGTGTGCTCCAGGGGATACTGGTCCTCACCCAGGGTGGAAAATCGGTTTGACCTAAGCCCATCATGATGGTGCTGTTATAGTTGACGAGGGTTGATTTAGAAAGATGGTGGCTGATGAAGATAATCCCCCTCTCCCAATCCCTTGCCACTGTGAGGGCTGAATCCTTCTTCTAGCCTGGATATAGATTTCTATTGACGTGTGTTAATTTTTCTGTTTCTGTTACTATTACAGTTTTGTTAGCTCATGCCAAACTTGTATCAAACGAATGCCCCTAGGTACTTGGTACATGAACAGCCATTAAACCAGAGTCTTATCTTATACATTAGCGCCTGTGATTTTGTCGAACTAATTCAAGTGCGATAATCTTTCCCCAACATCAAAATGCACTAAAATGGAGTGAAATTTACTTCCACACACCTGTCTGGGAACCACGGGAATTTCAGCTGCAGAAAAATAGAATTGTATGGATTGTGAGTGAGTCACTTTTGCTGGGGATAATTAGAAAGAGAAGAAATTGGGAGTCGGGCATAGGGAGCAGATGGTAGAGGAAGGATAGAAGTTTTTGCGATGAATCCTTGGGGAAGACAAAAGAAGATGAAGCGCAGTAAACAGAAGGATATTCAGGTGACATCTGTGAGGAGGAGTTGAGGAATTGAGAGCCTAGATGTGAGAGGATTTGATAGGCATGTGATCCAGGGATGGGGTAGGAAGCTTCTTCTGAGTCATGTAATCAGGAAAGCATTGATGATTTGAATGGAGAACCAAGCCAAGAAAAAAAAAAAGGAATTTAAAAACACTTCATTATAATTTTAAGAAACTGTCGAAAGTTTCAAGTGAGAAAGTTGAATGGAAATGAACATTTTGGTATTTGTTATTACTGATTTAAGATCATTATACTGGCTGTATTCTTTTATTTTCATAAATGCAAAGTATATTTTAAGGGGCTTTCATACAATGAATTCTGATGTCACCTCCTCAGATTCTATTTTTTATATTGTCTTAATGTCTCAACCTCAAAATCTCCGACAAGGAAGATTTTCTGAATTTTAATTCTGAGTCAGATGAGGGATGGCAAGATTTACATTTATCCCTGCTAAATTTCATCTCTTTAGAGTCCCTAAAAGAGAGATTGATAGACTTGACCACTTAAAATTACAAACTTCTGTATAGAAAAAAATATATCACAAGCAGAATTAAAAAATCAAGCAATAGATCAGGAGAGAATATTCACAACACATATGAACAGCAAGAGTTAATATCCCTCATCTACAAAAAGCTCTCTTAAATCAAGGAAACAACATGCAACTCAACTGAAAGCCAGGCAAAAAGCATGAATTGGTAACTCAGAAAAGTAATGATATGTAGAGAGTAAACATGAAAAGCTGCCCAGATTCTTTGGTAATTATGGTAACACAAAGAAAAAAGGTGCGAGAGCCATGTTGGTCAGCAGATTGGCAAAAGTTTAAAAAGTTGCCAACAGCTGGTGAGTATGTGGGGCGAAATGAGGCCTCAACTATATTGTTGGGTGAGATCTTGAATTGCTATTTATTATTGAAAATGTATTTAATGAAAAAAATGAGCATGTCCTTTGGCCCGGAAATCTCTCACAATCTCCTGGTAATTCATCCCTCAGAAATAAAAGTCAACAGTAATTGAGGATATGTGTACAAAGATGTTTATTGCAACATTCGTGCAATGGACAAACATAGAAGCATCCTGAATGCTCATCAATTAGGGAGAAGATCAATGCATTATGGAACATCCCTATAATCGAAACACAGTGAGTTATTAAAAACAATGAAATGTTTCTTGTACATACTTTGCATGTTGTCTCTAGAATGTTCTTCATCCAGATAGCTGCATGGCTCACTCTCTCACTTCCTTCAAGTCACTGCTCAATGACTACCCTGTCAGAGTGGCCTTTCTTGCTCATTGTATCTAAAATGATTGCATCACTCTATTCCCTAGTCTTGCTTTACTTTTTTTTCCTTTGTTTTCTTAATACTTACAAGTCTCCAACCTTGTGTTAAGTTTCTGTGTTTGTTGGTTGTCTTTCTTCCCTAGTAGGAGGAAAAGCTCCATGTGGGCAGGGAGATTTTGATCGCTGTTGGATCGTCAATGGCTAGTACTTGGCACATAGTAGGCTTTCAGTGAATATTTTTTTCCATAAAGGAATCTGAAGTATTGGCCTAGGAAGAATGCTTCCTTCCCTTTCCTTTCCCTCATGTTGCTCCTAAGAGTAGTCTCCAAGAAACTTCCTCCACACTAATCTCCATTTTAGTGTGCTTTCCTGTGAATTTGCTCTGAAACAACATGTACACACACATATTGAGAATCTGTCTTCATATAAAAATACAATTATATATTTTTCTCCTCCTCTAATTGCTAATCTGAAGGACCATATCAGTTACAGAGCTCCCCATGGGGTCAGCTGGGACTTTGGTTGAGACTTTATCATAAGCCAACCTCTGCCTCCCACTGTTGCCTGCTCTGCCCTTCCACAGATGTTGACCTCTTGGGACCAATATGTACCTTTATTCCACATCCATTCTGCGCATCTGCTTTGGAGGCATCAGTAGGCAGGTGCTTTCTTGCATTATCAGCTTTCCGGCCTCTATCGACAAATAGCAATCATAAATCACTCACTATCAGCCCTTTTCCCTCATTCCAGCTTAATTCCAGTGCAGCATCCCTTTCTTTCATGGAACTGGGCTCAGAAGCTATGGGAAAATTGAGCCTGAGATAGGTTTGTTGACTTTGTACCCTCTCTGATTTTCCTCTTCTTTCTCCGTACTGTGGGAGTCCTAGCTCAAATTTGAAACTGCTGGGGTGTAGAGAAAATAAAATGTGGGGGATGGACTGGGAGTAGGGAGGTAGCTAAAGGAAGCCCAAGGCCACATGCAGTGTGGGTGGATACAGGTGGGTGGTCATCCATTTTCACAGATGGCTCTATTTTATTTCTCTGTTAACAAAGTACGCAAACAGAAGGGGCAATGCGTTATCTGTAGTATGTATCACATCTAGGCAACTCTGGACAATGATGTTTCTGTTCTTAAGGCCTGGTGGAAAGCGAATAATCGATCTTTAAGTTTTCCTAATCCTGTGATGTTTTCTTGGCCATACTCTCTCTTTCCTTCTCTCTTGTCTTTTTTTTTTTTTTCTTTTTAGATTAAGATGTCCTAAGAAGCTGAGCCACAGATACTTCTGGTACTCAACTCTCCAGCCGAGACAAGCCACGAGGCAGAAAGGATGGACAGAAAATTTTAACAGATCGGGGCAGCAACTACCGGCACGCGTGTCTGATAAGCAGTCACATTGTTGTCTTGCAAATGGCACAGGGCTGTATTTACGCTTACAAGGAGAATTCTGCGTCAGCATATTGTTAATTAGGATGCTACCCCAGGCTAGTGCAGATTAATCTCCTCAAATATGCTTACTGTACGGAGTAATCATGATTAATTAGCTCGTAAGATTGGTCCAAAACGAGAGGATTTGAGGAGAGTCTTGCTTTGTCTCCTGTTGGATGAGAAGCTGAAAAGCATCCAGCTGAGGCAACCTTTAGCACGGAGTCCAGTATCTCATCCTGATGGGGACCATGGTGTTAGGTGATCAAGAGATGATACATAGACAGCCGGTAACACCCTTTCAATTACCCTCGTAAAGCTGCTACTTAGACACCTCAAGGGTATTGGATCAAGACACCAGCAGGCTAATGGGCAGGATACCTATGCAGAGAACTTGGCGCTCATCAGGAGCTGAGCAACTTAAATTCGCTCTGATGTCTGACCGCTGCTCGGCAGGGCTGACGTTTCTCTGATAATTTTTAGGGTGCTTGCCTAAAGGTGACCCACCGTGTGCTTCCCGGAGTGCGGTGGAACTGTTGTTCATACTAGGCTGATGTTATTCTTGATATTTCGGCAGGCTTTTGCATGGCTGTCTTGGGCACTGTTCTACTGCGGTAATATGAACTTGCACTCGGCCCAGCTGTGCAGGCCTCTGCCTTCGTGAGCTCTGCTTTGCGGTGCCCTTCTCGGTCCCACACATCCGTCCCAGGTGTCATTCTGTCATATGACTATGAACAAGACTTACTTCTAGACATTGGCAGCTCTGAGGGTGACTTTGGGAGGAAGACTTTATTGGCCTCCTAATTTCTATCCCTCTCTCAAAGGTATCCAGAGTAAACGTAGAGTTTGTGTTAGTCGGGGTTCTCCAGAGAAACAGAACTGGTAGGATATCTATCTATCTATCTATCTATCTATCATCTATCTATCATCTGTCTAACTATATACCTACTTACCTAAAAGGGAATTTATTATGGGGAATGGGTTCATGATTATGGAGGCTGAGAGGTCCCAGGGTTTGCCATCTGCAAGCTGGAGACGAGGAAATCTGGTGGTATAATTCAGCCTGAGTCCAAAAGCCTGAGAGCCAGGGGCACCAATGGTTTCAATCCCAGTCCTGGGAACTGAGAAGATGTGATTAGATGTCCAGCTCAAGCAAGCAGGCAGGAAACGTAAAGGGGGGAGTTCTTCCTTCTTCCACTCCTTGTTCTGTTCAGACCCTCACTGGATTGGATGATGCCCACCCACACAGGGGAAGGCAATCAACATTAATATGTCCACCAAATCCAGTGCTGACCAGATTCAGAAATACCCTCACAGACGCACCCAGAAATGTGTTATATGGGCACTCCAGGCCCAGTCAAGTTGACACATAAAATTAGCCATCACAGAGAAGTAAAATCCAAGCATTTGTAATACAAGCCGCTTCAAACAGCTCCAAAGAAATACAAAATGCAAGTAGGACCAGTGTCCTTGCTACACAAATGGACTTCAGGGTGAGTCCTCAGCCTTTCTTTCCCCAATCCGATTGTCAGCCCCTGATCCCCTTACCTGAATTTCAGGAGCCCCCACTGGGCCCATAAGGAACTCGGGTCTGGTGGAGGAGGGCAGGCAATTCCCAAATGGCCTCAGTCAAAAGCGGAGGGTGGAAAGGATTTGAATTTAGGTCTGAGGTATGCGCGGTGAGAGAAAGCCGTGGGTAAAGAGTTTTAACTTTTGTAATAGATAATATTCGAGGCTGGGTGTACCTATTGATCCACGATAGACTTTCCTGCTGGAACAAGAAAAGGGATATATAATAGAGGCGGATATTTTGCTGACTCAGAAGGAGAGCGACACAGAAACTCGCCGAAGTTAGCTCTCACTAAGCCTCGAGGAACCTGAACTGCATTTCATCTTAGAGCACCCAAGGAGGGCTCAGCCATCTGGGTCAAGTTAAACCAGGGGTGAAGAACTTAAGCCTGAGGTTGAGGCTGCAGACTCATTAGCTGGGAACTAAAGCCTGAAAACTAAGCTGTCTGTGCTTGGTCTGAAGCCTTGGCTTTTGACAGCAAGCTGATGGACTCTCCCCATGCCTCTGTCAAGAAGGGCCTTTCCTTCGGTGAAAATGGGGGATTATGTCCCCGGGAGGTTATAGAGCTTCTTTTAGGGCGGGGAGTAAATCAATACTGATTCCGGCAACAGAATCACATAATTCGGCTGACTTGTAGTGGTGTCTCACATATTATCCTGAGAGCCATGGAGATAGATGCCCAGGATGGAGTGTGGGCTGTGCATGCGCCTGGGTGCACACCCACGAGATGTGCGAGCTCTCTCTCTTTACCTTTCCTCTGTTTCCGGAGCATTTGTTGCCCCACCCTTTCCTCCGTTTCCAGAACGTTCTGTGCGTTTGTTACCCCACTGTTACCTTTACGGAAGTCGTTTGTACGCTCTCCAAGCCATCACGGGACTCTGAGCCCCACAGAACCATGCTCACGGTGCCAAGCATGTGACCGTGTGCCGAATAGGCAAACAGGGTTCTAATGGCCATTCAGTCTCTTCTCTGTTTCAGCATTAAGGTGATAGGGGTGGGAAACAGCGAGTCTGTCCCTGGGATAGATGGATGTAGATACAGAGTTATAGAGGGATAGGGGTATTTTACAAAGCATATATAACACTGAGTCATCCACGTAAATCCCCTTTGAATTCCGGTAAGCCCCTGTGGCCTTTCCCTGTTCATTTATTAAGTCTGTGCTCGTTTACAGATGACAGATACTATTTCACAAAACAAGCTTGTGGCAACATTGCTCTGATCACTTGGGTGTCATGAAATGACTTGTGTTCCCCCCGAATTCGTATGTTGCGACCCTCCCTTAGCACCTCTGAATGTGACTGTTTTTGGAGAGAGGGCTTTTAAACAAGTGATTAGATTAAAATGAGGTCATTAGGGTGGGCCTGATCCAATGTGACCGGTGTCCTTATAAGAAGAGGAAGAGGAACACCTGGGTGGCTCAGTCGTTTGGGCATCTGACTTGGGCTCAGGTCACGATCCCGTGGTTCGTGGGTTTGAGTCCCGCATCGGGCTCTGTGCTGACGACTCAGAGCCTGGAGCCTGCTTCAGATTTGGTGTCTCCCTCTCTCTCTTTCCCTCCCCCACTCACACTCTGTCTGTCTCTCTCTCTCTCAAAAATAAATAAACGTTAAATTTTTTTTTTTTTTTTAATTAAAAAGGAAAGGAAGAGACAGCAAGGATGCAAGAACACAGAGAAGAGGCCATGTGAAGACACAGCAAGAAGGGGGCCATCGGCGAACCAACAGGCCTCAGAGGAAAAATAACCTTCTGACACCATGGTCTTGAACTTCCAGCCCCTAGAACTGTGAGAGAACAGATTCCTGTTGCTTAAGCCCTCCAGTCCGTGGTATTTTGTTATGACAGGCCTAGCAAACAGATACACTAAGTTTTTAATATATGTAGAGATCAATATTACCATAGAAGAAACAGACTTGATTTAGAACAATGTTCTATTTAATTAGCAGGTAATAATATTTTCGACAGTTCATTCTGGCTATCTATAGATGCATAAGAAACTACCTTAACATTCACATGAAACAGAAATTTATTATTATTAGTATTATTATTATTACTTCTGTGTGTGTGCTGACTGGGCTTAGTTGGGCAGTTCTTCCCTGGGATCTCTCTTAAGGTTACATCCAGACGTCAATGGGAACTGCATTTATTTATAGAGTCATGTGGGTTAGATGTCCAAGATGACTTCTTCATTCACACATCTGGGCTACAATAGCCAGAAAAACCGGAGGCTGGCTGACCATCTCTTTTCATGTGGCCTCTCTGTCTTCTTCTCACAGGGCGTTCTCATGCCAGGGTGGCCTCAAGATAGTCGGGGTTTCTCACAGGGTGGTTGGCTTCCCCCCAAATGAATACTCCGAGAGAAGAATCTAGAAGATGCAAGATTTCTTCTGATCTAGCCTTAGAAATAACTTCTGCCACAATCTAGTACTTATGAGTGAGAAAAGGGCCAGTCCGGGTTCAAGGGGCGGGGACTGCACAGGGCACGAATGATGGGAGTTGAAGTCCATTGGGGGCCATGTCTGGATACGAGTTACCATGTATATCCTGATGGGGCCATTGTAATCGGGTCCTAACCAGTTAATTTCTTGGCATCCGCATAATGATTCTAATCCATTCCTTCTCAACACATCGCAGTGACCACATCACTCAAAACCCTCTGATCCTTCTCATCTCATCAGATCCTGGATTATCTAGAGCAGTTTTAATCTCACACCGATGGCCCACTATGATTGTATGTGTTGTGTGCAATTTTTCCCTACTAAGAGTCAAAGAACAGGAGTTTGGGAGTTTTGTTAATTTCAGAATTCACGTGTATTAAAAAGTCACAATTTTTTTTTTTTCCACAACAGTATCGTGCTCACTTCTATTCTGCCATCCTCCTGGAATCAGGAATAATGGGATGGGGCAGCAGAGAAGATAAAGAACAGCCCACAACCAGCAGGTTCTCTGTGCCCTGCCAACGTACGTGGTCACTATGGGCATAAAGTAATAGCTGTGCTCATTAGGCATTGCTTGGGGCTTCATTTTGCAAACGGTGCTCAGCGGAGCCCTGTTTAGCAACATGTTAATAGCATTTCCGGAAATAAATAAAACCAATTAAGTAAATAAAAGTTTAAAAGGATGGTCTTTATTCAAGTGACGATATGATACACTGCAGTACTGCTGGTGATTTGTGATTTTATTGTTAACTCTGGTTTTGCTCATCAATACATTTTTAAATAAAGAATAAGCTAAGGGGGCTCCTGGGTGGCTCAGTCGGTTGAGTGTCCGACTCTTGATTTTGGCTCAGATCATGATCTCATTGTGGTGAGATCAAGTCTCCCCTCAGGCTCCATGCTGACCGTGGAGCTGCTTAAGATTCTCTCCCTTCTACTCCCTCTGCCCCTCCCCACTCTCTCTCTCTCTCTCTCTCTCTCTCTCAAAAAAAAAAGAGAATGAGATAAGGATGGTTGAAGAAAAACTCCAGACTGATTGAAGATGAGCGAAAAAGAAGCTAGGAGCATCTCTGTTTTGCAATGATGCATCACTTAGACACCGCAACATGCAAGAGACATTTGGAGGAATAAGGGACTTATTCTTAGCACCATGAAACATCTGAAAACTTGTTATGATAAGCCATGAACTCACACTTATGTATGTTGATCATATGTTAAAGGATTTTATCAAAAACACAATGTTTAGGGGCACCTGGGTGACTCAGTGGGTTGAGTGACCGACTCTTGATTTCAGCTCAGGTCATGATGCCAGGGTTGTGGGATCGAGCCCCATGTCAGACATTCAGTGTGGAATCTGCTTAAGATTCTCTCTCTCCCTCTGCCCCTTTCCCCTGCTCGGGTGTGCTCTCTCTCTCTGTCAAACAAAACAAAACAAAACAAAACAAAACAAAACAAAACAAAACAAAACTTAAACAAATGGAATGGCATCCAGTAACAGAAGTTTCTTACTTCTCATGGACTTGGGGACTGGCTGGGAGGTTCTTCTGCTGATTTCACCGGAGGTGACTGAACTCGCTGGAGGGCCCCTGGGCTTCTGGGTCCATGGTTGGCTGGCTTCTTCCTCTGTGCCCCCGTGGTTGAAGGACTAAGGGAGGTCTCAGAGGTCTGTTTTATAAGGACACTAATCCCAGGCAGGAGGGCTCTGTTCTCATGACTGAATCATCCTCCTAGAGTCCCCACTTTCCCAACGTCATCACTTAGGGGGGTAAGATGTGACACAGGAATTTTGGATGACACCAATGTTTAGTCTACAGTAAGCTGACAGCAAAATGCCAGAGGATGTTTTAAACACCAAAAATTTATTTTCTCACATTTCGGAAGTCCTAGAGGTTCAGCAGATTTGGTTTCTCTGGAGGCCTCTCCCCTTGGCCACCCTCTCACTGTGTCCTCACATGTTTTTTTCCTCCGTTGTGTGTACATCCATGGTACCTCTCTGTGTGTCTAGTTTTTTCTTCTTATAAGGACACCAGTCAGATTGGATTAGGGCCCACCTTAATGGCCCCATTTCAACTTAGTCACCACTTTGAAGGACTTATCTGCAAATACAGTGACATTTTGAGGTCCTGGGGGTTAGGGCTGTAATATAGGAATTTGGGGCAGGTAGGAGACATAATCCAGCACATAACATTAAATCTAGGGACTTCCTGAGTGTGTGCCCGGAGGAAAAATACTAAGAGAATATAATGCAAGGGCACCTGTTGTTTTTCCTGTTCTGCAATGTTATTTCTCCTGGTATGAGCCACTTTCCTGCAGGCACAGCCAATCGGAGTTGGAATGACTGATTCGCAGATGGACACGTGTCCTTAGGCATGGGCCTCAATCAGTCCCATATTTGTGTTGAAAATATTTGGGGAGATCATCTCTCTTTCTTCTGGAGTTGCAAAACTGGTAGAGTATAAACTTGGATCTGCTGATGAACACTGTTTTGTTACAATATGGTGAGAAGCAGCTGGTGAATAAAACCAAAGCAGAGGAAAATAGATATGAGAGTAGGATAGAGAAGAGTCTTGATCATGTTACTTAAGGCCCTGGATATGCTGTCACCTTAAAGTCTAGCTCATCTTGAAATTCCCGACTTTGAGGATCCAGTAAATTCCTTAAAAAACATTTATTTTATTTATTTTTTTAAAACTTTTTAAACTTTTTTAAAAATTTATTTGAGAGAGAGAGAGAGAGAGAGAGAGAGAGAGAGAGAGAGAATGAGCAGGGGAGGGGCAGAGATAGAGAGACACAGAATCGGAAGGAGGCTCCAGGCTCTGAGCTGTCAGCACAGAGCCCAATTCGGGTCTCGAACCCAAGAACTCACCAACTGCGAAATCATGACCTGAGCCAAAGTTGGATGCTCAACCGACTCAGCCACCCAGACGCCCCTATTTTTTTTTTTTTTTTGAGGGGGGCGGGGGCAAGAGGGATTGAACCAGGTTTCTGTTAACTTGCAACCAGGAATTCTCATATGAGAGCTCTGACCAGCCTAAATTTGGGGTGTAGCCCATCTGAGATTTTGGCAAATGAATTTTACCTAAGTAATTTTCATTCTGGAACAAATACGCCGATTCGGTCTAACCACATGTCCCTTCAACTACTGACCTCTCGGTTCTGTGTGATCAGGTTGCAACCAAAGCTGAACATCACTTTATGATACGGGACTGCTGGAGTTGAACCACAATGACGTCACGGCACACAGGCATTCGGAGAAATTATTAACAAAAGAACATAGAGATGCACTGGGGTCACATGTGAATCCATTTATTTAATCAGGGCGACTTTCAAACTCACCATGGCCATGGATAAAAATTAATGATGCCCTCACTTCTATGGATTTAGAAACTTGTAGATCCTATTAAAATTTTTGAGTCACCCTAACTTGGGAGATAAATTTCAAATTCCGTCGGCTGACATTTAAGTTATCCAGAATCTCTTCCTGACTGCTTTCCTTACTCCTGTTAAAATCCTACATCAAGTAATGCTACAGTTAAAGAGGGCCGTTTTCCACTTCTAAGAAATGACACTTTCATTGCATCTTTAATCTTACGTATAATTTTTTCCAGTAAATATTTCTTGCTCTTTTCTTTCGCTCTTTAGTTTTCTATTTCTATCCAGCCTTTAAGACAGATAATGATCTTCTGAAAAAATTTTCTAAAAGTCTTGTGTGGAGTCACTTTCCAACATCTGGGTTTCTTTAACGTGTGTCTGTCTCGATAGGTTGGACTGTGGCTCTCCTTGCAAATCTGGAAAGGGTAGCCTCTGTGTGGTGCCTGAAGTCAAACTTTAGCCTCATTTGAGCCTCTGCCTTCTAGCAGCTGGGTGATCTTGCCCCTTGGTTCCCTCGGCTTTGTGCCAGAGATAATCATACCTTCTGCAAAATGTTTGTGTATTGATGTCATGAATCCATGTAAACTATCAGCTACATGTAAGGCACACAGAGGTAAGGTTCTCTATCTTGTCTTACCTATAACGCTTCGCGCTGTGCGTCGGAACAAAAATATTCAACGTAAATTTGTTGGATGACTAAGGGAGTTATTTGAATATAATTGCCTAAAAGTTTTTCTTTTTTTTTTTTTAAATTTAAGTTTATTTATTTATTTTTTTGAGAGAGAGAGAACAGCAGGGGAGGGCCAGAGAGAGAAAAGGAGAAAGAGAGAATCCCAAGCAGGCTCTGCACTGTCAGCCCAGAGACCCCCCAGTGCAGGGCCTGATCCCACAAACTGTGAGATTGTGACCTGAGCCAAAACCGAGAGTCGGTCGCTCAACCAACTGAGGCACCCAGATGCCCTCAAAGCTTTTTCAACTAAGACAGACTTGAGTCTGCTTTGTCCGTCCCCAATTAATGGCTTCCCTACCTGAAGATGGAACTGAACCTTCTGGTTTTTTTGCGAGTTAAAAAAAAAATCTACTGAATTATATTAATGTCAAGGACAGTATCTGGTATAATTTGTGTGTTAATAAATATGTAGCAACTGAATGAACAACTAGACCTTCAAGTCTGAAACCTAACAATCGCTGGGTCTGGTCTGTAGGCTAGTGGCATCATTAGGAAAAACGTATTAGGGGTGCCTAGGTGGCTCAGTCAGTTCAGCGGCTGACTGGCTCAGGTCATGATCTCTCTGTGCATGAGTTCAAGCCCCACATTGGGCTCTGTGCTGACAGCTCAGAGCCTAGAGCCTTTTTCCGATTCTGTGTCTTCCTCTCTCTGCCCCTCCCCACTCATGCTCTGTCTCTCTCTCTCTCTCAAAAAATAAACATTAACAAAAATAAAAAATAATAATTTGAAAAAAAACATTTTAATTGACCACTTTTTTTTTAAACCAGCTTTACTGAGGTATAACCGACCCACAGAAAACTGCACATATTCGATGTGTACAATTTGATGAGTTTGGCTGTATGCAAACCCCCATGATACTGTCACTGGCAGAGAAACTAATAGCCAAATCCGACACCTCCCAAAGTTCCCTTGGGTACATTCTTTTCCTTTGCGTACTCTTATTTTGGGTGGTAAGAACATTTATGTATTTTATTTTATTAACATTTTTTTTAAGTTTATTTATTTGAGAGAGAGAGCATGAGTGGGATGGGGGGTGGAGAGAGAGAGAGAGAGAGAGAGAGAGAGAGAGAGAGAGAGAGAATCCCAAGCAGGCTCCGTGCTGTCGGTGCACAGCCCTATGCTGGGCTCTGCTTCATGAACGGTGAGATCATGACCTGAACTGAGATCAAGAGTTGGATGCTTAACCGACGGAGCCACCCAGGCGCCCCAGCGGTAACAACATTTAAAATGAGATCTACCCCCTTAACAAATTTTGGAGCACACAATACTGCAGTGTTCACCACAGGCACTATGTTGCACTGCAAATCTCTAGAACTTCTTCATCCAGCATAACTCAGACTTTACATCCACCGAACAACTCCCCTCCCCCCCCCCCCCCCCCCCCCCCCCCCCCCCCCCCCCCCGCTCCCAGCCCTCGGCAACCACTGCCGTATTCTCTCTGCTTCTCTGAGTTTGATTATTTTGGATACCTCATGTGAGCGGAGCCATACAGGATTTATGCAGGTTTATTCTTGATGCTTATTACCTGCTAAGCTGTATGATCTCATGCACCATCCTTCTGTCTATAGCGTGCAGCTTATCAGCCTGCCTCCCACTCCTTGCGAGGTCCATCTCTGAGCCTCGTTGGTGTGCAGCTCCTAGTGAGGCACACACAAGGGGCTTTCTTTTCTACCTGTGACTTTCACGTGTATTACCCCGTTTGGTTATCATGGCTGTGTTATTTCTCACAATTTTCGCTGGGCATGCTTTATTATTATTCCCAGTTTCCAGACGAAAATACAAAGATGCAGAGAGGTAAAGGTGATTGATTGGCTGTGGGCCTCAGGCCGGTGGAGAGTGGTAGTATTGGAATTGAATCTTTTCTGTTCAGAATTGATTATAATGCTTGTCTGTGAATTGCATGATTACGTTGAGGGTAATGGGGTTGCTGGTCTCCCCCCTCCCCCACTCTGCTCTCTGTCTCTCTTTTTCTTTCTTCTACTTCTGGCTCTCTGACCCTGTCAGTCCTGGTTATTATTTTTGATAGGCTGTTTTAGATTTTTTTCCCTTCTGGGTTTTTCTAATTAGAATATCTTTCCATTTCGCTCTTAGAACGGGCTAGTTTCCCAGAGGACCGCTTAGGTGATCCACCTTCATTTTTCTCTCCATTGGTGTTCCTCTTGCCATCTTAGTTAACTGGTACACCATCCGAGTGGTTACGCAAGCCAGGGACTTCAAAGTCATATTTAAATTCACAAGAAGAGCTTGGTTTGTTGTGATGAGAGTCATTAAACAATTGACCGAAAATGAACCAAATGTGCCCCCTCTATGGGCCACGTTCTGCACGAAGCACTGAAGTGATGTAACCATGAGATAATGTGGGACAGACTGCCAGCGTGGCTCGCTCCTATCCTGGAGGTGGCATTTGAGATGAACTTGGAAGGAGGGGGATTTAAGTAGGTGAAAGGAGAGGTTAGCAAAGCAGGAAAAGCGCTCAATAAGGAGCTAAGAACTGTGTAACGATCAGTGGTTGCATTTCCTGTGTATTCATGGCATATGTTTTGTGATTAATTCCTATCTTAGATAGGGTAAGACCAAGCTGTTGCAACAGAGACCTGATAAAACAATGACCTAAGGAACAAAGCAGTTTCTTTCTCTTATGAAGCAGTCTTGATGTGAACAGTGCAGTTTGGAAGGGTAACTACTTGCCAAGTTGCTGGCCTGCCACCCCATAGGGTGTTGCCATTTTTTTTTTTTTTTGCAAAGTTGATGCTGGATTGATGCCTCTTCAGGTTTCAGTCATCAGGAAGGGATGAGGGCATATGGGGGAGGCACACATCATGTCCTACAACCCAGGTCAACGGGGACAAAACGAGGCTGGGAATGCAGTCTAGCTATAGTCTTGTGCTTACCTTCAATTCAATTCAATTCAATTCAATTCAATTCAATTCAGTTCCGGAAGTTGAAGAATGGATTTGGCGGGCAACCTGCCATCTTGCTGTATTCCCATGGTGTCCTTTACTCCTTTTGGAGTTTGTTGGGAGGGACAGTGGGCTTGCCGAGAGCAAGGAGGAGTAGGTGGCAGGCCAGAGGAGGACAGTCTGTGGCAGCATCGAGAGTGAGCCACATGGCATGTTCCCGCTGACCACACTGGACAGAGCTGTTCTCCTTCTAGAATCAAACAGTGAACTTGCAGAAACAGCACAGCAGTTAGCTCGGAATGTTTACAACTGAAAATTGTCCTCTAGCAATTGTTTCATTAAGGCGGCGGCCCCTGCTAATGCCTAAATGCAGATAATGTGAAAAGATGAGAAAGGAAATGACGTGCGATACGAACACTGTATGGTGAGGCGCGTTGATGCGAAAACTTTCCCAGAAGCAGGCAGCCCTCTTAGATCAACAGTTCATACTTTATTCCAGGGGCCTGTGTGTTTCTGGTTGTGATTTTGCTCTGCACACATATCGTGTAGCCCTGTTTTCCTGCCAGAGCAAACATTTCCTATCTCGTAAGACGAAATTAAGCCCATCACTGTTTTCTGTGTGAGGCCAAACCCCGACGACGCCCAGGCGCTCCTCTGCCTGAGTGTGTCTGGGGACTGTTTGTTGAGGAGACAGGGACAGCCTGCTGTTTCATTTGCCTGGCACGCTCCCACCATCTGCCTCGGATGGCAGGGGATGTGGGCTGCTAGATGAGGGGCCTCCCTTCCAAAGATACATCCTCAGAAACACTGCTGGAATCCAGTCCCAGCAGAAGGGCGGGCGCACGCACACGCTTTCATACTTACGACCCAAGCCGAGCTGTGCATGGACGGGGAGCCTGGCCACCAGATGTCTTGCTTCCTCCCCTCCTCCCCTGAAGCACACGCCGGTTGGTGGCAGTTTGAAAGTTGGTACTTATGAAGCTCAAAAACAAAAACAAAAAAAAAATTTTTTTTTTTTCCCCAAAGAACAAGACTCTTTGGGGCCGTCATCTTCTTCAAAGGCAGCCTGCTGGGAATGAGTCCCCGTAAAAATGAGAACCAGACCATCTCTTTATTGTGCCTGAGAGGGTCGGGAAGGGGCACCTCGCTGCTCCGCCTCATAAGCTTTTCCCTCAGGGTCCCATCTGCCTCATCAAATTGCGCCGCTGACTCCCTGATTCCAGCCCCCTGGGAGTTATTCTCAAAACCCAAAATCAATAAACAGAGCCGTCAATCACAACGGCCTCCCTCAGCTGCCAGGTGTCGGCTTTGTGGCCTGGGGATTCAGGGAGAGGCCTGGAGCTCTATCTTCGACAGCAAGCAGCGCCCTTGGTTCTCAGTGAAGTTTGAGGATTCTCGCGATTAATTGCCTCATTAACGGAGGAGGTTCCCACCGAATATACGCTTTTAGCCAGGTTGTCAGATCGCTTTGAAAGGATTTAATGTCAAGGAAAGTTTCAACGCTGCCATTAGTTTCATTAAGTAAGCATTTAACAACTCCACTTGGGCGATTACTGCTCTGGGAAGAGACCCAGAGAGGGTGTCTGCTAATTTCAATACTCCATAGGGGTAAGAACGTGGATGCAAGCGAAAAGAAATTGCTGCGTGAGCCTGGAGAGAGTGGGGGAAACAATGGAAAGTGGAAAATGAACAAAAGCTAGATCGAACTTGGACTTCAGCAATGTATTGCAAAGCATGAAATTAAGCATGCCATCTGGCTTCCTAAGAAATTGGTTCAAGTCCTGAAAGCTGCGCTACAGGAGCTTATGATGCCCTTTATTACCTTGTTCATATCCTTCCTGCCTCAGGACATTTGTGTCGGCTTTTCTTGCTACCTCGAAATTTTTCTTCAGGTCCCTGCCTGGCTTCCTCTGGAACTTTTTTCAGTTCTTCATTTAAACATTACCATGGGTGGGGGGGGGGGGGTTCCTTCATCACACCCGTAAAAATAGCTTCACCTGTCTTCTCCCTAGCCCTTCTCAGTCTTCAACAACTGGCGTACTTGTACGTGCTCATTTGCTCATGAATAAAAAACTTCCGTGACTGGATTTCATCGGCATTTTCCCACCAGGCCCATAGGGTGGCACTGTAGCCTTGCTGTTAGAAGTTTCTAGTGTCACCACCTGGGGTTAACATCTCAGCTCCCCCCAGTTCCTAGCTGTGTGACCTTGGGAAAGTTACTTTCTCTGCATCTTAGTTTCCTTATTTGAAAAGTGGAGAGAAGAATAGAACCGACTTCATAGTTCTGTTGCACGGATTCAGGGGGGTAATTTTTGCATGGCGCACCAAGCCCCTTGAGAGAGCTCTCATTGCTTTCCATGTTGGCTGTCCAAAATATCTCACCCCGCCTGACTGTGGAGACCAACAGATCAAAGGTTCTTTCTTCCCGAGGCCTCATACTTAAATTACACAGGTAGTGTCTTTCCTTACGTCCAGTTCTCCTCACTGAGGACTCACAAGTTCAAAAGCTGTGGTCTGAGATGCGTATAGTCAGGGACGTGAATGGCAGGAGGGGAAGGCAGCTGTGGGAGGCCGTGGCAGGCCGGCCGAGGTGGGCCACTTTGGGATCATTCTGGGGAGTCAGACACCCGAGGGGAGGGAGGTCTGTAGCTAGGATTACAGCAACAGCCGGCATCTGACAAGTTTATTTCCGCAGTTGGATGCGATTTGCCTTAATGCTGGTATCCCTCCTGCCAAGGTGCATGCTGTTTGCTCAGATGTTGGTCACATTTTGATAATCATTTAACCTTTATTTATTCTGGGCACCCCGTGGTGTAGATAATCATTTCTGGCTGCCGGAGGAGGAGATCCACCCGAGTCAATGTGGAACTGGAGGACCCTTCCCAACGGGATTCTTCTCAAGAGACAAATGAGTCCATTTAAATCGAAAATTCCTCAACAAAACTGATTTGCAGACAGACGTGGCTTTTTTCAAGTTCCAGCTAATGGGAAAATTGGGGGGAAATTTTCTTACATTTCTACTTTAGGAACTCTTTTTCTTTCTTTCTCTTTCTTTCTTTCTTTCTTTCTTTCTTTCTTTCTTTCTTCTTTCTTCCCGTTATGCTTATTTTTTGGTCATTTCCACATCACCTAACCCTTAAAAGGATCGAATATGCTTGAGCTCATCTATTTCCATAACTGGACTAGAGAGATCAAGGAATTCAGAAAAGTAAAAGAGTGCAAAGGATTTTCAGATTTCATCGGTGAATCTCTGTACCTATCACAAATAAAATTTGGCATTTTAAATTAAATTAAATTTGTATTATCTTTTACCTGTGAAATTTTTTCTAGGCTTTGATGTAAGAATTATGGTGGCTGGAGAAAAATAAAGAGGATGCTTTCTCTATGTTTTTCCATTTGCTATTTAAACAGTATGTAAATACTAGTAGAATTATGTATTATCTCTATTTGATTCATGGGTTTTTAAAGTGTAATCTTTTTAATTCTAATAAGAACTTTGTACATATATATACATTTCCCCCACAGACCTAGTTTTTGGATGTACAATTTTTTTACCTCGAGATTTTCAAAAGATATGGATTAATTCTTAATCAAGAAAAATATTGCTCTAACTTTAGGGTCTTGACTACGAATATTATCTTCTTTTGTCTGTGAATCTAAAACTCAGTCACAGGAACTAATACAGACAGAGAGTAGATGTGAGGGCATTCAGAGAGGTCCTTTTGTTGCAAATCATCAGAGAGCAGGGTGAGTCGACATCTTAGCCTTGATTTTTGCTTGAACACTGAGTATTGTGCCTTTAGCTTACACTGAAGACTATCTTGAAGAAATCAAGTTTTGTAGGGGTATTACCGAAAATATTGTATTCTATATTACTCAGTATCATCTGTATGAAGACTTAGACAAGATCTTTCTTTAAAAATTTTTTTTAAATGTTTATTTTATTTTTGAGAGAGAGAGAGAGAGAGAGTGAGCATGAGTGAGGAAGGGCAGAGAGAGACGGAGACACAGAATCTGAAGCAGTCTCCAGGCTCTGTCAGCACAGATCCTGACATGGGGCTTGAACCCAGGAACTGTGAGATCATGACCTGACCTGAAGTCAGACACTTAACTGACTGAGACACCCAAGTGCCCTAGACAAGATCTTTCATTTAGATTCTGTACAATATGGTCACTGAGTCCTTGAACGACAGCTAGTGCAATGAGGAAATAGATTTTATTTAATTTTTAATTAATTTAAACTTAAGAATTCTAGCTGTATGATCTTGGGAAGAATGAATACTCAGCAAAAACCTTTGGAAGACTTTTTAAGTACGTTAAAATAATGTGGGCATGTAAATCTACTTTTTCCACTATTTTATGAAATCTAAATATAGATCAAGCCTTTCTTTCTTTCTTTCTTTCTTTGAGAGAAAGAGCTCAAACGGGAAAGGGCAAAGGGAGAGAGAGAGAGTGAGAGAGAGTGAGAGAGAAATAGAGAGAGAGAATCGTAAGCAGACCCCATGCTCAGCATGGGGCCAGATTCAAGGATCCATCTCGTGACCGTGAGATCATGAAATGAGCTGAAATCAAGAGTCAGATGCTTAACCGACTGAGTCACCCAGGTTACCATAGATCAAATATTTCTGATGAAAATTTAGTTTCTTTATTGATAGATGCTGTGAGTGTAAGATATACATTATATTTTGAAGATGTATTATGTAAAAAAGATCTCATTACTATTTTTGTATTGATTATATGTTGAAGTAAGATTTTGGATACATTGGGTTAAATGTATCCATTTGTTAAATGAAATGCTGTTAAAATTAATGTCATTTTTTTTTTATGTTTTAAAGTGTGGTTATTAGAAAAAAGAAATTATGCATGTGCCACACATCGTATCTCTATTGGACAGCTCTGGTATAGATTGAAGCTCCAGGAAAACATTTGGTTTCTTCTAAGAATTTGTATGCATGTTTTTTCTTTTCTCAAAGAAAGTATGGATATTATAATCACAATTTATCTAAAAGGGTAAATTCTTGACCATTGGAAGCTCAGACATCCACTTTTGGCTCTGTGTTATTTCCTCTAAGATTTTATCACTTTTATGTCTTCATTTAATTTTTCTTCCTGGTCTTATCTTCCTACTATGCCTGTATTTTCCCTTGCTGTGATTTAATTTAGTTTACAATTGTTTAATCTATCATGTCCTTGTGAGCAACACTGAATCGTGCTATGGAGAGCCTGTGTTGCCTTATGTGTTTCCATGTGAACTCGTCCAAGTGATCAACATGGCAAGACATGAACAATGAATGGTATGATGCAAGTCCTACCTTTGAAAGGAAAAAGAGAGAAATACAAAGGGATTGGCAATTTGAAGCTTAAATCTCCACGCAATTCAACACAAATCTTCTATTTCTAAAAGCCATTTACGTCTGTGGTCAGTTTCTGGAGCTCTAGAAATCCTTCCCGGAGTGTTTTTAATAGAAGAACCTAGGCTTTCACTAATTGAATATCTCCAGTTAACTGATAATGTCAATGTTGCTGAATCTTATCATGAGGGAATGATTTCCTGCTGCTGGGTAATGCTGAGGTGAAGCTTAAATATATGAGTGTAACATGAAAGATGTTGATAATATGGCCACAGAAAGCTACCATGATTGATTGGCTATTAGACGAAATTTGTAGCACCTCAATCTTTTTGCCTAGTGAAACCCAGCTGAGTGGTTCACTCATTATAGTGGTTCACTATAATGATGGGGCTGTGTTAAAAGATCAGCTAGTCTTATAAACTGGTCCACGAGACTAAAATGACCCCGAACTTTGAAGTCACAAAGACGTGGGTTCGAATTCCAACTCTCCCCCTACTTAGGTAAGTGACTTCTGGTAAATTACCTAACACCTCCATGGACTCATTTTCTTATCTTTGAAATGAGATGATAGTAGTTATCTTTCATGGTTGCGGTGCAGTCATGTGGATAGAATCTGGGGGATGCCTGGTGCCTGATAGGTGCTCAAGATCACATACTTCTCTTATTTTCCCTTGCTGTTCCCTATTATATTCCAGGCCGTGATCTGTTATGTGCATACATACAAATTTCTGGACTCGTCCTACCTGGCCTGCTTTCCATCTCCACCATCCTTTTTCTAGTAGCTGACATCTGTTGAGTGTTTACTCTGTGCCACACAATTTACTCTTATGTCCTGACACAAGTTTTTGAACAGATGAGGACAGTAGGGTTTAAGGAGGTTACATAACTTGCCAAGGGAAAGGATTCCTTCTTATGGTTAGAAAGAAATCAAACCAAAAGTCAAAAGTATGTGTATCTGACTCCAAAGCATATGAACCTTTCATCAGATGCACTGATAGCAATAATCCATTGACTTCAGTTCTCTGAAACACTGATTGCTAAAAAGGTTCTGGAATTGCCGGATGGTATCTCTAAAGAATTTTGCCTGCATTCAGGGAGCAGCTGCCCTGTGATTGGCAGGGGCCAATCTGGTTTGAGACTTAGCTCGGTTCTTTTTGGTGAGGACTGCAGAAAGAAGAGAGGGTGCGTCATTTTATGAGATTAGATTTTTTTATCCAGAAAGAGGCACCTAAGTTAATCATATTTATGATAAATACAAAATACTTCAATAAGTGTAAGGGTTAAAAATTATAATTTTTTTGAGCCCCAGTTTTAGGACTTAGTTTATAAAGTAACTAGTGTAAGCTCCTCTCTTTGAATATTACTCTAAGAGGCAAGGGCAAAATCTATGCTGGTTTTTTTTTTTTTTTTTCTGTCCAGTGAGCGTATGATTGTTGGTTTGCAAACTGGCCTCTGAACACGGAGAGACAAAGAAAGAGGTAGCTCACTCCAGATTATCAGATGGCAGCTTTAATAAACAAGGGAACTTACATACGAGGCTTGTCGTGGCTGGCCACAAGACCAGTAGATCGCCATACTGGTCTACCAGAATCTTAAAAGTGAATACAGAAGCCTTAATGGGGTTGTCACATATACCATTTGGATGGTCTCACCAACACATCGCTCTCTCAAGGCTGGGTGTTTGAAAATGGCTCCCACTGTGAGACTGGCAGACAGGATATACATTCCAAGGACAGGGGAGGGGATGAGGAGCGTCCAGTTGCCTGGGTCCAGTTCATGGTTCAACCAGCGGTCATGTCCTCTTGATGACCTCCTCCATCCCTGATGTTATCACCTATAGCAGGAAAGTATGTTATTGAGTAAGTGCCTCTTCTAATGCCTACCTTCCGTCTTTTAATAGTTGAAATTTAAAATAGCCAAAGCAAAGCAAAGCTCAACTAAAAACTGATGCAAGAAACAATAACTTTGTCTGGGTCTAGATTTTCCTGTCTTCTTCAATCTCTCTCCATCTGGTGTATGGCGTTTTTCTAACAATAGAAGACCGTTACACTTTCTAATTATGTTGAGAGCCGATAAAGTTTGTTTATTCAAATAGACATAGTAGATTTCATTCATCAGATATGTGTTGAAAATTCTATTTGAATAAGTGTATGACTGTGAGTCATACCCTGCTCTAGGCACTAGACATAAAGATCAACTCGATGATAGAGCTTTTTGGGAAATCAGGTGTTGAGGGAGGAGAAAATAAACGACCATACTGAGGGGAGGGGTAGACATGGAGGGTCTGAAGAGAAGGGGTCAGGTGTCATACAGAAAAGGATGGGGAAAGGGAGTCACCAAAAAGACACTCTCTTCTTCCAACTACTTCAGCTATGACAGATCCAAAAATTACTTGTTGAATAAACAAATTTTGTCAATAATTGGTTCTTCTCCAACAACGGGCCTCACAACAGGCTTATCATTGAAGTGTTTCCCAATCCCGTCAAAGGTATAGTTCATGGGTAATAGTTTGGGAACACTTAGAGATTTCTCTCTCACGAAAGGCTTGACTATCATGGTCAAGGCTAAATAAAAAAAAAAAAAAGAGGTTCAGAAGATTCTCCAAATGGTCCTTTATAAAAACTACAAACATATATATCAGTTAGACTTGCCTCTTGTTGTAAGTCTTATTTATTGTTTTAAAATGTAGATTTTTGAGATCTATGTGTAAAGTACACTCATCAGAACCTTACTAATTCAGTGTTTTCCTCTAAAGGGTGCTGTGTTTACAACCTAGGGCACCGGAATCAGTTACTGCTTCCCCCAACGTGTTCTGCAAAATGCTCGTCAACATTTATGTATGGATCTGTTGTCTTCAGAGGTTTACTTTATAGCTGTTTCCTGCTCAGGGTCATGTGGAATGTGTAAGGTGCAATATTGGGCTTACAAGTCTCATCATGGATTCCTGGGCCATTTTTAATCACTCATTATCTTTTTCTAGGTAAGTTGATGTTTTGTAATTTCGAGAGGCCATTTAAGAGTCTAAATATATGCTCTTCCCTATTACCTTGCTACTTCATTGCTTGGGGGAAAGTTCATGTAAAATCTTTGAAGGAAAACAACAGACTGATCCCTAAGAGAAAAATAACATTTTGCTGTGATGGGGATCAGGGGATCCCCCAAATCTGCCACATTGGCATATTGATTATGCTGAATTGAAGTTACTTAAGAACATCTGGTAAAAGAAGGACACTTGACTCTCTCTGTCTCCCCTAAACACAAGAAATAAATTCCCCAAGGGAAGGTACCTTCCCTGCATCTGGAGAGAAGAATGCAAGCTTCTCACCAGTGATAGGGAATTAAGGGCTGAGCAGGCTGGTATGAACAAACGCTCTCACTTCTTCATTAATTTGCTACCCCAAGCCCAAGCCTCTTTGTCTTGTCAATTCTTCATGATTTTTTTGTATTGTTATCTAAAAGGTATAAATGCTGCCTGCTTTGGTAACTTCTTTTTTTTGAGTGTCGTATGTTTTTGAGTGCCTGTGTGTGCAAAATTAAATTTGTTATTCTCTTGTTAATCTGTCACAGGTCGATTTAATTATTAGACCAGTCGAATAACTACAAGGGGAAGAAGGAAAAAAATTGTTCCCCTGCAGCCGTAAGCCATTTTCACTCCAAAGCTTGGAGTGGCATTCTTGTCTTTCTTTTACCCTCTAGGTTCTTGAAAGAATTTAGACTACTCACAGTGGCTTGGTTTTTGTCCGTGCATGAGATGGTATCACTGGAGCTAAGTTGTATGGATTTTTTTTTTTCACGGAAAAAATTACAGAAAGAAATAATTTCTGTCAAGGGTCATGCTGTTGTGTTCTGAGGAAGGTGGGCAGGAAGTGGGTGATGAAGGAGTTGATATAAGACCATAAGTATTTGTTGGGGTCTCAAACCACACCCATCGCCACAGTGATGTGCTTTCACTGCTTAAAGAAAGTTGAGTCAAGAGTGGTTTGAGTTGGCGAGGGAAAAACTCATCAATTTTAGTTTGCTTAAAATAATCTTTTTTAGGGGTGCCTGGGTGGCTCAGTCAGTTCAGTGGCTGACTCTTGATTTTGGCTCAGGTCATGATCTCACAGTTCATGAGATCAAGCCCCATGTCAGGCTCTGCACTGTTAGTGCAGATCCTGGCTGGGATTCTCTCTCTCCTGTTCTCTTCGTCCCTCCCCTGCTGGCACACGTGAGTAGGTACACATGCTCTCTTTTGCTCTCAAAATAAATACATAAACTTAAAAAAAAATCTTTTTTTAGTGTAGTACAATATAACAGAACATTTACCATTTTAACCATTTTTAAGAATTCAATTCAGTGGCATCAATTATATTCACAATGTTGTGAAGTCATCCCTACAATTTCCAAAACTTTTTCATCACTCTGTGTCGCAACCATTAAGCAATGACTCCCTGTTGTCCCCTCCCCCCATCCCTGGTAACCTATAATCTAGTTTCTCTCTCAATGAATTTGACTATTCTAGATATTTTATCTGAGTAGATTTGTGCAATATTTGTCCTCTGTGTCTGACTTATTTTCTTTGGCATAATGTTTTCAAGGTTCATCCCTGTTGCATAAAGTACTAGAGCTTTATTTATTTTTATGGCTGAATAATATTCTATTGTATGTATATAGCACGTTTTACTTACTTAGTCATCTTTTTATGGACTCTTGGGTTGTTTCTACCTTTTGGCAATTGAATAATGCTGCAGTGAACATTGACACACAACTATGTTTGAGTTTCAGTTTTAGGTCTTTTGGGTACATAACGAGGAGTGGAATTGCTGGACCATATGATGATTCTATGTTTAGTGTTTGGAGGAAGCACCAAAGTATTTCCACAGCATTTTCTACCAGCAGTGTATGAGGCTTCTGATTTCCACGTATCCTCACCAACACTTGTTACCTTCTGTTATTGTAATTATGGCCATCCTAGTAGCTTTGAAGTAATATTTCATGGTTTTGATTTGCATTTTCCAGGTGATTAGTGGTGCTGAACATCTTTTCATGTGCTTCTCATGGCTATCTGTGTATCTTTTTTTTTTTTTAATGTCTATTCAGGTATTTTTCCCATTTTTAAATGGGTTGTTTGGTTTTTTGTTTTTGTTGAGTTATAAGAGTTCTTTATATTTTTTGGAATTAATCCTTTAATGAGATATAGGTTTGCAAATACTTTCTCCCATTCTGAATGTTGTTTTTTTCACTTTCTTAATAATGTCCTTTGATACACAGAGTTTTTTTTTTTTTTTGTAAAGTCCGATTTATCTTCTTTATCTTTAATTGCTTTTACTTTTGTTTTTATATTTTAGAATCCATTGCCAAATCTAAGGTCATGCAGATTTATCTCTGTATTGTCTTCTAGGAGTTTTATAGTTTTAGCTTTTATATTTAGGTCACTGATCCATTTTGAATTAAGTTTGCATATGGTATGAGGTAGGGGTTCAACTTAATTCTTTTGCATGTGGAAATCTAATCATCTCTAATCACTGATTCTTTACTCTGTTCACAATTTTTTTCTTTCTTGTCAGTATCTTTAAAACTTTAAGAATTCATTTAACCAACACAGAAAACTAAGACAAAACAAACTTCTAATTACCTCACACTTATAAAAGTAAACTCCATTTCTGACATTTATCTGTCCGGAGAGAAGCAGCATCCACAAACTGCTCTTTCTCAGCAGCACCTAAAAAGTGCAACTTCCTTCTCCGAGGGAACTTATGTGTGACAGACAGCTTGTTATGGAATTATAAAATTGTATGGGTAACTTGAAATAGAGATTTTTCCAGTGTCCTTTAGGGTTAGATAGTCACCAGTACAGTTCCTACAGAATGTCAGAATTAAGCTTGACCTGGCTGTTTGGAAACCACTGATATCATGAGGTTATTTTAGCATCCAGGAGATAATCGATAAATGTATATACTGATTGATGGACTTGCAGAGAGATGCCTCTGGCAGCATCTCAGTCCCATTTTGATTTTGACAGCTCAGGGTCCACAACTGTGTCTGTTCATCTTTCAACAATTTTCTTTGCTCAAGGAAATTTGTGGCCTTTTCTTTTCAGTAGAATTTTTTTCCTTAATGAAGGGTTACAGTTCTTATAGGGAAGCTGCAACTTTCCCAGCTCATTTTATTTCAAGAAAATGTAATGAGCATCTATTATGGGTTAAGTGTTATGCAAGGCATCGGGAATCCCAAGAAGAATAAGAAGCAATTCTTGCCTCAAGGTAACTTCACAATGCAGCAAGTGAGATAGATATGTATGTATTCAGGTTGACTAAATTATTGAAGACTGAAGATAGTACTTTCCAGAAGCATAAGAGCTGTGATATTTTATAGGGGTGGGCTTTGGACCCAGAATGACATGATTCAGATAATATCTCTACAACTTGTTAATGGTGGTGGGGGGAAATGGTTATTTAACCTCTCTGAGTCTTAGTTTGCCATTTATAAAATGGAGGTAATCGTATCTAACTCAGAGGATTATGACAATACAAGACAGATACGGAGATATGATAGGTAGACGTTGCTGTTGGCACACAGTAATCACTCAGGGCTAATGTTTATAGCGGTGTCCCATGCAGTTCCAATATCTCTACAGGATTATCTTAAACAGTCTATGAGGCAGTTATAACCCCATTTTATGGATGAAACTAAGACTCACGAAGGCTAGTTTGCTCCAACCTTCTAGCTAGTGAATAGTGAGACTGGAATTTGAAGCCAATCCCTCTATTCACAGAACTTATATTCTTAGCCACTATTATATAACACTGTTCACTGAAACAAATAATGTCCTATAGTCACATTTATTTATTTATTTATTTATTATGAAGGACTAATTTTTTAGAGTTGGGATAATCACGGAAGGCTTCCTGGAGGAATTAGACCCTGAGCTTGGCCTTGAGGTATAATAGAAAAACCTTACTTATTCTTTCTTTCTAAATTCCAGCTTAAATGCATGGTATTGTGTTAACACTAGGTGGATTGAGAACAGCATTTTGATTTTTTAAAATGCCCTGGGGTCAAAACTTATCTGCCAGCTTCCTCCTGATATTTATTAAACTCGACGATGCTGTATTTCTCTAACCATCACATTTCACTATTCAAGACTCTGAACGACAAGCTCCCAACCAGGGCTGTGGAGCAAAGGAGAGGATAAGGCTACAGTCCAGGGCTTGTCACTCAGGGTTAGTGCTATTCTTACCTTCAGCAGGATGCATAAATTGTAGGCTAAAAGGGGGCAGAAGTGGAATTTGCTTCTTCAGAACTCTCCCTAGTCATTCAGTAAATACTCTTGAAATGGGAGAATGTAAAAAAAAACCACTGAAAACTTTGCAATCTGATAAAAATGACAGCTTATGCTGCTCAAGTGAGAACTTTTCCAAGCTAGAAGTCCATCTGTTTACTTGTTGATAATATGCGTAGCTCATGATTATGGGAATTAGCCCAATTTGTACCCACTGCAATTGTGTGAGCATATTCTTCCAAAATGATTGCCAGCACATAATATATCAAGATCTTTTTATTCCCCGTATTAATATAATATGAACTGTGAGAAGATTAAAGTCTCATTTACATAACCTGAGATAAAAGGAGGTGAGATATTGTAATTATCCTTTCAAGCTAAATTTCACTGCTATTGAAATTAACCTATGCGAAGAGCAAGTTAACCCCAAGGAGAGCTCTTGCCCCAGGAAATCTACTTGTGAAATCAGGGGGGTTTAGAAGCTGGTCAATCAATTAGCTATTTGCTGGTGAGATGCAGACTTCAAGTTGAAGATAGTAACAACAAACCAGGGTCTGCTGTGTGCTGCTATAGAAATTTTAAGTCTTTTCTGATGATGTTTCATTTTTATTTGGGCAAAATGGGTGAGATTATTACAGGTGGTCACACTTTTTTGGTAGTGAGATGGAAAGAGCAATGATCTGGAGTCAGAAAATACAGGGTTGGGTTTAAGATCTGCCAGACACTAATTGTTTTTTTTTTTTCTCTTTAATGTATTTATTTAATTTGGGAGAGAGAGAGCAAGTGAGAGAAGGGCAGAGAGAGGGAGAGAGAATCTGAAGCTGGAACTCATGAATCCTGAGACCATGATCTGAGCCAAAGTCATATGCTTAACTGACTAAGCCACTCAGGCACTCCTGCTCTACACTAATTCTATGACCACATGGGAGTCACTACCCGTCTGAGCACAGTTTGCTTAAATTTCTACAGGCCTAGATGATATCTATATCTAAATGCTCAAAAATGCTATGATTCTCAAAAAAAACCTTACGGATGCCTACCAGAAAGATACATAGTTAAACAGATATTTTTCAAACTGCTATATCATATAATCCTAAAAAATCTAACATTAATTTTAAAAACCCTAGGGCGCTTGGGTGGCTCAGTCGGTTGAGCGTCCGACTTCAGCTCAGGTCACGATCTCGGGTCCGTGAGTTCGAGCCTTGGGTGGGGCTCTGGGCTGATGGCTCAGAGCCTGGAGCCTGCTTCCGATTCTGTGTCTCCCTCTCTCTCTGCCCCTCCCCCGTTCATGCTCTGTCTCTCTCTGCCTCAAAAATAAATAAACGTTAAAAAAAAATTTCTTAAAAACCCTGAAGTTTCTGAGATACAAAAACCAGAATGTTCTAATGCTTGTGTTCATTTTTAGCATTAGAAGAAGTAACAGAGAAAAAGGCAGCTACAGTTTGTCAGATGCCTTGAATCTCATTAAAAATTAAATAGAATACTAAAATAAAAATTAACTTATTTTATTTGTTATGATTCTGAAAGTCACAGTGAAATCCTTTGGGGCTTTAAAGGAAAAAACAAGTTCAAAAGACACTTGCTTTGGTCATGTATTCCTGTGTAACACATCACCCCAGAAATTAACAGCTTAAAATACAAACATTATTTCACAATGGCCCGTGGGGCAGGAATCTGGGCGTGGCTTATCCTCCAGTCTCTGGTTCAAGGTTGCATGGTGGCAGTCACACTGTCTGGTGGAGCTACAGTCTCATCTGAAGGTTGAACTAAGGGTGAGTTCATGTCCGTACCTCACTGTGGTTGATGGAAAGATTTAATCCCTTCCAGCCTGTTGATTGCAAGCCTCCTCTCTCAAAGCTTTGCTTTGTGGACTTCATAGGGCACCTCAAAACACAGCAGCTGGATTCCTCTTAGTGAGTGAGAGAGTGAAAGAATCTGAACACCCAGGACAGCAGCTGCAGTCTTTCTAAAATGTGATCGCGTGTAAGAGACCTCCCATTACTTGTGCCATATTCTATTAATTAGAAGCATGTCAGAAAATCTCAACTCACCCTTAAGGGGAGGGGATTATATAAGGGCGTTAGAATCAGGAGATGAGGCTCCCTTGGGACATTATAGAGGCTGTATGCTACAAGACTAAATATTCTTTCTCCTTGTTTATTTCAGGAACATGGTTATAGATATGGAAAATGATAACTTTGTGTCTTTTACTGGAATGGAAACCAATAACCTTTACAATTAGATGACATTATTGAGGGGCGGTAAATTCCAGGCTTACCTTAAAATATGTGAAATAGCAGTAATTGCAATGTGGATAGATGACCATGAATTATCAAATAACCTTAAAGTATAAAAGAGAAGCGAAGATGAGTCACCTTGCAAACTAAGGTAAATTACGAGCTTGACTACGAGTAGCTTGTAACCATAGTTTATCAATCTTCTCTTTGCTCAGAAGTCGCACGAAAACTGGTATCTCTCTGCTTGATTATGACTGTAGCCTTTTTACAGTAATAATGGTGAGGAATGGTGTTATTCTGGGCCAAATAGCTGAGTGGACACGATTGTTTCTCTGCCTTTATTAACTGTACTCTTCCCCTTTCTGATAACTCTCGTCATCTCTGCCAACTTCTGCTGGCAAGAAAAAATATGAAACCAGTAACTGGGGGTCACATCAAAGTATTAGCTCATCTAGTGATATTTGCATTTAAAGCCTCGCTTCTAGGACCGAAAAGCTTTGTCCCCTGGTGGAGGCATTTCAGCAAACAGGTGGGAGAGATGTTTTCTCTCCAGAGGGTGCCTGCAGAGGGAAATGCCTCAATTCACATTTAGTAGGCAGGGACCCACCCCTCCGAAAGGTGAAGTCCTGTTTCTGTTTCCAAGCCAGGATCATGGAGCAGTGTGCGGAGCTGAAGGTCATTATGTTTCTGGGGCACAGCAGATATAACCTCTATTTCCTGGTGTTCAGCTCTGATGCATTGTGAAGGAGAGGAGGAAGGGACAATATTTAATTGCTGGAGAAAAGTTCTATTCTTTCTTTTGTTCAGCCGAGTAAAGATTCCTGAGGGAGACAGACACCGTGGGAAATAGCGAATACGGGTGGGTTTGACGACAAGGGCTAGGAAGGAAAGAAACTGACATAAATTGTATGCTGTGCATTTCACCATTTTCTTTATTTTCATTCTTGAGAAGCAGGTGTTATTGTTTCTAGTTTTTAAATGAGAAAGTGTGTGCTTAGCAAAATCGGGTGATTTTCTGCATTCTTAAAATGGGGGTGATGGTAGTCCTGTCTCAGACCGTTGTTGTAACGGTTAAGTGGGTTAACACCTAAAAGTGTCTGATACCTGCTTGCCGTTCTCATTACTGTTACTGCTATTTCACAAGGTCCACTGGCGTTAGGCATTAGCAGGGTAAGAATATGAACCGAGATACCTTGCTCAACCTTTGCTGCTTCCTCTAAAATGAGTCATCTGATAGCCATGGGAGGCTGATTTGGGTAGGGGCGGGAGCAAGGAAGGAGGTGACTTACAAACGGTAGGCAGAGAGGCTGTGAGATGGTTTATGTGATGAAAACAACTGAAGAGTGTGGGAGTTGATGTAGGCAGACATGAGTTGCTGTAGTGTTTTAAAGTCAACTGTGATTTATTTGAATTTGATATGATACTGAATGCCAAGGGAGGACTTTGGGAGGGTGCATTATTTGGTCAAAGCAGGGGTGGGGAAAAAGTTCTAGAGGTGACATTCTCAGCTACTGGTAAGAAAGGGAGGACAGAGGGCCAGAGGCTCTTTCCAAAAAATAACCCGAGGCCTGGCATAGGAAGGAATCGTAGGCAGGCAATGACATGAGGCTCAGTAAGCACTGGGCTGCAGAACGCTGCCTTAGTTTCGGGCCATCTTGTCCCCTCTAGATGTATCGTCCGTGGGCTCCACAGAGGTGCTGCTCTTGGCACCTGGGACGGAGCGTCAGCACTGTGGGAATGAGTGGCTTCTCACGGAGCCAGAGTTCCAACAAGGCTTGCCAACACATCTCCCTGGTTTTATGTTTGCCCATAATGAGGGCCAAATGAGGGGCAGGTTCCTGCAAAAGGCTGCGCAGATGAGGTCTGCAGAATCGCAAAATTAGTCGCAGAGGGGGGGTGGTTGGCAGCCTGAAGGTATGGCTTCATGACATGCGCTGGGGCCAACACGGATTAATGTCAATTAGAGGCAGTGGAAAGCTCTGTGGTGGAGAGAGGGGAGGCCTGCAGAGACAGAGAGTTCTGGTTTCCCAGGGCCCTGTAAAGTAAGCTCTGGGTTTGGGCTTTGTCTGGAAGACCTGTAAACGCTAGGCTCCCGTTCTCCTCTCTGTTTAGCAGTGAAACGTCAACTCCAGTGACAGGAGAAGGGGTGTGGTCTCCTGCCTGCAGGTACTGTACTAATTGTGTCCTTTCCAAGGGGGACACCGTCTTTCAACAGAGCCGCAATTTGCAAGATGCCAAGTCACGGGGAAGAAGTATTGTGTTCACTTGTGCCTTCCTGAGAGTCTGCTGGCTTGCCCCTCCCTTCGGTCCTCCGTCCCATCCAATTTCTGAGCTAATCCAGACCTGGGTAGAAAATGTCTCAACAAGTCTGGCTTCCCTACATGGTGGGATCTGGGACGCATCTTGCTGCTTTGGACACAGGATCATAAGCATCAGAGACGAACCCTTCCTCACCCCCTCCGAGGGGCCCCATTTGCTGTTTCTCTGGCTGGGTGTCCTGTGAACCAACAGATCATCAGGAACCTTCTATAACCATCAACATCATCTTTAGTGTAAGCAATCATTTTGTCACTTGCTGCCCTATTGGGTCCTTTCAAGCAACTGCTCGAACCATGTTTTCGGGTCTTGACATTCCAGGTTAGGCTTTCTTGCCAATTGCAGGGTTCAGATTATAGAAATCAGGGAGAGAGTGACAAGGCATGGGAAGAGTTTGCCCCGGGCTTCCCAATTTCGTTTACATCATGATAGTATTTTCACTGTCCAGACGCACTGGGATAAATGGACTAACGTATCTGGAGCTTCTGGTCACCACCCTGGAGGACCAAAGGGGTTAATATTGTGCTAGGTTTCACACTGGCGAAGGAGTCGTGAAACTCATATAATGTTATATGTCCATTATATCTCCATTACAAAAGAAAGTTGTGGCTTATCTTGTCATGGACAAAATATGAGACTTATTTAAAGAACGTGGCCTGATGCACCTCAACCTTCCCCACGTGAGTGTTTGGAGATTTGGGGCTGTGGCAGCCTTGCCCTATTCTGATCACCGCTGCCTCTTTTTCTGAATCTATCTTGCCGAGTTCTTCTCCCTCTTTGAGGCCCGTTCTCACCCTCAGCCAACTCCCTCACCTGCCCTCTGACTCCTAGGCCATTTCCACCAATTTCCGTTAGAAGTACATTCGGCAACTTCTGGAGGTTGCCAACAGGCAAGGAGAGAGCTCATTGGAGGAAGGTGCTCCAAGGAGGGAACAGTCAGAGAACCTCTAACAAAGTTTCTATGAGAACTGTTACAACTGTGTCTTAATCTGTTTGGGCTCCTACCACAGGGTACCAGAGGCTGGATGGCTTAAACAACCAAAATTTGTTTTTCACAGTTCTGGGGGTCAGGAAGTCCAAGATCAAGGTGCTGGTAGATTTGGTGCCTGTTGAGAGCCCTCTTAGTTTGTACTCAGACATCTTCTCGCTGTGTCCTCACGTGATGGGGAGAGAATGTCTCTCTTGTGTCTCCTTTTAAGGGCGCCGATCTTGTTCACGAGGCTTCCGTCTTCATATAAATGCCATCACTCTGGGGATGCAGCTTATATATTAGGGGGGAGGGACACAAACAGCCCATAGGGAACTGAAATGATAATTTTGGCTGTAAAGCATACTAAGGCCTCACTCCATGGCAGACAATCCAGAAAGAGGAAGAAATTGAGAGCACGTGGGATTTGGTTTAGTGAAAATGTGTCAGTATCTAAGCAGTATAGAAACACAACTAATTTTTGTATATTGATTATGTACCCTGCAACTTTATTGCGGTTTATTAATTAGTTCCAACATTTTTTTAGTTGAATCTTTGGGGTTTTCTATATAGAATATCATATCATCTGCAAATAAAGACAGCTTTACTTCTTCCTTTCTGACTTGGATGTCTTTTATTTCTTTTTCTTGCCTAATTGCTCTGGGTAGGACTTTCAGTACTATTAAGAATGAAAGTGGTAAGAGGAAGTTTCCTTGTCTTCTTCCTAATTTAAAAAAAAATTTTTTTTTCAACGTTTTTTATTTATTTTTGGGACAGAGAGAGACAGAGCATGAACGGGGGAGGGGCAGAGAGAGAGGGAGACACAGAATCGGAAACAGGCTCCAGGCTCTGAGCCATCAGCCCAGAGCCCGACGCGGGGCTCGAACCCACGGACCGCGAGATCGTGACCTGGCTGAAGTCGGACGCTTAACCGACTGCGCCACCCAGGCGCCCCATCTTCTTCCTAATTTTAAAGAGCCATCCAGTATGATCTTAGCTGTGTGATACATTGTCAATATATGGCCTTTATTATGTTGAACTATGTTTGCTCTCTACCCATTTGTTGAGAATTTTTTGTCATGAGTGGCTATTGTTCTATGACCAATTAATTTACAGCAAAGGAGCCAAGAGTATACAAGGGGGAAAGGAGTCTCTTCGATAAATGGTGCTAGAAAAGTGGGCCAGTCACATGCAAAAGAATGAAACTAGACCACTGTCTTACACTATACAGAAAAATCAAGTCAAAATGGATTAAAGACTTGAACATAAGACCTGAATCCAGAAGACTTTTAGAAGAAAACATGAATGATAAGCTCCTTGATGTCAGTCTTGGTAATCATTTTTTGAACTTGACATCAAAAGCAAAGGTGACAAGAGCAAAAATAAGCAAGTGGGTTTGCATCAGACTGAAAAGCCTCCACACAGTAGAGGAAACCAAGAACAAAGTGAAAGCCAACATTACTGAATGGGAGAAAGTATTTACAAATCATGCACCCGACAGGAGGTTAATATCCAGAATATTTAAAGAACTCATACAACTCAGTAGCAACCCCCCACCCCCTGTAACAATCTAATTAAAAAATGGGTAAAGGAACTGAATAAACACTTCTTCAAAGAAGGCAGACAAATGGCCAATGGGTAAGTTAAAAAAGTACTCAGTATCGCTAATCATCAGGGAAATGCAAATTAAAATCACAGTGAGATATTACTTCATACCTGTTAGAATGGCTATCATCAAAAAGACAAGAGAGAACAAGTGTTGGTAAGTATGTGGAGAAAAAGAGAAAACTTCTGTACACTGTCAATGGGAATGTAAATTTGTGTTGCCGCCATGAAAAACAGTGTGGATGTTCCTGAAAACATTAAAAATTGAACTATTATACGATCCAGCCATCCGACTTCTGAGTACATGTCCAAAGGAAGTGAAAACAAGACCTCAAAGAGACATCTGTACCCCCATGTACGTGGCAGTATTATTCACAATAGCCAAGACATGGAAAAACTTAAGTGTCCGTCAATGGATGAATGGATAAGATAAACACAGCCTCCCTCCCCCCGCCCCCAGACATACACAATGGAATCTACTTACCCATAAAAAAGGAACTCTTGCCATGTGAGACAACACGCTGGACCTCGAGGGCATTATGCTAAACGAAATAGGCCAGAGAAAGATGAATATCGCATGAAATCACTTATATGTGAAATCTTAAAAAAAAAGAAGTCAAGGGGTGCCTGGGTGCCTGGTTGAGGGTCTCACTTTGGCTCAGGTCATGATCTCGCGGTTCATGAGTTCGAGCTCCACGTTGGGCTCTGTGCTGAGAGCTCAGAGCCTGGAGCCTGCTTCGGATTCTGTGTCCCCCTCTCTCTCTGCCCACCCCTGCTTGTGCTCTGTCTCTCTCCGTCTTTCAAAAATGAATAAATATAAATAAAATAAAAAATAAGAAAAGAAGTCAAACTCATAGAGACACAAAGTAGGAACAAAGCGGCTGCCAGGAGCTGGCGGAAGGGGGATACAGGGAGAATTTGGTAAAAAGGTAATTTGGTAAACTTTCAGCTATCAAGGAATAAGCTCTCAGGATCTAATGGAAAACATGGTGACAATAGTCGATAATATTATCGGTGTCTTTCATTACATGTTATTACATAACTTGCATGTTATTTTACTATTCATGAGTTGCATTACATAATTAAAATTAGCCAAGAGAGTACACTGTAAATGTTCTCACACTCACAGAAAGATAGGTATACGGGGTGATGGATACGTTAATTAACTGGATGGTGGAACTCTTCCGCAATGTATATCATATCACCAGGGTGTAGACTTTAAATATCTTCTAATTTTATTTGTCCGTCATAAATAAAACTGAAAAAAAAGTCAAGTTCCTCTTATTGTTACATCACACTGTCTCCCTGACAGCAGGTGGGCCATCAGAAATAAGTTAAATTATGTCCAATGAACTCTGCTCAAGACTGTAGGCAAGGAGGTAAAACACTTTAGGCATAGTTAAACAAAAGGCTGACAGTTAATCATGTAAGCTTTAGTTATATAAAAAAAAAATCACTTAGGTGGAGTAGACAGATAGAAAAAAGGAGCCACTGTAATGCTTTGTCATTTATCAGGTGGCACCCTTAGCAATGACATCAAATATTGAAGAGTCACTTTTAATTTTGTCCCACACGTGGTGATGTCAGCCTTTTGCCTCTCTCTCTCGGTAGAGATCTGCTCACCCTGCTCTGGATCTTTGCAGAATCTCTCAGCCCATTGTTCAGATCTGACATTTACTCTGTGTCCACGGTTTGTGGGCTTTGAAGTCACGATGCTTTTTCTTAAAACAATATCAAGGATATTAAAATTTCAGTAAGTGAAGTTTCACGGATCCAGATACGTGTTTTCTACAGCACAATGAGAATGCTTTTAAAATCGATCTGTGCAGTGTCTTACAACTGTGTCTATTACAAGCTTATAGACACTTACTCTGAATTTTTTATCTGATATAGGTTGGTCACTTTTGTCCTTTCAATGTGCCTTTTTTCCCTTAAGTTGTATACTTTTTTTTTTTTCTGGCATAACATCAATTTCTTCAGCATTGCATTTTAGATTTGTCCATGAAATAAAGGCATGTGCACCTCTATGCCATCCTCCGGCATATTTTTTTTTTTTTTTGTATAAAATGCTTTGATTTTTTCTGAAATCATTCTGAGATCTGTAATGTGTCCATCCCATTTTCCCATTGACACTTAGAGAACTTTCTGAAAACAGTGAATACTAAGGATGGTTACAAACCTACAATTTAGTCTTAAAGCTAGAATCAAAACACAAATTCTGCTGAGACATATTCTAAAGAGCATTTCTATTGACTGTTAAAACAGCAGAACATATGATTTTAAAACACTTTGTTTTTGAATGCTGTGTTTGAACTATTTTCTAAATTCTCCTCCTTTTCTTTCTTCCATTTTCCTCCCTTCCTCCTTCCTTTCTTCCTCCCTCCTCCATTTCTCCTTCCTTCCTTCCTTCCTTCCTTCCTGCCTTCCTGCCTTCCTGCCTTCCTTCCATCTTTCCTTCCTTCCTTCCTTCCTTCCTTCCTTCCTTCCTTCCTTCCTTCTTCCTTCCTTCCTCCCTTCCTTCCTTCTTTCCTTCCTTCCTTCCTTCTTCCTTCCTTCCATCTGTCCTTCCTTCCTTCCATCTGTCCTTCCTTCCTCCCTTCCTTCCTTCTTCCTTCCTTCCATCTGTCCTTCCTTCCTCCCTTCCTTCCTTCCTTCTTCCTTCCTTCTTTTCTTCCTTCCTTCCTTCTTCCTCCCTTCCTTCCTTCCTTCCTTCTTTCCTTTCTCCCTCCCTTCCTTCCTTCCTTTTGTCCTTCCTTCCTTCCTTCTTCCTTCCTTCCTTCCTTCCTTCCTTCCTTCCTTCCTTCCTTCCACAAATAGTTATCAAATATCTACCCTGTGGTAAATTTCATTCTAGGTTCTGGTGTGTTTCACAAGGAACCAGGAAGTCAGTCTGGCTGGAGCAGAGTGAGCAAGGAGGTGATAGTGGGAGATAAGGCTAGAGAGATGGCAAGGTGGCAGGGAGCAAGATCCTGCAGGGCCTTACAAGCTGTTATAAAAATGTCAAACTTTGTTCTGATGAGATAGGGGCCATTGGAGGGTTTGAGCAGGGGAGTCATGTCATCATCAACAGGATTGCTCTGTTAGTGTGCTCAGATTAGACTGTAGAGCAAGCAAAGAGAGAAGCTGGGAGACTACTTGGGACACATTTGAAACAATCTATGCAAGAAGTGATGGTTCATGGGCCAGGGTGGCGCTACTGAGCAGTGGTCAGATTCTGGATGCATTTTGAAGGTAGAATTAGCACAATTTGCAGGTAGAGTGGAGATGGGGTATTAGGGGAAGACAGAAATCAGGCGTGATTCTACAGAGTTCAGTCTCAGTAACCATAACAATGGAAAAAGTTATTATCATATGAGGGAGAAAGAATAAATTTTGGTTTGGGACATGTTGGATTAGAGATGCCTAGAAGGCATGTGAGTGGAGATGTCATCTACATAAGAAATGTATGACTCTAAAATTGCTGGCTGGTTTGGATTGGAGATATAAATTTGGGAGCCTCCCATAGGTAGTTGATATTTGAAGCTATGGGACCGGATGAGATTTCTAAAGCAGTGACTGATTGAGAAGATAAGAGGTTCAAGGACTGGGCTGTGGGTATACCTGTGTTCAAGAAGACTGAGAAGTGGCTGAAGAAAGAGCCTTTCAAGGAGGAGAAAGTCACAAACTGTGCCACATGTTAGCATCAGGGCTCCTCGGAGGAGGACTGAGAATGTCCTATTGGATGTAGCTATGTGGGGGACCGGTGGACAGGGCAAGAACAGACAATGACATTGAGATGTTTTGCGGGAAAGAAATGCAGAAAGATGGGGTAGTTGTTGGAGGAGGGAGAATGAAGGCAAATTAATATTTAAGGACATCGAAATGACGAGAGGAGAAGGTAGAAACATGAGTGACTGTGAATGCTCAGCTGCCTTTCATGTTATCCAAGTAGAGTGAATATGCGGTACACCGTCTTTAATAATCCCCTGAGATTTACCGATCATCCAACAGGGACTCTCAGGTCTAGAAGCTTTTGTGATGAAGAAACCCTGCAAGGAGAACATTTCTGTGGTTAATTAGACCATTAGAGCTCAATCTAATTAGGAGCCTGATAAAAAGCATTAAATATGTTTCAGCTATTTTGATTGGTTTTTTTTCACTAAACTACTAAGTCAGTTGTTCAAAATACTTACGGGGGAGCATCCACGACATATGTGTGAGCTAACTGCTCAGGACAGAGTAGCTGACTTACAGGGCAACTGAAAGGAGAAAGAAGATTTGGACCTCCAGTAGGGGGTTAGACTGGATAATGTTGAGAGGTCCTTGGAAATTTGAACTGCATCGAAACAGTGAATACAGTCCTCTCACCAGGCATGATAAGCTAGGCTCACACATCTAGGGAACAATATTTACTGGGATACTGGAGGCGAGAGAGGTCGTGCACCCTCGTGCGTGTTAACCGGGTTTGAGTAAGGTCAGCGGATGCTCTAGGAATAGCTCAACACTGGCTTCTCCTGCTTTTCCATTGCTTACAATAAAGAACTTAAGGGTCTGTTTTCCAAGTCAGCTGATGAGTTAAATGCTAGCCACAGCCAGCCAGCTGTGTTTACACTGAAATGAAAGCAGAAATTCTCAGTCCATAAAAGGGAAACAAATACGATGTCTGAGGATGTCTCAAAACCAAAATTTTAAACCCAAATCACTTACCATGTCTAAGAACACATTTTTGAAAGAAATGCAGATTAAAGTTAAGCAGGATAGATAAAGACAATGATAAAAATTCCATTACATTTGAGAGTGACCCGGAAAGGATCAAGGACATGCTAAGTGGGAGAAAAACTCTGAGCTGCTTCCCTTCCCTTTTCTTTGTGCCCTAAGTACGTGCTTATTTTGTTTAGTAGTTAATTCAGGGCTAGTGTTTAATGCTGGGAGACAGTAACATGAGTCGGATTTGAAGCATGGTTTAAGGACATAGTTATTATACATGGCTGAGCCCAGAGGGAAAGCCAGGATAATCACAGGCTGGGGTAATTTGAAAGGATACAGATCTGGGTAATGAGAAACCATTTTCCTCTGTCGTATGCTAAGAACTCAGGGCCCCGCAAGCCTGGCAATTACTGCTTCGGACAACAACCACAATAACAGCAGCGCCACAATTATAGGAAGAGGAGGAATTCACTTTTTATGGAAAACTTACTGTGTATTTGATACTGCGCTGTACTTACCATGAATTATTTTGTTGAATCCTCATAACACATTTACGGTATAAATAATACTGTTCTCCATACTTTACAGATGAGGACACTAACAATCAGAGAGGTCAAAGAGAGTGGGGATTTAAACCCTGCTGTGTTTGACCCAGTCTCCGTGCTATGAAGTTATTTATGCCCATGATGCATCTTGTCTGTTACACTATAAACTCTTTTCAGTGAAATTCCTTCTCATTGGCCCTGCAACCCCGCTGATGGCTACCATAGGGCCTTGCAGGTCCTAAGTTTGTTGAGTGAATGAATGGATGAATGGAGCCTGCAATAATAATTACAAACACTTTCCCTGAAGAACTTGTATCTTGTAATCCTTAGAGTATTTCATGGATAATTAAACTCTTGGAAAAGTGCAGTAATAAAGTAACACAAGACTATCTAAAGTATTAATTTTGCCATCTTATTTATTTTCAATATTATTTTGTGACTTCTTATTCAAAAAGGGCAAAGTCTCAAGAAGCAAGAATCCTGAAACAAGCAACATGAGGTTATATATATATATGTAATATATTATATTATTATAATATAATATAATACAATATAATATATATAATATATAATATAATATAATATAATATAATATAATTATATATAATATAATATGATATATAATATTATATAATATATAATAATATATAATTATATATTCTCCAATAATATAATATAATATAATAATAATATATTATAATTATAATATGTTATTATGTAATATTATGTAATATGTATATATAATATGTGTGTATATATAATATATATTCTTTATTTCTTTATTTCTTTTGTTTGTTCGTTCCTTCTTTTTCATGTGATGATGCTTGTGTGTTTAACTTTTAACTCTAACACAGAATTAAATTGCTGAGTGGCCCGAAAATTGAAAAGAGTCTCTGTACCAAACAAAAAGTATCAGTTCTGGACTGAGTGGGAATAAATGTTTCCTGATTATCACTGTAGTTCTTCACCAGGCGAATGTCAGAGATTTGTATTTTCCAGATTAATTATTAGTCTAGGCAAAGACTATGTGCTGTCATGCTTCACAATTAATACTCAGACTGTTTTGAAAAAAGATAATTTGGTGTTTTGAGAGGGAGATAATTTTGTGTTTTCTGGCTCATTCTTCAGGGATAAAAATAAAGTGGGGAATATGCACTTCTAGTCTTTATTGCAGTGGAGACAGCAGCTGATTAATTAAGTTGTCACCTAACCGTAAACAACCCATGTCAGTTATTTTACAACTTTAATAAAGTTTTTAGAAATTTACATCAAAATTTTAATCAACATTACATGTATTATTTATAACACCCGGGTAGTATCAGCGTGGTGTATTTATAAGCATTGTGCACTGGTGTAGAATTTCAAACTTGATTCCTCATCAAATTTTAATTCCCGAACTTAACTCCTCTAGGTGAGCACAGATAGGAAATAACAAAGTCCTCACCCATCTTGGAAATGAGAATGTTTCCTGGGGAAGGCTGTTCAGGGCTTCGCGGAGCCTAGGGGGAAATGCCTAATGGGTGTCCCCCAAATCCCCCATGACTTTGACACTTTCTTTCCATTTTGCCCGTTGAATTGCTGAATTTACCAGTATTCTTCTATGCCGGGCATTGTCCCAGCTAACTGGGGGTAAAAGTACATTATAAAAGTACCAAATACCGTGGAGGAAGTAGATTATACAAAGTCTAAGGATGATGGTGGGGGCGAAATGCAGAAAACAGCAGGAAGGGATTGAGTAGGTAGAGGACGATATCTGACACATAAAAAATTCATGCTGAGCCTTCCTAAGCTGCTCAAATGAAAAGTGATTAAGGCGAAACTAATGTCTTCATGTCATTTAGAGGAGGCAAGACATACTTTTTAGAACCGACTTTAATTTTAGTCTTACAATTTATGTGAAGGGAAGGGAACAGGGGAAATGCAATTAAAAGAAAATTTTTGTTCAACATGCGCTGTTTAGATTGGCACTCATATTAATTCAAAGAACGGGATGATTATCATCAAATATTTAGCATTCTTTTGTAAACACTGTCTCTAACTTTTTGGAGTTATCTTTCTAAGGCAGAATTCAGATACGGCATGCAGAAATCTGACCATTTAGAGGCAGGGACAATATTCGCTCTGGTTTGAGATAAGCAGAATAAACAAATCTCAAAAGCAGAACTTTCAAAGCATGAATGTATCCTAAGCACACTTCCCATGGGATAACTGTTCTGTTCATTTTTAAATAGCTTTGGAGTGACTAAGACCCCTTTTCAAAGATTATTAACACCTTGGTTAATACTGAGGAGCCAGAAAAATGTTTCTCCAATTTGCCAGTGGGCAAACGGATTCGCTTTTGGATTAACCGCTGAATGCTTTTCCTAAAAGGGTGCAACGCCAATGATGCTTTACTGATTGGTAACCGCTAAATGCTCTAAGGATCTAACGCTTTTTTTGAAGTTACCCCTGAGGGTATTAACTGTCCATTGACAGCTGGCAGGACACGTGGCCTTGGAGCTATCGTTTATTTAGCTTACAAAGAACTCTTGCTGATTTTCTTTTGAAACAAACCAACATTTCAAAATCGGGAAATTGTGTTTAAATACCTAGATGATTTCCTTTGAAAAATATGGCCACACCTTATTTTCTTTAAATTTTTTTTTCTTTTAACATTTATTCATTTTTGAAAGACAGAGCGCGAGCGTGAGTGGGGGAGGGGCAGAGAGAAAGGGAGACCCAGAATCCAAAGCAGGCTCCAGGCTCAGCCCCACACGGGGCTCGAACTCACAAACGGTGAGATCAAGCCCTGAGCCGAAGTCCAACGCTTAACCGAATAAGCCACCCAGGTGCCCCTGGCCACACCTTATTTCCACAGAGCCACAAATCTGGTGGAGCTAAGAAATGACTGTCCTCTGAGATATCTAAGTTCTTTAGTCTCCTGATGTTTCTCAACATTTTTATCATTTTTGCTCTCCTAAGAGAAATTTAGGCACACTTTTTCCCCCCTTCCTAATGGTCTTTCCATCTCCATAAAATTTCAATAGCGTGGGCATACTATATATCTGTTTATGTGTTGTGGTCCTTTGGAGGAGCACAAACCATTGTAAATATGTAAGGGTTTTGCACCCCCAAGAACCAGTGTTTGCCCCTTTGGGAACGGCATCACCCCCAAGGAGAATGCATGCCGCTTTAAACCCTATGGTTCTCCAACAGTGACACTAAGGGTGTTTTGTGGGACTCAGAATAAAATATATATGACAATATTGGAATACCATAAATGCTTCACCTCCCCTACTTCACTCCTTTTTGTACCTGGCTCACGTGGGCATTTAAGAGTGCAGTCCCTGACATATTTGGGATAAAAATAAATAATCTTTGCGACCTTTAAAGGATTTGAAATTGGGCCATGTGCTGGAGAGTGCCCTGTGCTACATGGCAGTTGGCTTCTATACTGAGCTACAGAGTGGCCGTTTTCTTCAATGATTTCCTTAGGTGAATGCAAGATGAGTGCTTTTTATTTCTGAAAGTAGATAATTGAGAATACGTTCCTCTCTTGATCAAATGAATTTCTTCATTGAACTGGTAGCTGTTTGAGGTCAACAAATGGTTATTGAAACTTACTCTTATGCCGGGCATTGTGCTAGGTTATGGACACCACTGAAACACCAGGAATTGTGAGCTAAGCACAGTGATGAGCTTAATCATGAGATCCTTTTTCTGGTTCCCCGGACTAACTGTTGGATATTGGATACAAGTTATTAGTGAGTGATTTACAACAACCAACCTTTAAATGCTGAAAAGAGACAAATCGGCAAAGTAGGAGGGATCTACCAATTTGCCGATCATGGATGCAGTTAGCAACTTGATGCAATGTGCCTGCGATAAGTTTTTCTTTGCAAATGAAGCTTGCATGTTTGTTAGAACAAAAAGATACCTAACAGTACAATGTCAACAGTAAGAATTTAGATTAATTTAGGATCTGAAAGATTAATCCAGCTGGAAATTCATCAAGTTTCTAAACGACCTGGTACCAGCATATCTTGATGCTTCATGTCTGTAAAAAGGGGTAAGCAATACTATTTGGGGAAGGTTTTTATTGTCTCCATGTGTACACATCCCAAGATTATAGGTGGTGGGGTGCCTGGGTGGTTCAGTCAGTTAAATGTCTGACTCTTGATTTTGGCTCAGGTCACGGTCTCATGGGTCATGGGATCAAGCCCCAGGTTGGGCTCTGTGCTGACAGCACAGAGCCTATTTAGGATTCTCTCTCTCTCTCTGCCCCTCCCTTGCTTGTGTTCTCCTCTCTCTCTCTCCAAATAAATAAATGAACATTAAAAAAAGAGAAGCGTAGGTGGTATGAGTAAACCAATTCTGAGCTTTAAATAGAATAAGTCGAGGTCAACCGTTATAACAATTAAATACTATATAAGGAATCGTTCAATTGCTGGTGGCAGAAAATCAATTCACGGCTCAAGCACAAAGAGGGGTAATTCACATTTTTGAAAAGGAGAGATTTGGATCTGGGTTTTCAACATTAGGTTCTGTCTTTCTCTATTTTCCAGTTCTGCTTTCCTTTGTGATGGCTCCATTCTTGGGCCATGTCCTCTAATGGCAGGGAAAAATGGTCTCCCGCAGCTCTGGGTTGATTAACCTGCTGGCTCAGCAACTCCATGGCTCAGCTCTCCCATCCCACCCCAAAGATCCGAGGAAAGGGCCCCGGCAAGTTCTCATTGGCCAGATTGAGTCATGTGATGATCTCAGAGAAAAATCACTGTAGCCAGGAGAAATCTGACTTTGACCAACCTGGAGGGACGTATATACATTCTTGTAGTTTGGGACTTGTGTCAGCACAATCCAAAATGCATGGACTCCGAATAGGGGTTGTTCTTCAAACAATAATAGAATACAGTTGTCAAAAATCGGGTGCATGATTGCTGGGCAAGCAAATCCCACAGATGTTCACCATAGATACCATAAAATAGGAGCAAATATCATTATATGTGAGTTTTCTTAGATAATAACATCTACCATTAATTCTAAGAGAACTTACTAATGTATGGGTGGGTAAGACTGGTTTTAATGTCCTTTTATTATCATCAGTGAAAGATTATTTCTGTGTCCTGGATTTTCCTGAGGCAAAACAAAGATTTCTTTTTCTTCTTTTTTAAAAAAAAAAATTTTTAATGTTTACTTATTTTTGAGAGACAGAAAGAGAGAGACAGAGCACAAGCAGGGGAGGGGCAGAGAGAGAGAGAGGGGGAGACAAAGAATTTGAAGCAGGCTCCAGGCTTTGAGCTGTCCACACAGAGCCTGATGCGGGGCCCGAACTCATGAGCTGTGAGATCATGACCTGAGAACTCATGAGCTGTGAGATCATGACTTGAGCCAAAGTCGGCTGCTTATATGACTGACCCATTCAGGCGCCCCAAGAAAGATTTCTTATTCCAAAACAATGACCAAACTTACCTTAGGAAAATGACTTTGTACCTGAAAATATTTTTACCATCTTCCTGTTGGTGATTCCTGAGCTAGAATGAAAAGCGAATCTTTCCCTTTTTGTAACATGATCAGTATAAATCCTGAGAAGTCTGACCCTTAAAGCAAATCAGGACCCGAGCAGTCAAGAAGGTCAAAGCTTAGAAAATACTGAGGAGCCAACGCGTGAGACTTGGACGCATATTAAACACTCTGGAAAGATGACGACGACTACTAATAAAATAACAGATGGTCATTTGCTCAAAGGGATGAGAACAGAGCAGTTGAAAGATAACAGTGAGTAAGCTTTCCGATACCTTTTTGTGTTTTTGACATTTTAATCATTAGTATTTAGTAACGTGTAAATAAAAATTTACAAGTTATTATTCCAGAACAACAACAACAAAAATCTTCCCAGTCAACAGGTAGGCAATACATGACCCAGTGTCTCTGCTGTGTTGATTCTGATCGTGCCTTTGTCTACTTTGTAGGCAAGCTGTAGTTTTCCCAGAGCTTCAGACTGTGCCTTTTCTGCCTGGAATATGCCAGAAACTTCCAAGGCAGTCTTTCCAGGGGTAAACTTCCAACCCCTCCCTGATGTTGCTTTCCTCAAGAAGAGCCTGTGCACGAGCCCAGATGGCAAGCTGGTGAGATACTCTACACAGACAAGAGAAAAATGACATTGCCTAATAATTGGATCGGAAGTTCTATTAAAATATTTGAGGAATTTTTCAGCTTATGGTCATCCCTGCTTTCTTTCACTCATGAAATTCCTCCTCTTCCATATGAGTTTCTCCTGAAGAAATGCTAACTAATGCAGACAAAAACCCAAAGCACTGGTCTGTCTATGTATACAGGGGAATACTGTTTTGAGAAAAAAAACTTTTGGAAAAAATGGTTTTTGGAAAACGTATGCCAAGGAAAGTTGGCACACATGAAGGGCGAGCTTTCAGTTACGCGGAAACTTGGCCAAACAGAAGAATTCCCTTGGGGGGATTGGAAGAAACTGAGGCTTTGCTGGTCGGGGTGGTGGGGGGCTGAGCTTTCTCAGATGTCTTCTTGTGTTTGAATTTTTGGCATTTTAATTCCGTGAGGTCACTTTCTGATTGCGTGTCTTCCTTTGCTTTTCCCTAATACCACGTACTAAACACCGATGATGCAAATTGATAAATAACACTAAAGCAGTTGGGAAGAAGCAGCAAGCTAAATTTCCACCCCAAATTAAATCTGGCTGAGGAGGGACCTGCCGGCTCTGAAATCTTCTTGAAGTTGTGCTGACAAAGGATTGAGTTAACCTTGCTTTACCTTTTTGGGGCCTGAAGAAGGCCTCATGGCTGAGAATTCATAGCTAATTTTATTTTCTATTCAGAGCTGATACCTCCTTCTCCCTGTCTTTATTTTGCAGGCTCTCTGTTGATCTGGCACAAGTATGCAGTTTTTTTAAAATGATGATGTTATCTGTTTACTATTCAAATGCAATTTTAAATGGTTTGGCTCAGCACATTTGAATCAAAAATCCTATTAAAGATGCAATATTCCTCTGCTACCTTTTTGCCGAGCGCATTCACAGGGCATTCCTTTCGCAATCGAAATATAATACTGTGTACCTGTTCAGAGTGATGTGATTTCCAGCATTGAATTTGCAGTCGTTAAACAGGCTGTTCACCTTCCTATCATGGAAATTTGGTATTCATGCATAATTTTCTCCCCTACATTTACAAAATGCATTATTAGCCACGTGATCTTGCCCTTGCTCTGCTGTATAACCTTTTCATTCGAAATCTTCCAACTTACTATTTCTGCTCCTACCATCTGATAGAAATCATGAAATTGCTGAGTTAAGATTAACACCCTGTTTCTTTCTTCCTCTTTTTTTTTTTTTTCCCTAGCATGATTGGAGATGGGTAGAAATGAAGAAAGAGGGATAAAGACAGAGGAAATTGATCATCTACTTTAAAAAACTCTCAGCACTGAATTGATGAGAAGTGCGTTTAATTTTAAATATTTTGCATCTATTTAACTGCCTAATTGCATAGTCAAATGAGCTGTAAGTGAAAGAATGTCCGCTGAAACCTCGGATCAATTTCAGCTAGTTCGAGAATACTGATGGTAACAGGAGGCTGTGTTTCTCCTCTGGTAAATTTTAAACTTCTTCAGAGGGCACTGTTTATTAAACAAGGCAGGCTTTCTGCTTGGGCAGCACTTTGCAATTACAGAGCCTTCCCTGCAGTATCTGGAAATGGGATCAGAGACCACACATGCGTTCCAGGCTATGCCAGGCAGCCCAAAGCCAGCAAGTCCAACACTCAGCCTCCCTTTCTCAGCGTGCTGCAGCCTAGGGTTGTTTCCAAGTGCATTTGACACGTTTTCTTTGTGGCAAATGTGTGGGAGCAGGTTGCCTGCAATAATTGGCCAGCTGGGATTGCCTGGGTGAGGCTCTTGGAACTCATCATCATCAATAGCGTCAATTGAAATAGTTATGTTGCTATTATTCACAAAGTGTGTGTGTGTGTGTGTGTGTGTGTGTGTGTGTGTGTGCGTGTGTGAGCTTGCACACGTGCATGCTGTATACACACACATCTGTGGCTATTCAGGACATTGTTTCCTTTTTTTAAGTTTTGAACATATTTATTTATTTTGAGAGGGAGAGAAAGAGCTCCAGCAGGGAAGGGGCAGAGAGAGAGGGAGAGAGTAAGAATCCCAAGCAGGCTCCGTGCTGCCTGTGCAGAGCCGGACGTGGAGCGTGAACCCACAGATTGTGAGATCACGACCTGAGCCAAAATCAAGAGACGGATGCTTAGCCAACTGAGTCACCCAGAGGCCCTTGTTTTCTTTCTTTCTTTCTTTTTTTTTTTTTTTAAAGTTGGAAATTTAGAAACCTGAGACTAAATCATAAAGGCTTCTTCACTGGGGAAGGAAATCCACCCAGGTGCCTAGGAAGGTAGCTAAAGTGGAACACTGTTGGGAGCATTCGACATTCTTTAGGTAATAGCTCGGCAGTCTCAATTATGATATTTATGAGAAAAACAGGTATAGTAATACGAATAATATAATAATAATAATAATAATAAGGATAGCAACAGTAACAAAACAAGAATAATAACAGCTAACAATTAATGAGTGTAATCTGTGCCAAGCTTTGCTAGGCTGTTTTTCATGAACATGATTTCATGCAATGCCGAGAACATTGATTCTAGAGTCCCACTCTGAATTTGAACCCTGGTTTTTAGCCCTTATAAATTAGGTGATTTAGAGCAAATCAATTAACCTCTTTGTGCCTCAATTTTCTCAGCTGCAAAATGGAGAGAATAATCCTACCTAACTCCACCAGATGATCTGTGCTGCCTCCTAAGTCCCCCGTGCATTGCTAAGAAGGTAGGAATTGCCATTCCTAAAATATCTTTTCATGTATGGCTTTGGGCATAGTCGGCCAAAGAGAGGCACTGGTGTGAAATTTTCCTGGGAGAAGAGGAATGGCCATTCTGATCCAAAGGAGGCAGTTCCAGGCAGATGTGTGGGCAGGAACATGTAAGTTTCATAGTGGCTTTCAGGTGAACCTGTTGAGAATCAGGGTGCTGGCCTGTTGGAGATAATGAGAACTTCCCAGAGGCCCCTTGGGTGTAGCCTAAGGTAGGTGTTGAGCCTACTTGCACCAGACCTTGGTGGCTTTCCTGAACTCCACCGCCCACTCTTTCCAAAAGACTGCCTAAGCCTCTAACACCCTGCCTTGGAGTTGCTGACACTTGGAACACACACAAAATAGCTTCTGTCTTCCTGACTGAGTGCTGACCGACATACTGTGTCAATTGCAAAAGTGCTCGCAAAAGTCTCATGGCCTAAAACACATGCGCGAACTGGTACTTTCCACTTCAGATCACAGTCCGTAAGTGCTTGCTGTTTGGTCCTCACCTCAACCCCAAGAGGTGGTGTTGGGTGGGGCTTCTGGAGCCAGTGTGGTCAGGTTTGGAAAGTCCGGTTCACTCACATATGGGCTATAACGAGTGGGGTGGGTTTATATTTACGTTGGTGATGGGAATAGCACTTGCTTCCCGTGATTGTTGAGGTTAAGACAGTTACTAACACATGAAACAAAAGTGCCTGCCCCAGAGCAAACCCTTATTATTAGTAATACTCTGTCTTGACACTTTGTCCAGAAGATTGGGTTCCCGGGGGTTGGGGCTCCACACGTCTCCCTTGAATCATGCGGGAGATGGGACTCTTGACTCTGCAGACTCTATCTGGGTTCCCTGTAAATGTTCCCACGGTTGTTTCCTACTGATGTTAACCTTTCAGTTAGACTGGCCTGCAGTCTTCCCTCCCCTCCTGATCCTCTTTCTTGGGCCACCCTGGTGTTAAATGGCCTGTCCATTGGTCTCATGACCTGTTCGAAATTCATGGCACCGCTGGCCCATTTGAACTTCCTCTAGGTTGTCTGCGGTATGCTACTATTGGCCAGGGGACAAAGAAATGCTTGTTATATCCTGCAGACGAGGTGCTAGCCCATAGACATCCTTTAGGAGAGATACTTGGCTTGAACAAAGCAAGTTGAGTGAATTCTTCTCCTAGCTGGCCCTTGGGCCTCAAACCCAGGTGTAGAATACCAGTGAACCTTGCTGGATCATGAGGATGATGCCTTTTTTTTTTTTTTTTTCTTAATCTAGATTAGTTTATGTGGCCTGGCACCAACTGGTGGGCCCAGTGACCACACCAGAATTTTAGATCGTTATTCTCCCATCTGGGGAAAAGGAAAATACACTTTCCATCTTAGACACCCTCATCATGATGAATCTGGACAAAGTGAATCACCACCAACGCTAACATAAAAAGATGGCTGACCTTTACTGATAAGAGATAACACCAGGTCAAAGACTGAGTACACACTTCAAAGTAGAAGTTTTGGCAGTAACCTAAAATACCAACAGATCTCGTTCTAAAAGCAAAGCTAGAGATTGACGTTGTGGGACACTGAGAAGTGGAGCATTTGGAATCAGACAGAAGCAAGTTAAAATGCTGGCTTAGCGACCTCACTAACCTTTTAGTTGGTGTGCTAAGCTTTTGCCACTTCAGCGTTCTCATCTGTGAACATGGCCAGCATTATATTTACCTCCCAGAATTGTGGTCAGCATCTGAAAGGCAAATGTCTGTGAAAAAGCTGAGCATGTAGTATGTGTTGAATAAATCTGATCTTTCCTACTATGTACATAGTTTGTCCAAATATCCTCTTTGACAGTAATGGGGAACATAGGTTTGATTTGAGGATTAACATATGTGTGTACATATGCTTCTAAGCAGATCTTGGAACATTAGAAGTGCTACATATGTGTAAGCTAAAATAAGCATTTAACTTTCATCATTAAAAGAGAAATCCATCTGACAGTAAGATGTGGATAGCTCATAATTATAAATTTGAGAGGCTTAAGGATATATCTTGCAACTTGGCTTGGGTGACAACGTCAGTAATGGTGGGAGCATTTCTAAATTATATATATTTTTTTTCAAAAAATAGAGAATTGAATAAATCCTCCCCCCCAAATGGAAACTTTACAATCATACTTGAAGGATTTTAGCAAAATCCTGTCCTGAGGCTTCCTCTGAACCAGGCCAATAGTTTTAAAGATTCATGGATAGTTGTGGAATTTACATCACGGTATAAAAATTCAAGATGGTGGCTGAGCACAGATGATTCTGTGCAAACTGCTGAATTTTTGTCATTTGCAGTGGTGACATTTTTCAAGTGACATCCCTGTAAATACTGAATAATAATATCCCAGACAGAGCCCTCAGGGGACAGGGGAAGAGAATGAAAATGGAACAGAATTAAAACTGACAAGAGCGAGAGACGGCTTGTAAGATAAATAGCCAGTGTGCCTCTGTCAGATAAGCAGGGGCTGCGGCACCGTTCAGATGATTATATGATTGATGGGATCAGCTGTGGAGGAAATGTCCAGTAATGTAGCAACAGATCAGTATTGAGAGATAAATCATCCTGCAATTGTATGCTGCTATCGCAACACTAATGGGGTTGAAAAACAGCACGGTTTTGAGGGATGTCCTGAGATAATTGTTTTCTAACAACCTGTTCCCGCGTATTGGCGAGAAAGTTAAATCAAACTCAGGACAGCCTTGCGATACCCCTGGTGTATATAGACTTCGGCCGTTGACTTAGAGTCTTAACAGTTCTTGGACTGTTTGCCAATCTAAAGGCAAGAGCACTCCTTTTGGCTGCAAATGGAATTCAGATCCCGAAGCCAAACTGCAGCCCCATTCTCGTCTTCTTTCTGAATTTTTACCGGAAATCCCCAAGGAACAGCCTGGCTGTCAGCCCATAGCAGGTCTTCTGGAACATCAGAAAAAACTGTTTTGTAAAGAATGCTGACCACGACCTAACTTGAGCTAGCAATCATATCGGAAGGAGAACGAAGGAAGGGAGGAAGGACCCTGCCGTGTGCCGAGGGTGTGGTACGCACAGGCCTAGCCCATGTTAACTTCAGGAATCCCAAATAATGCATTGGAACAAAACTGAGCTGAATCTGTGATGATGCATTAAGTAAAGGCACAAAGGACTATCTTCTGAGCATCTGAATTCTCAGCTTCTGACTGTGCTCAAGCAGGGACCAAGTGAGCATTTGTCTGTGTTAGAGAAGTTATCATCAGATAAGGGGGCTCTTGAGGCCTTTCTAAGTATGGGGTGCTATGGATTGTGAGATGTTCTTACATTTTTCGTCCACAACAATTTCAGGGTAAGTGCTGCTCAGAGACATGGAGGGATCTCAATGACAACTGACTTGCTACTTTAACCTGGGGGGCTGTGTTAGGTTAGCAAAAAAACTGACCTGATAGGATTTGAAAGAGGTAAATCTGGTGGTTCTGGAACTTTCTTCTTCACAATATCTTCCTCTAGATTTGAATTGCATTTTTGACATTCTGAAATGCTTTTTATATCTAAGAATGCAACAGGCACGTAGTAGGTGGTCTATAAATGCATACATGTAGGCATTATATTTTCAGAGATATTTTATATATGTTACATATAATATAGATATTTTTATGTATAGCATATATAGGTATATGTACTATATATATAAAATGTAAGGATTTATAAAATAAAATCCATCCATATGTAAATCCACATATATAAAATATAAGAATGAATAAGTGTAAGAATTGTGTGTATATACCTCCACAATTTTAATAAAAAGGGAACAACTTTATCCTCACATGACTCTGGGAAGTATGTTTTCTACCCATTTTACAGATGAGGCTACTGAAGTCTCAGAAGAGTAAGCTGCTTCTCCAAACTAGCCTTAGAATTGGAACTCATTATTATTATTATTATTATTTTAAAATTTATTTATTTATTTATTTATTTATTTTGAGAGAGAGAGAGAGAGAGACAGAGCGAGCAGGGGAAGGGCAGAGAGAGAAGGAGAGAGAATCCCAAGCAGGTTGTGCACTGTTAACGCAGAGCCAGATATGGGGCTTGAACTCACGAACCTGAGCTGAGATCAAAAGTTGGATGGTTAACCAACTGAGCCACCCAGGCACCCCTATTTATTATTATTTTTAAATTTATGATTCATCTAAAGATGTGACTGTTCACGCTGTATGTGATCTTTAATTCCTTCTACGATCTTACCCATGATACAAAGGTGCCTAATGGCAACAAAGGTCTTATTTCACCTGAAATTCATGGAGGTCATCACTGCCTAACTGCTAAAGTAACCCGGCTAAATATGATTTTCAACTGTATCGTTCAAAAACAGACTCTAGAATTTTCTATGACAGTTTCTGAATAGAACATTTTCTGTACTGGGCTACATTTACCCAGGCACAGAGGCAGTGCCCTGGTTCTTAATTGAAAGGAGGGGCTTAAGGTTAGATTAGATCATTATAATTGTTGGGAATCTATCAGGATTTCAATTTTGATTTGTGGACGGAGATTTGCAACAAAGTCCCCATACCTTCCTTGTACGTTCGGACCTTTTTGATCCCAAAACGATGTTAGGTTCGCTCTTAGAATAGTCAAACTGGAAGATAATCTAGTTTTACACCTTTATACTACACATATGTAAACTGAGGCCTAAAGCTTTAAAAAAGTTATCAAAGCTCACACGGAAGGTTGTCAAAGGTCAAATCCAGCCCTTTAGTGGAGGAGTTGAAACTCTGACTTCGTTGTGGTTCCAGGCTTCTTGTTAGCGTGACCAAGTCCATTCCTGTTGGCCCAGGACTTTCCCAGTTTTGAAACTGAAAGTCTTGTACCCCACAATCCCCCTGGTCCTGGGCAAACTGGAATGGTTAGTTACCCTCCCCTGTGATGGCTTCAAGGTGTCAATTCCTTATTTCACTGGAGTAAATGCAAAACGGACAGAGCTGGAGGAGAATCCCACCGTGCAGCTGTTGATAGTATTCTAGAACCAGACAGACTGATTCCAAGTGCTCTGTTTGGATTGTGTAGTAGGGAGCAAACACTCAACAAACATTCGTCACGTCAGTGGATGAATGGATGCACGCCCCTTAAAGTTAAGAATATCAGGAATCTATTTTTATCATTGGCACTCTGATCCCGTCAAGAGGGTATCCGTGATTTTCTGCTTTGAACCTGCCCGGAGTTTGTTCTTGAGTTACTGGGAAACATTAAGTCATGTGTAACCTATAGGGCTGCTGGTTTGCAGGCGACCCTTCCCAAGGTGTTTTGCATAACCGTTTTTGAACTACCTTGCCAATACTTCAGGAAAGGTGGCAAAAAGGAGAGAAAGAAAAGCTATTATAGTGAGAAGTGACAGGAAGGCAGCTCCCTCATAGGGCTTGTCAGGGAAAGAATGGCTGAATAATTCAAATAACGGATTTACGTATTCTAAGCCATTTCACATCCCAGCCTTGGAAACGGCCGTAGAATAGTTCTGGCCTAGAATGATCCACGACTGGATTTCAGTGCTGTCTAGGTTAGCAGTTTGAAGGGACATGCTCTTTCAGGCGGCTTGGGGAAAATCACCCTGGTTTGAGGTCATTCGCGGAATTTTCCAGGGTGGTAGACCCTGGTTGCTTCTCCCTTGCTGCAGGAAAACGTAGACAGGGCCAGCGTCCCACAGGTCTGGGTACGAAATGGACTGAGCTTTCTCTCGGATAGAGCGGCAGCAGCGTTCATGGCCACTTTTCCAGCATTTCCACTGGTGGGTCCTTGTTTCTTTGCAACTGTATTTGGACATGGGTCGAGGGGGGGAGCTGGCAGTGAAGGTCGCACAGGTTATGAGTCCAGGTGAAAGTAATCTGGCTCCATTTAAGGAATTCCTGCAAAAGTTTGGAGATTGTAAATGGTGAAAGTTATATTTTTGGATAATCTGTGAAATTCGTTTATCCTTATTATCCCTGGCCTTGTTATCACAGGTCACTGAGGGTTGGCTCTACTTGTTCCTTATCTGCCCCAAGAGGAATCAGGGAGGATTTATTATCTCTTCCCACTAAATCCCTGACCATATGTGCATCAATTTGCCAAGCAGCCTCACATAGGCTTGGGGACATCCCTGAGAGATGGGCCTGTCATAAGAGTGTTTCATAAGTTCTTATGATTACAAATGCCACCTCACGTTTGATAAGCTTTTACCTTTTTTTTCCCCCCAGGGTAATTTCACAGGTATTTCATTTTTATCCACAAATTCTTCAAGGGAGGTAAAAGGGGCATTCATATCCCCATCCTCTACAGATAAGATGACTAGGCAACAGGGAAATAAACTGATTTTTCGGAAGCTCTTCTTGTCAGAGCTGGTCCTGGAACCCAGGTCCCCGATCACCCAGCCTGGTTTGCCAATTCTTATGTGGGGATCAGGAATTTACAAGTTCGCCCTTCTCCATTCCTGTTTTCACGCTCCTTTAATATTACCGACCCAATGGTAACCATTTGATGAGATGGCTAGGAAGAAAGCTCCTGTTCGTTGGAGGTTCTTAGGGGAAAAGTCCATCGAATGCCAATAAAGACTAGCTTATTGTAAATCTGAAAAATAAAGGACTACTCAAGTTAAGCTGAGGAGTTCGTTTTTACGAAACACTTATGGATGCTGGTTGTCGTGATAAATGCTTCCTCTACTTATCCCCAGTAATGCCTGTGAGGTGTTTATGGCAGTGCCTGTTTTAAGGATAAATAGGGGTTACCTCAGTGCAAGGTGTTAGAAACAACTTGGTTTGAGTACAAATACATATTTGCACAAATACATATATTCTCAGGCGATGAGCCACTTCAGCTTAAGTAAACTTCAATAGATATTACTCAGGGACTGTTCATCGCACTGGCCACTAGGTGAATCATAATCCTATTCCTCAAGGAGGTCGTGGTCCAATGAAAGAAACAGAACACGAATTAAAATACAGCTCAAAAGAAAATGGACAGAGCATGCATGGGTTAGAAATAGTCCGCAAGAAGGTAGACACCACAGGGCAGGAACCGTGGCTGTGTTATTTACGGCTACATGCTCAGAGCTTAGCTGCTTCTTCGAGTTGCTGAAAGAAAGAAAGAAAGAAAAAGGAATGAATGAACAAATCAATGTTCTGTGAAAGCATGTTGGAAGGAGAACAGAGCTGTTCTAAAAGGCTCAGGAAAGGTTTCATAGGTGATGGTTGAGTTTCATACTAAAAGATGTGTGTGTAGGATGTCAATGTATAAAGTTGGAAGTTCCTAGAAGAGAAAAGAACTCACAGGAGAAGCATTGGCAAGTGCACGGAGCATCTTGGGGAGGCAGAGGGGACAAATAATAGGCCTTGTGGATGGGCTCTAGAAGGCTAGAAGGGATGAGGGGGAAGGTTGAGAGGCGATTCTGGACAGGGAGGAAGTACCAAGCTAGGGTTTTTGATTAGCTTGTGCTCCGGGGAGCCGTCATGTACTTCTAAGGGGTAAAGCAGGCTCCAATTCGTGCTTCAGGAAAACCTTCTCTTGCTTCTGTGTGTAGGAGAGATGGGAGGTGGGAAGGGCCTGGGGTCAGGCCAACCATTTACCCGCTTAAGAGGTAATGAGATCCGTAATTGCCTCTTCAGCAGTAATGGGGGAGGGAGGCGGGGGAGAAGATTGCAAAGTCATTAGAAAGGTGGAGTGGGTAGGGTTTGTTGACTCACTGGATGTGGGTGGGGAGGAGAGGTCGAAGGTGAGGATGACTAAGGTTGCTAGTCAGGCACCTGGGTGGATACACCAAAATTGCACATTTACATAGTCTGTGGGTTTCTGCAAAACCCAGTGACTTTAAGCCCTTCCAACTAGATGGAAAACTCTCAAATTAGAAGTGCAATTTCACCCCCAGGCTCGCGAGTACTTTCCCTTACAGCTTTGTTGTCTTTGGTTTCTGTCGGTCTCTATTAAAAAGGGGTCAAGATGATGCCTCTTTTCATTTTGGGAAGAAATCAGAGATGATAGCAATTTTTGTCTTGACGTTTGCACAGTTTAGGCATGCCTCATAACTAGCTTTTCGGGCTTCAATAAGTAATGCAGTGACCGGAAGCTCCAAAATGGGATTTAGACATTTCCAAATGATACCCAATTAAAAAGCGTTCCAGGCAAAAAAGCAGCAAACCTTGCTTTGAAAAGTGCACATGTTCCATTTCCCTAAGATAAGGAGGAAGCCACGACTGAAGGCAGATGTTAACGCTAAAAGCATTTGACTGCTGCTGTAATTATGGACAAGTAAACTATGAACCAGAATTAGGATTATTGGCAATTATATCATATGACTCAGGGCATGATGGGTTCATGGTTTCTGTCAACTGTTTTCCTTGAGGCACACAGTTAGATAGAGTGCCAGACTTGCAACATTCAGCGCTGGAGAACAGACTGGGAAAGAATCTGCCTTCATGAGCTACTCTCAAATATAAAATTAGGTTTGTCTGGGGGTGACTAGTTGATCACCCTGGCTCTTATCATTAAGATTGCTTTGAGTAAATGAGAAACTCAGCATCCTAAGACCTCAGGTTAGGATGAATTTCAAAGTTAGTTTGTCTTAATCATTTTATTGAGGACACTGAGGCTCAGAGAAGGTAAGGAACTTGCCTGTGGTTACCTAACTGGTCAGTCATACAACTGGAATGAAGGAGTGGGTGTTCTAGTTTCAGAGGTACAAGCTTTATCCAAAATATTTTATCAAGTTTTATAAAATGTACTTAATGCATGCATGGATGACCACTGTTGCCGTGGTTCATTGTTATTATTATTACTGTTTTTAATTTTTATTTATTCATTTAGAGAGAGAGAGAGCAGGGGAGGAGCAGAGAGAGAGAGAGAGAGAGAGAGAGAAAGAGAGAGAGAGAGAGAGAGAGAGAGAATCTCAAGCAGGCTCTGTGCTGTCTGTGCAGAGCCCGACACGGGCCTCAATCTCACCAGCTGTGAGATCGTGACCTGAGCTGAAGTTGGACGCTTAACCAACTGAGCCACCCAGGCACCCCTTAATCCATTTTGAATTAACTTTTGTGTATGGTGTAAGAAAAGGGTCCAATTTCATTCTTTTGCATGTGGATATCCAGTTTTGGCGACATCAATTGTTAAGGAGACTATCCTTTCCCTTTCCCCATTGTGTATTCTTAGCACCCTTGTTGAAGATCAGTTGCAGAGAGCATTCAGATGTTTATTTCTGGACTCTACTCTGTTTTGTTGGCCTATACATCTGTCTTTATGCCAGTACCACACCATTTTGATTACTGTAGCTTTGTGATATGTTTTCAAGTCAGGCAGTATGAAACCTCAGTTTTGTTTTTCTTTCTCAAGATTGTTTTAGCTATTCAGAGTCCTTTGTGTTTCCATATAAATTTTAGGATTGTTTTTTCTATTTCTGAAAAAAACAAATGCCACAGGATTTTGATAGGATTTTCATGGAATCTGTAGATCATTTTGGGGAGTTTAACAAAATTAAGTGTTGTGATCCATCAACCTAGGATGTCTTCCCATTTGATTTGTGTATTTAATTTCTCCTAGCAATGTTTTATAGTTTTCAGTGTAGAAGCTTTTCACCTCAGTGCTTAAGTGTATTCCTAAGTATTGCATTCTTTTATTATTATCAGATGGGATTTTATTATAAATGGGATTCTTTTCTTAATTTCCTTTTTAAATTGTTTGTTGTTAGTATATAGAAATGCAGCTGATCTTTGTGTGTTGTCTTTATATCCAGCTACTTTGCTGATGTAAATTGTGTGTGCGTTTCTGATCTTTATATTTGCGACATAAGATTATGTCATCTGTGAATAGGGATAATTTTACCTCTTCCTTTGTGATTAGAATGGTCTTTCTTTCTCTTTATTACCTTATTTCTCTGTCTGCGAGTTCAGTACTATGCTGACTAGAAGTGATGAGAATGAGCATTCTTGCTTTGTTTCAGCTTTTAGAGGAAAGGCTTTCAACCTCTTACCATCGAGTGTGCGGATATTAGGGATTCTCATGTATGGACTTTGTTATGTTGAGGTGCGTTCTTTCTATACCCAGTTTGGAGAGTTTTTATCATGAAAGTGCATTGAGTTTTGGCAAATGCTGCTTCTGCCTCTACTGAGATGACCATGTGAAATGTATCCTTCATTCCGTTCTTGTGGTGTATCATATTGGTTGATTTTTCATATGTTGAACCATCCGTGCATCTTGGGGATAAATGCTGCTTCGTCATGGTGTATAACCCATTCAACGTGCTGAATTTCGTTTGCTATCATTTTGTGGGGAATCTTTACATCTAAGTTCATATAGTTGGTTTTTAAAAACCCATTCAGCTACTCTATTTCTTTTGATTAGAGAGTTTAGTTTATCTACATTTAAAATAGTTGCCATGGGGAGGGGGAGAAAAAAAATGGTTAGAGAGGGAGGGAGCCAAACCATAAGAGACTCCTAAAAACTGAGAACAAACTGAGGGTTGATGGGGGGTGGGAGGGAGGGGAAAGTGGGGGATGGGCATTGAGGAGGGCACCTGTTGGGATGAGCCCTGGGTGTTGTATGGAAACCAATTTGACAATAAATTTCATAATAAAAAAATAATAAAATAAAATAGTTGCTGATGTGGAAGCACTATTGCCATTTTGTTAATTGTTTTCTGGAGGTATTGTAGCTTTTTTATTACCCTTTTCCTCTCTTGCTGTTTTCCTTTGTGTTTGGATTTTTTTTTTTTTGATAGTGATATGCTTTGATTCCTTCCTCTTTTTTTTTTTTTTTTTTGATGCGTCTTGTATTGGTCTTCTTTCTGTGGTTACCATGGGGCTTCCATAAAACCTCTTGTGGAAATAATCTTTTTTTTATTCTCAAGGTTATTTACTTGGAGAGAAAGCACAAGCAGGGGAGGGGCAGGGAGAGAGGGAGAGAGAGAATCCCAAGCAAGATCCACGCTGTCAGCGCAGAGCCTGATGCGGTGCTCAATCTGCTCAATCTCGTGAACCATGAGATCATGACCTGAGCGGAAATCGAGAGTCGGTTGCTTAGCCAACTGAGCCACCCAGGTTCCCCCACAACAATCTACTTTAAGCTGATAACAACTTCAATTGCTTACAAAAACTCTACTCATTCACCGCCCCCACCCCCTCACCACCACTTGAGGAAGATTGCTTGCTGAATGACTTCTGCCCAAAGCGTCAGCATAGCCCCTCTCATCTGAGTCACTATGTCTCTGCTGGGCTATTGCCATTGCCTCTTAGCTAGTCTTCCTGCTTCCCTCTCTGTTCTCCTCTCCCCCACTGGCTTCCCCACCTTGCCAGTAATTGTCTACATAGCCACCAGAGGGGTCCATCTAATGTTAAGTCAGATTAGATCATTTATTTACTTATAACCTACCAGGGGCTTTCTATCCCATAGTGGGGAAAAAACCAAACAAACAGCTGAAGTCTTTTCAATGGTTTCCAGGTCTCCGTATAATCAGCTCCTGACTCCTCACCTCTGAGGTGACTCAATTCCAGGGACACTGGCTGTTTTGCTATTACACGATTATGCCTCATGTTCTTCCTCCTCAGAGCCCCTGCACTTGCTGTTTCCTCTCCCTGGGAATGCTCCTTCCTATGTTCCCATGGTTGGCTTTCTCACTTCCTCCAGGTCCCAGCTCCGATACTGGCTTTTCTGGCCACGCTGTATAAAACGGAAATTCTCTACGTCTCCCTCACAACTTCACTTTTCTTCATAGCTATCATGATCCTCTAGTCTAACATGATTATCGTTGTTCATGTTGTTATTATTTGGTAGCTATTTCTCATGGAGAATGCAAGCTTTATGAGGCTTAGAATTTTGTTGATGACATTTACTAATGCCTGGCTTCCAATGAGCTTTCAATCACTCAATAAATATTTGCTGAAGAAGAGTGAAAGTACTCACTTGCGGGTGCAGTTGGATATACGTTAAGGGAACTCAGGAGAAAGTAGTTGGGTCAGAGGATTCCAAGTAACGAGAAACTGCTGTTGATTTTAATTGTGGTTAATGTTCCTCTCTTACTGTTTGCAACCTGTGTGGAGTCTAGAGAAGAGGACACATAGTGAGTGGCTTCAAATAGTTGAAGGAGTAGTTTGTGGAAGAAAAAGGGAAGTTATTCCATGGATTCCAAAGACCAGAACCTCAAGTCACAGGAAAGGAGATACAGGGAGACCTGTTTCTTAAGCAAAAAGAAGAGAGGACTATTTAACCATTTGTACTTTCATGGAATGGACCACTTTGCTACAGGTAGTGAGTTCCCCATGATCAGAGGAGCTCAAGCAGATGCTGGATGTATAGTGAGTGGGAGGTGGAGGTAAGATCCCGAAACTTTGAGATTTCTTTCAACCTTTGAATTCCAGAATTTTACACCCATGAGGGGGAAGCAAGAGTCTCTAACAATGTAGCTTACTATAGTGTGATGGCCATTTATTGCATATTATCTACTCTAAAAACTTTTCACAGCTGGAGAGGGTTCCATTACATGGAAAAAATTTTGCAAATATCCAATGTCGGACATTTCAATTTTCCCCATTAATAAACAACATTAGTTCTGCATTGGCCACTTCCCTGGATGGACATCTTGACAACAGTGGCTGGGTAGATTCTCAAGGACAGCTCCTTGAGAGGAAGCACAGGCTCAGGCGAAACTGGGAAAGAGTCTTTAAAAGTCTTTTTTTTTGGTCACACCCTTTCTCTGTGTTGACTATGGCACATCCAGTGGCTAAGCAAGGTCCTAGCTCATATTCCTTAAGGGGCTGTCTGTGAAATTGCCTCTTTTTGAAGTCAGAGGGAGCAAATCTCATCCCAAGCCTAAAAACATTCTGAATCATTATAATGTTTACTGTGCATCAAGAAAAGCAATGACAAGTGCTTACTAATGAAAATAAGCTGTTGAAAGGAACTGCCAATTAGATAAAAACAATTCAGCTTGCATCTCACTATCAAGGACGGAATTAATCATGCATGGTATTTCCAATAAAAAAAAGTGCTTTAAGTAAATTATTCAGTATTTATATTTTGTAGCAGTGTATGCCTAATAAAAATTAGTGGTGAAAGCAGATAGAGTATGTTACTGGCACCACCCAGAATCTAGATTTGCTGCCCTGCTCTGTGAGGCTTGGTGCATGAAAAATCCTGACCCTCCTATGGAAGAGACGGAGACTTTCAGTATGTTTTCTCTGTGGCTTTCCTAAGTGTGGCCGGACTATTTGCAATCACTCCAATCAGTCTCTTTGTTTGTTAAAGGTGCATGCTCTCAGGGAGTCCTGTGCTCACCTCTGTTATAGCGATGAGGACAATATATGGCGATTGCCTATTCATTTGTCTGTTTCTCCCACTCTGTCTCAGGAATGACAGAAATAATATCCTGCTCACGGCACAGGCAAGTATCATGGAACGAAATACATATCTTTTAGACTGAAAGAATGAAACCTCACTTGGGAAGAAGCCCCACCCGAGAGCCCAGTCCTGCCATTGGCTGCCCTATAGAACCTATCTAAAACTTCTTCTATTTACCTTTCTTCCTGTACCTGCTCTGGGGTTGCCTGTAATATGAAGGCCCAAGTCTTTGCCCTGCCACCTCCTGTGGACATCAGAAGAGGAGAATATATATTCAAATACTTTGAAGAACTGAAAGATGAATCTGAGTAAGAAAGACAATGACTATCCTTGGGATATGTGTGTTTACATGTATGTGAAGGTATATGCAATTTTAGATGTTAAGAAAATCCTGTGAAAGCCTCAGTAATTAAAACAGTATGTAACTGTTACAACCCCAAGAAACAGACGTAAATATTAGAGAGAATGGATAGTGTATTTATTGGATGGCTTAGAAAAAATGGCTATTTGGTTCAACAACTAAATTAAATCTGTCTTTCACATTATACATTAAAGGCAACAAACAAACAAACAAACAAACCAGATGGCTTACCTAAAGAAATATTAACAGAGGAAATAAGAAAATATTCAGAGGAAAATATGGATAAATGTATTTTTGATGTTGGTGTAGGAAAGGCATTTTTAAAAAAAGAAAGAAATCAAAAAGAAGTGGGGGTAGATTTGAATACATAAAAATTGAACACTGAATTAAAAAAATTTGAAACATATTTTCATGTTTGAGATAATGCTGGTAAAAATTTCTAGTGTGGATGAATATGTGAGACACAGATACTCTCATATATTGTTGGATGGATTGTCAAATGTACTTACATTGCCTAAATGCAATTTGGCCAACATAAATCAAAAGGCTTTAAAGTTTACATAATATTTGGCACAGCAGTTTATTTTCTAGAAACTGGTTTTGAGAAAATTATTACGGATGTAGGCAAATACTTATTTTTTTTAAGGAAGTAATTAAAAACAACTAAGTATTCAACAATAAGGGGTTGACAAAGCAAAGCGTTATGCAGCCATGTGGTGGGATAATATTCAGCCATTAAAATGATAGAGAAGAATATTTAACAATAAAAAGAAACGTTGACAACACATTGTTAAGAAAAGTAGAAGATCAGAAAGCTGTTTAGAAAATGTGTTTCCTGTTTGATTTTCTGTGTAGATGATCTGTCCATTGATGTAAGTAGGGCACCAAGATCCTCTACTATTATTGAGTTGTTACGAATTATTTCCTTTATATTTGTTATTAAGTTTTATATATTTTGGTGCTATCATGTTGGGTGCATAAATATTTATAGTTGTTAGGTTTTGTTGTTCGATTGTCCCCTTTACCATTATGTAGTACCCTCCTTTGTCTCTTTTTATAGTCTTTGTTTTAAAGTTTAGTTTGTCCGATATAAGTATGGCTATGCCAGCTTTTTTTTTTGACGTCCACTTGGATAATAAATGCTTCTCTGTCCCCTCACTTTCAATCTGCAGGTGTCTTTAGGTCTAAAATGAGTCTCTTGTAGGCAGCAAATAGAAGGGTCTTTTTTTTTTTTTTTTAATCCATTCTGATGTCTTTTGATTGGAGTGTTTGGTCCTTTTACATTCAAAGTAATTACTGGTAGGTATGTATTTATTGCCATTTTATTACTTGTTTTGTCATTGTTTCTGGAGATTTTCTCTTACCCTTTCTTTGTCACTTTTGGTTTCTCCTTTGCATTTAAAGAGTCTCCTTTAATATTTCTTGCAGGGCTGGTTTAGTGGTCACAGACTCCTTTAGTTTTTGTTTATCTGGGAAATTCTTTATCTCTCCTTGTGTTCTGAATGCTAGTCTTGCTGGGTAGAGTATTCTTGGCTGCATATTTTTCCCATTCAGCATGTTGAACATATCATGGCACTCCTTTCGGGCTTGCTAAGTTTCTGTTGAGAAATCTCTAGCTAGCCTTATGGGATTTCCTTTGTAAGTTAAGAACTTATTTTGTTTTGCTGCTTTTAAGATTTTTTTTCTTTATCACTGTGTTTTGCAAATTTAATTACAATATGTCTAAATGGGAAGAATGTATACTGTAAATTAATAGTGGTTATCTCTCAGGGAGTAGGAGTAATTTTAAATTTCCATTGATGCTCTTAGGATTTTCATATTTTCTTCAATAAACATATTTTACTGTTGAATCAAAAAGAAGTGTTAATAAGAGAAAAACCTCTTACAGATGAAAGCATTGTTGCAATTATTAAAAATTATCAGATACCCATATTAACAATTGCACTAATTAAAATCATGCTTACTAAGTACTCTTGTCAACCTAGTACAGAAAAAATGATTCTCAGTAGAGATAGGCCCAGGTATGCTGTTGTAACAAACAACCCTAAACTTCTGTGTCTAGATTATAAAGGCTTATTTCTCATTCAGGATACATGCCCACTGTGGGTCTTTGGATGGGAAGAAGACTGGGAGGTCTGTCCATCTTGGTCTCTTACAGATCTCTATCTTGACTGTTCCAGACATCATGCATGTTAATCAGAATGCAGGAGAATCTCCCATAGCTCAGAAGTGACATGGAGTTTTGCTTACAGCTCATTGGCCAGAAGTAGTTATGTGGCACTCCAGTCACAAGTGGCCAGGAAGATAAAGAGTCAGAAATATTTGACAAACTGTATTCCATGACTTCTACCCTCTTCTTTCCTGATCTGGGCAGGTGGACCTAGAATTCCAGTCTGAAGGTTAGGAGGGGTGTGAACTGACAATTACCACTCTCCAGGCTGAAAGGATTAACGTGAGAAAAAGAGCAGGGCTGAGATAGAGAAAACAGCACATTTTGAGAGGAGCTTACAAAATGTCCCGCATTTCTCTTTTCCCACTGTGCTTAACATGGAATTGTAAAAGTTGCTCTTTGATAATGTGGAATGGTTCTGTGATTACAATTAAAAATTGTAGAGCAGGGTGTTTTTGTTTTTGTTTTGTATGTTGAAAGATGCTCCTTTTCCTTTGTCTATGAGCAGGGCTAGATAACCCTTAATCTGGTAGCCATTCAATTAGCTCTTTTCAATGGAGAATAAACACGAATTCAAATCTTGCCTCTATCATTAGCTGGTGACTGGTGCACCTTGAATTTTCTTCTGTAAGAAGATTAAACAAGATATTTTCTAATATTCCTTTCAGCTCTGAAATTCTGATTCTCAAGTGTCTGTGTTCCTATGTTGTATACCCAGTAAGAAAATATCCCAGATATTTGCATCAATCCTGTGATTCAGAATTAGTTACATGCATCCACCGGTAAGTTAGAAAATGAAAGGTTTGGATGTGGCTTCTGATATGTAGCTTTTCAACTAGCTTTCTAGTTTCTTCATCTCTAAAGTAAGGGGGTTTGATTTCTGGGCCACTACAGCCCTTTGTAGCTTAAAAATTCTGTATTTCATATACAATGCAAGGAATACTAATAAGAGCTAATTTGGACTTTGTACCTTTTGTGGGATTCATACTTTTCCAAGTTATTTCTTGGGATTATCCAGGTTTGTTATGTGCTGAATCATTACCCCCGAAATTCATATGTTGAAGCCCTAACCCTCAGTATATCAGAATGTGGCCATATTTAGAAAGAAGGTCTTTAAAGGAGTAATTAAGTTAACATGGGTATGTTAGGTGAACCCTAATCCAATATGACTGGTGTCTTTAATAAGAAGAGATTGAAAGAGAGAGAGAAAGAGAGTGCACAAACAGATACATTGGAGACATAGAGAAATGACTACATGAACACGCAGTAAGAAGGTGGCCATCTGCAAGTCAGGGAGAGAGGCCTCAGTAAAAACCAAACCTGCTGACACCTTGATCTTAGGCCTCCAGCCTCCCAAATTGTGAGGAAATAAGTTTATGTTGGTTAAGTCAATCTGTGGTACATTATCCAGGCCCCAGAAAACTAATATATCATGTAATACATATGAAAATCCTATGAGTTTGGTACTGTTTTCTTATCCATACCTGTTGGTGAGGACACTGACTTTAGTGAGGTAAAGTGACTTGCCAAATTGATGCAGTTACCTCATGGTCTTAACTACTGTACCTTAATTGAGACACCGAAAGTGGAAATGAAGTAAAAAAGCAAGTATTTCACCTTATCAGAGCTAACATTTGTTGGACATTTGGCAGGATAATTGTATACACTTTGTAAGTATGCATTTATAATAACAATAGCCGTTAACTATTTCTGTGTAACAAATTATCATGAAACATAGTTGTTTCAAACAATAAACATTTCTTATCTCACAGGTTTCTTTGGTTCAGGAATCTAGTCACATCTTGGCTGGATGCCTCTTACTCAGGGTCTGTCCCAAAGTCACATTAAAAGTGTCAGCTGGGACTATAGTCCTCAAAGTCTCGATTGAGTCCAAGCTTATTTAAGTGGTTGTGGAAGGGATTTAATTCTTTGAAGATTATTGTACTGAGAGTCTCAGGTCCTTCTTGAGTGTTGGGAAGAGGTAGTTCTTTGCTATGTGTTCCTCTCCATGTGGCATCTCAACATGGCAGCTGGCTTCCATCAGAGCATGTGAGAAGAGGGAGGAGGGAGAGACAGAAGTCTCAGTCTTTGTGTAACCCAATCTCACAGGTGACATCCCATCACTTTTCCATATTCTATTCATTGGAAGCAAATCACTAGGTCTAGCCTACCTTCAAGGGGAAGGGATTACACAAGAGTGTGATTACCAGACAGTGTGGGTAGTGGTTGCCTATCACGAATGAGCAAAAAGAGGCATAGAAATGGTAAACAAGTTGCCCAAAGCCACACAGCTAGTAAGTGACAGAGTCAGGATTTGAACCGACTAATTAACTCCAGAGCCTGTGCTTTATGTGAAAATTACAACTTTGCATAGCAGATAAAATGTTATCAGCAAATATGTCTTAAAACTTCTTTAGACTAGAGGTGACAGGCCAAATCCAGAGTCACATTGCATTATGAAAAGTCAGTTACAGTATTTTGACAGCTGAGGGGTCCATTACTTATATCAGGGTCAGCAAAATATTTTTTGTAAAGAGTCATATAGAATTGTAAACATTGTGGGCCATATGGTTTCTGTTGCAGCTATTCAACTCTGTTGCTGTAGCATGAAAACAGCCATAGATATTAGTTAAATGAATGGGCCTGGCTGGGTCCCAGTACAATTTTATTTACAACAATAGGCAGCAGGCTGGTTTTAGTCTGCATACTATTGTGCGCTAACTCCTGGTCTGAGTCACTCTGGATACACAGATGAACCAAGGAATCCTTAATGTTGTAAAAGCTAGAGTTACTTGCTCTGTTGAGATCTCGCGAGTCACTGAGCCAAAAGATGGATCAGAAGTCATTTTGAAGCAGTCGAAATAGAAAAAGTTGGATGTGTTTTTCCATGGTCCCGATGCCAAGACACCCCTCAAATGCATTCAGTTATCAGTCCTTGTGCCTTGAACAACCTGGTTGAACCTGGTGGAAGAAACACTTACTTGCATTTCCCTTCGGGCTTTCATTCTGTTTGTTCTGGCTAATTATTTCTTCTTTCTGCTTGAGTCCTTTTCCCTTTTGGTCAACATCCGTATCCTATGCCCAGTATTTTTCAGGTTGTTGACAACTTTGCATAATAGCCAAGGCTTCCCTTGTGGTTCCCGTTGTATTCCCCCAGGTGAAGGGACCCCATTTTGCTCCCCCAGCTGAAGGGACCCCATGATCTCCGGAAGTTCTACCAACTTGTAAAGCTCCCCCATCCTTGAACGTGGATACTTGTGAACTCCAGGAGAAAGCCCGCATGGGGACCCATCATAGAACTTCCCTAAAATTAAGAGTGAGCCCTAGACTCTAGTAAGTTCTAATTTTGGAAGTCGTCTTTATTGCTACAGACAGGATACAGGACACAAGGGGGTGGAGTGCTTTGCCTCATTTGTTGGCGGAAGATCCAAGAATGGGAAGCTTCCAGCTTCTCTTCCTGCCAAGGGCAAACTGGTAGCAATGGGTAGCCTTAAAAATGATCCCCCCTAGACTTTTTAAATGCAGTTTAAATGTTAAATACTTATATCAGGGTCTCATCAAAAAAGTCAACCAGCAATTCTATTTCTGGTATGCTTTCTTTCTCACTGGAGAAATTTATCTGCCGGGGGGAAAAAAAATATTTTCAGCCTCTGCTTCAGCCTTTATATTCTAGTGCTGGCAACTGCTTTGGTAGTAATATGACCAACAGTTCCCTAGCTCTTTGCCTAGGGTATTGTTCGTCTTTTATACATATTTATTTTATTCTATTTTATTTATTTTGTGTCTTGGACCTTCTGACACTTAATATAACTTACCTTGATTATACTGCAGGTGGGACTCTCCCTGAGTCAATTTAAAAAATTAATGCATTTAATTTTAGCAGAAGTGTGCAACAAGACACCGGGTGACTCAGCTAAGTAAAAGAAGAGTTCCCAATTACACTTCTAAATCACATTGTGCTCTGAGTGCCCCTGTGGGGCTAAATCCTGCAGAAGTCAAGGGCAATTGAGGATTGCTGACTCAGTTTTCCCAAACTGTAAAATGGAGGGTGGGGGGTGATCTGTATTCAACACACCCTGAGGTTTCTAAACATTTAAAATTAATATTCACTACTCTTCCTAAAGTATAGTGTTTAGAGATGCGTAGCAATGAGTGAATCTCTTTTTTCTCCCCTTAGACAGTTTTCTGAATTCCATTTGGCGTCACCTGCTGTTTTATTACACATTTTCTTATCATTGCTTTTGTGAAATCAGGGTCTGTGGGATGTAGAAAAAATGACTAGTCATATCTCAAATTGTGGAATCCAGGGTGTACCCCAGCATTATTTTAAGATTATTTAAAAATGGAACAACTACGTGCCTTTCTTTTTTTCTCATAACGACACATTCTCATTAGAATGGATTTGTTTATCACATTTCTTTTTACGTTATAGTTTGTGACATGAGAATGAATTAGAGACCTTTTCAGAGGGACTTTTTAAAATGAGTAGATGATGCTTTCTCCCTTGTGCCATTTGTTAGTGTCATAGGGATGAAGAAAACAATTTAATAATGATTTTTCTGAGATACAGTCCTGGGAAGGGTGTGGATTATACTGTCAACAGGCCAGGTGTACTTTTCAAATTTCAAGGAGGAAACTGTTTAATTGAGATGAAGCATTGACTTGATCTATTTTGGTAGGGATGGTGATTTAGAGGCAGTTGACTTGGTCACTGAACGAGTCTCAAAAAATTTCTGGTCACTTGGTTGAAACAAGTTTGATTGGAACTAGGTTGGGATCTTTGAGTTCTGGAGCTGTAGGCAGGGAAATAAAAGAATGAATTCAGAGATAGGTGTGAGTTGATCATAGATGTTCTAAACTAGCAAAGAAAAAACCGCCTTCACTAAAAAATTTCAAAACATGCTGCTGACTGTTGCCTAGAATAAGCAACTGACATTGTATGGTAGGAATTGAAATTGGAACACAGAGATCATATGGGATTTTCTAAATAGAAGCCTCAAGATGGCTGAAATTGGAATTTAAGAAAGGAAGACAATAATGGATCTCAAAACTCTAGAGGTTCACTATGATCCAAAGAAATGTTGATAGTTGCAAAGGTATAAAAAGAAGTTTGGCCCATTATAGCTTGATGCCCAGATTGTGGTCTATGGACCAGGCACCATCAGTATCACCTGGGAGCTTATTAGAAATGCACAGTTTTGGGTCTCACCTGAGACCTACTACTGCCTTTGAACAGGATCCTGGGCTGATTTTGGTGACAGTTCAGGTTGAGAAGCACTGCTTCAAAGTAAGACATTACAAAGATGTACCTTTACCAACAATGCTTTGGTACCATAGGATTCCATTTCCTTCTCCACGCCTGGAACCACATTATTTGATTCTATGTTGAGTAATACTTGCATAAGCATCATAATGGAAACACTGTCTTACAATTTTCAGTTTGTGCTTAATATATAGGCAAAGCCTGCTTCACTTGAGATCAGCATTCTAGAACATAGTATAAAAGGTATAAAGCTTGGCAATTTAAATAGTACCCCCTCCCCCCAAAAGGATAGAGATGGGAAAGACAGGCAAAAAAAAAAAAGTAAGTAAAGGGAATAATTTTCTCATATTTATAGCAAGGAGTCAACAGATACTTGTTAAAGTTGAAAATCCAGGACACAGAATTTATTTGTCATATTTCAAGTCATAAAAGAAATAAATATAATAATATAATTAACAAAACTTGGGGAATGAGGCAGGGAGGGAGGGTGGAAGACAGTGTAAATGAAGCAAAATCTTCATCCTTCACAGTAAGGAGCTAACCGTTGCTATCCAGTGTTGATAAATCACAAGATAAAGGCAGTAGCATGTAGCAGATATGGATGACATTAGAAAAATCCAATGTCATACTATTTTATTCCTTCAAATCTAATTAAATAAAACTCCAATCTCTACTCTGCCAATTTGGCAAGAATTCAATCAGAGGATTAGAGATTATCCTCCCCACCTACGCCCATGTAGTTTGAGATTAGGTGGAGCCCACCCTCTTTTTGCTCTGGGACACGTGGCTAGACTGTGTTTCCCAGGCTCCTTAGCAAATGGCTATGGCCGTGTCCCTGAGTTCTGGCTATTGAGACATGAGTGGAAGTGATGTGTGTTGCTTCCATGCCAGTTCCCTTCATTCTTTTTCCCCTCTCTGCTGGTTGAATCAAGAGGTCACCGAGGTCTGAGAGGAGAGTAGACCCATAAGAGGGAAGGAGCTTGGGTCCCTAAGTGTTCATGTAGAATGCCGATTAGAGCTTCCAGAAAGACTTTATTTGAGCAAGCAATAACAAACTTCTATCTTTTGACCTCAGAAATAGTACAGTTATTTTATCATTAGATTAGCCTATTTGAATAACCCCAAATCAAGGGGGTGTTATTCAAAGCTGAATTTTTGAGGAGTAGCTCTTGCCTCCCCCCGCAAGTCATTGTGGTCCCTTGATGTCAGACATTTTGCTGTTTTTATGCCATGCTGGGGTATGGACATTTTTGCTGAGGTTGAGAAGCCCATGGACTGGGGTCTCATCTATGAAGGGAAAACCTGAGTACTGAATTCCTACTGTGGGAAGCCCGGATAGAAAATGGAGGAAGGAGCATCCTTCACTTCATGCTCTATTGCATGCGTTAAAAAAAATCAATTGCATATGATATTTTATTGGATTATCATTAAAAATACTTCTCTTGTCCCTCATCACTGTCATACTCTGAAGTTGAAAGAAGTCCAACAACAAGGACGTAGATTTATGAGCTGTAAATGGCAATGAGGGGTTGAGATTCTGATTATAGCTTAAAGTTTTCATCCGGAAGAAGTTCAACAACGAAGGTCAAATAAGCAAATTGCAACTTGCAGAAGGATTGTACAAGAAGGGGCCTCGTCTGAGAAGGTCCCTTTACTTCTCTGAGCATCAGCCTCCTACCCTAATGGTCAGGCCACCGCTTGCCTCACCTCTCCCAGGGTTGTCATGAGGATCCAATTCAATGAAATTTGTAGAAAATTTGCTTGGGACTTAACAAGAAATCGACATAAAAATAGAGACACAGAAATAAAAACCATACTTCCACTCACATAGAACATAATCTTTATGGATGGGGAAGGAAGACATATACAAAAGAAAATAAGTCTACATATTTAAAAGAATTTTAAAAACTGAAATATGATCTTAAGATGTTACTAATTTTCTCTAACATCATCTAACTTTCTAGTTATTAGGGAGCTAGAAATATATTCTTTTTTTTTTTAAAGTTTTTGTTTATTTAATTTGAGAGAGAGAAAGGGAGAGCATGATTGGAGGAAGGGCAGAGAGAGGGAGACAGGGAATCCCAAGCAACCTCTGCACCGTCAGCATGGAGTGTGATGAGGGGTTCGAACCCATGAACTGTGAGATCATGACCCGAGCCTAGATCAAGAGTTAAGACACTTAACCAACTGAGCCACCCAGGTGCCCCAGAAATATATACATATACACACATATATATGTATGTATATGTATATATTTAATTTTTTTAATGTTTATTTTTGAAGAGAGACAGAGCGTGAGCGGGGGAGGGGCAGAGAGCGAGGGAGACACAGGATTCGAAGCAGGCTCCAGGCTCTGAGCTGTCAGCACAGAGCCCCCACACGGGGCTCAAACCCACAAACCGTGAGATCATGACCTGAGTCGAAGTCGGATGCTCAACCGAATGAGCCACCCAGGTGCCGCTAGAAATATATTTTTTAATTATGGGTTCATGTAAATCTCCTAGTTTCATAATCAGATTAAAAAAAAAAAAAGTTGCTGCAATTCTGGCTGCTCCCAGAATGAACAAATAGTTCAGGAATGAAATTCTCTTGAGGATAAAGGGAGAAACGTGTTAGTCACATTTTTAGAATCCATGTGTTGGAAGCAGCTGCCACTTTGTCCCCCTCTACTCTCCTCAGTTCAAAATGAGTTCTTCTTCCTTTCCAATTTAGGGGAAAGATTTAATCTTGAAATTGTGTTCTCATTTACTCACTGGAAGAGGCAGAAAAAAAATCACTCTTTTGCCCTTTTAGGGCCTTATCTTCTCCTTCAGGTTGGTATCCCTTGAACACTTTTTTATTTTCAATACACCAGACCTATGATGTTGGGTCTTCATGTGCATTAACTGATTTGACGTCATTCAAAATGAAGTCTGGAATGCAGCACGATGCGAGATGGGGTTGCCCCGTGTGTCGTGTTAAGCAACATGCTCTTTCTTTTCTAGGCATTGACGTGCTTTGGAAAGTTTTTGGGACTTATTTGTTAGGGAGATGCAAAGCATCTTCATTAGAGAGATGCGAAGTTTCATCCCCAACAGGCCCTGAGGATAGTGACTTAAAGACTCTGGGGTGTGGGTTTACTCTCATTTGACACGTTCAGGGGCAGCTTGTTCTGTGTGATCCTTTAGGGTCTGAGCTCTCGCGAAGCCATTCCTTTTTCAGACCCTGAGCGTTGTCTTCTGCACGCTCAGAGCTGTGTGACTGCCGCATTCTGGGTGCCAGTGAAGAGGAAGAGGAGGGAGAATGTGGGGAAAGTTCGTCGTTGTCTGAAGTCTCAGACATGCCATGGCTTCTCACTTCCCTGCAACAATAACAGAACCTGGTGGTCACAGGGAACCACAGTCTGGCTGGATAGTCAAGACCTGGCCGCAATTTTGGTGCGACGTTGGTGGACAACACATCATCTCTACCACAACAGGAAAATCATCAGATGCACGCCTTAGAAAGAAAATTCTGATTTTTGCTTTTTTGTCTTCTGGGTAGTACCTAGCACAGAGCCATGTGGTGGGCATTCCATCCGTAATTTTGGTTCATTAATTGGCTAATAGATTGATAAACCCAGGATGAGACTTGAAGGCCATCTCATTTACTTGAGGTGGTGTGTAAAGATCCACAGATGGCCCCTGCCCAATGATGCCTTCCTCAACACGACACAGGAAAGAGGCTTGTGGAAGTCTGCCCGATTCTGTTTGTGGCATGTCTGGGAATTTATAGCCCTCCTGAGACAAAAGGGGAAGATTCAAGACCCCAGATCAAAAGGCTGGGAACTGATCCAAGATGCCATTCTACCTACAGCCAGAGAGCAGCTAACAACAGCTGTTATGTTACTTTTATACCGTCACGATTTGTCGAGAGGGATTGTATGTGAAAGTCAAAATAAGGCATTCTTTTCCTTCCTTCCTTCCTTCCTTCCTTCCTTCCTTCCTTCCTTCCTTCCTTCCTTCCTTCTAAAGGTGAACCACAAGAGTGGTGCTGGCCAGAAGCCTGCCGTGGTGGATAGGAACATGTTGTTGCTAATATTGTTCAGAACAGCCTTCCGGTGGTAGTAACATAAAGTTGACTTCTAGTCAGTTTCGTCTTGTTTTCATTGCTTTAAAATTCTCTGTAAATAATGCACCACGTTACTGCCTGTACCAGAGTAGACTTCCCACATCTCTCCTAGTCCTTGGTATGTCACTCCCTTCCTTCTTCCTTCTTTCTTGTTTTACCATTTCTCCTCTCTTTACAGCAAAGCTCTTTGAAGATGTGCCTATTCTCACCATCTCCTCTTTTCTTTTCCCATTTTCTCCTAAAGCCCCACTGGTCAGACTTTTGCTCCAACCAATTCATCCACTTAGGTCTTGTCAAGGTCACCAGTGACCTCACCTTTACTGGATTCGACTGTCAGTGCTCAGTTCTTGTCTTACTTGACTGACCTGCAACATTTGTCATGTGTGCTCACTTCTTTCTCCTGGAAATTTTTGCTTGCTTCCATGACCCCGTCTTTTCCTGGGAGCACCTAGCGGGGCTGTCTTTAATATCTTTTTTCTTCGTGATTTCCATATGTTGGACTGTTCCAGGACTCAGTTCTTGGTCATCTTTTTTCCCCATCTACACTCACTGCCTTGGTGATCTTATCAAGTCTAAGGACTTTAAATATCAAATATAACCTGGCATCTCTTTAAAAAATTTTTTTTAATGTTTATTTATTTTTGACAGAGAGAGAGAGAGACAGAGCATGAGCGGGCGAGGGGCAGAGAGAAAGGGAGACACAGAATCCGAAGCAGGCTCCAGGCTCTGAGCTGTCAGCACAGAGCCCGACGCGGGGCTCGAACTCACAGACCTCGAGATCATGACCTGAGCCGAGGTCGGATGCTCCACCGACTGAGCCACCCAGGCATCCCTAACCTGGCAACTCTTAAGTTTCAACCTCTAACCCAGACTTCTCCTAGTACTCCAGATTCATGCATCCAATTCTTCCACGTACATCTTCATTGAACAGGCACCTCAAACATTATATGTCCACATCCTGACTCACCTTCCCTCTACAATTCTCCTTTGACTGTCTTCCCATCTGAGTTAATGGTAACTCTATTGCCCAGGCAACGATAGAAAAGAATCACCTGCAACTCTTCTTTTTTTCCCATACCTGTATCTAGCTGTTTGGAAAGTTCTGGAGGATCTTTTTGGAAAATGCGCCAAGAATGTGACAGCTCCTACCATCTACACTGCCATTATCAAACCAACCTTATCTTTCATCTTTCAACAATAAGTTACAATAGCATTGTAGATGGTTTCTGGACCCCGTCCTTTTCTCCTACATCGTGTCTATACACAGAAGTGAGGGTGCGGAAGTCAGACCACATCAATCTTCTGCTCAAAACTTTCCCTTGGTTTTGCTTTTTCCTCAGTAGAATTGTCAAAACTCTTCAAGCTGCCCCCCACCATACCTTTCCAATCTCATTTCCCAAATCTTTTTCCCTCCGTCCCTGTTACAACCATACTTGCCTCCTTTTTGTTTCTTTAGTGCCGCAGGCATTTGTACTGGCCGTTCTCATTCACATCAGTGATCTTCTTTCAGACATCTATATGACTTGCTTGCTCAACTTTTCACAACTCCACTCAAATGTCATCTCGGGGAAAACGTTCATCGCACTATAAAAACTGACGTTTCCCATCTTTCTCTGTTTCTGTAGTATAGTCCTTACTTTGCTAATTTTTCATATTTATTATATCTTTTGCCCACTAGAATGTAAGGCCCTCCATGAGGGCAGGGATTTTTGACCCTGTGTCCCTAGTGCCTAAACCATGCCTGGCATATGGCAGGAGCTCTGTAAATGTTAAATAAACGAATGAATGGTGCTCCTGCCCCCTGTCCCTTTCCAATTCTTTGTTTTCCCCCAGGACTTTCCCCCCAATTATGACTTGGTAATTTTACTCTTGCCGAATGTGTTTGATACTTTCTGTTCACCATCCATTCATCTATCTGTCTCTACAACAAATATTTACTGAGCATATTCTTTGCATACTGAACTATGCTAACAATCTAAAGTGAGTAAGAAATGGTTTCCTTCTTCAAGCTCATTTCCTGTGGATGCCGGTAGACATCTTGGGTTTAACCTTGGCTGCTGAGTAGTGTGACTGACAGACAGTGGACTGAGTCCAGCATCTCCTTATAATTGTCTGGGGCCATGGCCACTAGTGGGGGTGCAAGAGCTTATGGCTGGGTTGGGGAAAAGGGATGAGAACCATTTGTTTCTTTAGGACACATGTGATCTGCTGATTTGAGGCCTCATCATCATTGTCCAGGACCTTGGGCTGAGTAGAAAAGATGACAGGGACTCCCTTACATTTTTCGTCAGGTCAGGTAACCTTGCGTGTGCCCCTGCTGGAGGTGGGGCTTTGGGGGAACAACATGAAGAGACCCTTGTGTAGCACAAGAAGACATTGCTATTCCCTGAACCTCACGTGCTGTGGGGTTGATAAAGCCCAGGCTAAAAATGATGACTTCTGTCATGACTTTGGTTATTGGACGTCATTTCTCACCTGCCCAGCTCTGACTCATCCCTGGAGGCCAAGGGGTCTGCGCTATGTGGACTGGGCTGGGAAGCATCCTGCAGGGTCAATCGCCCCCCTGCCTCTTCATCTGAAAATCCCCATCCACAGGCCAGCTCCTGATTCCTAGGGAAGGAATGTGAGCTTTGGAATTAAATAAACCTAGGATTGTTTCCTGGCTTTGCCACTGTCTAACTGGTCTTGAGCAAGTTAACTTGTTTTCTTTGAGCCTCAGTTTCTCCATCTATAAAATGACAATAGTAACAGCTGCTTTACCGTATTGCTGAGAGGATTCAATGACTTAATGCTTGCAAAGCCCTTGCTTCGAGACCTGACATGTAGCAATCATGAACTATATAATGATGATGATTATTAGCGGAGAAGTCAGTCTTATTTTACTGATTTGAAAAGTTAATTGTTTCTGTTGTGCCAATTACTTTTGGAGAGTGTCTCAGAGGCACAAATTTGAAAATATTATTATTGCCACAAAATGAAACAACAACACGGCCTCCTAACAGGCTCCCAAGACTGATGCTGATTTCTTTTTAAGTTTATTTATTTTGAGCGGTGGGGAGGGGCATAAAGAGAGGGAGAGAGAGAGAACCCCAGGCCGACTCCACCCTGTCAGCCCTGATGAGGGGCTCGAACTCATGAACCGTGCCATGATGACCTGAGCTGAAGTCGGGCACTTAACCGACTGAGGCCCCCAGGCACCCCTGATGCTGATTTTGAATCACTGTGGCTGTGAAAAGGAAAGAGAGGGGCCAGCAGAACCTTTATTCTCTTGTCGCCCAACACCCCCCCCCCCCCCAAGGCGGGAAGTTTCTGGCATCTGGCTAAGGAAAGGAGCATGTCTGCTGGCCTCTGTTCTCCTCACACTACTCTTGCCCTCCCCAGATGCCTTCAGCTGCTTTGCACACTTAGGGGACAGTTTCTGGGCATCATGCTCTATTTATAGTGCCAGTTCCCCAAATGGGCTGAGACATCTGAGTAGAGGCCAATCCCTGCAAAAGCAGCTTTTTTGATTTACTTATTTACTTAATTGCTAAGCTGGATCTCTGGAGGAAAGTGATAGGTATAATGATTTCTACGGCACAGGGGCACATCTGCTCTCACTGTGCCTTTCTCCGGTTTAGAGGGCATTACTACCCAGGAATCCTGTGCCCTGGCTTCAGAGGACAAGGAGGAGGAAGACCGTGGGAACCTTCCCATCTCCTCACCTACCCTTCTTCCAGTCATCAGCATCTTCCACTCTAGCTTGTAGCAACATTGGCTTTGAAATGGTGCAGTGACTTGCCAGAGACCAGAAATTGTTTTGCGTTTTATTTTGTGTTACTTACCCGGAAAGCTTGCTCGAGGTAGCGTGATATGGTAGACCGTTTTGTACAGTTAACATACTGGGGCACTGACTCAATTCCAGTTCTACTGTTTTCCAGCTGTGTTTCCTTGGGCAAGATGCTCCACATCTCAGAGCTCCAGTGACCATTTGCGCCTTCAGGATTGTTTAAGGATTAAGTAAGACGGCTTACTAAAGACCTCAAGAAACATTAGCTACTTTCTGCTACTGCTCTATGCCCTTCTGTAATACCAAATTTCTTTCAAGGGGAGGAAACACAGCTAGGCTACAATAAGGGCAGCAGAGAGGAGAGGACGAAATCAATGCAGGTGTTATATTAGTTTCCTAGAGCTCCTGTTACAAATTGCCACAAGCTGGTGGCTTTAAACAACAGACATTTATTGTTTTACAGGTTTGGAGGTTAGAAGTCCAAGATCAAGGTGTCAGCATGCCATGCTGTCTCTGCGGGCTCTAGGGGGAGAATCTTCCTTTGCTTCTTCTAGTTTCTGGTGTTTGCCGACAATCCTTGGTGTCCCTTAGCTTATAGGTGTGTCACTCCAGTCACATGGCCGTCTTGTCTTCGTGGGTCTGCACACTATCTTCCTGCTATGTGTGTCTCTCTTTATGTCCAAATTACCCTTTCTTATAAGTACGCTAGTCATGATGGATTAGGACCCCAGTGACCTCATCATAACTTGATCACCTACAAAGCTCCTGTGTCCAGAGAAGGTGACATTTGTAGGTTCTGAGAGTTAGGACTTCATTATATCTTTGTAGAGGACACAAAGGTATAATATACCATTATACAGTAGTCTCCCCTTATCTGTGGTTTTGCTTTCTGGGGTTTCAGTTACCCACAGTCAACCGAGGTGCAGAAGCAGGTGATACTCCGGACATATTGTCTGAATGTTATGTCACAACGCCTGCATTATTCACCTCCCTGCACCTCATCACATAGGCATTTTATCATCTCACATCATCGTCAGAAGGGAGACTGCAGTACAATAAAAATGTTTGAGAAAGAGACCACATTCACGTGATTTCTATTACAGTATATAGTTATAGTTGTTCCATTTTAATATTTGTTATTGTTGTTACTCTCTTACTGTGCCCAACATAAATTAAACTTTATCATAAGTATGTCTGTATAGGAAGAAACATAGTATATATAGGGTTCAGTACTATTCATGGGTTCAGGCATTGACGGGGTAGGGGTCTTGGAACATATCCCCACAGATAAGGGGGGACTATAGTTATTTCATTGCCTTTGTTTTGTTTCCAGAGTAATGTAACCTTCTTTTTTGACTACTCTCTTACCCTTGGAAGTGGTTTTTATTTGCTTTTTTATGGGAGGTAAGGAGACTAACCCTTTAATTCGACTATTCTATTTCATAATGTCTCCCTCTCTCTCCCTTATCTATCTATCTATCTATCTATCTATCTATCATCTATCATTCATCCATATCTATCTATATATGTATATGTCTATGTTTCTATGTATCTATCTATCAATCATCTAGCTATCTATCTAAATATAAATTTCTTTTTTCCCTTGGGACTTTTCTCTTTTTCACTGCTGACAGATATATGTATGAACTTTATGAAAGATTAACATGTATTAGACTCAACTTACTGGAGGGTGAAAAGACACTAGAAGTAATAATGAAAGTTAATTCCACTGGAGAAAAATATGCTTTCCTTAAATAGTGAAAGATTCTTTTCATTTACAATATTGTTTCCCGGTGAAAGGAACAGCTCTATCAGTTGAAACAATGTCACTTGTGAAGCAGATCTTTCGACAACATTTGCTGCGCCCGCCAATGACATCGGTATATACACAGCAAATCATTTCAATTTACCAACTGTTCCGAAATTATCTGACCAAACCGAAAGCATTAATCCGAATCCTGTTACAAATGGACACTGAAATAGGGTCATGAACCTTGGGGAAGATGAGGAAGAATCCTCTTCTCTCTGATTTGGAATGGCCTCTTTTATCATTGTTCGGTGTTTTTTCCTCTTTTTATTTGTAACTAATGGCATACCGCAGTTCAGGTCTGCTGGTCTTAATCTACAAACGAGGCCATTAGCAGCCCCAGTCTGCATGATGGCAGACCAATTAAAATTAGGAGATTAAAGAGTAATGTTCCTTGCCTGAGACCCGTTTGCATACCAATGACAATTTCTCCAGCTATTGAATGAAGAAAGACTTAAACAGCAGTGAATATCATTACCTTTAGGGGACACTGAAGAGTGGGAGGGGGGTCAGTCTGCTAAAAAACAGGGAATGAAAAGCCAGAGACAGAGGTTTTAATACTTGTTCTGCTGTTTAACATTTATCCGTTTATTTTGACTTTCAGCACATATTAAAACTCCATCTAAATTAGAAGCAGGTCAGGCTGAGGGAACAGTCGAATTCCACATTTCCCCTTTCCAAATGGAACCTCAGAGTTCTAGGTTTTCTCTTTGTGAGATAAGAACAAAAGCCTCTAGCCCTGTAGAGGGTGCAGTGAAGGGGAAGAACTGGTGCCCTGTGTGAGAGAAGTTCAGGATTCAATCTTGGAATTTTTACGGAAGCTATGAAAAAGGAATCAGAAACCAGAAATGGGAATTCACTCAATTCAGCTTCAAAAGCGGAACTTTTAATGGAGGTTGAACCCATATCAATCTAAGGCCCTGAGGTGCTGGGTCTCAATATCCAGTCATTTATTTCCAGTCGTTTCTATACATCAGGACGGTCTAGGATCCAAAATATATTATATAAGAATTATTTGCTTGGATCTCTTGAAGACGATTTAAAATAATCTTATTTGTAAACCATAACCACATTTTCACAAATCCTCTATTTTTCTTGACCCAAACCCTCTCCAGACTCTTTCACTTTAACAAACTCTCTCTAGAACACTTCCTGGCACCCAGTGCTTCCAGAATTTTTTTCTCTCTTGGTCTGTGTTCTCTGACATTTTTTTTTTTTTTTCCCTTTCGGATTCAAGCAAGAATTCCTCCCAATTTCCTCTCATGTTGTCAGAATTTCACCGATGCTTTCAATTTAAAAGAAAAATAGTTAGCAAAGAGATAAAATTCCTTGAAGTACAGAGGAGGGAAGGTAATCAGAAGAGACAGGGGTGATAAAAGGGAATGGCTAGGGGCATCCTTATGTTAATCCTTCTCATCTCTGATGCCCCTGGGTCGCCAGGAAGCACTCAGGAACTGGAACAATGTCAGGCAACTACTGTTTCAATCTCTTTCGTTCTTGGGCATATGGTCTATCATCTGTGCTAGAGATCTGCTTGGTTTTTATCTGATGCAAGTCCAGATTCTCTGCCATTCATCTGCCTGCATATGGTTCTTCACAATGGACCACCTCAAAATGGTGGCCTCAGCCCTCAGGTTTTGATATGCCCCGATTCGAGAGACCCCCCGAAAACAAACCACCAGAGTCCAGAGCCAAAGCCAAGCGGCAAGGGTCGTTTGTTGCAGGTTCGAACCCGGTCCTCCGCGCACTCGTCGCCGGTGACGCAAGAGGCCCTGAGCAAGGATCTTACAGCTTCTTTTATAGACAGGCACAAACAAGTTAGGGATTTTTTTGAGGTTACAGAGTTGTTATAGGCTGACATTTAAATTTGAACGCTCAGCAGAACTTGATTGGTTCCCGCCTTTATTTCAAACCATTCAGCAGAACTTGATTGGTTCCTGCCTTTTTGTCAGACTACGACCGGGCACGCCCTGGCTGGTTTCGGGAACGGCGGGGGAAGGGAAAGATTTTTCTTTGCAGTTGTGAGTACACCTGGTAACTTTTCTCTTAGCCTCTCAGTTTTCATAAACTTTTAGAATGAATTGCCTTAATTAATTCCCAAGAGAGGGAAATGCAGTATCAGTGTGGTTCAGGCATTCACCTCTGGTCCAATAAGCTATGGTCAAACGAGCAGGGATCATGTGGCATGTGCATTAGGACGTGGCTTGGCAAGGGGGAAGAAGGTGTCAGGGAAGTTAAGTAACGTGGTACGCCCAGTCCAGAGGATATACTTAAATTTCTGTAACGTATTGCGGTCATTTTAGACATCAGTTCATTGGGCTTTATACTAGATCCTGATTCTATACTGACTACATTTGGACACAGACACCTGGTTTACTTGAATTGGACTTAAGAGTCTGTTTGGAAGTTTCTGTAACTCAGGAATAGGTGACCGGCCGCTATTCTCCAAGATTCTCAAAACCCCTTGTGACAAGTGCAGGGAATTCATCCTTGGAGGAAACTCTTGGCAGGAGAAGACAGGGTTAGTACGGTTAGAGTAGTACCTAAAATCAGGGGAAGCTTCAAGCTGATGATTTGATCTCTATTGATCTGGCAAACCTTTCCGTGTAGCCTATCAAGAAAGCATAATTCTCAAACTGTAATCATCAACTTATTGAACTAACCTCAACTTAGTTATGATATGGGTACCTTAAATTCAATAGGTCACAAGTAATATTCTGAATTCCCTTTCACACCCAAACTGAAAACCAAAACTGAAAACACTTCTATTCTGCATTTATCCATATGATTAATGCTATCTAATTATCCAAGATAGAAAGTGATAAAAGCAGTCAGAAAGTGATTATCCAAGATCAAGTGATGGTGACGACAATGAATTTTGCTTGGACCATTGCAGTGGCCCCTTAACTTTTTCATCTGCAAGTGCTGCTTCTTTGTAATCCATTTGTAACAGGGACCAGAATTATCTGAAATTAAAGAATAAAAATTCGATGTCTCCTTGTTTTCTAAAGAACGGTGTTAAAATTGCTTTGAAAAAGCCCTTCATTGACTTCACCCTAACCTACCTTCAGAGCCTCTTAAATGTCATCACCTTTTCTCCTCATATTTTCACTAATTGCAATATCCCCAGAGCTCAGAACAATGCCTGGGACATGTAGGCACTGAATAAACGTTGTTTAACAAATTCCTTTTCACTGTTGCCATTGTCATCCTCTTTCCTTTGAAACTGATCTTTTTGTTTATATCAGTCTGTGAGTCCTTTTGTTCTTCTCTTAATTCTAAATATGTTTACGTTGGTGCATGTTCTTCCTGTTTCTCAAGTCCACATATGGGTGCACCTTTACTTCCGACACTATGCTAGAACCCCAATAAAAAAGTATTTGAGTCTTTAGATTTGTGTTACTTTTGGCAAGTAAAGGTCAGAAATACAGACACCTACTGGTTTCAGTAAGAAGGACCCTGAGGCTCAGGCTAGGAGGGCTGGGTTGCACCACTGATGGATGAGAGAGTGGAACATTTGTCTGAGCATTTCATGATCTAGCCTTTACTAAAGTTCACCTGCTGCAGTTACCTTGGCTGGTCTCCATTCCCCTGTCTTGTTTTTAATCTGTTACTGTGGTTTCTGTGCCTGCTAAACTTGTTCTCAACATGATGGTCATCTTGCTGGCACAAGGGGGGGGGGTGATTTTTCTCCCCCCCTCAGTGCTAACTTTATTCTCTCGGTTAGTTTCTTGTAGAGCTCTAAGGGTGACAATCATTTGACTTGATTACCAAGAGATCAGACTTACTTTTTCATTTCCTTAGAGCTCCCACTATAAGAATCTCAATTCCTGTCTCTGGCACGGGCGTGCGGGGGACAAAGAATCTCTTCTTGACCCAACTTTAGGTTTGTTCCTCTGAACCCTCTTGTTAACTAGACCTTGGCCTTTGGAGGTCTGTGTCCGTCTTTGCATCATCCAATTTCAGCAAAAATTCTGATAAGTGAGAATAAAGAGAATCTCCCATCCTTGCTATTGGATCACAGTATCTGATTATCTGATCAAATTCCTCAACCTGTATGATTCCTCAGGTGACATCGATCACTCTGGTCTGCCTTTACCAAGAATCCTATCAAGTCTATTTAACCAGAGTCCCCCTCATCCCTAATAAGTCGCTCTTAGTAATTTTCTATCCACAGACACTCCTTTGAGAATGACCTTCACAAGTGTACTAGCCTGACTTTCAGGGAACTTGCTCCTTTTGCCAGGAATGTGGGGAGCCAGACACACTGGAACTGTGTCCTCAGGAACATATCACCTTGGCTGTGATTCAGGGCCAGCTTCCTGATTTCTTCTACCCCCACTCATATGAGGCCAGGGACATGCATCGAATTCTGTCACCGTAAATAAGCCCTAATATTTCCACAACCATATTTGCAACGGCAAATCCAAAGCAGAAGGAAGCCCTCCACCTCATGCTCGCCTTCTAAAAGTTCATGACAGCGCTTCTAATTTAGTAAAACTAGTTTATATCCAAAATCGCTCTTCAAGGTGGTGGTGGTGGGGGGGGGGGGTCTAGGGAATGTAGCTTTTAGCTGTCTGCAGTATAAGAAGGACATTGGAATGAATGGTGAATGAGCTAATACATGAGGGCATGTCATAAGATAATGTCAAATATCAGGATTACAATGCTGGTTCTCACTTGGATTCCAGAATTCCAAAGGTAGGCTGTATTCTTTGCAAGTGGAAGTGTTATGTCCCATGGGACCTCATCTCTGAGCTATGGCCGAATGGGCCAGTGACGAATCTCTAAGCCAAGGCCAGTGAATTCATTGTTTTACAAGTAGCTAATCAAAATCTTTGTGTTGGGCTTTTGAACGAAGACACACAGAGGGAGGTTTAACTAGGAGTCCCAGTCTACCAGAACAAAGGCTGAGGTCCCTATTACAGGTCATGTGTAATGAGTAAACAGAGAAGCTTAGGCGGAGAAACAAAGAGAACAGAGTACGTAAACAGAGATAGAGAGAGGTCCCGAGAAACAGAAAAGGAAGACTCTGTTTCTGAATGTACAAGTTGCAAAGAGGACTGAATGTATTTAATTTCCGGCCTTTGGATGCTCAAAGAATGCCTCTTGGATCCTTGTAGTAACCCCCTCCCCATTTTTCTTGAGCTAGTTTGAGTTTCTGTTCCTCACAATAGAAAGTTGATTTGAGTAAAAGTGTACAACCTTTGGATTACATTTATTTAAACATTAGTCTTGTGTTGGGGGAAAACTGCTTATGTGTATTATCATCCTCGATTTTCCAGCTTCTTGTCTCTTTACTCCCAAAGAGAGGGGAGGTCATTGTTGACCAAGAGAAATGTTCGGCCAATCTACATTAGTGACATATGTAGACACCACAGAGCCCAGATGATGGAGAAAGTTTTGGGCCATTTGAAAAATTCACCCCTGGTAGCAGATGCAGGTGAGGGAAAAGTATAGAGAAAGGCAGAGGAAAGATTGGTGCCTGGGTGGATTACAATGGCTTTGAAGGACTTTGTAACAACTTCGGTAGTTGTGCTCTTTTTCTTTGAATGGAGTGTTCTGATTGAACCACATGGGTCTGCGGATTTATAAGAGCTGTATCCACGGAGGTCACATGCTTTTATGGAAACATTTCTGGTATATTTTGGCTCTAGGTTAATACTGGGAGGTAATATTTACACACACAAACACACACACATGCACACTCATGCATGTACCTCAGTGTTCCTTTGAAGGTAACAAGAGTATTTGGGAAGTCCCCTACCCTTCCCCTTCATCCGTGAAACATTCACGTCACATTGCTTTGATGACAGATTGTGGGGAGCATTTGTCTAGAAGGTGTTTTGTGGTCTGTCTACAATAATGTAGACTGTACTGCAAGAGATGTCCAGTTCAGATCACTAAACTCAGCTTGTCCATAAACATGATTAAGTTCCATAATAATCATGAAAACAACATTTTCAGTAGGAGTTAACTGTGGCTTGGATAGGTATAAATGTTAGTGACTGGAACAGATGAGCATATCCTTTTAAGATAAATGCTTGTATGAACAACGATCAAGTACATTTAAAAACCATTTCATGGGGAATTTTTTTCACTGACTCATTGCCTGGTTTTAACTACATGTAAAAAACTACTTTAACCTGCACCTTGCAAATGGTCATTGGGAATGGTTCGTGGTCCTTTGCTTGGCAGAGAGACAATGTGTTTTGAAATAAAAAACAAAAAAGCAAAAATCAAAACAACCTGATTCCTCCCTCTTCTGTGTGGAGCGCACTGTATATCTAAAAATGCAAACCCTTCTTTGTTTTTCAGGGCAAATAACATATTTATGCCCATCTGTAGTATCAATTGCAAAGAAATCTCTGCTGGGAGAAGGGATTTCAAAAGCGTTTCTGGAACGCTAAAGGTAGAGGTATTATTCACCTCTTCAAGTTCAAGTTGTGGTCTTTCCCAACCTGACGTGCTGCTGAGTTTGGTTCAAGAAACAAGAGAGCTGAGTGTTGGGAATAACACTTTGTATGGACAATTAGTTCTTTTGAAATGGCAATGGAAGCAGCATAGCAAGGTGTTTATTTTTTATTTGTATTACTATGATTATTATTATTTTTTTAATGTTTGTTTATTTTTGAGAGAGAGAGAATGCGTGCAAGCAGGGGGAGGGGCAGAGAGAGAGGGAGACACAGAATCTGAAGCAGGCTCCAGGCTCTGAGCTGTCAGCACAGAACCCGACATGGGGCTTGAATCACGAATGGTGAGATCATGACCTGAGCTGAAGTCCGACGCTTAACCGACTGAGTCACCCAGGCGCCCCTGTATTATTATTTTTTTTTTAAGAATTTTTTTAATGTTTATTTATCATTGAGAGAAAGAGAGAGGGAGACAGAGTAGGAGTGGGGGAGGAGCAGAGAGAGAGGGAGTCACAGAATCTGAAACAGGATCCAGGCTCTGAGCTGTCAGCACAGAGCCCGATGCAAGGCTCAAACCCACAAGCCCCGAGATCATGACCTTGAGCCAGTATCAGACGCTCAGCCAACCGAGCCACCCAGGTGCACCCCCCGCCCTGTATTATTATTTTTAACATAGAAAATGTCATTGGCAGCTGAATTTCCAGGGACGGGGAAGAGCCCGTGCCAAATATTCTGCATCTGTACCCACTAAGATTTGCTAAGGTTTGTATCTGGTGTTGTGGTGGTTTTACAAATGGCTTCAAACTACCTTAATTTAGTCACTTTGGCAGCTGTGCTGTTTTTTCTTGAATGGGGTGTTCTGATTGAACTGTACGTAGCTCTAGATTTATAATGGCCAAATCTACAAAAACTGTAATGCTTCCAACTGTTTCATTTTTTTTTTCTATTAGCCAAGTTGCTGGTAGAGAATACAAATTTCAAGCGGTATCTTGAAGATGGTTTAATGATGGGCTATTTACAGACAGGTGGTCAGGGTTAATGGTCCCGAGTGAGACTGAATACTTCAGGACTAACAAGGAGGACCTGTTGTGCCCCCGGCCTTGAGGGCCGGGTTGGAGTTCCCAGATCCTGGGATAGCTGTTGAGCAAGCCCTGGCCTGACCCACAGGCTGCACGACCCGGACCCCAGGAAGACCTAAAAGGAAGTTTCTGGAAGAAGCTAAACTCCAGGGCCAGGCAAAGATTCCAAACCAATGAGATAGTCTGGACGGAATTAGAAGAGAGTTGAAAACAAGGTAGGCTAGGAAGGGATAGAGTTTGGACATTTTATTTCAATTGTAAGGCGGGAGGGGTTTCTGTGGAGAATTTCTTGGTCCTTATGGAATAGAAATGGTGAATGCTGATAGGATGCCTGTAGCCAGTCCTGTTGTTAATGAAAGAATCAAGCAGGTTTGGACAGGAAGTGATTGAAATTAAGCAAGTCTTATTTTTTTTTAATAATTTTATTTTTTTAAATGTTTTTTTATTTGAGACAGAGAGAGAGCATGTGCACACGCATGAGAGAGAGCAAGTTGGGGAGGGGCAGAGAGTGAGAGAGAGGGAGATTGAGAATCCCAAGCCGGTTGCATGCTGTTAGCACAGTCCTAGGCGGGGTTCGAACTCACAAGCTGCGAGATCGTGACCTGAGCTGAAATCAGGATTCGGGTGCTTAACTGAGTCACCCAGGCGCCCCAACCAAGTCTTCTTATTACAAATTCGGTTGAACAGGATGTCTCACATCTTGCTCGGCAGTGTGCCTATAATTTCTTGTTCTGGATCCATTTTGATGGCCTGCTTTGATTCTCCAGTTTTTGTCCCGCATTTAGAATGAATATAGATTAAGAAAGCTACTCACCTTGTGTTCCCAACGTCTTCAGCTCTGTCACCAAAGGGCCTGTGTGTTGGGAGGCAGAATGAAATGGTAGGTGCCAATGCCTCTTGCTGTAATAAGAAACCCTTGAATTTCAGGAGCTGAACATTATATAAGTTCATTTCTTTATTCTACCACAATCTAATGTAGATAGGATAGCTCTTCTCCATCTGTTAGCTACATCTTCTGGGATAGGTGGCTGCCAATGTAACAACAGAGAAATATGAGGTACCATGTGGGATGTTTTTAAGCATCAGGCTGGGAAGATGACTATGTAATTCCCACTTCTATACCACTGCAGCCAAATGGCCTCAACCCAACTGCAAGAGAGTTCGGAAAATGCAATTATTCTGGGTGTCCTAGAAGAGGAAACAGTGGGTCACTGCCACAATCACAGGCACAGAAAGCTTAGGAACCTGACAAAAACAAAAGAGGGATGAAGACATCCCTCTTGGAGAACTATCACGTATGTGGCTTTGATGTCGTTTGATAAGGCCTAATTCATTATTGGGAGGGACCTGTGGGAATCAGGGGTTAGAGCTCAGAAAGTAGCAGTTTAAATAATTTAGGCTGGGTATAACGGTAACTAGGACTATGATGCTGGCTAAGTACTGAAAAGGAAGAGGGTTAAGAACAATCACACTGTTGAAGCTCTGGTCTGGAAACCGACGTGTAGACAAGAGGGATAGGTAGATGAACAACTCTTTTCAAGAATGCCAACCCGGATAGACTTAAATATGGTGATTTCTATGTCTGTGTAGGGAATTGAGAAGAGGCTAGAGTCTTTGGAATAGAAGACAACAGGATTGGTTTTTGATATGCTGGCATGAATTCCAAACAGAACTGTGCTGGCGATGCTTGGAGAAGGGTCTGGGGAGCCATATCTGTGGGAATGGAATGTAAGCCATGCAAGCAAGTGAATGCCATGGAACCAGATGAAGCATAGCTACAGAGGAGGAAAGAAAGAGATCTAGAACTGAGTTTGGGGGGGGGATATATGTGGGCAATGCAAAAACATGTATGGCATATCATAGGTTCTGCTTATAAGAGAATCAGAAATGAAAATGAGAATTGTTTCAGTAAATAAAGATTAAAAAAATATTTGTTACTGTTTCTTGCTATTTTCATCCTTCCTTTTTATTGGTATCCTGTTTTTTCTTTTTTTAACATTTGGGGTGCATGATACATGATGCCTATTTCCTTTTCAGGGCGAAGGAGTTGCTGTTTAGTGTATGAAATAGTTTGATATATTCAATAAAGTAAAACAATGATTCGCTTAATTTTTTTTTATCCTAACGCAAATGGTTATTCTACAAAGGTTTGAATCTATAATCTATGCCTTTATCTGTATCTCTATATCAAACTATCGCTATCTAGTATTAAGAAAATTACATTTCTCATGGACTTAATACCCTACTGAAGGAACTGTTTTAATGTTAACAAAGTTACTTGGTTCTTCCTAACCAGTCCTTTAAATAACCATCATTTTTTTTATTAGAAATACTTGGATGATATATGACAATAAAGCAGGCTTGTGAAGTGTATTTCCTGCCTTGAGATGTTCATTTGCTTGCATGACATGAATCTGTCTTGAAGGCAGATGAACAACAATTAACAACCCCCAACGAAAAGTAAAATAATTAATAATGAGTTTAAACAGATGACACTATAGCTAAAATGTGTGCAGTAGGAAGCAGAAGGGACTGGTACTCCCGAGGAGATAATTTTGAGACATTTTATTTCTCTTGGTATGTTGCATAACTGAGACACTCTTTCATGATAGACTTTGATGAAATCCTCTTAGTTTAAAACCTCTGATAGGAACCCACAAGTGGGCTTCTTTAACCACAGACTCTGAACTATATCTCTTGGTTTTTCTATAGAAAAATATCAGTAAGGATTTAATAAAAAAGAAGATTAGAAAAAGGTATTTTTTGACACAAGTCGTTTAAGAGAATGTGGAGAAATGGGGTTCAGGCGGAGGAAGAGCAACCTTTTATTACTCTCACAAATTTGTAAAGTTTCCTGAGGTGTGTGAAGCATGAGTAGAATTACTGTATTTTTAACGAAAGCAGATTGTGTCTAATGTACGTGATAGTTATTAGCTGGAAATTTTTCCTAGAAGGTTTTCTGGTGTGTGTGTGTGTGTGTGTGTGTGTGTGTGTGTGTGCACGCATGTGTGCGAACACACGAGGATGCATGAGTGTGTGTGTGTAAAGACTTTAAAAGACTGGAATTTAGTCACCACTATTAAATTCAACATTATAAAGAAAAGATCCTTTGCTTACTAGTAAAGACAATATAGTTTCTTCTTTTCATTTCTTTTGATTCCTTGTATGCCCCAAAATATAAGAGAGAGCAGTAGGAGAGGCTCAGGTAAAGTTGAAAACAGAATCAGTATGTACAGACTATTATTTTATGATTTGCTTTTTTTATTTAACAAGTATTTAACAATCCCCAAGTGTGACTCTAGCTTTAACTCTGAGAGTCTAAGACCTGCATAAGAATTCTGGTTTATTGAGCATGAAGGCAAAGACAGTTGAAAACATTTTACATAAACTGATTTTAAGAGCGTGCTTTGAAATCTCTTCCAATAATGAGTCAAAAAGAGGCACAGTATCTATATTTTGGCCTCCAGGTTAAAACAGTTTAGATTTCTTTCTTACTTTTCCTCTCTTTTTCTTTTTGGCCTTGGAAACACCTAGGGTGTTAACAGAGAAATGCTTCAGCTTTCTCTGACTCAGTTGATTAGAAAGTTGAACTGTGCCGATGAATGGGAGCAGCCTTGGGAGCAGCAAAGATGATTTGTATAAAAACCTCTGGTTTAGTGCAAGTCTCAGGGTGTGGAATCATTCACATTTGGGGAAGCTACTTCTAAGACATCTTTGAGGAAATGATGGATCCAGGAGACATCTTTGAAGGAGAATGAAGGATCCAGGCAGAAATCAAAGGCTCTTGGATCAAGGGCGTGTATACGAAGGGGTGAACTGGGGCTTTGGATCTCATGAGGGTTGCTGAAGGAATTGGCCTCTGGCTTCAGAAGTAGCTAAGGGATCAGAGATCAAAAAAGTTAGGAAAGCCACATATGACATTGTGATTACACTTCTAAAATTTAGAAAGGCTTTTGAGAGCATCTATATTATTACTTCATGGATCAGGAAACTGAGGGTAAATTTAGATTTTGGGATTGAACCTAGATCTCTTGGTGGATTTCACTTTGCAGTACAGAATTTAGGTTGAAGGACTAGGTCATTTAATAAAGTGTTTCTGCATATCCTGCACCCGATTAAGATCAGCAATTGTGCTGTTACTCAGACCGATGGAAGAAAGAGAAACTCAGAGAATTCCAGCATTTGAAAACCTTATTTATGGGAGTTCAAATGATAACAAGATCTCTAGAGAACAGAAGGGCACAGAAAAACAACGAGTAACCAGTTGACATAACTTCTTTCGCCGTCCAAATTCAGGCTTACGCTGGATTGCTGGACCCAGGCAGGGATTCTGGGAGCTCTGGCTGAGCGTGGGTGTGGAGCCAGGATCGACACCAGTCTGTAGAAGAAGGAGCCGAGAAAGGTCAGGAATTTGATATCCTTGGGTAATGTTGAATGTGACAGCTCACACAGCCAGGATGCACTAACGCATCTCCCTGAAGATATTGGTCTGAGCAATAAAACCCGGGCACGTGGCAACCGGGTAGAAACTAGGGACCACACATCACAGAAGGTCAGCTTAGCTGGAAGATTATAGGTCGACTGTGGATTGACGTTTTCCAGACACTTTCAAAGAAGAGCCTGATGCCGCACCAGAAAACCATGAGAGAAATATTAAGAGTGCTCAGCCAGTTTGGACTTGATGGTCTGTGACCGTTTAAAGGAAGCTGAGTCATGAGGTGGAGAAATGTGGCAGTGAATGCACATCTTGAGGTTTGCTTCAGTGCCTCACTGGGGAAATTGTTCTCTAGCCTATTGGAGTAGATGTGACTCCAGGGGGTGAGATGACAAGATGGCGACTGGGAACAACTGTTGACTGTGCCTTTTTCATTCAAACCACAAATATTTATTGAACATCAATTTTGCACCAGGCAATGGAGATCCAACTGTGGACATGACAGGCAGGGTCCCTGTCTTTACGATGCTAATTGTATTTAGAAAAAAGCAAGAAGCAAGCAGGTACATGAATAAAAGTAAGCACAAATGTGCTATGCAAGAATGAAATGGTAGAGAATCACCTGGAAGAAATTCTTTAAAGCAGATGGCTTCAGAAGACCTATCTGACAAGATGGCATTTAAACTGACAAGAAAGTTTATGCCTTTGGAGAACCGATGGAAAGACAAACAAATAGAAAAGAAAGACAAGCAAGACAAACCAGAAAGGAAGAGAGAGAGAGAGAGAGAGAGAGACAAAACAAGAAACAGACTCTTGACTATGGAGAACAAACTGATAGGTACCAGAGGGGGATGGGTGAAATAAGGGATGGGGATTAAGGAGGGCACTTGTGATGAGCACTGGGTGATGTATGGAATTGCTGAATCACTATATTGTACACCTGAAACTAATATAACCCTGTATGTTAATTATACTGGAATAAAATAAAATAAAATAAAATAAAATAAAATAAAAAAAGGCCATGTAACTTGAGCATAGTTTGCATGAGAGGTAGTCAGAGAAGAGATCATGTTGGGCATTATGGGGCTTGATAAGTGGGGTAGCAAGCCTCCAAGATGGCTCCCAATGATATTTTTGTGTGGCCCTTTTGTTGGTCTGTGTGATCAACAGAATATCGCATAAGTGGCATGTGACATCTGAGATTAGTTATAAAAGACATGGCGGTACCCATTTCGAACGTGTGCTCTCTTTATCCCTCTCTCTTTTTTGGATCACTTGCTATGGGGGAGACTGGCTACTATCTTGAGAACAAGATTATGATGAGGCTCACATTGTGAACAAATGTAGCCTCCTGTCAACAGCAACATGAGTAGGCTTGGAAGCGAATCCTCTAGGCTGAGTCAAGCTATTAGATCATTGCCATTCTAGCCAACATCTTGCCTGCAAGCTCATGAGGGACCCTGAACTGGAACTACCCAGCTAAGCCATTTCCAAATTCCTGACCCTTAAAAACTGTGTGAGATGATAAATTGTCGTTTTAAGCAGCTGAATTTGAGGTCATTTTCTATGAAGCAATACTATCTCATATAGTAAGAATTTGATTTTATCTAAGTAAAATGCCTTTTTGAGACAAACAAAAGCAGGTGGGGGGTGCCCTTAAGAACTATAATAGCTCTTAATAACTAACTGGTTTGAAGGTTGATTGAGTCACCTCTTAGATTACTGTTCAATGGCTGTTTGCTGGGCTTCTTCCCTGTAGACAGTGATATATTCAGTCTCCTTGTGTTTAGGAATTAAGTACCAATAAAATAAAGAAGTCATTTCTATTTGCAGTCACCTTGAAAACAAAGACAGGACTACATTTGGAGCTTTTTAAACATAGTGTTACCCCTTCAGTTCCAAACTAAGGACATTTAGTGTATCGATGTTGACTTTGATTCAATGCAATAAACAATTGTGGAGCAACTTAGAGGAGCAGGTTCTGTGCTCAGAATTTTGAGTCAAGGGCTATGACTAGAGTCAGTTCCTGTCTTCTAGTTATTCACCATATAGGGTGGGTGTGGATTATTTTAGGCCCTGTGTAGATTGGTGGTACCTCTGTTCTCCTGACCAGAGAGCACTTGATTCTTGTGATGATAAGGAGACTGAAATTGTAGAACGTTAAAAGACAAAGACCGGTCTGAGGGCTTTCCCTTCCTTTCTTTCTAGCAAATGCAAGTATTACCTGTCTTATTTCAGAATCTACAGAAACCGGAACTTTTCTGGTCTGAAGACTGTTGGGTCCGGGCGTGGATAAGGCTTTCTTGTGGTTAAGATGGGTGCTGAGAGTGTTAGTCTGAAGCTTATAACCAAGTCCCTGTAGAGACAGTGAGTGATTTATCTAAGGCCAGGGATGTTCTTATCCCATTTTCTGCTTCTCTCAAGGCACAGAAACTTTGGGCCCATTGTGACGTCCAATCACTACTTTATATGGACATACTTACGACATTGAGAGACATTTCCCCCAATTTTACAAACCCATCAAGAGCAATCAATTTTGGTTTAAAAACAAAGGGGCCTTAAAAATTTACATATATTGCTCTTTGTTGCAGATAGTGTATCTATTAATGATTCACAGAGGCCTTTGAACATCTCCCTTCAGACAAATAGACAATAGACATTGTACTTTAATTCTTCTGATCTCTAGGAGAAGCAAAAACCATTACCTGGCAGTGACAGGGAGGTGCTGGACTGATTATAGGAATTTTTTTCCCAAGGGCCTCCTAAAACACAAACATACCCAGAACAAACACTAATATAAGATAAATCTTGATAGACGTGTCATCAGAGGTGCATATTTCAAGGTGCCTTTGAGATTTTGAGACCTCATTTTGGAATTCTGAGCAGTCTTAATAAGCAGGTCCGTCATCTCAGTGAAGAAGGAGGTCAGCTGGGTGCACAGAGGTGGAACTGATTGGCTAAATTGCCAATAGCCACGGAATGATCCAGCAACAGTCTGGTGCCAGGGGGACAGAAGCAGCTGTATCCAAGCCGCACTGAAATCTGTCTCTAATTACATCCATCCAATAAAAGCTTGGTTATTTACCAATGGAAAAGGGTTCCTAATGGAGCTTACGTTTTTCATCCTTCCAAATAATTCTGCCAGGTTGTTTTTCTTCCCCTAGTTTTGAGGCGCCAAATGTTGAGAAAGCACATTTCCAGAATGTCCTGCTTCTTGCCCGATGCAATGTAAAATCATCTAGGAATTGCAAATGCAAAAGCAGACAGTAGTGGTGTCTACTTCTCGAAAAAAGAGAGCCAATCAGTTCACCAGGACCCTACTTGATCCGTGTTGTTGCCCGAGGAGGATCAACCTGCCAAAGTTCTTCATTTATCTGGTGGCAGCCGGCCCAGGTGAACTGTATGTTTCTGGGTTAGTCCTAGTGATTGCCATTGGATACAGGTTTCCACAGTTCCGTTGTAGATAATGCACGACTCCATTAGCCCCAGGAGTGACATTAACAGGTCAATAAAGGCCTCCTAAAGTGTTTTATATGCCAATGTCAGTTAGCACATAGCAGGACACTGTCAGTCATTCCACGGGTTGGGTCTGCGGAATGGCGTTCATTTTCAGAAACTTGTCAGTATTATGTTTCCAAACAGAAGTGTTGCTGTGACACACGGGGATGGCATTGTTTTCTGAAGCGCCAGGCTTCGCCTGGCTGCCTGGCTGTAATTTGAAAAATGACACTCAGCAGTTTCTGTATAACATAGTAGTCGCTATGTTTAGCTTTGGAACCAGACAGACTTTGTTTCTTACGTGATGTAAGCACAAGTTCCCTAAATCTTACCGAGCCTTGGTTTCTGTCGTGGGTCAGGTGGGGATAATGATACAAATAAAGTAAAAGGGGTATGGCTTTGCGCCATTTTGGGTGCCACAGGAAACATAGTCTTGGCTTTGATAGAATATGCAAAATGCTTCTGCGTTGTCTAGCGCACACTTTGTGTTTGATGAGTGATCGCCGTCGTTGTTGGAAGGTGTTCCGCCCCTCAGTTTCCTAACGGAGAAATCGAAGGGTGGCTGGTATAATCTCTGGCGACTCTGTGAATTCATTGTGGGAACAGGGTTGGATGAACTAATTCTTGCTTTCTGGCGTGATGTGGTTTTCGTAACCCTTATTTGTCTTAGGTGGTTGGTAATGAAAAGTTCTGTGTAGGAGGCATCTTTGCAGACTGTCCGTTAACTAAACAAATAGGACAAACTTCTTCTTTTTCTCTCAGAATAAGCACTTTGCATAGGCCAACCCACCCGCTCCATTCTCTCCATTCTTCTTCAACCCACACAAGCTTACTCTTCACGGCCACCGCTTTTGAGACCGGAGACCTGTCGGCCAGCGGCAGCTGACATCACATGCTCTAGTTTGCCTTCATTAGGACAGAATCCCAAGAAACGTAATTAAAAGGAGAGTCGGAATTAAACACAGAATGTGGTTCTTTATTTTTTGGTTTCCTGCTTGATTCCTTTCAAGCTCATTAAATACATTAGTAGGTCTGATAAATAGGTGATTGGGTCCCATTTACCTTTGCAACTTGGATCAGCTGGCAATGACTTGCGGAGCATTGTCTTCTGAAGGCTTCGGAGGAGGCACCTAGTGAAATGGTAAAAAAAAAAAATCCAGTGGTCAATTTAAAATGACTTCTATGAGTGCAGAAAATGAAGGGGAAGCGATGATACCAACCTTGCCTTAAGATTCTGGGTTAACACCAATGCTAGGACCTCTTGCAGCAAGCATCATTGTTGATCTGTCTTCATACATTCAGGGCTTTGCATTTTGTTTGTCAAACTTACATATTTATTCAGAAGATATTTGTTGAGTGCCTACAACGTTCAAGGAGTCTGACTATTCAACCAGAAAAGTGGGTTCCCCTGGCAACATACAAGGTGCATTAAGCTCTGAAGCTTACCATCCACTTGTTCTAGCTCTTCCTTTCATTACCACCGTCTCTGTGCAGGCCCTTTTTTATCTTGACCTGGATTGTTATCACCATGGTTTTCTAGGAGAAAGGAAACATGCTCCACTCCACAAACTGTACAGCTGCTCAAGATCTTAAAACCTGTTCTGAGTTCTCCCAAAGGAGGAATGAAGCAATGGTGAGGGAAGAGAGAGACAGAGAGCAAGGAGAGACATATGGTGAAACCATGTGGATAAGTACTTCTACTGAGAGATTACTGGGAGGAAAAAAAAAAAAAAACAAAAGAGATACTTTATCTTAGGATAGTTTTCAAATAACCACAGACCTCAAGAAAGACAAATTTTTTACTGTCTTGGAATTTTCCAGAAGGATGCATGCCCCTTCTTATCTTTGTAAGGCGTGACAGTCTATGATTGCCACAGTCTCTTAAATGATGTCTTAGACATCATCTTGACCCATTCATTCCATCCATCCCGTCGTTCCTAGAAAAATTTTTCTCTAAAATGTGCCTCACATCCAGCCACGTCACTCCTCTGCTTAACATTCTTGATGGCTTCCAGTGCCTGCAGTAGAAGTTCTTTGTCAGGACCTCTCAGTGCTTTGGGATAATTTGTAAATAGTGAATTGAATGCTGTTACTAATTGAGTGACGGAATTGAAGATCGGTAGTGATTTATCTTTTAAATAAAAATCTCACAATTTTGAACTCCAATATTCTTTCTGAATAGAATCGAAAGAGATGAGGTTATGTGTAAGCAGGAGTCTGTCTTTTTCATGTCATGGAAGGTATCGTGCAACAGCTGTCATCAGCGATGGTGACGTCATTGTTATTTCAGTCAAAATCTGGGATTGTCCAGGGATATGTGCCCTGCATTTCATCAACAGTTGCCATAGGCTTTATATGAGAAAAGCCCCTGGCCCACAAATAAAGTTCAAATACCATGAAGACTGTATAAAGACTTCTCTGAGATCTTGCTTATCTCTTTGGACAAATCCTTGAGAATATTACGCACCCCCTGTCCCCATCTCCTCATTCAACCTACTCTTTCTGTCTGAAATGCATTTTGTCCCCCACTCCAATCACTTTGGTAAACCCCTCAAATATTTTAAGATGACACTTTATTTCAAGCATTGCTTCCTTTACAAAGTCTGCCTTGATATTCCCTCCCAGCTCTGGTCGAATCAAATGCTCACACAATTGTACAAAACGTGGAAGAATGAGCTGTTTTTCCTCATGCACCTCTCTGTTTTCATTTCTTATTTCATTTGGTCCTAATAAGAAGTATCTGTTGCAGGAGTCAGGATAGTTCAGGGCCCGCTATGGGAACAAACATCCCAAAATCTCAGCAGCTTGCAACAACAAAGTTTCATTTATTGCTCGCATTCCATACCCATTGTAAATTGGCTGGGATCTCTTTCTGCATCGTCACTTGGAGACTCAGGATGACTAAGCCATCATCTTAAACATACCTGGTTATCGCGTCAGAGGGAAAAGAGAGGGTTTCCTCTAGTTCATTAAATCCCAATGTCACTTGATCTATTAATCATAACAAATAACACAGTCCCATCAAAAAATCACCCAAAAAAACAAGAAATGCAAGACTATGTTGTACATGTAAGGTGGAGAGCCAGAGGTATTTGACCAACAGCCCTAATTACGATCATATATGCCCAACATAAAACCAGTGATGCTTATTTTCTAGAGTTATGGGCGTGGTCTATTTTCCTGGCATATTTACATGACATAATCTGGATGCAACTGACATTTCCTTAGCAAGGAAAAGGGGCAGGGTTTGGCTGTTGGATAGATAATAGTGTTGTCGTATCTTGTTCCTTCAACTCCTGCATCTACGTTCTGGGGTTGGAAGGGCCTTGGAGCTTGACAAAGCACACGGTATTTTCAGTTCCATGGAGAATCTTGATAAGCTTTTCATAGCTGAACGCTGTGAACCATTGTTTTGGGAACTTCCTATATGACATATCACTCATAGTCCCCAAACCTTATGAACTTGGCATTATTTTCCAGATGGGGAAACAGAAGACCAGGGAGGTTAAGTAGCTGTGTCAAGGTCACAGGGCTAAAATGTGACAGAGCCAAATTTAATGCCAGCCTCCCTCCCGATTCTAGAACTCTTGCTCTTTTCTTCATTTCTGAGGTGTCTCACATGGGACCCCTAAAATTGTACTAACCTTTTAAAAAGTTAAACGTATTTTAAAACTGTACCCACTATCATCTGAGGATATTCTAAGTCTCAGGTTTGTTTTCTGTATGTGAACCACATTTCTTTGTGTTTTAAACACCTCTCTATCTACAGTTTTAAGAGAGGGTATCAAGGGTTTATCTTCTTCCACAGTCCTGTTTTGACAACATGAGGGCATTTTGTAGTGACAGTGTGCTTTAATTCAGAAAAATGGATGGCACGGTGCTTCCCCTGCAGTGGGAGATTTATACTTATTTCCTCCTCTCTGTTAACAGGATTTATTCACAGGCTCCAAACAACACATGCCAAAGGCTGCTCCCTCCGTCTCCGCCTCCATTCCCCAAAAGAGCTATCGATATTTAATAAATAATCATTGTTATGACTTGAAAATGCTTGCTATACCGAGATCAAACAAGGCAAATCAGGTTTTAGTTTTTAAAGCAATGAAAGGTACTTAGTTTATTGTGTCTCTTTCAGAGAGTTTGGGTGGGGGTTTCAGCCACAATGATGCCACTTTATTATGAATTTCTATTAGTTGAATAGAGCGAAATTAACATTTGATGAGTTCTTCATTGATATCTGACATTTTTTTCACTGGCAGACTCTAATAAAGAAGTCAGTTAGAGCTATTAGACATATTTTAGAGGAATTTTTTGATGCATATCTTCACTTAGATTAAGAAATTTAAATCATTGCTGCTATCAGTGTGAATACTAATGATGTAGCCTGCCAGATGGAAACCTTTCATAAATTTTCACTTTTCTCTTGCAGTTGGCTGTAAATCTTAAGTAAATGACTTCTTGGGTGAACTATGTTGATGTCAGCTTTAATGCCTTATGTCCACACTGATTTCAATGTCATAAGTACCTGGAAGGCAGGCAGCTCTTAATTAAATGTCATTTTCTTTTTCCATTATTGAACTAGAGCAGAGTGCGGAACTCTCCTTGCATTGTCTGTGGTTCCCTGGCAAAGAGCTCAGCTCTCGCTTTGTCACAAGTGGGTTCTTTGGAGCTACTTAAATGCTTTGGTGTCACGCAGTTTCTCCTCTTAACTCTGTCTTCCTCAATGTGTCTTTCAGTGAGTAAAACACTGTTTCCTTAGCCCTTTGTTCTCCATTTTGACAAAACACATTCTGCAGGTTCTTGCCTCATTTGAACAATATTTTCTTCCCCCAGAAACTGATGTTTTAGTTCTCTTCAGGCGTGCTAATCTCCATATGAGAACGACACTGCCTAAAACTTCCTTTTCTCCTACTGGGAGATATATCAGTATTCAGACCGTATCTTCCAAAGGACTTTTCATACCAATTATGAGGAGCTTCTGGTAACTCGTGGTTGCTTATCACTTAAATTTCTTGGAGAGTTTTTCTTTTCTTTTCTTTTTTTTAAAATAGAGCTGAACTTTGAAAGGTATTATTCATTTTTTTTCCCTTTTAAGCAAAACAGGAGACAAAACAAAATAAAATTAAATGAAAGATTGTTCAAACTTTTTGGTCTTTGGAAACCCAAAGGAAAAAGATGGCCAAAAAAAAAACCAAAAACCAAAAAACAAAAACAACTCAACAAAAATACTTCGGTGAGTCAATAAATATTCCCGGTAGAAATCTTAGAAATCCTACAGGTAAACAACTTTTTCCAGTTATTGAGTTATTTTCTCACAGCTGTTTATTTATTGATTTGTTTTGCCATTAAGCTAGAACCAAGTGATAAATGTGCCTCCTTTGTTGTTACAGTGTAATGCATTGAGCTTTCGTTGAAGCTTCATTAAAATTATATCTAAAGCGCCGATTATAAGAAAATGATTAATAATACAATAACGTGGAGCTGTTGGAATTGTGGGCTGTTTGGAGTTGTGGGCTTTTCCATCAACACTGTTTTGTTCTCTGCTTCCATCCACGCGGGGAAGCAAGTGCCCGTCGCCATGTTTTTTTGTTTTTTGTTTTTTGGTTTTTTTCCCCTCATCAAGTAACAAGAACCGTCACTCAGTGAAAACAAAGGTAACAACAAAACATTCTAAACCATTAAAATAATTTTCAACATGGTTTCAGTAATTAGCGTATTTCAGTTTCAACAACTATAATTAAACCTGACCTTTAAGCTAATTATGTCTTGACATTTATGATTTTAAACTGGCTTTCCCTGGGGTGATGGCATGTTATACTCAGGTTCTAATGCACACTTCTGTAGTATTTACCTGTTGTCAAAGGGTCTCTGTTGTGGCTTGGAGGGGACCGCTCCCGCTCAGCATCCTGTCATTGGAGGCCTAATGGTGCCACTCTGAAGGAGCATTATCTGCCACAATATCAGGCTGATGTTGAATTTCTGTAAGAGGGTTTTGATATAATTACAGGGACAGCAAAAACCCTGTTGGAAATTTTTGAAGAATAGGCCAAAAATTAAGAGTTAGAGTGCAGATAAAGTGGGCTTCCTTGGGATCTAATAATTTCTAACAGGTCAGTAGGATGAAAGAAAAACTGAGTCAAAGAGGAATTGAGGGAGGAGAAACCAAGATGGTGGACTTGGTTTTGTTGGCTTTCATTAAGTTTGAGCAATGGTGGAGTTTTCCGCGTATTTGTGTGTGCGTGTGTGTGTTCCCCTAGGCGATTTCCAATTCCTTTCTTCCTTCTTGATAATAATAATAATAATAATAATAATAATAGCTAGCATTTTCCAAGCACTTACTATGTACCAGGCGCTGTGTTAAATTCTTGACATATATTATTTTAACCTTTTTCCAGCCCTCTGAGGTAGGAGTACTCTATCACCTAGCATAGTTAACCTTTAATTTTTTATTCCTCTTCAGGTGCTAAATGACAATATATGGTGAAGTCAGGTGATATTTTGAAATATTAATATCCATGTTTCTTTTCTCCTAACTTCCTCTATATGATTATCCGCACCCCACCCCCTTACTCTACCCCACTCCATTAATCAGAAGCATCCGTGTGGCTTTTAGGAACGACAAGAAATGGTCAGGTTTTATTTTCTGACCTTTAGAGTTGGTGGCATATCCAAAAAAAAAAAAAAAAAAAAGACTGGAAAGAAGGTAGAGTAAGAACCAGAAAGCTAAGCTGTTCCTCTTTCCACCCCACATAGGTAGGTTCCTGCATGAAAGAGAGGACAATCAGAAAGGAGGATGGGTGACCTTAGTGGAGGGAAAGTGGGAAGGAGATGATTAATGGGGGAAGGTGGTGGAGATCATGTAGAGAGGTGGTATGGGGTGAGTGGTAGAAATAAGCAAGCAGAGCATTAGGGAATACCCTGGAAGCCCAGCCCTCAGTTTGCTACCAGTGGGGAGAGGGCTGTACATTATCAGGTGGGCAAAAAAGCCATGTTGGTGAAGCCATTAGTCTCATTACCTTGTGAGATATGGACTTTTCTTGGAGAGTTGCCTCAGATAGCTCATGGATTATATAGATGATGAAACTTCACTGAGGCCATCTAACTGCTCTGGGTGGGGGCCGTCTACTTTTTTCTGTGGCCTAAGATACACATAAGAGTCCCAACATATAGGCTAGAGGTCATAATGTCCAGAGAGGCAGAGATGTTGTAGAAAGGAAAGCCCGCGTTTCATGCTTGAATGGAACTAGATGGTGAGGGAAGTCTCTCCTGCTGTACGAATTGAGGTTGAAAGTTTTACAGGGTATTTATTTGTGACAGCGATTTTGGTACCCCCATACCCCCTACACACACGTACAAAACTATCCTTTAAGACTCAACCGAATGGCTCTTAATGGTGGGATTAGAGGCAGGGGGATATTTGGGTTCAAAAGGGCATTCTAAACTTCCCTTAGATTCATACGTATGGGATTTTTTCTCTTTGCATACTATAAGGATGCATCTGCTTTCTGGGAAGCCAGGAAAGGTTAGGAAGCAAGGTGTTTGCTTCACCATTGTGTGGTGTGAAGGAAAGGGTAGACCAAGTATATCCACTGACAGAGCAGTGGCAGTGGGCTTGGGACTAGGACCAGTAAACCAAAAGGCGAGCCTGAAGACACGATGTGGGCAGAAAATTAGAATGTAAATATTGGCAAAGCTACTCTAGTTTCACAGGTACTTTGCAGTTTTCCTTAGCACTGTCTTCTTGAGGATATGAAACTTCTATTGTAAATCGTAATAAACCAAGTTTATTCTGTGTTACTGGCCAAGTTAGTTTTTTTTTTTTTTTTTTAATTGAGAGAGAGAGAGAAAGAGCACAAGCAGGGGACAGGGGCATAAGAAGAAGAAGAAGAGAGAGAATATATATATATATATATATATATATATATATATACACTTAATTTTTTGTAATGTTGGGGTGCTTGGGTGGCTCAGTAAGTTAAGCGTCCAACTTCGGCTCAGGTCATGATGTCATGGTTCATGGGTTCAAGCCCTGCATCGGGCTCTGTGCTGACAGCTCCGAGCCTGAAGCCTGCTTCAGATTCTGCGTCTCCCTCTCTCTCGGTTCCTGCCCCCACTGGTACTCTATCTCTCTCTCAAAAGTGAACATTACAAAAAATTAAAAACCTTTGCCCGTATGCCCATGTGATAGAATGCAAGCTTTGAAGTAGGGGTAATTGTTAGTTTTGTTTAGGTTTGTTTTGTTCTTCTTCCCGCAGTGCTTGCAACTGGTCATAAATGCGTCTGGCTGAAAAAGCCCTGCCTTGGGGAGTTTTTCCCCCTTTCATGCAGGGGCAGTCCGTGTGTGGCCACTCCCCCCGTGCTTGCTGTTTGGGCATCTTTTCTTCCCCTCAGCATGTGGAGAAGGCACTGTCAGCCAGCTGGTCACTCCAGGTATGTCTGCTGCAAGGAGGACCCCAGACCACTCCTGTGGTTGGGTTACAGAGAAGCTAGGTGGGTGGACCGGTGCTTAATTTGTTCTCCCTCTGGGCAGCCTTTATAGCAATGGGTCTGCTACTCAACAGCCCCTCAGAGGAGACAGACAAGTCCTTTCGGCACATGTGTTTCATGGGTTAGAATCGCACAGGATTCCTATAGCTCTGACCTCCGGTGGATTTATTATCTGGGTCTTGTAACTCCTGGGTGTCCTAAGGACGATAATCTGTAAAATGTGTGGTGGGTAAAATAGCTAGCCAGGGCCAGATTCCCATTCCTGTTGTGTTATTGACCCGTAGCTCTGCCAAGGAGGCTCAAAAAGCTGTAAATCTGGTGCGAATTTACAGTGGCAGACTGAAGTATAGCCAATGACAGGAGATCCCCATTGCTCACTAACAGGTGATTGCCAACATACCAAGACCCACGAAGATGGCCTATCATGAGTTAAAAATTGCATCCAGTTTAAACTGGTCTTAACCCAGCCCAGGTCTAAATATTCACTGTATATTTACCTCTGTGGCTCAGACCCTTCCTGACCTCGATCTTCGCATTTCTGTGCTAACAGTTTATTCTTTGTCAGTAATGATCCTTCTGGAGCTATTTGATTCGTCTGTGCAGTGACACATGATATTTGGATAAACCACGACTTATTTCCTCTCTGGCTCCACACATGGAGTTTGATGACATGTTTCACAGAAGATCACCTGTGACGAGGACAAAGGTCAGTGGAAAGCTGTTCAAACAGAGAGGTTGGCCTCGAGGAGCCCATCTGAACCTCAACTCTCGACCCGTTCATTGACCGTGTTTGCTAATTGGGCCTTCAGTGCAAAACATGAAACAATGCTCAGCATTGCTAACTGTTTGTTTAGCCAGAACATGAAAATCAATCTACTGATGACCAAAAGGGCAGAGCAAACAACATCCCTGTGGAGTTGGGTGTTTCTGGCCTTGGCATTCAACAGATGCGGTCTGAGAGCTCCCACAGTCCGTGTGCGGGTGCAGTTCACGTAATTAATGCAAGGTTGGCTTCTTGCATGTAGGGCTGCAGAGAGGTGGATAGAAAGTGAGGGAGCCCGAGGTTAGTAGAAATAAGTGAGCTGCGAAGGTTGTTTGGAATCATTGGAAATGATGGTGTATATTCTGATGTCATTCGATGTATTCTTTTCTTTAATCACTTCTCCTTACTGATTTTTTGCAGCTTGTGGAGAAAAAGAAACAGCACAAACCCCAAACCAAAACCCCCTTTCTCAGAATAAATTCTTTGGTTAGACTCTAAGGAACTGGCTTGTCTGGCTGGCCGAGGACCAAAGAAACCTGGCAGCTTCTGGGTCCTGAAGTTTCCCCTTAGAGCTCTCCTGTTGTCAGCATTTGAGAGAGATAAGTCAATTGATCTCATCTGAAAACCACATGGAAAGTAGGCGTGTTTTCATCCCACAGAAAATGGAAAAATAAGCTCTTGACTTTTCTCAACTTAATGCTGTCAGATCCAAAGGAAATTAAAGAAACATATGTTTGAATTTAGGAACCTGATTAAAGAAACACCTTGGAAATTAGCCCCCTTGAGCTGGACCTTCTTAGGTAGAATTTATTAGAGGAATCCCAAGTGGCAGGCTTTCCTTTTATTTTCTCTTTCTCATTTAAGACAGGAAGCTCTTTGTTTCTTTCTCAGATGCTTGATGCTAAAAAAAGTACAAAACAGGGAAGCACATTTTAATCAGGGGGATATTTTCAAGGCTTGCAACAATAAGTTGCACTGCATCTATCCAGGAAGACATTTTATTATTTTTTTAAATAACGGTCCCTCTTTTTCCTGCTGTCACTGTTGAGATTTATCTCCAGCCAATCCCACTTCACACGCGTCCTTTTTAACAAAGGAAGGGAAGAGAAAAGAGAAAATAAAGAAGGAATAAATCGACCGTAATGTGGCAGATGCCTTCCCCTCTGCTTATAATTGTGTAAAGAAACACTATGATGCAGTAAAACTCGGAGCATTTTATTTGGTTTATTAGCTCTGACTGCATCTCAAGCTGTCTCACTGCTCCAATTTTAGACAACACATGACATCATAATTGCTTCTGGCACTTTACAGTAATAGATCCTGGTGAGAGTTTTTTAGCATTCCGCCCCCCCCCCCCCCCCGCCCCGCCCAACTTTATGAGTACTTCTTTGGAAAATAGCAACCTCTCACACCTCTCATTTGCAAAGCATGCACATTTGGACTAAGGTAGTTTTCCATTATGTTGCTTGCAGAGATATCTGCCCTATTTAAGTTCAAAGGCAGCCCTCTTCAATTCACCAAATAGACTCAGGCTTTTGCATCACACCTACCAACTTATTCAGCACTGTACACCTGTCCAGGGTCCTGAACCCGGGAGGTTAGCAAAATTAGCCCGGACCAGGGCTGCAATTAATGTACTCTCAGATCCCTAAAATGATACCCTGGATCACTTGTACTGTCCTGAGATAGTATTTAGATCCCCAAAATATGTGGAGAGATTTACTTTCCCTCTGCATGGGTGACCTATGCTGCGTACTTAAGCCTTGGCCAACGAACCAATGACAGGGAAATAACTAAATGAGGCTACCATCGCAAATGTGGGTTTATGACTGACTCAAGTACTGGATGATAAGGGCATCTTTATAAATATGTGAAGTTGATGCAAGCTGTGACTGCCACACAGCAGATTAGCATTGTTAAACTGTGTCGCAGTCCAAAGAGTGCCTGGCTTGAATATTTATTACGTTCTTTAATCTTGCTGAGCAAACAAGCTATATTTATCAGCAAAGGAAAGGAGCCCCCCTTTCAAGGGTCAGTGTGTCCAGAGAGTCTTCATAATTATTGCTAGAGAGCTGGCAGTGTTGGTGGAGATCATTTAAACCCTTCTTTATATATGGGGAAAGAGAACCAGAGATGGTAAGTGACTTGTCCAAGGTCACATAGCTCCGAGGCAGTGGTGACAAGACTGGCCTTCTAGTCTTCTAATTTCTAGGGAATTGTTCTTCTCATTGACACAAGCACCCTCATAACTGAGGAGCAGCCTGTGAACCTACAAATGGTTTCTGCTGTCCTGCGAAGTCATATAGTGATAGTGATCCTGAGCTACTTTATGTGTTCTCTCTCAGATGTCTCTTAGCGGTGGCCTCTGGGAGGAACAGAACAAATTCCCACTGCCTGGGCCACAATTAGGATGCTATGATATGACCTTCTCTTTGCCTCATTGAAGTTCTCTTAAGGCTCATTTCTTCAAGACCTTCTCCTCACTTGTGGCTGGAAACGGTATGGGCATAAATAGTTACATGTTGCAATGTGAGGCCAGAGTCAATTGGAAACAAACACTCTTCTGGGTTTGCAGGACCCCCCCCCCCCATATGTGTTGTATGTGATTGTTTACACTTTCTACTTAGAATTACCATCTTATGTTCTCACATAATATGCTCTTTACTTAATTGCAAATGCCCAAGATTGGTATTATTACCTCTGTTTTACAGATGGGTAAACCAAGAGTTTAAGAGACTTATGTAAGGTAAATGAAAACTAATTAGCTAAATGACTGAGTAACCAGTATTTAAGCCAAGATATCTAATCTCTTATCTGATCTCGTTTCTACCCCCACACAACTGCGTCTCCCTATAACACCTTGCACGTAAACAATGATTAATAAATTTGTTTTGAATAAATGAGGCAAAAACTGACTTCCAAATGCTTCCAATTTCATATTCAGAGATACCTTAATCTCAGGGCCCTAGAGTGAATTTTTTATCTTCCACACAAAATCTGCTTTCCAACTTTTATTCCTTCTTTTATCAGGAGACACCCTGCTTATCTGTCTGCCCAAAGCAAAAACCTGCAAATCATCCAAGATCCAGGGAATCATCCCCCAAGTCTGGCTTATTCTGTTCTCTATGTATCTTGTTTCCCATTCTCTCTCCCTGCTGCTACTGTCCTAGATCAGGTCCTCATTATCTCTGAGCTGCACTAATGAAATAATCTTCTTAGAGGACTCTCTCCTTATGGGTCCCCCTCTCCTCTAGCTGGTTCCTCCCAGAGCTGTCAGTTCTAACTCATGAATGTGATTATGGCACTCTCTACAACAATGGATCCCATTTTTTAAGGGTCAGAATCTTAAACTATTTATAGGGCATGTCATCTGCTTCATGAACTGGTCACTGCTTGCTCTTAATGGAGTTATCTGTTGCCCGTCTTTACTTCTCAGTCTGTATTCTAGCATTGTTGAGCTGTTGTTATTTGTCCCACATGCTCTTCCATACATCCAAGTCTTTTCATGTGCTGTCCCCGGAATGTCCTCCATCTTTGACAGAGTTGCACCTAGATAATGATACTGTGAAGACACGTAACCAGTTCTTCTGTGATTAAAGTCCACGTTCTTTTCACGATGTTAGAGTGGCATTTAAAAGCAGCGTCCGAGACTTTTGCGTCAGGGAAATGAGATACCACTCATACTTATTACAATCGCTAAAAGTAAAAAGAAAGACTATATCAAGTGTTGGGGAGGATTTAGAAAAAGTGGAACCATCGTGCACTGCCAGTGAGAATGCAAAGTGGTGCATTTACTTTGGCACTTTCTTTAAAAGTTAAGCATATATCTACCATATTGCCTGGCCCTTCTAATCTTCAGTATGTAGCCAAGAGAAACGAAAGCATATGTCTATACAAAGGCTTGTAGACCAATGTTCATAACAGTTTTATTTGTTATAGCCCCAAAATGGAAACAACGATAATGTCCACCAACAGGTGAATGTATAAACAAATTGCGGTATATCCATGTAATAGAGCACTACGCAGCAATAAAAAGGAATGGACTATTGATAAACTCTACAATATAAAATAATATCAAAATACGGTGAATGATAGAAGCCAGAGAAAAAAAAACAGGGCATAGTGTATGATTCCATTTGCATAAAAATCTAGGAAGTACAACTAAATGCATAGTGATGGAAAGCAAATCAGTGGCTGTCTGGGATGGGGATGTCAGGAGGAAAGAATAGGAAAAAAAGGGAAGAATGGATTAAAAAGAGGCATAAAAAAACTTCTGGAGGTGATGCATTTGTTTGTTTATTATCTTGATGGTGGTTATGCTTTAACAGCTATATCCATATGTAAAAACATTGAGTGATACATTTTAAATATGTATAGTTTATTATATATCCATTAACCTCCATAAAGCATTTTCAAGAATCATGCTTTAAAAATTAAAGACAATAAATTTTTCATCAGGTTCTAAAACTTAAAAATAATTAACTTTTAGATGTGAGAAATTCAAGCATTTGGATGGTGGCATGGTCCTGGTCAGAGAATCCTTCTTTTCCCTTGTCTGTCATTAACACCTAGGAGTAAGGCTCGTTTAGGCTATACCGAATGACATTCCCAAGTAAAGTCTTTCTAGGAATAAATTTTATGCCTAGAAATAAGGAAAGAGGTGGAGCATCTTGCTGAGAAGAATTAAGAAATTCCAGACAGCTTCATCTGGGATTTTCTTCCTGTATTAGTCAGAGTAGGTAGCAAAATACTTTAACAAAAGTACCCAAAACATCAATGGCTCAAGACAATGAAATGTAATTCCCACTCTCTGCAGGTGTTTGGCTGGCAGGGCTCCACGTGGTGATTCAGAAACCTCTTGTACCTGATCAGTAGGCAGAGGAGCAAGGATGGCACTTGAGGTGTTACACAGCCTAGGGCTGAAAGTGGTGGACCTCACTTTATCGTTCTGGAAAATGGGACCGTATCCCATCCTCAAAACCACACCTAATACTAGCTGTGTGTCCGGGAGAAAAGAGAAATGCCTATCGGTCTATACCACACTCCTCAATCTTACCTACACTTCACGCATTTCTGAAGGAGCCAGTATACCATTTGAACAAATACACTTACTCATTATTTAATAAATATTTTTGGTGTACTTCCTGTGTGAGAGTACACAGTAGACCTGGTCCCTGTCTTCATTGTAATTACAGTATGACAAAGGAGTATATTATACACAAAGAGAGAGGAATATTAAAAAGATAGATTTATCAATGATTCATTGCAATTCAAGTATTACAAGAAGAAACATCAGACAGAGTACTCATGGTCTTTATATGAAAAAGGTGAACCTTCAGTCCTCCAACTCTTCTGTAGAGAATGCATAAGCGTGGGGGCACTGAGCTGTCCTGATGCAAAACGCCCAGGCATTCTTGCACTTCTGGAGTTTACAATGAGTTGAGGAAATAAAACACCTATGCAAAGAACTCTAATAAAAAGTGCCATAAGATTTTGGAGTGGTGACAACCAGTTACCCACAAGGTCTGTTTCTCCTATCTTCTGGTGAGAAGCTGCACTTGCCGGCTGTGCTGGTTAATTTTATGTGTCATCTGGGCTAAGGATATCCAGATAGCTGCTAAAATGTTCTTTCTGGGTATGTCTCCGAGGGTGTTTCCAGGAGACATTAGCATTTGAGTAAGTGGACTGAGTAAAAAGATTGCCCTCATCATTGCAGGTGGGCACCATCTAATCCACTGAGGGCTTGAATAAAACAAGAAAGGAGGCGAAGGGCTAATTTCCATTTTTTGGTTTGAGCTGAAATATCTGTCTTTTCCTGCTCTCAGATATCGGCTCAAAGGCTTGGTTATCAGGCCTTTGAACTTGAATTGAAGTACACTACTATCTTTCCTTGTCCTCCAACTTGCAGACAGAAAATCGCGGGATATCCTGGCATTCATAACCACATGAGCCAGTTCCTATAATGAATCTATCTATCTATCTATCTACCTACCTATCTATCTATCTATCTATCATCTATCTATCTATCTATCCTATAGGTTCCAATTTTCTGGAGAACCCTGACAAATACACCCTGCTACACCATGCAGTTGGGTGTAGCCATGTGAGAGTTTTTACCAGTGGAATGTGAGCAGAAATGATATTTTCAAATGTTGCCTCTTTGGTTTAAAATAACATCATTGGCCCTAGATCCCTGCTATTTCTTTGTCTCCTGATCTGTACCTGTGACCCAGCTTCAACTATGTGAAAAAGGACAATGACCAAAAGTATGGTGGGGACAAAAGATGGAAGAAGTCTGGGTATCTAAACGATGGGGATCAACCTGGATTGCTTGCTTGTTTCAAGAATCTTATGACAGAAAGCCATAAACTCTCATTCAAGCCACAATATTTCTGGGTCTTTTTGTTACAAGAGCTTAGTCTTCACTCCTAAGTCATTCTAAGAAATACAAGAAAATAGAATGACTTTCAGAGGAATGAGATCCCTTCCTGCAGTGATCAAAGGATGCTTTGTGGAGAAGGTGACATTTAAGCTCAACCTTTTTTAATGGGTCCAGGAAGGGGAATTTCAACAAAGGAATGTGCCTAAGCAAGGGTATGGGACTAGGAAGGCATCAATTAACTACACAGTCACATTATCACATACAGCTAGAGACAAATTCACCCTCTTTTCCCTCCCGCCGCACAGAATGCAGAGTTCTCTAATTTTAGAAGTCCCTTTTTTGTTAGTTCCAGTCTAAAGATATTCAATAACCTGTAGGGCTGGCAATGTACTTAAAATTATTTTTAGACTTTTTTGGTGAAATTTGCCGTTATAATTAATCTTCTTTTCTAAGACTGCTCATAATCCCTGAACTCTCACTGCAGTGAAATGAAGGTAATCAAGATAATTGGCTGTCTGGTTCAGCCTCAAGTCTCATGATAACCTGGGCAATCTGGGTTATTGAGAATTTGGGGCAAAAATCCTCTGAGCATCTCTGCATCATCTACCTGTACCCACTTTATGTGGGGCAGTGGGTATAGCTAACATTCCTTTTAATTTAAAGAGATTTTCTTTGTTCTGGGCTGAATTGTGACCCTACCCCCAAATTCATATGTCAAAGCCCAAACCCCAACACCTTATAGTGTGACTGAATTTGGAGATGAGGTTCTTTAAAGAGGTGATTCAGTTAAAATAAGGTCTTTAAGGTGGTCCCTGATTCAGTTTGACTGGTGTCTTTATAAGAAGAAGAAATTTGGATGCAAAAAGAGACAGTAGGCATGCATGTGCACAGAAGAAAGACCATGTGAGGACAGACCTAGATGGAAGGAGTCCATTTGGAAGCCAAGGAGAGAGGTCTCAGAAGAAACCAAACCTTCTAACACTCTCGGACTTCCCAGCTCCAGAACTTTGAGAAAATAAATTTCTGTTGTGTCAGCCACTCAATCTGTGGGATTTTGTTATGACAGCCTGAGAAGACCAATATAGCCTCTTTCTTACCCCCTTCACCCCACATCAATGTTGAGTTTCTATAATCCTTGGAAGTCATGATCATGAGAGTTTGCTCTATAGTTTAGGAAGTGTTTGTTATATATATGATCTCATTCTAATTTAGGTAACTGTGACAGATTCTGGTCTAGTATCATTATTCCCATTTTATAGATAGGAAAACTGAAGTCCAGGAAAGGTGATTGGCTTGATTGCTTGAAGTTTTGCCAACGTATCATTATGGATCCAAGAATCAAGGCCAGGTTTCTTGATTGTAACTTTAGGGCTTGAAGATAATGGGCCTCCTCTCTTTATAGTACTTTGTCCCTGGAGGACGGCTGTCAATATCTCCATTGCAGGGCACCTACATGACTCAGTCCATTAAGCACCTGACTCTTGATTTCAGCTGGGGTCATGATCTCACGATTCGTGAGTTCAAGCTCTGCATCATGCTCTGCACTGACAACATGGAGCCTTCTTGGCATTCTCTCTCTCTCTCCCTCTTTTTCTGCCCCTCCCCTACTCATGTGTTTTTTGTCTCCCTCAAAATAGATAAACTTCATTAAAAAATAGAGAGGCATGTGTTTGTTCTGGACACATACTGAATGGGGCTAAATCTTGGGATGTCATAAGCTATTGCATGGCCTTGAGCAAGTTAGTTAATCACTTTGTGCTTTCGTTTCCTTATCTATAAAATGAGGATAAGAGCAATGCTAACTGCATATTTTGGTAAGATTAGATGATATTTGTTACATGCTAACTAGGTATCAGTTATTTATTATTATTATTGTTATTATTTCCTGCTCGACTCTCCTCAACTAATTCCTGAAAATTCAAGATTAAATCCATTCAAGTTTTAGATTGTCAATTCCAGGCGAGGACCTCCTGGAGAATTCCAGATTCTCTGCTTTAACACTCCCTTGTGAGAGAGGAACTTCTAACAGGCAGTAGAAGTCTCAATACCTGGGTCAGATCCCACTGACTCAAAGCCCCAAGTGAACTAAAATTTCTTTCTCTTCTTTTGCATTTTGTCTTTGAGAAAGAAAGAAATCAGAAGAGGCAGTTGATATTTATTTATGGAGTAAAATATTTAATGAGCACCTACTTTGCATAACGTATTCTACTGGATGCTGTAAGGGACCCAGAGACGAATCAAATGCTTAGTCTGTTCTCAAGCTGTTTACAGGTTAGTAGCTAAGATAGAACATGTACATACAATTTTAATGTAAGGCACTGATAATAATAGCAATGAGAGTGATATACATGTTTTTCCAAACTGTTGGAAATCAACTTTTTTTTTTTTTTTTTTAAATCAGACAGATCATAGGTTTGGTGGACTTTGTGCTCTATTTTCTACTGTCTGTACAACGAAAGTAATGTTAAGAACGTGATCCCCGAGGGCCCGCGGGATCCTCACTTACTACGGCAAGATTCACTTATGATTCCCTGAACTGACATAGGAAAGATGTGGAGCAAAGAAACAAAACAAGATTTTATCCTGCGCCACCCAGAATCAAGTCACCGGGATATTCTTGATCCGTTCCTGGCTAGGAGCCTCCCTGACCCACATGCAGGCCAACAACGCATTTTTTCAGTGGCTTCAAAAGTTCTCAGTGTGTTGGAGATCTTTAGGGGAAAAGGCAAAAAGTTCTTACCGTTTGACTAGGCAGATTTGCAACCAAGGGAAAAAAGAGAAGCGATAAATAATAAGGATAGTTAATTCATACGATAATTTAATAGGTGAGGGCAATATTGCCGCAACATTTTATAGATTAAGAAATCGAGGCACAGAAAAATCCAGTAACATGCCCTATATCGCACAGTTAACAAGCACTGGGGCCAGGATTTTAGCTAATTGCAGCGGTATGCGGAGAAATCATGCTTAACCCTATGTTATGCACTTGGCAACGTAGCACATAACTGAGCTAAGTAAATGAAAAGGCAGCTCACAGGTAAGAAAATGTAATGGATGATAAAGATTTAAAAGGATTTTCATGCTTTCTAGTAATCAGAGAAACACAAAGTTAAAAAAAATATATATATACACCAGTTTTATGTTAGGGATTGTATACTATCTGTTAAAATTGCTCAACTCTGCTGTTGAAGCAGGAAAGTGGCCATAAAAACATATATGAAAAAATGGATGTGGCCGAGTGCCAATAAAACTTTATTTACAAAACAGGCAGTGGGCCAGATTTGGCCAGAGGGCCATAGTCTGCTGACCTATGTATTATGATATTCTATGCAATATGATGTAAGTATACAAAAGAACAGATAAAGACCATGAAGGAATATCTCAGCTAGAGTATTAAGAAAAAAATGCAAGTTTCAGGGTAATGCATATGGTAAAACCCAAATATTGTGAAGAATTATGTATCCAAACATACATGAGAGTTGGGAAATGTGTACACAAATTTATAAATGTTGGTATAGGCCAAGTGTGGAATCATATACTCAAACTCCTATCATAGGCTCCTTCAGAGGTATGATTGGAGTGAAGCAGGTAGAGACATTTGGCATTTTATACATGTGCTCTGACTTGTTTGGCTCTAAAGACCCACAGATATTATTAGAACTGAAAGAAAAAGACAGTGTATCATAGAAAAAAGAAAAAAAAAGGAAGAAGGAAAGGAAGGAAAAAAGGTGGAAGGAGGAAAGAGGGAGGAAGTGAGGGGAAGGGAAGGAAGACAGAGAGGGAAGGAGGAAGAAAGGTAGGAAGGAAAGGAAGGAGGGAGGAAGGAAGGAATCTTCGTTGATTTTCAGCTTTCCAGTTAGAGAAACAGCGTGTAGGAAGGAGCGCCCAGAGACTGCAGACAGATTTTTCTAGGTGAAAGGCAGGTCACGATATGTGCCTGGCACAGAATACAGGCCCTCAATAAATTCTTGGCAGATGAATAACTTCATGAAGGAAAGAGAAAAGATCAATGGCTTTATGAATTTTTTCCCTCCCCTTTCTAATTTTTATATGGAGGAAGGAAGATTGGCTTTGTGGATAAAGATATGTAGTTGAGTTTGCTACATACATCTTATTGGCTGTGTAACCGCACAGTTTCTAAATTCCCCGAGCCTCAGTTTCCTCATTTTTGCAGTGGGGACCATAATAGTAGGTATTATTATTAGTAATAGTAGGCATGTCTACCAAAGCACATGTAATGGTGCTCAGAACTATGTTTATATTGAAAAGGTTGAATCAGAGGCTGTTGATATGTGACTCCATCCTATAAAAATGGGAACTTAATACAGTAAAACTCCATAAAAGTTAGATCTTGCTTTGTAGGTCTTGCCAGTCTTGGGGGGAGGGGCGCGGAGGTGGAGGTTGGGGAGAGAATAAGCTGTGGGTATGAACATACTGCCCTAGAGCAAACTGTGGGCTGTGGAGACAGACCTGGGTTTTGCCTCTGCTTCTATTCACTGTGTGACTTTGGGCAAGTCATTTACCCTTGGGAGATCAGTCTCCTCATCTGTAAAATGGGGATAATAATACATCTCCTCCGGTTGCTATGGGACTTCCACAGAAAACATGAGTCCCCACACATGGCGGAGCCACAAAGAACAGTCATATTATGGTTGACCCACGTGCCCTTCCTTTCCCTTTGGTTGCATACGTGCCCTTCTCTGTGGCTGTTAATATTCTCCTGGTTTTGGGGCGCCTGGGTGGCTCAGTCAGTTAAGTGTCCGACTTCGGCTCAGGTCATGATCTCGCAGTTCGTGGGTTCGAGCCCCGCATCCGGCACCGACAGCTCAGAGCCCGGAGCCTGCTTCGGGTTCTGTGTCTCCCTCTCTCTCTGCCCCTCCCCTGCTCACGTTCTGTGTCTGTCTGTCAAAAATAAATAAAAACATTTAAAAAATTAAAAAGAAAAAAGATTCTTCTGATTTTGTTTCCCCTGGTGGAAAGAAAACTTTTCACTGCCATTTTGTGGCCTCCCTTGGAGCTTTTGCCTCCAACCCAGGCTTCTCTTTTCCCTGGGGATGTCTACCAGGGACACCCTCTTCTCTTCCTGTCCCACCCGAGTGTCTCTCTAGTTACTACATCTCTTATAGAGGACTGACACCTTCGGTGTGTGTTTCCATCTGCCCCGGGTCTTGGAACAAGCATCACCACCCTCAAAACGTGTCCCTCACGGGCGACCCCCTGCATCCTGTGATTCCAGGCAGAATTGGGGTACCTGGATCCTCCTCTCATTGAGGTGAACTTCTGCCGCACCCCATATCCGGTTCCTACATCCTTTTGTATACTCTTCGGCCTTATTTCTGTCTCCTAAAAGTGTCTAAAAGTTAGATGTCTGAGGATCTAACCATCTTTCCTAGAATTCCCTTCCCGTTTCTCCTCAAAGTTCTGCAAGAGGAACTCTCAGTAAACTTATACGCAGCTTCAGCACTTCCTACCCCCAACCTTCCATCTGAAGTACACAGACCTTTGCTTCACGCTGTGCTTATAATTTTCTTGGAAATGTGATTGCAGGGCAGCGATGGGGCAACCACTCACGGAAACGAATGGAGTCTTTTCCTTCCAGTTTTGGTATTTTTGCTGGTGGCCACGGACTTTGCCATCGATGAGGAATGACTGGGGTCTCAGGAAAACTCCAGGTAACAGTGAAAAGATACCAATTCTTTCTGCTCTGTCAGCTGCCAGGTGCCCTTTCCTGCATGAAAGGTTAGTTGAAAATTTCTGTGTGTCTGGCTTCATAAACATTTACGAGCCCCTATTCATCTCACCATAAAACAGGAGGTTCAGATGTACTTACACCCTCTGATCTCTCTGAAGTTTGGCCTCACTTTGGTTGAACAGGAGGCTTCTTTGAGGGGGAGTAATGGTACGTGTGTCCAGAGATCACAGAGCGGACTGCATGACTTAAGAACATGACATTCAAAACTCATGTGGCACCCAAGGAAAAGCAGTTTTAAGGGCCAAGATCCTAAACAGATTTTGTTCCGTACTCGTCCATCTAAACAGCTCTTTGCTTTTGTTTTTGTTTTTTCCCTCAACTGTTCACCCTGTCTAATTCTTCCCTTTGAAAGTGTTTGGTCCCGGCATTCGGATGTCTGGGTTGACTTATTTTGCGGGTGACTTGCGAAAATCACCCGACCTTTCTGAGTTCTATCTAGTTTACTTCTTTGCAAAATGGGGATAAAAATAATGTTCTAAGGAAGTTGGGGAGAATTGATCTTTGTTGACTTCTGATGTGCACCGTGTGTTTTTGTTATTGCACGGATTTTTATTGTGTTTCTGTCACCTGGGATGGTATGTAGCATCCAGTCTTCTTTCCTTTAATAGCAGTCAGTTTCCTCTGGGGGATCTAACTCTTCCCTATTGTGTGTATTCTCGGTGGGTCTGTGGATCCAGGAGCCTCCTTCCTCACTACTGGAGTTGATGGGGTCCTTTTGCCAGATTTTTTTTTTCTTTTTTGCTCTACCCAACATACCTAAAGGGAAGTCACATTCTCCACATATGGTTCATCAGAACTTTTGGCGTGAGGATCGTGAATATCAAACAAAGTAACCGGAAGATCTGGCTAGAATTCATTCGCCATGGGAGCAGCTCTGCTGTGGGACTAGAAGAGTGCATTCTGCCATGAACATTCTCCGGGAGTCTCCAGGTTCTTATCTGGTGCAAGCCCATTCCTTCCTCTTTCACACTGATCTTTTTGCTTCCTCCATATTTTCTCCAAATCTTTTCTTTTCTTCAAGTCTTTTGTTCTTATTTGTTTGCAACCAAAGGTATTCCTACTTACCTACACAAACATCATTTTATTTGACCCGGTTGGTAATCCTATGAGGTGGGCACAATAATTGCTCCCGCTGTCCCGATGAGGAAACTGAGGCTACGAAATGTCAAGTAATGTACCCGAGTCGTGTAGTAGGAGGAGAAGCTGGAATTTAAATCCCGATGAGGAGGGAAAGATCAGGCATTGGAAGGCACCTTGCAGTCCTTAGAACATAGGAAGCACTTATCAACATTAATTGATTCTAAAATTTTAATTCTAATTCTGAGTCTTTGTGTTCAGTGAAAAGTGACTGCTTACTGTGAGACAAACAAGTAACATACCCGGTATGAGAAAATGTAAAACAAAACGATGATTCAGTGATTCATAATTCTACATGAATGCTGTTCATCATCTTTGTTCGTTTCTTGAAACTTGGGCTTTTGGGGGGCACGTTCTCTGCTCTGAAATCTTATTGCGTTTCGGGAGAACATTGGGATATTTGGGCACTTGAGCTGTATTGAACAAAGTCTATTAGAAACTAGCCACAGGGTTTGGAGTAAAATCCTTTTCTTGTGGCTCAGTGTGGCTCAGACCCTGAAACAGCCATGGCCGCAGCTTTAAGAGCCCACTGATGTGTTTGTTCTGCCTCAAGCAACAGCAACCCCTGAGGCTTCCAGCCATCCTTGAAGATCATATGCCAGTAACAGTCTGGGAAATATTTCCAAGCTAATTATTATTATTATATTTTTCAGAAAAAAAATAAGTTTCTTTATTTATTTTGAGGGAGAAAGAGACAGTGTGAGTGGGGAAGTGGCAGAGAGAAAGGGAGAGAGAATCCCAAGCAGGATCCTCCCTGCCAGGGCCGAGCCCGACGCTGGGCTTGAACTCACGAAACCGTGAGATCATGACCTGAACTGAAACCCAGAGTCGGACGCCTAACCTACTCAGCCACCCAGGCACCCCCACGAAGCCAATTATTAACAGAAATTCCACAAGATAACAGTCACTACTCATCAGGTGTTTAAAACTGGTAAAAATCTAAACTGCATAGCAACCATTTTGATAAACACTGTTACTAAGTTTTATTTGGACTTCCCTCTGTATTTCTCAAGAGCACAGTGTGTTCTTTTCAGGGATATTTTCATTCAAGCAATATCAGATTCAGATTTACTTTTTGTATATGCTTGGTGTCATACTGATGCACAACAAAACCTCAGGCTCTTGAGTGTGGATTGTGCATGGAAGTGGTTTTTAATAGAATGAATTCCTGGGAGAAACTCAAACAGTGTCTGTTCTTTTCCTTTCCTTCTTGAGGTGTTTTCTACTTTTCCTTTCTTTTTTTTTCTTTTCTTTCTTCTTCTTCTTCTTCTTCTTCTTCTTCTTCTTCTTCTTCTTCTTCTTCTTTCTTCTTCTTCTTTATTTTTGTTCCAAGACTAACATAGAATGGACTCCAGGCTCCTTGTGGGTGATTGTGTCAAATTAAATCTGACCTTTTCCAAAAGGTCACTCTGGTGATGAAGGACAGACCTCGCTGGGTTCTGCCCTTGTTTCTTACCATCAGCATCGTGCTCTCCACCTGCCTCGCAAGGATATTTTCCAGTGCAATAAAGTGGTGTGGATTGGGAAGACTCAGGGATGGCCTGACTTCCTGACTGTTTTGCCTCGGTCAATACGTCAATAATCAGCGGGGGAGCCTGTACTGTGGAACTTAACCCCTGGCCTTTGCACACACTTGCTCTTCAGCTGAGTCCCTGATCACGCTGGGATTGGCTTTCATATATACCCCTTGTTAAGGTTGTGGCTGTGTTTTAAAATGATGAGACCAGTTTGAATGAAGTGGTCTGGGAGACAGCAAGCTTCTCCTGGGTGGTGCTCAGTAATATTGGGCTAGAGATCTGTCATTCTTACAGAGTTCTGCTTCCAGGATATCTCTAGCGCCTGGCCAAGCACTGAGGGTATCCTCTGATAGGGGAGAGTTTTCTTTATTGGATGGGCATCATGTGTGGTTTCACATTTTTTTTTTTTCTGGAGGATCTGCTGGCTGAATCATGACATATACTTATCTTCTGATGAAAGGAACGCCTTTAGGGATGACTTATTTTATCGAATAATATGTCTGGATGAACTTGAAAGAGGGAATTGAGGCAATTGTCTTTATTTTTCATATAAAGAATAAGTAACATTCCTTCATAACGATCAGTGTGCTGAAAACAGTCTTAAACCAAAATACTTTACTCTCACGGAGCCCCAAAGAAATGTTTACAATCTTTCTTTATGTGGGGAATTGCAAACGTAGAGTTTGCCAGTACTCTTGCGTGTTAACGCATTACTCTAAATTTAGGATGCATTAATAGGAGGTAAAGGGGATGACCGCTGTAGCTATGACATAGGAAATATAAAATACATTTAAAGCATTTAGACAGTAATCAGATAATGGATGATAATTATTATTATTGCTATTGATTCTTGAAAGAGAAAACGTGTGGAGAAATGCAGTTGAATTCATTTGACTTTTCAACAGTAAAATGTTACATTTTGATAAATGATGAAATCATAGAGCCCTGGATGTTAAGTGGCTTGACCAAAGCCAATGTGGTGGTTTCGAAAATCGCGTTGTAAATCACGGACTTTCCTCCAGTCAAGAAAGAGAGCCTAATTTCTTTTTTCTTGAGTATGGACAGGCCTTAGCGGCTTGCTTCTACTGAAGGTAATGCAGCAGAAGTGAAGACGCACGACGGTCCAGACCAGGTCATAAAAAACAACACATTTGGCGCTACAGAAACCCATCTACTGTGTCCTGAAACTTACAAGGAGGAAATACGGAGAACTGATTACTGTTGTGTATGCTAGTAAGTTTGGTGTGGTTTTCATACAGCCGGTAGATAACCCAAACCCATACTAATATAAGCACCAGAATTAGAACCCATTTTTTTTTTTTTTTTACTTGGGTCCATTGCTTTTATTGCTTCATTAGAATAATTTTTTTGACTTAACATTTGGTTTAAATTAGAACTTACAAAATGCTTATATTCTGGGTATGCTGGTGCTTATACTTAGGTACGATGTTCAGAAAATGAGATAGCTGGGAAGTATCAGTGAAGCAATGATTTATTTGAACCTCCAGATTACGCGGATGAATAAATCAAGCCTCAGAGAGTTCATTATTTAGGACCATTGTAAGTGATGAGACGCAAGGCTTATTTAAAAATTGTTAAGTGCCTGTGTGCTGCATTGTAGATGGCAACAATATGAGCAATGTGCTCAGCCACATTGTCCCCACACACAACTGGCCAACAACGCATGGTTGGTTATTATCAGGCTCACTTGATCAAGTAATTGGACTTCCGCTCGATCTTGGAAGGCCTGAGTTACACCCGAGGAATACATTTATTTTCTAGTATCCACTTCATTTTGTGCTTTGTCAACAGAAGCAAAATATTCACTTAAATGCACACAGCAGTGCACAGACATATGCTTATCCACTTGTGTACTTTTACATTATGGTTTGCAAGCTTTTTTTCCTTTTCTCTTGGAGGCTATTGAAAGAAATGAATTAGAAAATTGAAAAATATAAAAGCCAGAACCGAGGTGTGTGAAAAACAGGGTGTTTACCGAAGAAGACAGTCTTCTGTGGGTCGGTGAGGGAATACACATTGCTACCACCGACTGCATAGTGGTCTCGGAGAATCCTGGGGGAAGACTGTAAGAAGGTGATTGGGAATTTCTATTTTTTTTTTTTTTTGCTTTTGCCCACTCTGCATATATCTGCCTGAGGGATAGACAGTTAACCTCAAGTTATTCTTTCTCTTTATGCTGCCGCCAGTGTTTTTTAGTGGCTGTAGCTCTTCTAGTTACCTGAGACTGAGAGAAGGAGGAGGCCTTGAGCTCAGCAGCCTGGGTGCAATTTTATGGGTGCCCAAATGCCCCTTCCTTACATTTGTAAATCTTTTACACTTTCAAGTCTAATTCAAGTTGAACTGTTTGGGGCTGTTAAATATCTTTTGTTCTGACTTTGGTTGGTGTGGAAGGACTGATTTGTGATTTCCATAGATTGCAGGCACTTTTCCACTCGCCCCCGGGGGTAGGGGGGAGAGTTTTCCTTGAGAAAGAGGACACGATAATTTCTGGATATAATTTCTGAATATGTCTGAGGCCTTAGCATCGAGGAGGGCTTGGGTGTTTTTCTTCTTTATTTTCTTGGTCATTGGCTTAGAACACAGTAGACACCTCTCTGATTATGAAGGGCATGAATTTAGGCACCTCTTTTTCTGGTGCTATAGTTCAGAGAGTTGAGTCATGTGAAAAAAAAGCTAGGTTCAATCTTAGCTCCATCATTTATGACACCAGAGTATATAATTTAACTTCCCGGAACCTCAGGCTTCCCATGTGTAAAATGGGAATAATGATAGTTACCTATTAGTTACTGAGATTTGATTCAGTAGCTATCAATCCAGCATTTGGGAATGGTTTTTCTTTTTCTTTTTTTGTTTTTGTTTTTGTTTTTTCTTGTTATTGTTATTGTTGTTGTTGTTGTTGTGTTGTTGTTTGGCTTTTCTCTTGCTTTGCTTCTTCGTAACATAACCTAGGTCAGAATTTGAATTTCATATACTGATATTCAAGTTGAGAAAGAGAAAATACAATGATTCCGTTTTTATTTTGCATGTAAAATAAAGTTTCAAGTTTCAGAAATTTTCACTCTAATGAAAATGAATTTTCCCTGCCTCAATCTCCTCTGTGTCAAAAATTGTGTTTCCAAAGCCTCTAAGTTTTCTCCCGTCCTCTCCCCATCCACGTATATTTCCTGGGAGATGCAGTACTTTAACCCCTTCAGGACAAATGAGTTTTAGAGGCAGTTGAAACCAGTCCTCCTGACCAGAGTATCGCTTTCAGAGTAGGAGATGAAAGCATATTACTAATGCTGTGCTCGATTTTTTTCAAAGAAATGACTCCTGCTGAGTTTTACTGTTGCCAACATCACCTTCCATGTTGGGAACACAGCCATCGTTCAGGGGCTGTAGGTTTAGTGCCCTAAGTATGAGATGAAGACATGACAATTGTTAGGATTGGCAAAGTGGTGATAAATATCCCTGTTTCCCTTTTTTTTCTTAACAAAAGATTGCAATCCCATACATCATCAAAATAGAATACAATTAAATTTATGGGTGTGAAATTAGAAGGCTTGATGCCTGGCGTTGCCGAAGGAAGACTGGAGTTTCTTTTTGCAGGTTGCAGTGGAGATCTGTTGTAGAAAATCTAAGAAACAGAACAATAGAGCTGCCTATAACGTGAAAATCTCCTGTCGTTAAGACGACGCTTGAAAATCCTTAGGAGGACGGCTCATTGGAGGCTGGCATCTGTGTCAGGAAATCCACTGCGGTTAGTTTTTCCCCCAATAGGGGAGCAGATGGCTCTTGCTTTCGTTGGGCATGGGGGAAGCTGCTGGCTTGCATTTGGGGCAGGTGTGTGAAAAGCAGCTTCCCGTTAGTTCGTTAGCCTGACATTCACACTCGCTGTGGTGAGGTGAGAGCGCGCGTTGCAGAGACACATGGGAATCTCCCAAAGGTAGCACAGTCAGGGCCCTATGTCACTCCCATTCCCAGGCGTAGCGTCAGAGAATTTTGGTTGGAATCAGTGATATTCCTCCGGTCGTTATTTCTCTATCCCCCAGTCTCTTCGGCTTTCCTTCTCTCTTTTTTATCTGCAAGCACATATTTAAAGCATAATAAGTTACATGTGCATATAATGGAGCTCCCCCCTGAATATGCATTGAACTTCTGTCATTTGTTTTAAATTCCTCTGTTTTCAGGCTCAGCCTCCATTAAAGTTTCCGCGGACTTCTCTCTTATCCCTAGAGCCCGGAGTCACAGAGGCTGATAGAGGCTGATGCAAGTTTGCTGAATGGCTATGGTCTTCGTTCTCTGAGACATTGATCCCTCCTGGTGTCTGCTCAGCTCCACAGGGGACCATGGAGCTTTCTTAGGTGGGCGAGGACTGTCTTTTTTGTTCAAACATGTTCGGCCTTTTACTCTGTCATAGTGAATAATTTATTTAATACAGTCAACTACAGTCAGGCAAAAAAAAATCACTTTATGTTTCATCAAAGCAAAGACAAAACTTTCTATTCATTCAAGTAAAGATGTTTTAAAACAGTGCCAACTAAGAGGAGTTGTGTTTTTTTTTTTTTTTTTTTTTTTTTTTGGTTCAGAGACTGGACATCTGATGCACTGCAGTTGAACCTGTGACCTCTAAAGTTTTGAAGTAGCACAGAGTGGAAGGACTTGCAGAAGGAATTGAAAAGAACGTACGACTTGCAGCCAATTGAGTATGACTCATGCACCAGGCTTTAGGTAATAAAACTGATACTTACTATAAAACAGATCCTGTTATAAGAGCTTTTCATATAGTAGCTCCTCCTTAATCTTCCCCCAAATCCTATGAGGTGAGGCTGTTGTTACCTTTATCTCCATTTAAAAAAAAAATTTTTTTTTAACGTTTATTTATTTTCTTGAGACAGAGAGAGACAGAGGATGAGCAGGGGAGGGTCAGAGAGAGAGGGAGACACAGAATCTGAAACAGGCTCCAGGCTCTGAGCTGTCAGCACAGAGCCCGACGCGGGGCTCGAACTCACGGACCATGAGATCATGACCTGAGCCGAAGTCGGCCGCTTAACCAACTGAGCCACCCAGGCGCCCCTATCTCCATTTTTTTAATATGAAATTTATTGTCAAATTGGTTTCCATACAACACCCAGTGCTCATCCCAACAGGTGCCCTCCTCAATGCCCGTCACCACTTTCCCCTCCCTCCCACCCCCTCCATCATCCCTCAGTTTATTCTCAGTTTTTAAGAGTCTCTTATGGTTTACCTCTTTCCCTCTCTGTAACTTTTAAGTCATCCAGAGAAAGACAGATGCCATATGTTTTCACTCTTATGTGGATCCTGAGAAACTTAACAGAAGACCGTGGGGGAAGGGAAGGGGGAAAAAAAAAGTTACAGAAAGGGAAGGAGGCAAACCTCTGTCTCCATTTTAAAGTCTTGTGGAAACAGAGGCACAGAGAAGTTAAACAACTTGCCTCAAGCCACCCAGATAGGAAGTGGGAGAATGGGGATTTGAACTCGGTATTGCAGCCACCATTTATCCACAGTTCACATATAAAGTTACAAAACAAGCTCAGATTCACCTACTTATAAGCTGAAGATTCAGGGGCTTGGGGCCAGGTTTCGCCAAAAAAAAAAAAAAAAAAAAAAAGGCAGTAACTGTCAGAATAGCATTTTAAAGAGGGACCTGAATTTCAGCTGTGGTTTTGTCTCACACAAGCTCTGTGACCTCATGTCGGTCACCAATCTTCCGAAAGCTCGGTTTCCTTATCCATAAAGTGGAAGGGATGATATAGTTCTGCCTGCCTCCTGGGTTTGAGGACAGGAGGAGGTGAATTACTAGAATAGGTGAAAGCTTGTTTCTCTCCAGTGTCCTTGGCAGGGAGTAAGGGAGCCTGTTTGGATCATTTCCCTCTTTCATTTTCTGAGAGACAGTACAGTGAGCTGCAACCTGGGAGGCTTACTGTCCTTTCACGAGCGGTGGAAGTTACTTCCCAGGAGGGACTCGGGCACTGAAGTCCTTGGATCTGCCTCATCCATCTATGTGGCGGTGGGTTTTCTAATTTTCCTGACCTTGCTGGGGAGCCCAGTATCGGGTAGAAACCCAGAGGAAACAAGAAAGCTGCTTAAAATAAAACCGGATTCTTTTGCAAAGGGGATAACATAGTTTGAGAAAGAAAAGCGTCTCCTAAAATAAGCGATGATGGCAGTCCCTCTTGATGAAGAGGGTGTATTCCCACGAGACACTTACAACTTTATAACCTGGGATAGTGGAATGCAGAAGGCTCCAGTGTGTACTTAGGACGTCCTATAAGGGCTGATGTTATTTCAAAACTCATTAAGTTGACAAACATGACATAAGATCCTTGAGGTAGGATTCTGGGAGACACGGGTGGGGGCAAGTGAGGGCAAAAGTCGGACTACGATGATGAAGAACGGGATTTATGAGAGAGAATTTGGTACCAGTGGAGGTACGAATTGTAGGCTGGTTTGTAGAGTAGATGGGGACGTAGGTGGGCTCCAGGCACTGGAAAGGGGCAATTCAATTGGAACTTGGTGTCCTCTCTCAATGGGTCCTAGGACCGTGATTTTACTAAATTCCTATTTCAGTTATCTACGGCTATGTAATTGTCCCGCAAGTTGGCTGGGTGGTTTTCTGTTGGTTTTGTCTGTGTGTGTTCACGTGGCCGCATTGAGCTAGAAAGCTGACTGGACTCGGGCTCAGCGGGGACAGCTGACATGGCTTGGCCTATTTTTCGCCATGCTCTTTCATTCTCAAGGAGGCCAGACTGTGCCCGGAGGGGGGCAGCAGTACAAGAGGACAGACCCCAGACTTACAAGTTCCTTTCAAATCTCTATTTCGGTCATGTTTGTTGATGTCTCATCGGCTCAAGAACTCCACGTTGTCAAGCTCAGAGTCAATGCCAGGAGACTCAACAAAGATGTGGGTGGTGGGAGGTCTGATTCATCGGGGGAGATCAATTTAACAGCCTATGATAGTCTGCTTTCTGGTCTTTTCCCACATGCAAAAACACTCATCACTTCTAAGACCCTCAGAGTCTCACCTGATCATTTGGGTGCAGCTCTTCCTGGTCTTGAGATCGTGAACTACAAAGATAAGTTACCTGATCCCTATAGCAAATACACAATGGTGAGACAGAGGACAGAGTCAAGATAATCAGAGTAGAAAATCTAATGCAAAAAGGACAGAAAGATAGGATGTGAGGGTGGTCTGGCTCTGACATTTGTCACCCCACTGATCACCAGGGTTAATCTGGCTGATCTGTCTGGCAAGGTGGGTGTCCCCTTCCTCTCTCATGTCCCTTTCTGTGTCCCTCCCAAAACCCCATGCTCGGTAGAAGAGGATGACCGCCCCTGACAGACGAGGGTTGTCCTTTGGTCAAAGGTATACGTATATATGAGTAGCTGCGTTCCCCTTCTGGACCCTCCAAACAAACGCTCAAGGTCCATTTCTAGGAGAACATGAGGTGGTCAAACTTCCAGGACTTCAAGCACGTCCAAAGGAGGTGCTGTGCGTGGCAGTCTGCCGTTCTTGGAAAAACAAAACAAACTAAACAAAACAAAAAACAAAAGAAGAGAGGGGTAGGAGGAGGCTCGTAACAGTCCCTGGTCCGTAACAGTTCTGAATTCCAGCCGGGCACAGAGCACAGGGGCTCCTTACTCTAGGGAAGAGAATATTCCTTGACTAGGGCTCAGTTCTTCTCCATGGCAGTGGCTCCCTGGCTCATTGTTCTCTGTGCCTCCTGCGTCTGTCCTTTGGACTCGCTCTGTCTCAAAGAAATGGCCTGTGTTTGCAGCTAAGTCGCGTTCCCAACTTGCCCCCTGCTTGTAGAATGTTGGGGGCCCCAAGCCTTTTTTTCATTTTGAACTGTCTCTGCCCCTTTTAGCCCCAGCTGATACAAAGCTTTTACATTTGGCCACTCAGTGGGAATTCTGTGAGTCCGACTGGGTTCACCTCATGCCCCTGAAGTCACATCCATAATTCTTTTTGAGACAGACCTCTCTCTATTTTGGGCTAAGTGTCAGGGTGCTGGAGAACATAGCCTTTAAGATTTTTAGAGACTCTTTATTCTAGTTGAGAGGGTCTAACTAGGCACTCTGCTAAATCTTGCTGAGGTCTTTAACAAAAGGTCTTATAGATAAACTTTGGATTTGATCTCAACCTTGAGGTCATTGCTTCGTTTTTGAATCTTTTACTGACTAAAGATAGTGAACATGTGAAATAGTTTTGTTTTCCAACCCAGTACATCCTGGTTCTTCTATATTTCCTTGAAATTCTGCTTGCAGACTGAACAGTTCTGTCTGTAGCTAATCTCTTTCTTCCTTCTGTAACACAGCCAGTAGCACTGTCAACATTCTGCCTGGAAGTGTCCTCAGTAAGATGTGCGGGTCTATTTTCTATCTTCCAAATTAATACAGGCAATTGTTTTGCAAGGCGATGTTATTAAAACCAGGGCCATTATCTTTCTAACCTCCAATGGCAGTATCTTCACGGTGGTAAACAGAGCAGTGACCCATTAAGATGCCCGTGTTTTTTTTTTTTTTTCCTTTAAATTTTTCAATGTTTATTTATTTTTGAGAGAGAGAGAGACAAAGTGTGAGCAGGGGAGGGGCAGAGAGAGAGGAAGATGCAGAATCCGAAGTAGGCTCCGGGCTCTGAGCTGTTCGCACAGAGCCAGAGGCGGGGCTCGACCCCACAAACCATGAGATCATGACCTGAGCCGAAGTTGGATGCTTAACTTACTGAGCCACCCAGGTGCCCCTAAGGTGCCCATGTTCTAATCCTCAAAAACTGTGAATGTCTTCTTTTGCATGACAAAAAGGACTTTGCAGACGTGATTAAGTTAAACCTTACGAGATAGGGAGAATGTCCAGGTTATCTGACAGGCCCAATGCAATCACAAGCGACCTTATAAGGTGAAGGGAAGAGGGAGGCAGGTAGGCAGAGGAAAGGAGATGTGATAATGCAGTCAGAGGAGAGAGAGACTTAAAGACAATACCCTGATGGATTTGAAAATGGAAGAAGGGGCCACGAGTCAAGGAATACAGGCAAGAACATGTTGGACGAAGCAAGAAAATGCCTTCCCTGTACCTCCCTGCAGCTCTGTTAACACCTTGGCTTTAGCTCTGTGAGCCCCTTATGGACTTCTGCCATTCAGAACTGTAAGATCATGAATCTGTGTTGTTTTAAGTCACTAAAGTGATTTGTGACAATAGGTGATTAGACCCATCCCATGTAACGAGTTCAAGTAGACAGAAGTATGCGCTGAGAGATTCCCAAGAGAATCTAGACTCAGAGAAATAAAAGAGGAATTATTGTTTTCTTTTCTTTGCTTTTTTGTTTTTTTTTTTTTTTAATTTTTGAGCCCAGGCCTCCAGTTGGGGTTTCTGAGTTTTTATGAGAATGGGCAGTTGGCAAAGAAAGTGGCTTGGTATTCTGTTAGAGCTTCTGTGAGCTATTGGCCATTACTAGAATATTTTAAGCATTTTCTACATATCTTGGTCCCTCTTCAATTCTTCTTTTCCACTAACAGAAAATAAAAGGCTCAGAAGAGATACTGTTTGGTAATGCAGCGTGGCAGACAGAGTATTAAGATCCATGTAAGTTAGCCTAGCTAAAATTTGTATTATCTTAACCATGAAATTTTAATGAATCAATGAACAAACGAGATTGGTGTGATAGAGCCATAACCTGCAAATCTTTTGTCTGTCAGTTTCATGCTTGGGGGATTATTAATGATGGCTATTTAATGCATTTATGTGGAAAGATACCGGTTCATAGCAGAGAAGTAACGGCTCTCACGGAGAATCGAACTCTGGGGTGTGTGGAATATGAGCCAGTCAAATCACCTGAGCGCTACTTGGTCACTGGGGCTGGACATCAAGGATGCAGGTTTATATAAGAAAATCCCAGGGAAGAATCACAGCTCTTCTGAACACTGTAGTTTGACAAAGGGACATCCGAGTAATTTAAAATAAGCTGCCCAAGAGTTTCCTAATTTAATTTCTTATTTTAACTACTGTGAGAGTTCAGGGTGTCAAATTGTCTGGGGAATATTAAAATGAAAATGAGGATCATAAGTAGAATTTCCATCTTTTCTTAGGGTGGAAGAAAATGCCTACCATTTGTGAGCCTAAGATTTGTCTTTTATTAATGAGAGAAGAGGTACTTCTAGAATGTTCCAACGAGTGTGTGTGTGCACACTAGCGGTGCTCGGTCAGTAGGGGTGAATTACTGGGCCATGGGCAAGGGCATGAAGCAGTGAGGTGTTGGGAAACGTTGAAGAATCGGCTCTCGGGAGAAAAAAAAAAAAAGCCCGATTGGTAGTGTTTGCCGTTTTCTGTGATGTAAAAACTCCTGCTGTGATCAATTTCAAACTCCCCGACTGAATATGACTGAATACGGATTTAGGAAGAGATGTGCCCCGTTGGCGCTCATCAGCTGGTACAGTGTGGCACCAACAGTCACATCACCGCAAAGAGATTTCAGGGGCAGAAGCCACGCAGAAGTCACTTCCATCTGGGGCTCTTCTAAATACCTGCATTTGGACTTTAAAACATTGTAAAGACAGGGGCACTTGGGTGACTTAGTCACTTAAGCTTCCAGCTTTGACTCAGGTCATGGTTTCGCAGGTCATGAGTTCAAATCCTGCACCAGGCTCTGGGCTGACAGCTCAAAGCCTAGAGCCTATTTGGATCCTGTGTCTCCCTCTCTCTCTGCGCCGCGCCCTCCCCCCCCGCAAATAAATAAACATTAAAAAAAAACATTGTCAAGACAATGAAAGGGAGCAGTTTAAGGATTTACCTTCCATCAATTTTGTTTATGTCTTTTGTTTTTTACTGTCCAGATAAAAAATGATTTAAAATTGCACTGATCACAGGAAGGACAGTGGCATTCATATCCTCCTAGAAATGTCTAACATTGAAGACCACCGAGCCCAAGTCCTGAGCTGCCTTGAGTGTCCAGGTGACTAACCAAGCAGCCATGCCAACGGGCAAATCCATCTAGGTGATTGGAACGCTGGCAGGATTTATTTATTGATATTTTTTATTGAACTGTGATTCCAGGTTTAATTTTTCAGAGACATGTTATATGAGAGATTAAAGGACTTTTTTTCAGTGATTCATGTGAATCAATTATGAATAAGTTGACATCCCTGGAAAGCCTTTGAATATTTTATTGTGTTCACTGATGGCACTTCTAATTGGAGATAGCTACACTTACCTACTCCAAATCACTCTTTCCCCAGTGCAGCCTCCCAACCCAATCAATCTTAAGCTGCTCTATTTAAAAATTATTCTAAAATTATTCAAACCAGACTGGGGATAAGAGAACCTTATGACGATACGGTCTCATTGTTCTGAATTCCTTAAGGTCGATGCTGCAAGCGTCAGTCCTGACCTACATTCACGATAGGTTGGAGTGGAGTTCGTCTGAGGAGGGGCCCCTGGGGCTGTGCTTAGTCGGGTCGACCCAGCTCTGTCTGGGAAGCATGTGCTGTACGTGTTCCCCGCAAGGCAACTGTTCACTCATAATTTCAGCAGGATGATAGCGTCCGAGCATCTGAGGATGCCTGGAGTGACCCAGCTCCTGAAGGGTGAGTTATCCGGTTAAGTGTGTGGTGCTGGGTTTTCTTTTACTCCAGGCGACAGCATTAGGCCTGCATCATCTGTCATAATCCAGGCAGTGAAACTAGGGGCCGGGGTGGGAGGGCTGATTAGGTCACACGCCCGCCAGGATGTTTAGAACAATGCGTAATAATGTGTGTTCAAGAATGCTCTTTGCCACTGCTTATAATAGCTAAAAATGCGGAAACAGTGTAAATGTCCTCAAATAGGAAACTAAAAGAAATTAAATAATGGCTCAGTCGTCCAATGGGGTTTTATGCAATCACTGGAGATATTAATGCAGATGTATATTTTTGTGTTAGTTGGGGTTCTCTGGAAAACTGTAGTTACTACATATATATACGCTGAGAAAGAGAGAGAGAGAGAGGGAGAGAGATTAGAAGTTGGTTTATATGATTATGGAGGTTGAGAAGTCCCAAGATCTGCTGTCTGTAAGCTGGAGGCTCAGGAAGCCAGTGGTAGAGCTCCGGCCCACTACTGAAGGCCTGAAGACCAGAGGAGCCAGGCTAGTGGTGTAAGTTCCAGTCCTAGTGCCAGACGAGACCAACCTCCCAGCTGGAGCAGTCAAGCGGAGGCAGTGGATTCTTCCTTTCTTCTTCTTTGGCTCTAGTCAGACCCTCAAAGGATTGGGGATTTGATGATGCCCACCCACAATGGAAGGGCAATCGGCTTTCCTCACTCTACTGAGTCAAATGCTCTTCTCCTCTGGAAATGCCCTCCCTCATGCTAGAAATAATGTTTGGTCAAATGTAGGCACCCTGTGGACAGTCAAGCTGACATATACAATTAACCATCACAACTTATTAGCCCCAAATAAGTGAACGATGTATATAATTAAGTTAAAATCATTTATAGTGTATTTCATGTGAATAAAAGATGCACATGCACACGTATAGATGACTGGAAGGGTTTGGGGAGCTGGGGTTATGGACATTTTTTCTTCTATTTTGTCTCTGCATTTCTCCATGGAACGGACACCGTGTACTAATGAAATAATAGCAAAAGATTAAAAATGAAAAAAAGCACAATTGTTACAAAGTTTAGGAGAGACGTTTACGAGGTTCTGGCCACGGCCCTGTCTCCCCGGACTTACTCCACTGTCCCCCTTTCCCGAAACATCTCCCATTTCCCCCATCCCTTGAGTTCTCCCTTATGGGAATGCGACATGAACCCCATGGAGTAGATGGAATGGTTTTACTTCCTACACCTAAAGATTCTCCTCAGGACCACATGGGGAAGGTAAAGCCTAGGATACCAGAGTTTTCTCATGAAGGTCAGGGAGGCAGGAGCTATTTTAAACATTCTAGTGGGAAAGAGGGCCACTGCCAAAATCCAGTGGCTGCCATACAGCTGATGGGCCATCCTGGCTGCCATCGTCACCGACTCTGACACCCAGGCCTTGTTCTCAGTTTCCCTTGGCTTCTCTTCCATCCCTTCCACTGATGTGCTCCCGCCACGAGAGCCCGCAGAGCCTGGAGGGATCCTCAAGCAGCTAATCAGGATGCAGCTACCCTCTCGGCTCAATCCTACTTAATGTCTATGTCAGCATATCTCTCCCCTCCTAGGTCTCCATCTTCAGAGCTGCAGTTTTGAGCTTTCCTGAATGGAAGCACGTCTCAAGAGGAGGATTAGCCACTTGGCTAAAGAACAAAGAATCAATTTAGTTTAAAATAGTTCCTGTAATGGTGGTATTTTGCATCCGCAGTAACTTTCCGAGGCACCTCGTGCTTTTGTTTGAAATCCTCAGGGAGCCTAGAGAGGGTTGCTTTCCACCATTAGGCAGGGAGAGACAGCAGTGGACCCAGCTTTCTGTGGGGGTGGAAACCAGAGAGGGGTATCGTTTTTCAACCATCTGAAATGTGACGGTGACTGCGTAGGGTGTTTCTTGGGTGTTTTTTTCCTTAATAAAAAGAAGAAAGAAAATCATCAAAACCTAGAGGGAGAGGGAGAGGGAGGATAGCTAAAGAATTTACAGTCTTGCCTAGCCACCGACTCACTGATTATAAGAAATGATCTAACAAGGTCCCCAGGCACTGAAATATAGCCCTAGCAATGTAGGGACTTACAACTGATGTTTTCAAGTAAAAAGTCTCTCATTGCACGGTTAGTCAAATAATTAGGTCATGTATTTCGTTCGAAGTAGATATCTGGAAAAGAAAAGAAAAGAAAAGAAAATGAAGTCGAAATCCGAATTTAGGCAACACTATCTAACAACCGAAATCAGGAATAAGGCCAAACTTTGAGGTACATCAGGAAACTGCTGGTTAGATGTCCTGACAAAATTTCCCTTCCCCACGGGATTAAAGGACACGTGCAATTCTGGCATTTTTTTGGTTTGTTTTCCTCTTCAAGAGTTTAAAATGTAAAGCAATAAACACGCCGATGAAGATGAAAAAATACACAAAATTTCTGAGCAGCTGCTAAGGGCCAAGCACCAGGTATTTAGAGTTATTTTTTTTCCATACAATCATTGTGAAATATAGACATGATTCGTATTCCCACTTATCAGATTCCCAACGCTGAGGCCAAGGAGCTTCCTCTTATGCAAGACCTTCCAGCCAGGCAGTCGTTGAGCCAAGTTTTGAGCTTTGCTGCTTTCAGGGTGCCTGGCTTCCAATGAGCCCCATGACCTTCCAGATATGTAAACCACATCCATGTATGAAGAGACCGTTGTATTTTAGAAACCGTAGAGATGAGAGTGAAATTATCTAAGAAGGATTTGTTTGGCAAACAAATGTCAGGTGCAGGTCAAGTGTGTAGGTGGGGGGCCAGGAAGTGCCAGGGTAATGGAGTCTATGCAGAACCCGGCCAGATGCTAAGGCATCTGACAACTCATGGCAAATGGCAAGGTTTGATGGTGAGCAGAAAGATTAGGGTGAAAACAAAGACGGGGGGGTTAGCTGTAAGTTCTTTGGAGGACCTGGGACTGCCAGACTATTTCCTTAGTGCCCCGCACAGAGACTTCTTTGTATATTCTCTGTTTCTCTAAATATCTCTCAAAGGAGGGAACAGAGTACTTCAGGGCATGGATGCTGACGACCTACGCTGAGGCTGAAATGACCAGAATAGAGTCGAGCTCTTCCTGTCCCATGTAGCTCCCAAACTACTTAATAGGGGTCTTATCAAAGCAGATTTGGTTCTGGGGTTATAGAAGGGAGGTGACATACACCTTTAGACTCTCAGGCTTAGATCATCTTTTCATCTAGGGAATAAATACCCAAATACTTAAGCTAAAACTCTGAAGCTGTACTCAAAGCTTTTGCACATGTGTGGGTGCATACATACATATATATGAGGTGCATTATATGTGTATATGTGTATATATCATGTGTCTTGCAGCTACAAATATATATAAGGCTTGTTCCCATACAACTCCCCTCCCCACTCCGCGCAGACCATCATTTCATACAGCTAAGGTTGTAGCAATCCCAGGGAAGGCTGCATGTTATGTATTTTTCAGAATAAAAATTTACCCTCTTGGAGGCAGAGCCCCAGGGCCTTCTGGGGAGACTTCATTTTTAAACAACTGATTTTAGAATAAATGATTACGAAAGTAATGAATGTTCGCGTCAGGAAATCTGAAAAAAAGGGTATAAAAGGCCAAACGAGAAAATGAAAATCACCTGCAAGGAGACCTTTTAGAGAGGAAAGGGATCCCTTTGCTCTTTCAATATAAACTCCTTTGCATTCAATTCAATTGGAAAGGCATTCTCCATGCCCTGCAGACCTCAGTGCATGGCATCAGCGGGGGGGAATGCATATTGGAACAGCACCCAGCTCTCTTCAAGGACCTGGTAATCAAGTGAAGGCTATGAGGACTCTCCTTGTATGAAAATACTGAGTTACCTCAATGACTGTGTAATGAGGTTCAGCCTAATCCCACTTGTCTTATGTACCAAGCCACTGAGGGCTGTGGCGGAGAAACGAGGCCTTTGCCACTCCAAACACAAGCTAAATAAAATGTGAGAACCGCCTTTGATCCTTTGTTTCTATCATCAGGCTCCAAATGACGAAGTTCAGGAGGCGAGACAGGCCTGCATTGCGGTAAACGTCTGATGGCAAGGTGCACTAACTTGCCTTTTCATTTGAGTGACTTGGGGAGGAGGCCACTGCCAGAAAGATCCGATGCAGATCGGGGCAGACTATTAACCAGCTGGCTGTACCCCACGTGCGAGCTGAAATCACCCTTACCAAATTGCCTGAGACAGGTTGTGCAGAAGCTATCAGCTGCTACTAGCTTCTGACTTGCCACTGGTTTTTTCTAGTCATTTCTTATTATTGTCTTTGTGCACAAACGTGTCTGTACAGATGACTGCATTTATTCTTTGGGTAATATGTACTCGGGAGGAACTTATATTTTCAGGGGACGATGTGGGGTAGAACACAAGGCTGTGGTGGGCAGTGGGGAGACCACAAATGAGTTTAACCGTTATAGGTGCACACAAGGCAGCCATGTTTACAAACGATTCCAGGAACCCATCTGTGCCTCCTGGAGGTTGTTTTACTGACTCTGCAGGGGGATCTTTGCTCGGAGGTGGTGATGCTAGAGGTGAGACAGGTGCGGTGCAAATGTCACCACGTATCCTTCCAGCCCACAAGCTCCCGCAGAACCTCCATCAGGCTCGAGCAGAGCAGTCAGAAAAGGGAAAAGACATAACACGACACAACAAAACAAAGCACTTGCACACAGGTCATGGGGAAAATGCACGGGCTGGGGAGGATTAGCGGGGTTTGGGGCCAGCCCGGTGTTTTAAATTAAGATCTGAAAAGAAATTGCCATCACTTAGGAAGAACTAAGTAGCTCCTTGTGGATTGTCCACAGCTGCTCAGATGCTGATTGTCTTTCTTTTCTGCAGGCATTTTGGGGCAATAAGCGAGGAAATGAAATAAACCCCACTGTTCAGAAGCTTCCGTTCATACATGCCACCTTGTCTGAAGGGCACGGTCACCTCGGACAGCTTGCTGTTTACGGTAGCCATTTTGTCGCGTATAGGTTGAAGGCCGGGAACTTCAAAACACTAAGAGCATCTTTCTCCGTTACAGATTCAGGGTAAGAAGAGCCCACAGGTGCCCAGGTTCCCTTTGGCCACAGGGGTACGTTTGATCCAGTGGTGATGTTCTGTGGCCTCGGTTCTAATGAGGCCACTCTGAAATTCACATCTTACGCGGGCACCTATTCCAGAATTAAGTCCTCCTGGCTTTTTAAGGAGTTTGTCCTTCCCTGCTTCTTTTGGGGTCACTGGCTTCGGACTAAGTTGTGACAGAGCGGTTTTTGTCACAGCCCTTGTCCTTTGTCTCTCCCCTCCACCAAACAGCTTCCCAGTCTTGGTTCCTTCGGAATATACCCTTGTACTGAGAGTGTCTTGGTTGTTGATAGTGAGCCTTCAGAAGTCAGCAGTTAGGAAGGAGCAGTGCTCCAGGAGTCAGAACAGAATTGGGCTCTAGTCACTAGTATATGGCACCCTATCACCTTGGACAACCTCTTTAAATTCAAACCTTAAACAAAGAAACACTTATCCGTACCATGGGGCTAATTATCTCCATCATAGGGTTGTGAGGATCAAGAATAGCAATGAATTATTTAATAAACCTGTGGAGATAGGGGCGCCTGGGTGGCTCAGTTGGTTAAGCATCTAACTCTTCTTTTTTTTTTTTTTTTTTATGTTTTTATTTATTCTTGAGACAGAGAGAGACAGAGCATGAGTGGCGGAGGGGCAGACAGATAGGGAGACACAGAATCCGAAGTGGGCTCCAGGCTCCGAGCTGTCAGCACAGAGCCCGATGCGGGGCTCGAACTCATGGAGTGTGAGATCATGACCTGAGCCGAAGTCGGACGCTTAACCGACTGAGCCACCCAGGCACCCTGAGCATCTAACTTGATTTTGACTCAGCTCATGACCTCAATTATCAGATGGAGCCCTGCCTCAGGCTCTGTGCTGACAGCACGGAGTCTGCTTGGGATTCTCTCTCTCTCTCCCTCTCTCTCTCTCTCTCTCTCTCTCTCTGCCTGCCTCCACATGCACGCAGGCACACACTCTCTAAATAAATAAATAAACTTGAAAAAAAACCCATGAATATAGAAATAATTGAAGTAATATGTCTCCATTGCCTCTGTTTGGATTCAGTTTGGTATTAGAAAAAAGGTGGATTTCTCTTACAAACAGATCTGCGTTGCTAGGGTTTTGGCCTCTAGCTTCAGGTCTGAGCTCAGTCAAAATGGAGGCTGCCCTTCATCACAAGGCTCCAGATAACTCCCTTGGGTGGGTATTTCTGCGGTATCCTCCCATTTTCTCCCATTATTTGACCCTGGTACAAAGAAAGTCATAGGCTGAGGGGACTTTTTTCTAGAGTGTACTTCAGACAACCCCAAATCAACGGTCTTGTTTGTTGAAGGCACTCAGGAAAGTAGAACACAAGGAATCGTAGGGCTTTACTATTGCTTTTTGAGGTTGATGGTAAAGTTTATGGTGTCCTTATAAAATGCCTGGTTGAGTACAAGTGAAATTGTATTTCATTATAGTTTATCATTGTCTGATGGTGGGTAACACCACATTTTGTAACACTTGACATTTAGTATATATGTGGTCCAAGAACTGAACTCTGTTTCTCTCATCCGAGGAGCTTAGGATTTATAAGGCAGCTAGAGGACCTGAGGGATAGGATTGATGAAGGGGTGAGACTATGTGAAGGTGGCTATGGCTTTTCAGAGACCCAAGCAATCCAGAAAAAAGAAAAAATGTTTTGAATGATAATCCCCCCCCCACCCCCTTGCTTAGAATGCACTTCACAGAGAGATGAAGAGTACAATACATAGTAATGGTAGCAGTAATAGTAATAATAATAATAACTAATATATATTTATGGGGGCACTTAGACTAGCTCAAGCTTTGAGCTTATCATTTTATGTGCTTTATCTTATCTGAGCGTCACCTCACAACCTCCCGAGCCCGAGTGGAGAAGAGAGGCAGTGTTGAGAAGTACTTAGAAGACAAAATCTCTAGTGCTTGGTGGTGATGAAGTGGAAGGATCTAGAGAGAGCGGCTCCTGGTTGATTTGCAGGCTTTTAGCATTTCCCAGTCACTAGACATTCAGCAGAGAAGTTCCTTTTCTCCAAGCCTGTGTGTTGAGTTGTCTGCCAGCCGATGGCCCCACGGCCACCCTGGGGGAGCAACTCACCCTCTGCGGTCTCGGCAGGGGACCTTTCTGCAGCCCCCTGGCACCTCGCTGCTATGCTCAGCAACCACTGGGCTCACTCAGTCAAGGGGCTGCACAGCTACCTTAGAAATGCAGACTAGTGCTAAGAAAATAACAAAGAGCACGGTAAATTGACGTTTAGAGTAGAAACTTAGCAAGAGCTTGGCTTCGGGACAAGGAAACTACTTTGGCCCTTACTTTATCTTCCCAGAGCCTCCACATGGAAAAGAAAACCCCGAGGATGTCCTCTCTCCAGACTCTGTCACATCCCCAGGCGCCTGCCACAGTAACATTTCCATCCACGAAATGGGAAAAGTTGTTTCTTCTCAAGACTTCTAAGTGTCTGCATGAGGATCGATTCCCACCATCGTCTGCTGGGACTAAGGAGCACTTACTTCATGCAGGCCTTTGGACTTACCATTTTTCACGCGTGGGCGCATCTGAACTTCATCTCACCCTCTTCTTTTGAGGCCAGTACGACCACAGGCAATTGGAATCACGAACAGCATAATACTTAAAGCAGTTAAAGATTTTCTGTACCTGACTATGAAGTCCTTGAGATCAGGGACTGTATTTATTATTCACTTTCACATCCAACATAGTTTCTGGCCAATATTCGATGCCTCAGGAATGTTTGTACGATCAGTGAGGGGATCGGTTCCTGGAGGAAAAATAAGGCTAAGGGTAGGAAGAGAATTCAGAGTCGGTAGCCAGTTGCCTAAAATCATCTTAAGCATTCAAGGGTGGAGAAACCAAAAAGCTCTCTTCCTAAATTTCTGTATTTTCCAATATTTGACCGAGGAACTACTGTAATCCATCACATTCTCTGTTTTAGATAAAGTAGCATATTTGCAGAGGAAAGTGCTGTTGAAAGATCTAGTTCAGTGTGGGGAAAAAAAAAAAAAAATATATATATATATATATATAAATATATGTACTCAAGTGCAACGAAAACTGAATAGGAATGGCTAAAAGTTATGTATCTTGTTACATGACTAAATTAGATCAGAAGCTTGTGTTATTGGGGCATTATTTATTTGCTATGGGCTGTGACTGGAGCCTGTCCTGATTCACTCTCATATGTTTTATGGATCTGAGTCTGTATGGCAGACCTTCTGTATGAATTCAATCAGTTGTTTAATAAAAAAAAATATATTGAGTGCCTATTGTATTTATAGAAATATGTTAAAAGGGAATTAGAGAAACAAGTCAAACCCCATGTGGATACTGGCCTTGAGAAATACACATTTGGGTTGGGATTTTAAAGGATTCGAAGCATTTACTTAAACAATGATGTCTCTTAATTTGTCTTTTATTTTGCAATAGCTTTAAGGGGCAATTCACATATTTTATGGGTGCTTATTTTGCTACATCACAAAATCATATAGACACTGCGATCAAGATACTTTAAAACATACCGGTGAGGAGATGGAGACATGGAGAAAATTGGTGATTGATCCAAACATGTGTTAGAGCAGAGGCCAGGACTTCTTTTGTTCAAATCTAGATTTTCCTCAACGTCCTCGCAGGTAGACCCTGACTAGTGTTGAAAGCGATGGGCCATCCGCTGGAGCCTGATGAAATGTTTGTAATCCAGAAGTGCATATACCATCATGCTTCTTGTATTATTGTTAGTCTTTGCCCAGTCTTAGAAGCGAAACCAAAAAAAAATGTATTTTTACTAAATTCAGCTTATTTCTGACTTAACAGAAGCACATGTTTTAGTGTTCACAGCCATCGTGAGGTTATACCCTACTCTGAAGTTCGAAAACATAACAACAACAACAACAACGATCATAGAAACCCTACACTATTGGAGCTGAAACAAAACAAAACAGAACAAAAACCAATGTGAGAGTAAATCACTATGACTTTTGCCAATTGTAGATTCTTCCTCTAGATACATGTAATTTCAGTGGGAGTAATCCCATCGACTTGTACCTAAATGCAAATATAGCTCTGGTTATATCTTTGAAAGATGCAAATTAATCAGCAGGACAAGTTTCAAATGAGAACTTTCTGTAAATGCACTTGGTTGCAAAGGTGTAAATTACTAATTTGAGGTCAGTTTCGATTGACTGGAATGATAATAAGACCAGGGAGAAAATCGACAAAAGAAAATGTTGCAGGTGAATTAGTTGGTACATTTGCTGGTCTAACAGGGAACCTCGAGGCCCTGGAAATGAAAATTCCCTCCTTGCCGGGCAAAATGGTAACAGAGTTATACCCCAGGTGCAACCCGTCACAGGGACAGCACCACTCCCCACTTTCAAATGATCTCAAACTTAATTTTTCTCTTTCCAAAGGAGCAGCAGCCCGTGAAGAATTTAAGCGTGATCAGTGTAAAATCAGTTGCTGTTTGTGCCTTTGAAGAAACATTCTTTAGGTCTCGGTGACTTGCATAAAGTCTGCAGTTAGAGGAAGGCTTAAAGGGGCCAAGAGAAGGTAAGAAGGAGGAGAAGTTGTGGGGGAGCTGGAAACCTCATACTTTTATAGTAAAAAGGAGAAGGTGGCTCGAATGGTAGGGGGGCAATTAACTCCTACTAGAGCATCAGCAAGACACTGTGGGGCTTTTAGGTTTACAGGGGTCATGGTCCACTATACCTGAAGGGTCATGATACCATGTCATATTCTTGTGTGGTTCTGTGCTTAGTATGGACCCCAGTCCACATCATTAGGACTATATTTTCTTAATCATTCTCTTCCCCTGTCAACTTCTCATCTTACCTTTCTATAAATCCAGCCTCATAGCTACCATGGGTGATCTTTCTAAAAACGTACATTTGAGGGGCACCTGGGTGGCCCAGTCAGTTGAGCATCTGACTCTTGATCCTGGCTCAGGTCATGATCCCAGGGTTGTGGGATCAAGCCCCATGTCGGGCTCCACACTGACTGTGGAGCTTGCTTAGGATTCTTTCTCTCTCTCTTCCCCTCTCCCCCACTTGTGCGTGCTCTCTCTCGCAAATAAACAAAAAATGTACATTTGAGCACACTGCATCCCTACACAATATACTTCAGCATCAAATTCCCTGGTGTGGTAAAGGAAGTTCTTCACAAAACGGTCCCTGCTTACTTTCCTGGTCTCATCGTTCACCATTTTCTTCCTCTCACACGGGATCCCGCTGTTCCAACTACCTCTACGTTTATCATTCTGTCAGTGCTGGTCCTGACAGTCGTCACTGTCCTCCCGTGCACTCAGAACTTTGCCCTTTCCCGGGAAGCTTTCCAAGCAGAGGTGAATACTTCTCACAGGTCTTACCACACCACACCTCTCTGGGTTGGGCGTGGCCTCACAACAGAGTCCCAGGTCTCCCGCCCTGTGCTGAAGTCCAAGCCATCCCAAGGGACAAATGAGACCTTTCCATGGTGTTGTATGGTGACAGGTGGTATCTACATTTGTGATGAGCCCCGCATAACGTATAGAGAAATTGAACCACTATGTTGTATACCTGAAACGAGGGGAATATTGTGTGTCAACTATATTTGAATGAAAAAAAAAATTAAGGCAAAAATTGAAAACCACAACACCACGAAGGGACAAATTACAAAAGTTACCCCTCGGGGGAACCAGAGCTTTCATCGTTTCGCATGGAAAAAAAATCTACCCATATGACCAGTAAGTGCTAAGTAAGGCCCCCTATCGTCATCATCACCACCATCATCATCGTGAGGATGATCATTCCACCACCTGCTTGCTCATGATTAGGCACTGAGCTGAACGTTTTTACGTGGACCATCTCCATTAATTTTCGCAATACCGGAAATATCTCATTAGTATTACCTCTATTTTATACATGATGGAAGTGGGGTTTGGAGAACTTACATGACTTGTCCAAGGTTACATGGTAGGTAGGGAAGCAGGAGTTGACCTCTCGCTGTCCAACTATCCTACATGTAATATAGCTTTTTACTTGGGTCTATCTACGGGAAGGGAGGAACAGGTTAATATCTTATAAAGGTTTATAAGATCTTATAAAGATAATATCTTATAAAGGTTCTGAAGGTTATAAAGGTTGATAACTATCTTTCCTACTTACATTGAGAGATTATATCTCTCTCATACTTGGATCCCCAGCACCTATCACTGTCCCTAGCATATGTGAGTAAACATTATGAATGAAGATTGGCTAACCCGGCCATTCTGCTCTTTCAGAGTGGGTGGGGATTACGGATATGTAGCTCAGGTCTCTTAAACATAAAAGGTTTTCTATCTGAAGACAAGAAACCTGGACAAAGTGATGTAGAGCCCAGAGGGCGAGCTTATTTATTTATTTTTTTGATCCTATTTTGGTTTTGGGTTTCATTTTTGTCTCGAGACTTATCAAAAGAATCAACGTCCAAACAAACTCAACGTTCACAGGTGTCCTCCATATACACCAAGAACTTTTAGGAATGATAATTTTTTTTTCTTTTTTCTTGAAAGGCCTAAGATTTTTACTTTACTTTTAGTATTTCACTTAAGATTGTGTCTAAACTTACTGGAGTGATTCCATCAAGGAAATGTCACGCTGTGGTTCCATCTACTGAATTGCTTGTGAACATCGCAGCTCAGTTAACGCTGTGGACATGGTGGGGAGAAAAAGCTTCACCAAGATCCGAAAGCTCTTCAGTGGCAGGAGCACTTCTTTGAGGAGACTGGCTTTGAGTGCTCTGTCCTGTAATATAAAATATCACTCGGCAAGCTGCCCTCTCTGATAATTTTTATAGCAAAATGTAACATGCTTTTCCAGCAAGGTCAGAAATGTCAATAAAAAGGTACAAATGGACTTGCCTGTGCTTCTCAATTCGGAAAAGAGTCTGACCTCTTTAGTGCATTGGTGCTGAGGCTTGAAAAGCAAGAATATTTTCAAAGTGACTCTTAAGGCTGCCCTAGTCTTTTAACCAAGGAGTCTGTCTGTGTGGGCAGGCTGTCCTTCAGGGGTTGAGTAGTATTTTGACCTGGGGTTGGGGTATGTGGGCACATAGGAAAGAGCGGGTTGCATGGCTGCCTCTGGTTTCACTTTTGTTGTGGGTTTGACAGTGGTAAAAAGAGGTTTGGGGTAAAAAAAGAAATGTCCCCCCCCCCCGCCCCCCTTACCAAAGGCCTGAGTTCGTTTTCTCCTGATACATACACAACAAATTACCATGCATGGAGTGGCTTAAAACAACACTCATTTATCATCTCACAGTTCTGTAGGTCAGAAGTTAGGGCCAGCTTGGCCAACTTCTTTGCTTAGAGTCTTATAAGGCTGAAATCGAGATGCTGGCCAAGCTCTCATCTGTAGGATGTGGAGACGAATCCACTTCGAAGCTCCTTTTGGTTACTGGAAGTTTCTGGTTCCATGGAGTGTAGGTTCCTGGGGAAATGGAAATCATTTCTTGCTAGTTGTCAGGTGGGAGTCCACTTTGGCACCTGGTGGCTGTTCTCAGGTCTTCCCATGTGGCCTCCTCCTTCTTGAAGGCTATCACCTGCGTACTGAAACCTTCTCACATTTGGATTCTCTCTTTCTTTTCTTTGACCAGCAGAGAACATTTTCCACTTTGTAAAGGGCCTGTGTGATTAGATTAGGCCCATTCAGATATCTCTGTGTTTTAAGGTCAACTGATTTGGGACTTTAATTACATCTGCAAAATCCCTTTACAGCAGTACTTGGATTTGCGTTTGATTGAATAACCGGGTTTAGAAACCTTCAAAGGCCATTTTAGAATTCTGTCTACCATAGGACCAATGTTAATCATTTGCTCCAACTACACTATTCAATGGAAACCTTTCAACAATCTATGACATAACTTAGTTGCCTGATTCACTCTCCCAGGAAGTGATGAAGCTGGCTTTTGATCTCAGCCTATTCTGACTCTAAAATTGGTGCTTTTCCATAGTAATAATAATAATATTAGTGAGACGAACACTCTCGATGTGCCAGGAACTACTGCTTTTCTTGTACTAACTCATTTAATCCTCACAAGAACCCTGTAAGTAGGTACTATTATTGGTCTCATTTTATGGGTGAAGAACTCATAGAGGAGTCAGCTGGTTATCAACGAGGCACTCATTAGTATCAATTAACCACTCTAGTTAATTTCAACCTGTCTTTTTCTGTAGTAATTCAGAGGATTCAAATACTCTACCAACACCTACCGTAGGGGCACATGGAGTTCCCAGTTTGGTTACTTCTCTTTAAGTTATGTTTTCCCATCCAATAGAATTTTAAGACTTTTATTGTGTTAAGTAAAACTTACACTGGTCCAAGTTTTAACAGGTAAGGAAGGCTTTATTCCTGACTATTGCAAAAGGAAAGAGAGGTCAGAACTCAGTGTGAACTCATTCCTGCTGAAACAAAGACCTGGAGAGTTTTTACAAGTTGGGACGGGGTGGGGGGGGGGGGTGGGGGATGACAGATCATCTATTTACTAACTGGGTTCACCTAAAGGAAAAATAAACTTTCTTATATCTTCATGACGGGACGTTAGACTGTAAAGTTAAGCTCCCTTTCTTCCACGGAAACTGAGAAATTTCCTTCCTCCATGATTACATTTCCAACGGATGGCTTCCAGGTTCTTGAGGAATTCTTGGGGTGTAAAACTGGTAAGAAGCTTTTTAAAAGATTTATATTTCAAAGGGGGAAGAGAGAGAATTTACAATTAAAAGTTCACTGAAGCAAACGCCTTTAGGAAAAGGAGGTCGGAACCTAGAGTCAGGAAGATATCTGTCTCAAGTTTAGGCAACTGAAGGGAACGGTAAGACCATCTCAGTCAACTCTGAAGACTAAATAGTGTAAATATAAGCTATCACGCCTCGTAATCTGAAAAGTAAGATTCAGGTGTTGCTTCCTCCAGGAAGCTCTTCTTGACCCTGTAAGTCTAGATTCTCAGATTCCAGAGCTCTTGATTCTTCCTCCATCATATGTAATATTCTTTAAAGCTGCCAATGGCCTAAGTGCCCATCAACAGCACTATAAACAGATATATAAAAACATAAATAGCATATGTGTATACTCTAAATAGCAGCGTAAACAGGTGGTACTTTATTTGTGCAAATATTACAGATTATGCTGAAGAAGAAATTTAATAACTTGGAAAAATGTTTATAGTCCATTGTTATGTTAAGTTAAAAAAAATCATAAACCACTATAAAAAGCATGATCCCAATTAAGTAATACAACAAACATACGAGCCCCGCTGGAAAGATATATACCACATTGATAGGATTTTGTTTTTGAAATTTATTTATTTATTTTGAGAGAGAGAGAGAGAGAGGGAGAGATAATCCTAAGCAGGCTCCATGCTCAGTGCAGAGTCTGACACGGTGCTCGATCTCATGACTGTGAGATCACGATCTGAGCCAATGTCCAGAGTTGGACGATTAACCGACTGAGCCACCCAGGCACCCCCAGATTGATAGTATTTATCTGTGAATGGTGGGGTTATAAATGACTTTTGGATTTTCCACAATGAAAATATATTACTTCTGTCACCAGGATTAAAAACACAATTTTATATAAGGAACTATGGACAAAAAAAAACTACAAAGGCATTTTTTATGATTCCCCAGCTATAATCCAATGGAGGCAGACATAGAGCTTTGTAATATTTCCTGAGTAATTTCTTGTCTTTCTTTTGATGCTGTTCTTTTGGTGGTCCAAATCTTTTTTTTTTTTTTTAACGTTTTATTTATTTTTGAGAGAGACAGAGCATGAGTGAGGGAGAGGCAGAAAGAGAGGGAGACACAGAATCTGAAGCGGGCTCCAGGCTCTGAGCGGTCAGCACAGAGTCCAATGTGGGGCTTGAACCCACGAACCGCAAGATCATGACCTGAGCCGAAGTTGGACGCTTAACTGACTGAGCCACCCAGGTGCCCCAATGGTGATCCAAATCTAAACAGAGATCAAGGTGACAAAAAAAGATTCTGCTTCTCTTGATCCAGAGGTGTGTGCGTGGGTTGCCAACCTGTAGAGAAGAGGGTTTTGGGGAAGGATTGTGTTTAGCCTTTCTTGCTTTGGACAAATCTGCATCCTCAGCCTTGACTTAATGTCATTAATTGATTGATTAATTGATAGAAACACTCATTTCCATCTTTGTACCTGGAGGGGAGAGCAATTTAGAAATGGCCTGAGCTACACTGTGAGATAATGAGTTTGCTGTCATAAGAGGTATTCAAGCAAAGTCTTAATGTGATGGAGAGACTTTCAACCTCATATAAACTGGCAGGTTACCTTTGTTAGTTCTTAGACTTCCCCACGAACCCTCTCAAGGAGAGGGGGCTTTATAAGCAGGATACTGGTCCCTGAACAGAACAGGAGCCAGGGCTAAGCTTCTAGGAACTGGGTTGGCAGTGCTGTTCCAGTCATCATTCAGGCGGTCACTCTATCTCTCAGGGATTGCGAAGTTTCTCTCTGTTCTCTCCCCTTTCTTCCGCACTTGCATCCCGTCTGATCTTTTTGCTCGTCCCCTCTTTAAGGCACAAATCTGTCCTCCAGGAAACTATCAGGGACAGTGCACCTAGGTAAAAAGAGAAAGAGAGAGAGAGAGAGAGAGACAGAGATTGATTCCCGGTGGGTCATGCACCTGTGGTGGGGGGGAGGGGGGACAGATGGACGTGCGCATTATCGTAACAATTTAATGAGAAACATACTGACTGATAAATACGCTCAACTCTTCCAAAAGGATCCACTTCTATACGGGGCGCATTTTCACGCTAGTTACCATTTACCAAAATCTACTTCACCCCCTGTCCTCTTCTTGAACGGATTGTTTTACATTGCGGTGATAACTTGAGAATTCTATCCAGGCTCCCCCCGCCTAGCTGATCTGGAAAGTTCTGAAAGTCCTGAAGTTGTCACTCGGGATTGTTATTCCAAATAGGCTATCTGGAGTCCAGAGGACCTATCTGAATATTTCAGCTCAACTATTTGGATGCTAGGTGTAAAGTTGTGTTTTTATGTTCATCGAAAGCCATTTCCTATCTTCATTCAGTGGACAGAGCCAGCGAACAAGGGAATCAAAAGCATCTTTGAACACAGAGAAACCAGTAACAAATATAGAAAACGCTGGGAGTAAAATTCCTCTCCTTTGTGTCACCGTGAGGCCTCGGGTTACAGCTGCCGGTTCTCTCCTTAGCCTTTTAACAATATCCAGCCTCCTTCATCGGTTGCCTTTGCCTGGAGCAGCTAGCATTTCCTTAATAATTTATGCCACCTTTTTCATTTCCGTTCACTTCATCACTTAATCCGCAGATTTGTAATTCCTGTTCCCCCAATACATCTTCATTTTCGAGCCGTTCCCTTTATGGGCTCCGAAGGCTCCCCCGTTCTTGGCCCGGCATGTGACGTTTCTGTTCTCCAGGCCCTCTCCTGGGTCTCTGGCAATCTGCTCCCTGCTAATTGGTGCAGATGGGAGTAAGGAAGGTGAACAGAGCATGTGAGGGAGGAAGCAGATACTCCTGGAAGGTAAGGGGTCCCCGGGGACCAAGCACTTTGGTGCTGCTTTAACACCATCAGGTAGAGTGAAAAAGTGATTTACGGAGTTCTGTTCCATGATATACTTCATGATATACTTCATACTTCCATGATATACTTCAAAGGGGTATATCCAAAGGCTCTCCTGGTGTTCGCTCACCCTCTTGAGGCCTACCCCTAAGTAAGCGAGTGTAATAATAATAAATATCTCTTATTGACCCTTACATAATGCTAAGTGCTTTGTACATAGTAATTCTTTACTCATCATGAGCTGCGTGTTATTATTCCTGCTTCACAGATGAAGAAACTGAGCCTCAGACACAGTAAAGAATTAGCCATGGGTCTTAGTCTACTTGGGCTGTTAGCATGCCATGGACTGGGTGGCTCATGAACAACAGGAAGTTATTTCTCACAGTTCTGGAGGCTGAAAAATGTAAGATCAGTGAGCTGGCAGTTTCACTCTCTGGTGAAGGCCCACTTCCGGGTTGACAGGTGGCTGTATTCTTGCTTTGTCCTCTCATGGTGGGAGGGGCAAGGGAGTTTCCTGGGGTCTCTCTCTCTCTTTTTTTAAATGTTTATGTATTTCTTTTGAGAGAGAGAGGGAGAGAGGGAGAGAGAGGAGAGGATTGAGAGAGAGAGAGAACGAGTTGGGGAGGGGCAGAGAGAATCCCAACCAGGCTCCATGCTCTGAGTGTGGAGCCCCGCGGTCTCTTTTTTAAGGTACTAATCCCATTTACCAAAGCTCTATCATCATGACCTAATCATCTGCCAAAGGCCCTACCTCCAGATTTTTGGGGAGGACACAAACCTTCGGTTTATAGCACCAACCTAGGAAGTGGCCTGAATCAAGATGAGACCCATGTCTATCTGGCTTCAAGGAAAGGAATCCTAGATGTTCACACCACTGCCCCGAGTAGGTGGGGTTTGTTTTTAGAGCTTTCTTCCATCCCTTTCTGTGCCCCCTTTTCTCATTTCTGGTACCCCTTGTCTCCATCGACTTTCCAAGGACTTGTGCTATATCACATAATTCCTGGTAAATGGTTATCTTGGAAAGAATCTGGTGAACTGATCCTTATTAGAATGGTAAGATGGTACCCCTAATGTGTATATTCAACCAGCATTCACTTTTGAGAACCAAAAGCCAATGACACAATTTTCCATCACCACTTCTGGAAGCAGAGGAAATAGTTTGGGGCAGGAAGCTTGGCCAGTCATTCTGTATCATACCGGTTGTTAGCCTCTGTTTTGCTTATATAGTGACAAGCACATTGAAGGTGCTTGGTAAATGTTTATTGAGTTGACTTTTGGTGAAATGTCAAGTCTTGGAAACACTTCACCATTTGGTATGCATGAAATCAAGTGCATCGTGGTAGAGTTTTGGACACCTGGGTTTCAGATCATCAGAGCAACGGCAAGTTCCAGAGCTCCTAAGGTTTTGGTTTGGGACCCAGTCAGACCAGGCTCAGGACATTCTTCAAAAGATCCAATCGGCTTTAATGACCCAGGGGTTCTGTTGGGTGTAAGTAAGCACCAGTCGGGGCTTAGGGTAGGAGAAGGGCAAAATAAAAGTTGGTAAGAAGGACGTAGGAATCTGGGTTCAAATTTACACATTCAAGCATCGATTCTACAAATATTTATTAAGAGCCTAATAATGATTAGATACTGTTCTGGCCATTGGAATTAAAGCAGCAATTCAAACAGGGAAGGCCACTGCCCCCCAATGGATTTTACATTCTGGTGTGGGAGACGGGTCATAAACAACTAAACAAATAAGCATGATGTTTTCAGATATCGTTAAGTGCTGTGGAGGCAAACAGGGGATGTGCCAAGACCAGATTGGTGTGGGCACCTGCTGCTTCTGAGAGGGCGGTCAGGCAGGGCTTTCAGAGGAGGTGCTAAGAGCTGAAAACTGAGTGACTAACACGCGCCTCCAAGTAGGGCAGGCCCTGCAGGTGCTCTGGTATGAGTCAGACCATGGCTCTTCAAATTCAATCACCACATAGTAAAATTTGTAATGGGACCTCAGCATGGGCAGTCTGCCATATGGGAGTCACTTTTTCCATCCACGAGAGGTTTACCCATGGCTAGGTTCAGTAGAGCCCATAGGAGGTAAACAGAAGGAGGTCGAAAGAGCTGGGTTTGGAAACTGGGAAAAGGCAAAACCAACTCACTGAGGAATCTTGGGCGCATTATTTCGCTTTGAAGGGTCCCAGTTCTCACACGTGGTAGCGGGTAGGGTGGGCTGGGAGGGGTGTGGGCACTGGAAGGAAAACCTGCTACTTCATCTCTGTGGTATATCTGTTGGTTCTCCCCTTCGATTTACCCATTAAAGACATCCCATAGCTATTGTGATTTGTAAAAATAACCAAAGCTGACATTCAGGAACCTCTAGGCCATCTACATTTTATGTGGCCTCTTAACTCTCACAACTGTACAGAGTAGCTACATTTATTGTCTCCATTGTATAGATAAGGAAACCGAGGCCCAGAGAGATTAGGAAACAGAAAGGGACCCGACAGTTAATGAAGTATTTGGTGACTCGAAGGCATACTCTTGTTTCATAATCACATCGGCTGCCTCCTGGATGTCCTAAAGTCTCTTTGCCAATAGGGAAACGGAGGCTTAGTGACATTCTATGATTGGCTCAAAGGAAGCAAAGAAGAGGCCAGAGCCCAGGTTTGACCACGGCATTGTGCTGCTACACGTGTCCCTTCTGTCCCCACACATCGCGTGTAGCTAGCAGATGGGTGATGTTCCTTTACCAACAGGGAAGACTGTGGACTCCTCTCTGCCCTAGTCAATACATCATTCCTAGAGGACTCTTGACATATTTCCAATTCTAATGCTGGACTTTGTAACTGTCACATGAGTTATGGGACTGCCGTGTCTAATTGTACCCATCAATATCACCAGTGAGGAAATAGTACCAACATCATAGATTTTTTTTGTGTGTGAAGATTGACACGATAGCTTTAAAATACCTCGTCCGTGGATATCAGGTAAGAAGGTAACCGATAAGTGGTCTCCATTGTCGTTATTGGGAAATACGGCTTTTTTTCTCTTGTCTTCAGGCCCGAGCTCAGCAGTATACGCTGCATCCAATGCAAAATTATGCTTCTTGAATAAATAAGTGAAGGAAGGAAAGCCACCAGAAGTTAACTTCTTGGAGTTCGGGGACCTGAGTTGTTGTCCGACTCTGCTCTGCTCTGCTGTCATGACTGAGAGACTGCTCAGAAGTCACTTAACCATATCTGGACCCAAAGTTTCCAACCTTGTCTCATGGGGGAGTGGTCTCAAATGGTCTCTACCACCCTTTCTGACTAGGGATTGATTCTTAAATTATTTAATTGGGAACAAATAAAACCTGACTTTATTCCCTAACTGTTGTCACTCCTTAGAGACCCTATCTGATGCTCTGTTTGACCCTGCTTTCTTGCTATCTGTGTGGGCTTCTTGTGTGTAGACTGAGTTGAACATTGGGGTATTTAGGACAGGAGGGGATATGCCTCCTTTCACTTTGTTTTATGGTGCTGGTTCGCAATTGGGGCTGCTCAGGAAACATTTGACAATGTCTGGAGACGCTTTTCGTTGTCACACCTGGAGATGGGGTGCTACTGGCGTTGAATGGGTAGAGTACAGAGATGCCGCTAAATATTCTAGAATGCACAGGAGAGTCCCCACCTCCCTCCCCCACAACTCAAAATGTCAATAGCGGGGATCAAAAGCACTGTCCTCTGTGGAAAATACATTTGCAAGGGATGAGACTCTCCTAACACTGAGTTTGAGAGAGCATCGTTTCCTGTCATCTGCTCTGGAAGCAGGATGCTGGCAAGTGGAAGTTTGGGCTTAGTGATTAAATATACACATAAAAATCCCCTGGCGTTTCGCAGGATTCAAAGGCACAATGAGGGAGGCCATTACTGTGCATCAGACTCCTATGCAGAGCAAACACATTACCTACCTGTAATGAAGGATTTCTAAGCAGATACGGGCTGTAGCCTCTACAGGGGAATGTCTTAGCTGGGGGCATGTGGATTTTAGCTGCATGAATAATATCACCATTAATGGGAATCATTATGCTGCCCTGCACTGGAAATTTACCCCTGAATGGGTAGCAATATCCCACAGACAGAGGCCATTGAAAATCTGTTTCCCTGGCAGGACGCACGGAGGATTATGTGGGAGGCAGCATTGGTTGCCAGCTCATGAGTGGCCTTGGGCTGACTGATCTGGGTAGGGACAGAGTAGGGCAAGTAGGGCAGTGTTATCTAGTGACCAGCAGGAACCTGGGGTGACACAGAGACAGGCCAGGGCTCTCTGGCACATCCCTCCTCCCCTTTTGGAGGCTTCTGCTCATGTCATAGTACTCTGGCTCTGGCTCTTCTCACTTCCTTAGGTCCGTAGCCAACCCGTCACCCTCAGGATGGTGGGCTAATAACCTCCTTCTGTCTAAGGTGTCAAGGACTCAGGCGTTACCTTCTTCGGGATAATTTGATTGAAAGGAATGCCATCAATGAGGTGCCGGGGTATGGATCTTTGTTTTTCTGGAGTGTCATTAGGGATGTACCCAGAGACAGAATCTGCTATGGAGTCATTTCTTGAACACCACAATTTCTGGAAGCTCGTCACGTAGAGCAGTGAAGATGTGGGGATGCTATGTTGGAAGTCAGGTGAGGGGGAGGGGTGCATCTGGGAGCCAGGCCCCTGGGTTTCCCCCTCACCTCCTACCACTGGCTCCTGAGGCACCTCTCTGGAATCACTCGGGCTCTGTGGAGTGGTGCTCCTCAAGTTTTTCTTCATCATGGCCCACATAGAAAGGGACACTGTTTATTTGGAATCGGAGGACCCAGGGAATCCTGCCCTAGACGGGAGGTGAAGGCCCAGCCTCCTTAGAGCCTGAGCAGATCAGTAGTTGTGCACCGGCTGGCATGGGAAGCCGTGCCAGGGAGCACAGCATGAAAATCACTGCCTTCGGGTGACCTTGACAAAGCCTGGCCACTCTAAAGCCTTGAGACCGAAGGAATAGAGGGATTTCAACCACGGTGTTAACCTGTAAGAGTCAGTGGGATTGAATTCATTCTTAAATGCATTAAGTAAATATTCATGGAGCACCTACTATGTGCCAGGCACTCCTCTTGCTCCTGGGAAGACAGGGATTTATTCATCCCTGTTTTCAAGGAGTTTATATTCCATGGGGATGAGGGTGGGCAACAAGTAACCCACAAATAAGTAAAATATATAATGAATGGATTTCATAAAATATTGCAGGGTAAAGATGTGTGTGTGTGTGTGTGTGTGTGTGTGTGTGTGTGTGCAGTTAACTAAAATAGAGTGATCAGAAGAGATCCTTCTAAGGAAGTGGTCTTTGAGTGGAAACAAACCAGGTGAGGTGCTGGTGGAAAAGAATTCCAGACACAGAGCACAGTTGGATCAAAGTCTGATGTGCGAACATGACTACCATGCTCAAGAAACAGCGAGAAGCCTAATTTTTATCTTTGAAAAATTTTTAACCACCTTTGCCAATTTTTCACCGGTTTTAGCAATTTCAATATATATATATGTGTGTGTGTATGTATATATATTTTGCATTTGATCCTCACCTGAAGCCTGTGAGGCTGATTCTAATCTGTCATTAGCTATTTTTGCACACATGGAAATGAGGCTTGGGGAAGTGAAATAACTTGGCCGTGCCATGGTGCTGGAGAGTGTGGAAGCAGCAGGGCTAACTATAGAATTTGCTGGAGAGTTTCTTAACTCCTCTTTACCGAGAAACCAAAGAGTCTATGAGGATTGAGAGGCAGACAGCAGTTTGACTTATAGTCAAGATTTTAAAGGAAGGATTTCATTTATTCATCTCATCCCTATGTGGGAAGTATTATTCTGATTCCCCTTTTATAGAGGAGGACACTGAGGCACACAAAAAAGCTAAGGTCTTGGGTGAAAGTTATGACTAGCAAATAGCAGAGGTGGAGTTGGGACCCCAGGCAGTCCTAGGCCCACATGCTGCAGATGGTCAGGATCTCCAGGCTCTGTGTTCATGGTACTTACGGGCGGGATGGCATGTTGTGGCCTCTCCTCACCGGGAAGTCACAGACTTCACGGGTGTCACCAGTGGTCTCGTTTCATTCTGGCTGGGATCTGTCACAGTCTCCAGGATGCAGTGCGTTTTGTATTCAAGCCCAAGGATCGATGTCTATTTTCTCTGCGAAGAAGGCTCTTCCGCCAGCTGGTAGGGAAGTCCCAGTCGTCCCTACTTGGAATGTCACTGAAGCCATTCTCTACCCATCGTGGCTATTTATTGAGATGGGGGAACAACAGAGGAGAGGACTTGAGTTTTTAAGACATTGGGCTCCTCCAACGTCCTTCGAGTGTGACCCACCAGGCCTCTTGTACAAATAAGGGACATTTTGTGAATGCAGAAGTGACCATCTCACATTCTGCAATGACCTTTCGTTATCGTTCCTTCAATGTTTAGGACTGTAACAGATCCCAGCCCTGTGATGTCCAGCCTCCAGTTCAGAAAAGTGGCAGATTTCTCAAGTCTTGGTGTGCTCGGGCATAAGAGAAGAAACTTCTCTCACCCCGCATCACCTCTCACTTGTTGTGGGTATTCTGAGATGGAGTTCAGACCAAGTTTCCCGGATCTCTTGTGGTTGAACTCTGTGAAGGGCCCCGGGTTGGTAGTGTTGAATAAACACACCATTATGGCAACATCAATATCAAGACAGACAGTAATATCTGAGAAAGGGTTCACTTGGGAGAACCAGAATACTTTTTCTGAAGAGACAGCATAAGAAAGTGGTCTCCTAAATTAAGTGAATTTACTTAACAATTCAACCTTGCTAACAGCAACTCCAGAGAAGAAGCCTTAAGGTAACTGTCTCTCCTTGGGTAGTTTCTACCAGCTGACGGTGATGCTTACGCACGCTTGGGTACCACTCTGTAGCTCTTATCAAAGCATAGAGCGACTCCATCATCTACAATGCGGTCACCTGTGTACTGTCTCCTAAAGCTACAGGACCTTGGGAAGGTGACTCGATATCTTGGAGCCTCAATTTCCTTGGCTGTACAGTAGGAATAATAATATTCATGCCACAGGAAAGATGGCTGTGAGGTGTATCAGTCAGGATTTAGAGTTGCAAGCAACAGAAACCAATTCTGGCTGAGTTATGCAGGACAGGAGTGATGCAAAGAATCACTTGACATGATGGAGAGCCAGATGTGGATCCTGAAAGAACCACGGCCAAAGTCAAGACGCCGGCTGGTGTGGAAGGGACATCAGACCAGAGAGTGGTGGTATTGCCGCTTCTTTCTCTCATTGGTTCCTTGTTCCAACCCTCGGGCCAGGCACAGCTAGATGCCTTTACCTGGAGCTTGTTCTTGACTTTGTAAGGGATGCAGCTACCAAAATAAGAGGCGGGCTCAGCCTCATAGCAAGACTCATTAGGGAGAGAATTACTTAAACATGGGATTGGGAATCAAATGACGGAAAGGCAGCAATAAATACAAATGTTCACTCTCTGAAGATTCAATGAGATTATATTGCCAAACAGTACCCAGCCAACTGTTGGCTGTGAACAAATGTGAATTCCACTTTTACCTCTTTTGGGTCAATATCTTTACTGTTGATGGTAGTATTAATGGAATTTATAACACGCGTTCAAGTGATTTGTAGCACTTACTTGCTCATTTTTTATTTCTTTCCTTTTTTTTCACAGCCAGGAGAACTGTGCCTCAGGCCCCTAAAACAGTAAATATTTGAAAGACTATAAAAGCAGGTTCATGCAAAACTCAAAGAAAAAATTAGTTTATTTCGTGTACATGTTTTGTAGACTTTGGAAACTGCAGAAACTCTCCTTATTCTTTTCTGTTTGCTATGTAAAAACTCAAATTTATGCTTTCAACACTTTAAATATGACAGGGCTTTAAATATGAGCCGTATGAGTGCTGATCAGTGGGCAAGGATACTTTGGAACATGATTTGTGTGTCTAGAACTATTCCGCTTGTTTTCTTCCTTAATGACTAAGTCACTCCCTGGAAATAAATGAGTCATTTACAGAGACACATGTGGACTCGTAGGCCCTCGGGGTACTCTTTTAGCGACTGGAGAAAAAAATAGATTAAATGCGTTGGTGCTGAGTCCGGTTCAATTCATCTGCTTTGAGTTTCCCTTTGGCTATTCAAGTTGCTAAGGAGGATAATTTATTATTACAAGAGCAGAACTGAGTTTAAACTCTTTTTTATCACTCTCTAGCTGTGTGACCTCAGGCAAGTTATTTAACCTCTCTGAACCTCAGTTCTCTTATCAGAGGGTAAGTCCAGGGATTTTGTAAAACACTGTCTGTAAAGTGGTCAGTAGAATGCCTGGTTCGTAATTTATTCTCAACCAATGGATGATGCAGAGACTATTGAGGATAAATTTATGTCTTGTTCTATTAAATCTGTTGTATTTCCTTTCTACTAAAGATGCAGAGTAACAGCATAATGATGACGAAAACCAAACCCTTTGAGGGCAGGGACAGTGGGATAGGGTTTAATTGATTTGTCCTCCTAAGATTTGTAGAGTGCACAGAAAACAAAATCTGCCCCCTTTAATGACAGATGATGTAACCAGAATTCATGGATGTGTCTTCAGGATTGATTGAAAGAAAAATTCTTAAGACAGGCATTTGTGCAACAGGCTTCAGACACATTCCACAATATCACAGGGTAGAGTGAAGGGACAGGCTTTATTTGGGAGATTTACAAAACAAGGGTTAGCAAGAAAAGAAAGTACGGTCCCGAAATCTCTCATTATTCCCAACGGGAGGCAATCTGGGGACAGGCTACTTTACGGAACAAACCCTGGGGATAAATTTCAGGGCAGGAAACATGTCTATTAGTACTAAGTTTCCTTAGGTGCTATGTCCAAATGTCTGTGTGGCCGCCTCCCTGCCCCGCGCCCAAATTGTATATTGAAATCCTAGTGCCCAGTGTGATGATGCTAGGAGGTAGGACTTTAGTTGATGAGGGTCATGAGATCATGAGGGTGGAACCCTTGTGAATGGGATTAGTGCCTTACAAAGAGACCCCAGAGAGACCCCATCACCCTTCTACTATGTGAAGACACATGTACCGGGCTTACACCAGCACGAGACCTTGCTGGTGCCTTGAGTTTGGACTTCTAGCCTCTGCAACTGTAAGAAATAAATTTCTACTGTTTGTAAGTTACCAAGTCTGTGGTATTTTGTTATAGCGGCCCAAGCAGACGAAGACAGAAGATCTAACGCGGGAAAGTCGCCTTGTCAAGTGCATATGGTGTGGAGGGAAAAGACAGATATGCTGCTTGGAATTCAGACACTCTGGATTTTGGTGCTGCTGTTTACAGGGGCTGTTTAAGAAAACTAGCTTCCTAGTACCTATATATAGACTTTGGGACCTGTATGCCATTGCAGGCCTCCTACTGAGGAAGGAAGGGTCTAGACCCATGGGCACCTGGGTTACGGGGAAGCTTCTTGCTTGGGGAAGGAGCAAGCCCCAGTGCTGGCTACCTCATTGCTCAGACAATTCAGAGAGAACCCTAGAGTTATTTTTAGACAATTTTGTTTATAATACTGCATAGAACTACCTATAGATGCCACGTTTTGATTCCACTGATGAGAGTTTTATAATAATACCAGTATTATTGTTGCTTTGATAATATTAATACTTTATGTTTCCTCTTGAGTGCTTCTGTTTCTTAAGTTTTTCTGTCATTTTCTCTAAAATTTTTAGCAATAGCTACTATTTCCCAAGCTCCTCCCTTATAGCATCCAGCTGACATAGCCTTCTCCCAAGAATCCTAGAAGTTAGACATTATTAAGTCCACTTTGAACATGATGAAATGAGTAGTGCAGAATGGAAGTGATTTTCTGAAGTCGGAGTTATTTCCTGGTCAGGTTGGGACTGTAACCTAGATCTCTGCTTCCTGAGATCGAGCTCTGGCTTCTAGATGCTTCCCTAGAGATACGGATGGGATGGGAAGGATTGTGCCTTTTTTGGCTTTTCCTTTCATCAGGGAAAGCAACAGAACGCGGTGGTTTTCTCCTACATCTGTAAAGCTCAGCAGAGTGGGGATCCTCTACCCATGGGGCAGTCAGTACCAGGAATGCTTGTTAGCTGGGATGCCCAAAGAAGAGACAATTATGTCCATCTATTCTGTCCTCAGGCCACACAGACTAGCAAGAGTCATGGACTGGAATATTATGGATATCTGCCCAAATTAGTCACTCATATCTACAGGTCTGCTAGTAATTCACTAACAGTCAATTGGATTCAGTTGGTCAATCAAATTAATCTGAGCATGGTCTCTGCCACGTTGGCTTTTTTCAGTCATTAATGAGAAAAATTGACAAAAATTGGATACCCAGAAAGCGTGCCAAAAAATGTGAGCATAGCCATTTTGACTTAGCACAAATGTTGTCATGAAGAATGCCCACTGTTTTAGCTCAATCTATTTCCCCTGTGGAACTTCGAACTGTATCCTTAACTGGACATTTATCATGTCTTAAGATATTGGACATCCTACCTGAAATCTTGAGATTGTTGCAAAGCCTCAGCCTATTATTAAAAAGGGCCTGTCACTTAAATGAGAACCTTTTGCTGATGTTGAGGGGAAAAGCAAGGTGACCAAAGGACACATTTTGGGCTTAGAAAAAATTACACATTGGCAAAACTCCGTTCTGTTCCAACTAATTATTGTGATACAGAGGAGGGGGAGAGAGAGGGGGGAGAAAGAGAGGAGAGGGAGAGAGAAGGAGAGGGGGGAAAGGGAGAGAGGGAGAGATAGAGAGAGAGAGAGAGAGAGAGAGAGAGAGAGAGAAGGATGTAGTTTCGTTGATATTTCTGAGACACTTGAACATGCAAAGGCATAGATAAGAAACTCTTAGTCTCTCGGTCAGTAACTTATTGATTGCATGAGCTGATCACTAATGAGCCAACTGCAAGAGGCCAGTTCCAAAAAGTTTCTATCCCCAAATGTGCTGACATGTTTAAAATGGAATGTGTGTTTGCAAGAACACCCACCCGTGTGTGAAACGGGGGATAAACCTCTTTGGAACCTTTGACTTCTTTCTTAGGCTCACAGCCATATATTATTCATGGTGATAATTAATTGTAAGGTCTATTCACATCACAAACACAAAAGAGGCAGAGTTCAAAAGAAAGATGGAAGTTCATTGCCGCAAGCATTTTTCTTAGGGGAGAAGTTTGTTACTTGTTTTTTCTGACTTGTGCTCTGCCTGGGAATGAGATGGGCAAGGGATTTCCCTAAAAACGAAGAGCTCGACAAGATCATTGTGGTAGACATTTTGAGAGAAACAGGTCACCACCTTTTTCGGACCATGGACTGAAGAACTGAGCTAGCTGATTATGATGGTAGCTGCCATAGCATAAAATAACATCTTGGTTCCCCTTGGATGTAAACAGCAGAGCTACAATGTGCACAGAAATACACACATATTAAAGAGGCGCTCACACAGCGGGGCAAACTTCTGGAATCTATATGGAATGCTCAGCCCACTTTTTAGACTTTGCAACTCTCGTTCCAGAACCTCATACTTGTCCTGCCATCACTGCCCTCCAAGCAGCATGAAAACTGCATCACTGAATTAGGCCTTTTACTGCTCTCAAGACAAAGAGATATTACCCAAATTAAGCAGAAACGGGATTTTTTTAAGCCTTCCATGCATAAACTGAGCCAAGTCTTGCTCTAGACTCATCTGTTTCTTTCTTTAATGTTTTTTATTTATTTTTGAAGGAGGGAGAGACAGAGCATGAGCGGGGGAGGAGCAGAGAAAGAGGGACACACAGAATCCGAAGCAGGCTCCAGGCTCTAAGCGGTCAGCACAGAGCCCGACGCGGGGCTCGAACCCACGAACCGTGAGATCATGACCCGAGCCGAAGTCGGCTGCTTAGCTGACTGAGCCACCCAGGCGCCCCTAGACTCATCTGTTTCTAGACGCCCCAAAGACATTGTCAGGATGCTGTCTCCAGCCCTGAGAGCCACCTTCCTCTGTGTTGGCTTCACTGTCAGGCAGGTTGTTTCTCGTAGGTGATGGGTAATATCCTGCATTCTACCAGCTGAGCAAGGCTGACAGAGTTGCTGCAAATTTCAGTTGCCTCAGTAGCCCCTCCCCCCACAATTTCAACTGAAATAGACATAGGAGCCTAAGATTGGAAGGCTCGTGGAGCTTGATGTATTCTGAAAGTTCATTTGCAGCAATCCCTTTAAATTTAACCCTTTTATTTGCTGCTGGCGGACATTAAGACAGGAAGGAGGTTTGGTACAGTGGAAACTAAACCTGGATGTGGGGCACAGAATAGTTTTAAGCCTCATTTTTACAGATGTAACTTTGGAGATGTCCTGCTATGTAAATGGAGTCCTAAGACATGGGTCATACTGGGTGATCCCTCAGGTCCTGTGCAGCTTTCAGGGTCCATGACTCTACACAAGATGACAGATCCTAGGAGACTATGGATATTTAATGAAAACATTTAAGCTGTCACCCAGAACTCTTGGCTCCCAATCCCATGTGAGATACAGAATCCCAGGCACTCTTTCCAGTTAAGAATAACCAAAACGGTACTGGTGGGTTTTAGTCGGGGCGAAAGCCAGGAGATTTCTCCCGAGGGTTGAAGGAAAGTATTAGGAGTCAGTCTGGAGGAGAGGTGAAGAAAAAGCAACAAAATGACTAGACATTAGGATCTCAGTCTAATTTGTTACCTTGACTACTTCTTGCCTAAAGGCAGAGTCCTCTGTTAGCTGATGGATTCTTCTCCTGGGACTAAAGCAGGGTTGGGGATTATCCTGGAGGCTGCACAGATGTAAGGGGTCTCGATCATCATTGTATACTGGAGATCTCAACTGGGGGAGGGGAGGTAAGAATAATCTAAGCCGTGTGGTCGGTCTGAAGCTGCGGAAATCAACTGGAGGGGGTTGGCGGACATGGGGACCGAGGTATGATGGAGGTGGAGAGACAGTGGGAAATCAATGATGCCGGCGGTGGGGGGGTGGGGGTGGAGAGGGAGGCACACTATGACAGGGGGAAAATGGAAAAGCATCGTTAGGCGTCCAGGCCTAAACTACTCAGGTATATTTTACTATTTTTCCAGTTGTTTCTGTAAACTAGATTCGGATCATCTACATTAGACAAACTCACAAGCGAGAAACTGGCTTGCCAATTTGAGTGACTTACCGAGATAAATTTAACTAGCAATATAACTAGACTAGAATGCTGGCGAATCTATTCTGGAAATGAATTGAAAATGGAAGGTTGCCTGATGAACACAGAACTAGAACCGAGGAAGTCAGTTTCAGGACATAAATGTTTAATGACAGCGGGCTAAGATAGCCCAGGGTATCCTTCCACAAGAAGGACACAAAGGGATTAGAGGGCTCAAGGCCGTGAGCCAGGGCCCCTCTTTTCTGCCAACACTAGGTTCTGTGAGTCTGCTTTCCTAGGCTCCAAGGGGCCCCTTCTTTATCCTGTCTCCTCGGCTCCCTCATTCTTCAGATAAGCTAGTAACTTCTATTGAGTAACATCAATTTTGATTGGCTTGCTGGTTTACCCCAAGTCATTTTTTTTTTTTTTTACCTCTAAGGCATCTTTTACATACCTTGCATCTTTTACTTTGTTGCCTCAATGACTTAATTCTCTCAGAATTCAGGCCATATGTCGCTGTCATCTCTGTTTCTATCTGCCATTTGTAAAGAAATGTTGGTAAACCAGTTTCCTCTAAGAGTTTATGGTTGATCCGTGGAAAGAAAAAAAAAAATTAACCTCCATGAGTTTTAGCACTGTCTTTCCCTGTCACCACCTTGCTAAAGAGAATTTTACTTCCCGCGTTTAATCCCTGCTCTTCGAGGCGGGTTCTGCTATTGCCAGACTTACTCCTTAGTTGGCTATGGTGCTCAAATCACCTTTGGACCCATGGACATCCTTGCTGGATCTTCCTTCTTGGTCGGTAAAGTGACAACGGGGAGCTGAAGGATCTGAGACGTTTTTTCTTTTAGTTTCCGCGGTTCCTTTTCTTGGGCTGGGTGTAATGACATCACGGGGATTGGACTTTGTAACTGGAGGTGTAGGGTGGTTTTTTTTTTTTTTTTTTTTGAATGGGTCATGAAGAGAATGAGAGGGAGTCATTCTCATAATTAGTTGCAGATACATGCTCTTCTAAAAATGTCTGGAGCTGTAATTATCCTGCAAGGGACAAGTACTACACGTGTACTGGAGGTGGGAGGCGGGTGGTAGGAAACAAAGCATTCATTGAAAGTTCATGGGAGCTGCTTTTCTTTCTTCTGGCCACTTTTATTTTATTTTTTTTAACGTTTATTTATTTTTGGGACAGAGAGAGACAGAGCATGAACGGGGGAGGGGCAGAGACAGAGGGAGACACAGAATTGGAAACAGGCTCCAGGCTCTGAGCCATCAGCCCAGAGCCTGACGCAGGGCTCGAACTCACGGACCGTGAGATCGTGACCTGGCTGAAGTCGGACGCTTAACCGACTGCGCCACCCAGGCGCCCCTTCTGGCCACTTTTAGTAGCTCTGATAAACTTTGGCCTCATAAATAGAATGACGACAGTGATTTTCCTAAGTGGGTCGGCATATTCCCAGAGACCCCAAAGGGCAATGCTAAATGTGAATGGAGCTGATTTAACAGTTAATTAAAACAAAACAAAACAAAACAAACAAACAAAAACCCTCCCAGCTACATGGGAGGATTTACTGGCAATTTTATTTCTTTCCTCTTGGAGAATTTTTATAGATTCTGCTTTAAGAAAATTCGCAAGACTGGGGCACCAGGGTGGCTCAGTCGGCTGCGCGTCCGACTTCGGTTCAGGTCATGATCTAGCAGTTTGTGAGTTTGAGCCCCGCGTCGGGCTCTGTGCTGACAGCTCGGAGCCTGGACCCTGCTTCGGATTCTGTCTCCCTCTCTCTCTCTCTGCCCCCCCCCCCCCCCCCCCCGCTCATGCTCTCTCTCTGTCAAAAATAAACATTAGTAAAAAAAAATTAAAAAAAAAAAAAGAAAATTAGCAAGACTTACAAGAACACATGGAAAACCTATGGTAACAGATATGCCCACAAAGTCATTATAAACGCACTATTTTAAAATGATGCTGGAAGAATTTTAGGTTAATTCCATACTGGCTGTAGTATCCTCTTCCTGGAAGAAGAAACGTCAACTCCAAAAATTATTGCTGCTGATTACAACACGGAGGAAAGTTATTTAAGCGGTCAATGACAGGAAAGCCAAGCAGTGAAGGATGATATTGAAAAGTAAACTTCGATGGCAATACAAAAAAGTACATTCATTCAAAGGAACACATACGGCTTCTTTCCTGCGTTCATAACCTAGAAGTAGGAGAACTCAAGGTCAAATCCAAGAGCCACCGAGGCAGTCTGAGTTTAGTGAAGGGCCAGGTATGCTCAGTCTCCCTATTTCTCCATGAGCCTCTGTGCAGTGGCCAAAAAGCATTCGACAAGTGGCTTCCTCTCTTTGTTCTTCAATTTCCCCATTTATAGCACTGGACCCAAGCAGTCCTCTCCTTGTATTGAGAGCCTGAGTCTTACCTGATCTTTCCAGAGCCCCATGGCATCCTTAGATGCAAGCCAGCGTCACCAGTGGTCAGTATTATCACTTCAGGCGTGCATCTTGAATGGCCCTGAAAATCCAGATGCTTGATAGGAGTTGTGTGTTGACAGGTAGCCTTTTCCTGCTACGGGAGCAAGTCAAGTACAAAGCGGTTTGGGAGACGCCAGAATGAGGTAGGATACATTCAGTTTTTATCCTCTGTCTGCAGCTTTTAGACTGCTTTTAAGAGGCCCCATTAGGTAAATGCCATTACCTAATCTTGCCAGTAGGTAAATATTCTGAAGATTTACTATTGTTGCTTGAAACTTTTTGGTGAGAAGTGGGCACAGTTCTTAATGATACTCACCTCATATCTCGCTAGTTCACGAAGCGGTGGGGGATTTGCAGTCCGCAGAGACCCATTAAGGGAAATAATTTTATTAAAACCCTGATTATTATTTTAAGACATATAAATTAATATTCTTATTTGTGAAGTGTTCCCTCTCCCTGTTGAGGATGCTGCATCTACAATTAAAATATAATAAAGATGATTAATAATGAAGAAACATAAAATTAAAATATCATAAAATACGCAATTAAAAAACACTAAAAAGCCTAGCTGAGCAGAATCATGAGAAAAGGCTAATCACAACTGGAAGGGAATTGCTTCTGGAAGATGATGTTGCTAAGCATTATTTAACCAGGGAGAGCTCTTAAAAATGCCTAATTCATGGCTTTTCAGTGATAATGATGTGAATCTCGAGGCTGCCAATGAGCAAACCGCAATGGTCCTGGTCATCCTCTGATACAAACTTCCAGTTGCTTCTGTGTCATAAAAGGGCCCATCTCAAACCTGAAGGAAAGCGGCCAGCTGTGTCGTCAAGCATGCGCCACTGGTCATCCTAAATGTCACTGTCATTTTATTACATTTCATAGCATTTCTGTGAGCGTTGACATGCACACATGATTCAGGAGAGCTCTCTCAGAACTGGACTAGATGTCATCTAACGTCGTTTGCTGCTTCAAAATGCTACCCCGTACTGGAAAGTACTGTCCAACTGTGGTGAGACAGAGGAGGATTGGACAAGACACCTGGCTGGGTCTGATGGCTTCGTTTTTCAGGGCCTCGGTTTTCTTCTCTGTACACCAGGGAGTGTAATCCTCTCATTGGATTCTGGGTGCTGGGAGAAACGCAGAAAAAAATGTAGGTGGAGTGTAAAAAGTATAAATTCCTAGAAACACTGCAAATACTTCTGCCGTAGCAAATGCAATAGTCAGCTCCAGGTCTGATGTTTGGGCCCCTTAGGTCTGGATGACCTTTGGGGAGAGTGAGTTGATTCCATTTCCTTCACGATTTGTGATTTTCTCTTTCTTTTCCTTAATTGATCTCACATTGTCTGTTGCCTTTGTTTCGCGGCAACCCCGCATCCTCTCTGAAAAGAGCTGAGACAGAAATAAAGAGTTCAAGTGTTACTTTCACTGGATTAGGGAAAGGATTGGACCCATGAAATGTCTTAATCAGGATAATAACCCATTGTGTAGGGAATTTATGTCTTTTTGTTAGAAATGGATTCCTTTGTGTCTTTCAAGGTGCTTTGATTTGCAAGAGGCTGTTTTTCCCTGGGACGGAAAAACATGGAAATTCTTGCCTATGCTTTTTATGTATCAGAGAGAGGAATTTTGCTTTCTTTTCTTTTTTTTTTCTTTTTTTTTTTCAGGTTTATTTGTTTATTTGGAGAGAGAGAGTGAGAGCAATGAGTGGGCTAGAGGCATGGAGGGAGGGAGAGGGAATCCCAAGCAGGCTCTGTGCTGTCAGTGTGGAGGCTCATGCAGGGCTCGATCTCACAAACCGTGATATCATGACCTGAGCCGAAACCAAGAGTCAGACACTTAACCTACTGAGCCACCCAGGCACCTGGGAGTTTTTCTTTCTAATTTTTTTTATATATTTATTTATTATTGAGAGACAGACAGACACAGAGCGTGAGCAGGGGAGGGTTGGAGAGAGGGGGGAGACACAGAATCCGAAGCAGCCTCCAGGCTCCGAGCCGTCAGCACAGAGCCTGACGTGGGGCTCGAACTCACAAACGCGAGATCATGACCTGAGCCGAAGTCGGTCGCCCAACCGACTGAGCCACCCAGGCGCCCCGAGTTTTTCTTTCTAAATGATTGGGTAGCTGAGAGGATGAAGCTGTCATGACACCAAAACCTGGGGACTGTTCACCTTCTTGGATACATGCGTACACGGAGGGACAGAGAAGTTAAGTGACTCAGTTTACATGGTTATAAGATCACACGGCTGGTGAGCCTGGAAGCTGGGATCCAGAGCGGAAGCTTAGGGAGAGGAAAAAGACGGGTATTGGCTAAATCTCCTTCCCAAGCTTGCCTGGGAGCACCACTGTGATCTGATCCAGATGGGTAGGGCTTGTGGACTTGGGGGAATGTATGTTTGTACCGGGTAGTGTTTCATGAGCTATTAGGGGGTATTCGTACCCATCTCTGAACAAGACGACATTTGCTGCTTCATTCAACAGGATGAAATAGTTTGTTACTCCAGAGTTTTTAACCATTCCCTCTAGTTTTCATGCGTACAGTAAGAGCACAGGATTTTTACGTCAGTTTCTCATCTGTGAAATAGAAATAAGAGCATCACCTACATACGTAGTGGGATCAAATTTGAGAGCCAATGTAAATGCTTAACCTAATACCTGGCAAAATGATGCGTTCAAGTAAACGTTAGCTCTGGCTGCCTAATCCTCTCAAGTACTGGGAACAGGTAGAATGCATACAGCTTGGGGTTTTTATGAATGAACTCACTGTATCTCATGAATCGTGCCATATTAATGCATGTTATAGACTGTTTGGTTCCCCGCCCCGAAATCCGTATGTTGGAATTCTGACCCCGAATGTGATGGTATTAGGAGGCGGGGTCTTTAGGAGGTAATTAGGCCATGGGGGTGGAACCTTCATGAATGGGATTAGTGCTGCTCTCCGAAGAGAGGAGAGCTTGCTTGCCCATTCTCTGTTTTCTGCTGTGTGAGGATACAACAGAAGACAGTCTTCTACAAGTCAAGAAGTGGGCCTTTTCCGGACACCGGATCTGTTGGCACCTCGTTCTTGGATTTGCAAGCCTCTGGAACTGTGAGAAATAAGTCTCTGTTGTTGATAAGCCCCTCAGTCAATGGCGTTCTGTTATTACAGCCCCAACAGACTAAGACGATGGTGGAAAACATAAACCTAGGCTACAGAGTTCTACTGGTTTAAAGCTTAGTGTCTTTGGAGTTGATATTCAGCGAGATCCCAAGCTCCGCCCTTCCTCTCTGCCTCCCTAAGATGATCTGAGTTAGTGGGAAGAAGTTTGCCAGTTTGGTTCCTTCCCCGGGTTGCTATTGGGTTGGGTTGGTCCCCACTGCAGGAGTTGTTGAAAGCCGGGCGCAACAAGGGGGGCATCTAGCAGGTGTCAGGGAGGCATCCCCCTGCTCCATCTGGGCTGGTGTAAGGTCTCAGCTCACAGTTGGAATGGCGGTCTTGAATTAGGTGGTGCACACCCCCGCCGCCCATCCAGCCATGTCCATCAGCGTTCAGTTTTACTTCTGCTTCCTGGTGAGGAGGGGCTGTCACTTCCCGCATCAGGTCCTGCCAGCTCTAAGTGCCATCTTCTGGACAGCTGTCACAGCCGTGTGTCAGGATGACACTTCCACTTGCCTCCGTCTTCTCCTTTTAGGGGCCTAGAAACACTGAATGCCCTGGAATGTCTCCAGAACATAAGGAGCGGGATGGGGTCCCTTCTTTTGATGAGGCATGTCTCCATCTGGTTCCCTCATGCCCCACGGAGGGGGAATTCATTTGTGAACTCCCCTTTTTCAGACATCTTCAGGTGAAAAGTGAACGCCAGTGTCTTTCTTTGGAAATCACCCCACACCTCAAAGGAGATTCCCTTACTGCCCCCGCACCCCCAGGAAACACCCGGTCGTGTAGCCTCTCTTCTTTGTCCTCTGCCATTGGCGCTGTGGTCTTCCTCAGATTCTCCCCCACCCACCTTACCTCCGGAAGAGGTTGCAGAAATGAGGTACACTGGACTGTTTCTACATTTGGGGTCCCAGCCTGTCTGTCTCTACCACTCTGTCTCTACTGCCTGCAGAGTATGTCTAGCACCTAACAAAGACGCCCCTTTAAGTGTCAAGACTGGAAGGTGGAGTTAATGTTCTCATTTTTCTTAGCCTGCTACCATTTATTAGATGCCTGCCACACACCAAGCATTGAGCCCTGTGCCTCATGGGCAGCATGACGCTGAATCCCGAGAGCTCCTCCTAAGAAGCAGGCATGGGTACTCTACGCTTTTACAGAGGATGGGAATGAGGCTTGGTAGAGTGAAGTGACGTGGGTGGTTAGGCCAGACAGTGGTGGGATAGGGACTCACATCCTGAGGAGTTTGGTTCCAGTAGCCTGATAAATAATTCAGAAGCTGAATATTTCATGCGGGATTGCATTGTATGTTTACCCAGATCTCACTCAATCTCCCTCCCTCTCTCTCTCTCTCTCTCTCTCTCTGTGCCCCCTCCACTCTCTTTTATTCTGTTTCTCTCTGTTAGACATGAGGAACATTCTGTCCTTAAGCCACAATGAATTGATTATCCAATGTTGCTTCCTGACCCCATGTCTTATTGCGTTGTTCCTTCTTCTTGGATTTTCTTCTCTCTATCTGGAAATCTCCAACTCATTTTTCCAGTACTCAAATGTCATATGTTACTTCCTCTATCACATCATCCCCACTTCTCCTTTGGGGGATGAATCGTCCCCTCATTTTGTGGAAACACAAGGCATTGTGTGGATTATACATCTTATTGTAACATTTGTGCTGTGGTTGGCAAATCTCTTCTCTTCTTGACAGCCTCTTCCTCCAGGTTAGTATAACTCTGAAATTTATATGTATTTGCAATCAATATGTGCATTTAATTTTGCATTTCTTTTTTCTCCCCTCTTCTCTCTCAATGTCATTTCCATGTTTTCCCATAATGACATTTTAGAATTAGGAAATACGGGCAATGCTCACCTTTTCATCTTGCCTGCTGTGTTGTGAACTCAGAAATGCAGGCATAGGTGAAATATTTTCTCCTCCTTTTAGCCCTGAGTACTTGGCGGTTTATTGTGCACATAATAAGCTATTGAATAAACGAATGAATAAACAAATGAATACATGATGTAGCAAAGAGAATGTGATTATGATAAACAAAACGTATTTAACTTACAGCTTCACCGTGTATCAAGCATTTACTTGGAAAATTTCTTTCAAAACTCTGTGACTTAGAATTTCTATTTTAGGGAACCAGACAAATTTTCACCAATGGTTCGACTCCCCGCATATGACTGCTGCTTCCTGACTATATACCTCTCTATATCAGCCAGCTGAACCTCAGTTTCCTTATCTGGAAAGATGGGCTAATAGTTATTTATCTACTTCAGAGATTTGGAAGGGTTTGTATACTATTAAGTACCGTGCCCATGTTAGATATTTCTTTTGGTATTACTGGAATCTTCACATGTCTTGGAGCTAACCTAGATTGCTCACATAGCAGTTCCCTTCTCTTCCTTCTCCCTAGTGTATGCACACACACACACACACACACACACACATATATATATATATATATATATATATATATATATATTTTTTTTTTTTTTAGGTATTCCCTCCTCCCCATGCAGCCATATGCCTTAGCATGAGCTGATCATAACTCCTAGGAGTTATAAATCCTAGGGATTCCAATTTGCCTTGTGAGTAATATGCTAGGAAAAGACATGGGATCCAATCAGTGAGATGTGAAGAGAAGAGGTTCTGAGAGCTTCTTAGAAAAGTTTCATGGCTGGTAAAGCAGATCTTAGATCTGCCTCTAAGAATTACGTTTGCTCAGGTTCAGAGAGAAAAGTGCCATCAGGGCATTACAAACCCATGATGATATTTTCATCCAACCCGGGAGTCTGCTTACCTTGGACTACCAGTTGTGACAGAAAATATATTATCAGATTACTGAAGCCACTTAGAATTCGTATTTCTGTTGTTTGCCATCAGTATTCATCTTTTCTAGACACCAATTACTGGCTTACCCTACGAAGCAATTTACCTCTTATGCTTTTTTGCTGTTGTTCTGCAATACTAATATTCTCACTGTTTTTGTAGTGTCAATGACTTTTCTGCAAACTTCTTTTCTAAATTGGCTCAGCTTGGCTCTTTTTCTAAGGCAGTTCATGGTCTTTCTTTCTAGGCACCTGCACTCCAGCGATTCCTCAACTCAATCGTAGCCCCAGTAGTGAAAAGAGATCAATCTGCGGTGAGACACATTGCTGCTTATCACCCAATAGACTCATATTTCGGCCGCATGTTACCGTGGTGAATTTCTTCAGTCCTTCATTAACTTATTTATTTACAAATACGTACAGAACACCAACAGGAGGAGACACTGAGTCAGGCTCTGGGGGCTTAAACAGCTAACAAATGGGGGGAAAAAAGATCATTACTTGAAGGTCAGAGAGAATTATTCTGGCTAATGATGAAAGAGATGGCTTCTGAGAAAGTTTAGGATAAGGGGAAGAATATTATTTGCTCTTGATTGGTGCCAGCTCAGGAGGAACCAAGAATTTTCTAACTATGACTAATATTAGAGAGAATAACTTAAGTAAGGAGTCCTCTTTCTCTAGCTGAAAGCTAAACTCATTTCCTCCTTCCTAAGTCTTCTGGCGAAAAGAACACCCCTCCACTATTAATGCTTCTAGAAGCTAATGCAGGCACTGGAAGCCAGGTTGGGGCGAGTATTGTTAGTGTTTGTAAGAGCTTAGCTATAGGAGGTAGGAACGCCAGTCAAGGGGTTAGGAACTAAGACAGAGGCCTCACAACCTTCAAATCAACGAATGCTTTGAGGGAAGCCATTGATTCCGGAGATTACGTCTTGAAGAGTGTAGGATTGGATGTTGCCTAAGCTCCCTCTGACTTCTTGTTATATGAAATGTTATCATTGTGATTGATAAAGTTTAGAACTAGTCATGAGACAACACATACCCCTAAAGTTTCCCCTGGGCAAAATAAGGAAAGGATTAAAAAAAAAATAAGGCAAAGTGACAAATAGAAACATTTTTGTTACTTATAAAGATGAAGAACACCAGAGTTTTATGAATTTGGACAAATTATTTAAGGTGACAAAGTCTAGGTTTCTAGCAATGGTGACCAAAGCTCATACATATCGTCAAATAGTTGTTCACCTCCTCTTTCAGGCAATGACAGCTCACAAATCAGCCCCGATTGTCCCTTTTCCTGTTGTTAAGGAGTTCTCTTTCCAGATGTCAAGGAGAGAAATGGCTACAACCGACGAATGCTTCAGTTTTGGGCCTTTGGATCCTGTTACTTTCTTTGGACTCAGCGGTTAGTGCATTTTACTGTTTTTAGTCTTTTGAGTGTGGCTGTTCAGAGGTGGAATGAGTGCCATCTTCCCAAGACCTGCTTATCGAGCCATGAGCACATATCCATCGACAGGGGGTCCATATAATATATTGTCTAAACTGGGGACACATTGGCGAGGGAATGAGGACATTATTAATAATTATGACGAGGAATAGGGGTAAACTGGGATTGGCTCGAACCAGCTGGGCCTCATGTGAGCCCAGTTATTTTGAAGTGGGGAGACCATATACAGTACGGAAACATAGGAAGCTACCCAGGTCACCACTCCCAGCAAGGTGCCATCATCCCTGTCAGCCAACAAAACAGTCTGCAAGTGCCCCTGTGCTCCACCTCCCACACACGGTGAGGTCTTTATAAACCCCTTTAAACATCCAATTCACTTGCTTTGTTTGAAATAACAAATGCTGGATGGTTACTTGCCTTATAGAAGTCCCTTCGATTTGTCACTTTGCTAGAAATTAAATAAATAAATAAGCCATCCCTGCTTTATCCCCTATTTGATATAATTAATTCTAATCTTTTGCATTTTCATTTTCTCCATGTTTAATCCCATCATTTAAAAGACACAAACAGAAGAGAACTTCCAAAATTAGTGGAATAATTGTGCTGCTCATGCTGCTCTGTGAAAAGGCCGTGGAAAAAAATACCATGACCCGATCTCAAACATTAAATGGTTTAGAAGTGAGACCTTCAAAATCAGATTGAAAGGATCACATTGAGAATTATTTTTATCTTGGCTTATATACTTTCTGATGTGTCCTATCTCTCCAGAACAGCATTTTACTCTTGGAGAATGTTAAGCATGGATTTCTAGTTAATTAGTTAATACTATGGATGGCTTCATTTTTATATTTCCAACTCATTGTTTCTGGCATTGAACAGTATCATAAATAAACTTCAATTTTACAGCAAATAATCTGACTGTTGAGATAACCTGAAAAGTGCTTTAATAATTGCCTCTATGCATACAAAGCTTGTCCCTACCATGGAGGAAGAAGACATTTCAGGGCATTTCAAGGCACCCAAGCTGGAAGAAAGGGTCCTGATGGCCCTGGTTCATAAAATGTAATTTGCAGAATCTGCTTGATCCAAAAATTATAAGTGCCTTTTATATCCATGAACTCTCTTCTTTCTGAGGGGCTACCACTCCCTGGTGGTAAGGTATTCATAGAGACATTACATATAGTAATTATAATCAAAATAGCACTCTACATTTGCATAGCAGATTATAATTTACAAAGCAGTTTTGCATACTCATTATCTCATATGAGTCTCTCTACAACCATTGAAAAAAGTGTTTTTGGCAAAGAATGTTATGAGTGTATAACACCCTATTTTCTTTTCCTCCTGGACAAATGTAAGAGATTTTCCAGACTTCTTTGGAGTTAGGTATGTCCATGTTCTGGCCAATGGAATGAGCAGAAGTGGTTTATGCCATTGTCAAACTTGGTCCATTAAAAACTCTTACCCATTCCTCACTCATACTTTGACTTCCTCCCATTAACCAGTTGGTTGCAAAGAATCCAGAAAAAACATTCAATAACATAGGGTAGGGGTCATAAAACCATGGCTATTGGGTCCATTCTGGCCTGCCACCTGTTTTTACAGAAAAAGTTATATTGAACTCAGCCATGTTGATTTATTGACATATTGTCAGTGGCTGTTTTTTTGTGCTATAATGGCAGAGTTAAGTTGTTGTAACATGTGGCCGGTAAAGCCTAAAATATTTGCTGTCAGGCCTTTTACAGATAATAAACGGTATGACAGATCCATAAGAGAGAAGGAGCCTGGGTCTATGAATCACTGTGTGGAATGCTGCAGGCTAAATACTCATCCTGAAATAATTTTGCATTGTTTTAAGCCACTGAAGTTTTAAGGTGTTTGTCTCAGTCGCTATCCTACATTTATTAATATAACAGTCATGTTTATTTGTTGATAAAGTAATGAGTCTCCGGAAAGTTAAGTTGCTTACTTAAGCACACAGAGTCAGATTCTAGTAGTGGTAGTCAGACTAGAATTTGAACCAGCCTAGGTATTTTAATTCCAATACAGTGTACTTTCAACATCTCAGATGTCACGATTGAACACATTATATCAAAAACATATAACATAATACTATACATTGAATACCTAAATGCATAAGGTGTCAAAATTTTTTCATGGTCAGAAGTAGTTAACGTGCCTCTCAAAGTACCTGATAGGATACAGAAAACCATACTGGAAGAAGGGATGTTGCAATATCCTTGTTTGTAAACTTTACAAAATTGGGACTTGGTGAAGTCAGTTGATTTCCAAAAATAGTGATATAAAAATTGTGATAATAAAGTAATATAAGCTGTTGCAAAGAATTAAAATTCGTCCTCAGATCATCCTCAGTGCCTCTCTTTCAGGCTATGTCAACAGAAAACACAAAAATACATCAAAAAAAAAAAAACCCCACAAAAAACAACAACACACACACACACACAAAGAACTTCCTTAAGGCAGGAATAAATAAGGGTCTCAAGAAAATCACTGAGCCTTCCACTGCTGAGTGTCTGGGTATCGCCATATTGAAGACACGATTCTGGGAATTTGGATTTAGGGAGCATCTTGGATGTTTGCAGTCATGTTGAAGTGCTGTTAAATGAGGGACCAAGGGCCTTCTGTTGGGTAGAATCTGAAAGTCTAATCCCAATTGTCATTTGACTCTTTGTGCATGTGGGGCCTACAACCTCTTCCTCTTTGGAGAAATTCAGAATTGATACGAGGAGCTACTTGAAGTGAGGAGAAACTGAGGGCAGTAGAGACATGGATTGTCAGGACTCTGTGTAGATGAGCTGGCAAGAAAAATCAGAGATCAAATTGTGCAGTTAGTCCCAGGGCTCCACGGGAGATAGGGTGGACCAATCACACACAATTTATATTACTAATTTTCCGTTGTGCACTATGTTAGCATAATCTGAATAAAACCTGGGGTTCCACGAAGCCCAGTCTTACTGCAGGGTCATAGTTAAATGAATATAGCTCAGCATTCTAAAGGCAACAAAAATAATTATGATTTTATTTGAGCAATGTCAAGGGGCTGCCCTTCATCTTCCATGACAGGATTTCTTAAATTCTTTTCCCTCACTTCTCTCCTCCTCGCTTGCCACAGTATCTATTCATGACCAACTTTTCTTTTCTTTACTGTCTTTCAGTTTTCCAAGAAATGCTTCGCCACATCCATTTCTGTGGGCCCTGTTTTTCCGCCTCTGTCCCCCTTTTCTTTGACAACTCTGAGAAATGATTTCTTAGTGGGTAGATGGGGTCTGGTTTGAGCAAAGAAAAATAGGTTATATATACTCATACATTAATCACGTTTGTCCCTGTTACATTAGAAAGGCAAAAATGGAAGATATTTTGGGACAAAGTACAAGTAAATTATAAAGTCTTTGTCTAAAACCAACTAGCCTTTCACTGCATCTTTAGCAGAATTCATGAGCTGTATTGGATTGGGAACCAATAAGCCTTGATCACCTTTACTTTCAGGTTAGACATGGCCTTTGCAAGGGCCATTGAAAGTTACATGAGGGTTGCTTGAAAGCAGCTGTTAAACACCTAATGCTTTTTGTTTTTGTAAAACGATAAGGTACTATAAATCATTATTAGATAACATTCTAAAATATCTACCCACCCATCATCTATTCCAACCTCCTCTGTTGACTAAGGCATGGAGACTTAGTCTACCCAAAATGAACCAACTGGGAAAGAACGTCTATTCAAGCCAGATGTGGAACAAAGTGGTTCTGAACACAAGGTATTGGAACTGCCTTACCAGTGCCTATTGTCACGAAATACTTGTGGGATACATAAGATCAATATAGCCCGGTGGTGATGTTTAGGGACCTTGGCCTTGACAGGCACACAAGCGTACATGAGGAAGTTGCATTGTTGGAGGTAATTCAGCTAAATTCATTGATGTCTGCAGTAGCTAAGAGACCCCTAAAAACTCAAGGTACATAAAATCGTAGGTAACAAAAGCTACTCTTCTCTTAGCTTTAAACGAAAGTGGTTTTGAATTTGGGAACATACCATCATAAATCCCACGTAAGTGCTCTTCCTGTAGGGTCAAAAGTGGTTGACTATTAAGAGTTTCGTGTGGTTCAGTCTAATGCTTATTTCCCCCTTGGTTGAAATAGTTTGTAAGATACTTAGTAGTCTTAGCTAAATGCTATCTTTGAAATTCCACTTTAGGGGAGGAAGCAGGCTTACTCCGGGGTCGAGTGTCGTGAGGATTTGAAACCCTGTTTATGCATTTCCTATTGTGTTACCTTGGAAAAGACATTCTACTTACCTTCGTCATCAGTTTTCATATCTATCAAATGGGAATTAAGTACTTATAGAGATCAGAGGCTTTGGGGGAAGGATCTGGTGCATCAGCCTGTGGGAAAAGAGCCTAGTACAGAATCATCACACAAGTAAACTTTGCCAGAAATGTGCTACCTGGGTTCACAGAAACCACTGCAGTCAGGTCACATGCGGGTCGTGAAGAGGTGGAGCCCACACTTCATCGGTTAACAGCATCGAGAGCCCACTGAGCTCAGTTTGATACACCAAATACCTTGGAGTGACTTCTCTCTGCTGGGTGTTGTCCTCAGGACTGGGGGTGGAGGCGAGGTCCTGGAAAAGTATCGTGCGTTCTTGGGTTTTCTCTTTAGCTTAAAGGGCACTTGATGGCATCCCAACGTGCACATGATGAATATGTGGGCACTGGGTACCCAGAAAGCACATTTAGAAAACATTAACAAATCCTGCTTGATTTGGTTTTGGAAAGAGACATTGATTTAAATGGGGGAAAGTTTTTATTTTTTCTCTCTCAAGGTTATGTTTGTGAAATATTAGGCTGCAAAGCACGGGCACAATGTCATACATTTTCCTCATTTACGCCTTCTCCAGATGCAGCACCATGTGTGATCTTGCTCAGCTATCCAAACTGTAAAATAAAAGATTACCTAAACACTATCGGACCTGTAAAAGAAATTACTTGGCGAGTCATAGCTGATTTCTCAGGGCTTGTTTTTGTCTTTCAGCTGAGCAATTTCTTTTCCCTTGGCCCGAAATCCCCTAGATGGCGCTAGAGAATACCGCATTTAAGTGGTTTATATAATACCTCTAAGCAGATGAGGGGAAGTAATTTTTATTTTTCTGCAGATAAATGTTAATAAGGAGTTGAACAGAATGGAACGGAATGTGCAAGGTTAGTGTTTGTGCATTCTGTGGTTAAAAGGTAGACTACATGCTCCTTGCAAGTGAAAATCGGTCATTGTCACCGTAGACGTTTCAGAATTGATCTTTGGTATTTTAGTTAGAATAAAATTCATTTGGTGCAGACAAAAAAGAGTGGTAGAAACAACGGAGATCCTAGGGCTGATTATTGGTCCGAATGACATTCATACCGGAGTCTAATAACACAGTATGGGCATCTCACGGCAAGGTGGGGAGGGAGGGGTTTCAATGGGCGTCCTGAACTCAAAGGGCCCAGGAAATAGGCAGGTGACACGAGAGGCCCGGATGTAAAGCAACAGCTTGCGGTGGCATTTGTAGCAGAATTAAAACTTCCAGGCACGTGCGCAGGTGAAGAAATCATGCCCGCAGGCAGGTTCAGGGTGACCCACAAGGCTGTGAGCTCATTTTTGCAAATGTAATCCTGATAGTTTTTAGGACAGAAATCTGAGCTCACAGAATGACTGAATGATACAGTGAGGCCCCAAATTCCACGTCTCGGATTCCACTCCCTCCCCCTTTTAATTGCACCAGACGTGCCGGGGCTGTTTCCAGCACCTCGCGTCCTCCCTTCCCGAGTCCAGCAACCTCGTATCACGTGACATTTTGGGCACGCCGCGAGGCAAGTGGCCTGAGTGCCCGCCGCTCGAGTGACGCAAACCACAAGGCAACTCGGTTTCTTCCTGAAGGAGACCCGAGCGAGGGCGGCTCCACGGTTTGCCGTCGTCATGGGCCCAGGACTTTTCCGTCTTTGTCCTCTGCCATCTTTTCATTCTCGGCGTTTGCCTCCGCGGGTGAAAAGTTGCTCGTGCAGCTGCGGACATCACATACGGGCACAACTACGGCTGGTGGCTGAAGGGGACCGATTCCCTCCTTGAGTCTCTTGTACGATGTGAAGAAACCTTTCCCAGGAGCCCCCCCCAGCAAACTTTTGCCCGCGTGTCATTGGCCGGGACCGGTGCCCCTGTCCACTACACCGATGACTACCAAGGTTAAGGGGTCACCCAGTGTGCCCGGCAGCTCTCATTTGGGCCAGGTGCCCCTCTCCCAGTGGAAGGATTGGGAAATGTACAAGGATGTTGGTGGATTACTAAACGACGACACACCCGTGTGAGGTATTTAGGACCCAGCGTGCAGGCACAAGACATGCGATGTTGAGGTCAGTCCCTTAAAATGAAAAATCACGGTACTCACTTAACAATAGTTTCCCTGTTGAGAATCACTGGAGCCCAGTCAGGACTTGCTGGTGAGTCACAGGGAAGGGGGCTGAACCACGGAGCCAAGTAGGACTTGGGCAACAGGAAGGAAGGGAGGTGTAACTACTGAGTGTACAATCAGCAACCCCTTCTTCCCCGTTCCTGCTCTGGTCCTGCCTTACCACTTTGGAAATTCCACCCGAATTGCCTGAGGGCCAAAGGCTCAAAGAAGGCCAGCCTCCCCCATCTTCTGGTAATAGTCTACACTCAAAGAAAATAATATGCAAATTAACAGGAGTTTGCTGGGATAACATGAATGGGGAAAGAGCTGTTGTTCCTCTTCAAAATAAAATAAGAACGAACTGTGTTTTTCTGCCACTGGGCTGAGAATAGGAGGAAGCGGATAATTGGCGAGGACAGATGTGTTTGCGGTTGGTTTGATTTTTGCAGGGGTGCAGGGGTTGGGAGAATAAGAGAAGGGCATCGGAGTTTGTGCAGGTATCCTAAGCGTCATGGGGGTGAGTTAACAAGTCTGAGGCATTGGCGTCGTTTTATGGAAAGAACTCAGGCTTTAAAGCCATAGAGACCTTGGTCACCAAATCCAGGGTTGTTGTGAACTATAGGACCTTAGGAAAGTCGCCGAAGGTCTCTGAGACACAATTATGGCTCTTGGAAATATGGCTAACAACAACATCTACCTGGAAAATTGTTGTCACCATGGCATGGGACAGCAGAAGGCAAGTCGTTAGCACGGTGCTCAGTAAATGCCAAGTCCCATCTCCTCTGCCTGAACAGGACATTGTTTTTATTTACTCACCCTTGCTCCCCACAGAGGCTTGCAGGATTTAGCAAATAAAGGTACAGGACTCCCAGTTGAAGGTGAAATTCAGATACGCAGCAAATAATTTGGTAGTGTGACTTTGTCCCGTGAACTTTGGGATATACTGGGAATCGCGCATTTTATCTGGCAACCCTATCCCCATATCCCCTCTCTTCCGCGAGTTCTGTCTAGCCAAAGAAAAAACAAATGAAGCCCAAATTAAATCAGTTTCCCACTCACATAGATGAACCTTAGCAGGAACCTGAGAGACCAGTGCACAGCACCTACAGCTTTTTTTAGTGAACAAGCCCCCTCCAGGCTCGGGGGGAGAGGACTCTGCCGTGGCTGAGACACGAGCAGGTCTTAACAGCCTTCTTCATCTTATGAACTTTGTGCTTTATCCTCTCACAGAGTGGTTTTTTTTTTTTTTTTCCACAGTTGGCTGTTCCATGTCTGCAGAGATCTGCAGTAAATACTGTACTATGCTGCTGAAAAGGGAGGAAAAACATTACCATCTGCATCTACAGCTTGCAAATTACAGCTTGCAATCACCTGCTATTAAATAAAGACACTTTAACAATATTTTGGGTTTTAAATTAGCAATTTACATCACAAGACTCTGAAAATACTAGTCTTTTAATACTGCAATTTGCTTTCCTTTTAACCAGCATCAACATGTATTGAATTTTTTTTAAAAAAAGCAATACAGGGTAATGTTTATTTAAACAATAGCCACCAAAGGCATGAGACACCCAGATGGAAATCCAGTAGCTCCCCACGCAGCGGGTGGCTTCACTGGGGGACCCCGATTGAGCCAGCAGCTCTCTCATTTACATCATGGGGGAACTGAGGCATTGCCTTTTTTTTTTTTTTTTAAACTACCAGGCTATGTGTCATGTGAGCAAGTGGTCTCAAGCCGGGTATTAGAGGCCAAGTCTTTGTTTGAAGGAGACTTGAAGCGAAAAGGCTGGAAGGGAAAGACTTCAAGTGGGAGTATTTCTTTTTGTCACTTGACATCAAGGCTGAATTGGAAGGGACTGGCATTGGTGCAAAGCACAGCGGATGCAAAACGAGATGGGATTTGGAAACGCACAAAGAGAGAAAGATTAAGCAGCTTTGTGCCTCACGGACACTACTTATATAGACAGAGGGTTATATCTATATCTAAATATAGTGGTTTGTCTTCAAGCTCTTATTATTGGACCTTTCTTCCCCTTTTCTCTTGACGTCTGAGTTAGGGAATGGGAAAACGCCAGGAGCTGGCATGAGTTGCAAAGAGATAGTATAAGCTTTGCCGTGTTGTTGAATCACTGGGTTGTAAATTCCTTCACACAAACAAAACGCATTCTGGAGCATTAGGACTGTTAGCAGGCGGCCCGCTTTCCTGCGTGTCCCCAGCTCTTCCATACATTCAGCTGCCGTTGACAAACAGCTGCTGCTCATAGCTCGCCCAGACTCAGGGCGGCTTTTCCTACTGGGTTTTCTTTCATCCTAAAAAAAAAGAAAAAAAAAAAAACGGATACGACGCCTGTCTCGGTTGTTCCTGCCCTGCCGTCTTGCTTTTTGATAACCCTAGACGCCTGGGTAAATCTTAAAGTCTCTCCTTTCCACGCCACGCTGAGCTTTGATTCCTACCCTTGAGATGTGCTCAGTACGTCTTGGATGTTAGTACGCATAGTAGTAATAAAGGTTTAGTGCGATGCCACACAAAATTCTGGTTTGAAAGGGAAAGCACGTTGGAGGAAAACATTAAGCTGGTGGCTCGTTCCATGATCCATGAGCGAGCAGTGGGTGATTGGTCTGCAGGTGTGGGCGGCTCTAGGTCCTTCCAAGGTGCCATTAATTATGCTGTTCAGCTCCACAGGTTGAGTTATGAGTCAAGCCAAACACGGCTCCGAGAGAGCCAGCGTGTGGCCGTTAGTGATTTACTTGGAAAGCGGCAAATTGAATGACTCTGAGCCTTTTCCAGTCCTCTTAGGCTTAGTGGTCACCTCTGACGCTATTTATCACCATATCTTGTTATCTCTGTTAAGGTCTGATGTTAGTTCCTCTGTTTAAGGATTAAATTGGTTTCAATCTAATCTCCTAAATAGAATTCAGATGACTGGGGGCCCTGCTCAACTCTTCCCTGGTCAGAAGGCTTTCCTCCGTCCTTTTCTTAGGTGCTATTTATAGTACCGTTGGCTGATAGAACTGGGGTAGGGGGGGATAATGGCTAGATTTTATTTCGTGTTGATTACATACACAGTCTTTTTAAAGTCCTTTGGAAACGAAATGGACAACTTATCACCGAAGCTGCACACTGGAGCCATTGTCATTTGTTTAACTGGAACCGGTAAAGAATCAAATTCTGCCTTCAAAAGCATATACACATCTTTGAGTGACAGAAAAGCCCTTGAATGTGTATTGCTAAATGCTTTGGATTCGTGACCTATCTCATGTCTTTTAATGAATATTCTAAGTGTGGATAGCACTTAGATATATTCATTGTCTGAAACAAACAAACAAAAAATCAACAGCGTCTTTAGATAATTAGACTTTGTTTTCTCAGTGGTGCATGTTGGCTTCTATATGTGTGTTGGTCACAGATGCTGTGGGGTGATATGAAGAATATAGTCAGTCCTCAAATTCGGCCGTGCTTGGTGCAAAGGGGCTGGAGTGAGGATTGATTAGGATAGTCATGAGAGCCTTTTGCAAACTGTGGACTGCTATTTCTTGAAAAGTTATTTGAATTACGCAGTGAAAGTTTATCCTAGCATTAACCTCTGGGAAGAAGCCCAACACCTAACTTTGCTAGTTTTACAGCAGGATATTAGTGTGTTTTGTGTGTGCGTGTGTGTGTGTGTGTGTGTGTGTGTGTGTGTAAGTGCACACATGCATGCACTATGTGCAGGTACATGTACATGCATGTATTATCAGGTTTGTTTTAAACGCTTCTGTTGAATTGTCCTCATAAGTGTTTTCTCAAGTTCCTATGATAATTTCTTTTCAATTAGAAGACTGCTAATTTCTTGTTTCTATGAGATGTTCTTGAATCATTTGGAAGGAGGGAGAGAAAAAGAGCAAACTAGTGAGAGAGCAATCAACTAACCTTTATGAAGACTTCAAAACATTTGTATGTGTACTTCCTTAAAACTCAGTAGCTCACTAGTCCTGACATTTTACAGATCCTTGGATGCTTGTTAACATTCTTCATATCCATTTTTATGATCTCTCAGCTGGAGAGAAGATGGTTTACCTGTTTTAACTATCTTTAAGCTTTTAGCTAATTAAGTAAAGATAATTTCATATGATGGGCTTTGCCATTGAGTTTACATTTGAAAGCGTCTCTCCCAATGTATCCACTCACTTAGGTTTTACATAATGAATTTGGCCCTATAGGACGGTAGCTGAGAAAAGCACATTTCAGAGCCACAGTAAATGGGAAGATGAAGAATCTTCAGTCCCCAATGCTTTGTCAACACTTTCAGCCCATCTATCTCTCAAGAATTGCTTGAAGATTGCCAAATTGATTGGCTTTTCTTTCACCTTTTAAAATTTTCCTTCTGTCTCCTCTTTTGGGGCAGGTAATGATCACAGAACCATAGAATTTCAATCATAGAAGGTGTTTTAAATGTCATAAAAATCCAATAGTTCATCCCATGTTTGAATCTTTTATATTATATTCCTAACAAAGGGCTAACCAGGATCCTCTCAGATTCCTTTGGCCATGAGACACTCACTACCTCTCAAGGGAATCCACTCCATTTCTACACAGCACTGGTGGCCAGAAAATTATTTATTATGCTGAGGAGAAATTCCTCCATTGACTTTTGCTCTGTTCTTAGTGGATAGAAAAAATACATGCAATCCTTTTTTTTCCCCCATATATTTGAGGCCATGTGTGTGCCAAATATTTCTGATAATATAAGTCCTTATAGGATGTGATTTTGAGTCTAGATGTTCTGGATCCCTCAGCTCTACCCATGCCATAGTTCACTGATAAGAAGAAGAATGAAAATAAAAGTTACCATTTTGAAATTTTAATAGGTGCCAGTTATCTTACAAATATAACCTTTAATAGCCACAGTGATCCAAGTTCTGTATCGTCATCCTCCCTCTATAGAGAGAGAAACCAATGGTACATAGAAGTTGAACATTTTTCCCAAGGCTGTGTAGCTAGTAGTTGTCAGAGCCAGAATTTGAACTAATGTCTTTACTGATCCCAGAGTGCATGTTCTTGATCGTACATCATAATCCCCTCTATGAGATGTGACGATCACCTCCTTGCTTACCCCGCGATGTAAGCTAAATGTTCCAGGTCTGGTTTGAACAATTCAGAATGGAGAGAGCTTGTCACTTACTTTACTCTACAAGCGATGTCAAACCAAAGGACTAATAAGAATGAGGCCAGCCAGAGAAAGAAGGAACTAGAATGAGAATGCCAGAGAAAGAAGAAGCTAGGTGATTAATAGGATGGCTTACGAGCTTTGGAAAAATTCAAAATGGTGAGCTTAGCAGGTAGGGAGGCAAGTCCTATACATATAACGGCTGAAGCACAAAGTTGGCAGGCAAAAAGCCTGAAGAAACATAGATGCTGTTGTACAAATCCCCAGTGTAGGCTCCAATGAGAAATCCAGTTCTAAAAACCACGTTCTCTGGAAGCATTTTTAGGGACTGAGCTGTCGTGCTTGGTGAACTGCTCATTGTCTTTGGGGTGAGGACATTGAAGCCTGTGGGGGCAAACACCAGCACTCAATGTCTTGCCTGCCTGTCAGTAGGTTGGGCTCCTGGGGAGCCATCAGGCTTTATTTAAATTGACTTTGGAGTGAGAGTGTGGCTGTAAAGAAATAATCATTGAAATTAGACTTTTTCTGCTTTCCTAAGAAAATAGGGCCCTGAAAGTAGAAAAGAAATTCATACACATTAGCAAATGTCCTTAACAAACAAAATGCATTTAAGATGAAAGAAAACAACAACAGCAAAAAAAGAAAGTCCTACTATCTTTTAATTGTTTCTTAACGGACTCTAAGAGAAGATATTATTGCTAAACATACTAAAGAGATGATTTTGTCAAAAACTCTCATTTTATATAAGGAGAAACTGAGGTTCAGCTTTGCCTGGTGCTTTACATTCAGTCCAGGACCGAGAAGAATGTTTGAGCTGGGTCTCCTGATCACAAGACCTGGACTCTTTTTGCCATACTTCCTTATACTTAGTATTTCTTTGGTGAAGCAAATAAATTGTATTGAAATGCACTGACAACAATGAACAGTTGGAAGATAGAAGTTTACATAGAAGCTTGCTGTGTAACCCCATGTAGAGTTCAGTGTTGGGTACATCTTCCTTGGGGATGATTAATGAAACTCTCAGGGAGGGATTTGTGGCAACATTATTCTTGCTAGCGTCATGGTTTTCTATATCTTATGACACTGTTTATGGGAATCTGGTTTCACTTAGTGTTGTCACCTTGAAATCTGAATCATAGGAGTGGGAGATGTATGCATTAAAAATGCAGCAGACCACATCAGAATATTGGGGGAGTGGTATTTAGAAATTAATATTTAACAAACATCTCTGATAAAGACTGTGCATACTAAAATTGAAGAAATTCTTGTGTTAGTCCAACAGTGTACTAATTTCCTGTGGCTGCCATAATAAATGGTCACAAACTTAGTGACTTAAAACAACACATATTTATTGTCTTACAGCTGTGAGGGTCAGAAGTCCAAGGTGGAGGTCAAAAATCCCGAATGGGTTTTGTTGATGAACTGAGGGTTGCTGGAGGGCAGGTGGGTGGGGGGATGGGCTAAATGGGATGATGGGCACTAAAGAGGGCACTTTTTTTGGGATGAGCACTGGGTGTTACATGTAAGTGAGCAGTCACTGAATTCTACTCCTGAAACCATTATTACATTATCTGTTAATTAACTTGGATTTAAATAATAAAACAATTAAACAAGAAAACAAAAACAAAACAAAACAAAACAAACAAAATGGATTTTGTTGGACTACAATGAACGTGTCAGCGGGGCTCCATTTCTTCGGGAGGCTCTAGGAGAGAGCTGTTTCCTGGTTTTCCAGCTTCTAGAGGCATCCACATTCCTTGGCTCACACCTCCTTCCATTGCTTGGTTCTCTGCTTCTTGCCATCACATCTCCTTCTCTGTCTCTGACATTCCTCCTTTCTCCTTGCCCCTATGAGGACCTTGGTAATTTCATTATCCAAGAGGAACTCCTGTCTCAAAATCCTTAAACGAATCACATCAGAAAAGTCCCTTTTGTCATGCAAGGTAACATATTCATAGGATCTGGGGATTAAGAGGTGGACATCTTTGGGGAGGCATTAAGTTGCCTATCACGATTGGTGTTAAAATATTTCAGAGAACCAGAAAGGGGCTGAGAGGGGAACATTAGGCATCAGTAGGGTCTCCTTCCCTCTCCGGGGGTTCCCTGAGATGTCTCTAGGACTCTGAAGGGCATAGCTTAAGAAAAGCAATCCTGGGGCACCTGGGTGGTACAGTTGGTTGAGTGTCCGACTTCGGCTCAGGTCATGATCTCACAGTTTGTGAGTTCAAGCCCCGCGTCAGGCTTAGAGCCTGGGGCCTGCTTCGGATTCTGTGTCTCTTTCTCTCTCTGCGCCTCCCCTGCTCATGCTCTGTCTCTCTCTATCTCTCAAAAATAAATAAATGTAAAAAAAATTTTTTTTAAAAGAAAGCAATCCTAATATATATGTTTAGTAAGGCCTCTACATGGAGAAATCTACTTCATTTAATATATCTTCATCGTCTTTCCAAGAGTTAATTTGCAATAATTACGTGGCCTTCCCATTCTCAAGTTTCTAACAACCCCATTCACACTTACTGCAGAAAAGAAATAAAACATGTCCTTGCTTTATTAGTGATAAAATCCCTGCTTTAATTGATTTTAAGAGAAAATGTTTGCCAGAAAGGGTAGGGGGCTTCCAATTAACTTTAAATGCCTCACTGTTTTCCAAAATTATTCTATTAAAAAGAAAACAAGCAGGTAATTAGTGGAATTTTTTAAGGCATCTTTTTCTTCTGTGGATCTATATAGCTCTGTCTCTTGTTGTTACGTGTCTCTCCCCTTACCCAGCATACACATTGGTCCTTGGACTAACCTTGGCATTCTTTGTGAATGTTTCATTCTTTTGGCATTAATTTTCCTTTGAGATACTATTTGGGCTTTGACAGAACTTTGTAGGTGTTTCTGAATTAATTTAAGAAAAAAGTGTCCCTGGGTTATATATTCTAACTAATATATGATAGCAGTAAAAAGTTATCTAATGGGAAATTAACCAAATGTGGAGAATTCATTTCTTCTTTCTTAAAAGGGATCTTTGTACGTCACTGTATCAGGACACCCTAGGTCACCTGCCCCATAATAATACTTGGGAAGAGATAGATTTAATAATTGTTCTCAATGGTTGTATTAGTCAGCTTGGGCTGTCGTAACAAAATACCACAGACTGGGTGGCTCAAATGATAGAAATTCATTTCTCATAATTCTAGAGGCAGAAAAGTTCAAAATCAGAGTTCCCAAAAGAATTATGAGAAATGAATTTCTTGGCTTGTAGATGGCTACCTTCTTGCTGTGTGCTCATATTGTGGAGGCACAGCCAGAGCCCTGGTGACTTTGCCTCTCCTTGCAAGGGTACTAGGACTATAGGATGAGGGCCCTGCTCTTATGACCTTATTGACTTCCTTATATGACTTCCTCAATCACTTCCTTAAAGGCCCTGTTTCCAATATAGTCACGTGGAGGGCTAGTCCTTAAACAAATGAATTTTTGGAGGGCACAATTCAGTGCATCGTCTGCCTCCTGAGCATCACGGGTGTTTCTTGAGTCCTGCAAGACTTTGGCCATTTCATTATTTTAAAAGTGGTTTACATAATCATGACAAAGGGAAGAAGCAGAAGCACGGATTTTTAAAAAAACTCGTATCTTGTTCTTTGTTTAAAGGAATTAGTCACCCTCGCTCCTTTGCAGTATGCGTACAACAGAAACGCAACAGAAAAGTCTTGCCTTCAAGATCCCCCAAATTAAAATAAAAAAGCCATAACTGAATGTAATCAATGTCCATCATCCAGATACCTCCATCTCAGGAAGCAGTACTCATATCACATCCACCAGGCTTGGCTATAGACGATTTTCTCCGTCCTCTTCTTTCCTAAGATGGGCAGGGTAGGGATGGTGTTCGTTGCTGCTCAGGCTTATGAAATTAAAAAAGATAATTTACCAAGAGAGTTCCTAGAAACCAGTGAGGATGATATTGATCATCATTAATTTTACTTCTGTGTAAAAGCGCCTTTGACACTTATCTTCGAGGGTTCTGAAAACGTGAGGCAGGCGAGCAGGAGACGCTCAACCACAGCCAGGCGTGACTCTTGTAAAAGGAAAGAGGGAAGGAGGGATGGTTAGGAAGGAGTCTCAGATCGCCGTGCCATTCTGCGAGTTTTGGCCAGGCTGCTGAGAATCTCCTGGCAGACTGCCCATCAGGGAAGCTGCATTGGGTGCAAATTGTCCCGCGCTAGTCCCCACAGTGGTACTCTCAGTAATAGAGAGAAGCCCCTGGGAGAAGAACATGGTCTAGGTATAAAATTCTGTGGCATGTCTGCAGCTGTCGTAACTGGAGGCTGTCAGCTCCTCATGCTTCTCGTAGCAGGTGTACCTGAAAGGAAATCTGAGAAGCTCACCTTCACGGGCTTCTTTCATGATCTACATTCTAAAAAGAACCAACTGATCGATTACTTGGAACATGGGAAAGAGAAAGACATATACCTGGATCTTTGGCCAGAAATCCCTGAAACAATTATATCTAGGTCTATCTATCTATCTATCTATCATCTATCTATCTATCTATCTATCATCTATCTATCATCTATCTATCTATCTATCTATCTATCTATCTATCTATCTATCATCTATCTATCTAAGCTTTCTTATTTGTAAGTAGTTCTCTCTTCTCTATGGCAAGGAGGGGACTGAATGCTACGTTTGAAAGAGTAGAAAGTGGCTTTATGTCAGTCAAAAAATCTGTTTCCCAGCCTGAATTTTGCCAGTCTCCAGGGAAACTCTTATCACTACAAAGAAGTAATGGGATTCATCTGACAACTATCAACTTAAACTATTTGTATATCACTTGCATTGAGGAAATAAAAGAATTGTTTTTTGAGAAGGGTAAAATTCCTGGTCGAACTTTTGTATTTTAAACTATCCCCTTTATTTATATGGGCCTCTAAGCTTGTCCCCAGCACTCCTAAAGAACATAGGACATAAAGAGAATGGAACCAAACCTTCTTGGTGACATGATTCTGCTACTCTAAGCAAAGAAACAAACAAACAAGCGTCTCTGTTTTCATCCTTACTTTTAGTTATTAGGAATAAATTGCTAAAAATTAAATCATATATATATGTATATATATATATATATATATATATATGTATGCCTACATATATATATCTAAATGCTATATAAATAACTGAATAACAAATTAATATAATAATTAATATATAAATATAATAAATAACAAATGAATGGATAGACAAAGTTTGAGACTATGGTTTTAGTATTGGTGAAAGAAAAGAGTTGGGTAGGGAAATAATTACATTATAAATTTAAAAAAATGACACAACTCTACAATTGGAGAAATCATGGATTGATTTCTGGGGAGTAATATGATTGAATAATAATCTGCACATCTCAGCCTAATACTCTGAGAAAGAGCCTAAAGAACCAGTCCCCAAAGGTGCCAGGTGCCTAGTGGCTGGATGCTGTAAGTAATGTAGACATCTTTCTATGTTGTGGAAAGAGCACTTACCACCAAGTCAGAAGATAAGGATTGGAGTCTGGCTCTGCCACTAATCAGCCTTATCCCTGAACAACTCACCTCACTTCCTTAGACTCGGTTTTCTCATTCTCTTGGTGAGATTAAATGTCCCTAAATCCCCCAGCAGTCTGGAAACTCCAAGAAACTCAACTGATGAGAGTAGGCTTTTGTTGCAATGGGCTGTGGGAGAGCCCTGGAGACTATAGCTGGGACACACTATAAAGAAAGAAGCCAGCTAAGGATGATGTGGACAAAGGAGAAAATTGACCTACTTGGGGACATATTGCAAAAAGCTGCCCAGAGAATCTCAAAATGATTTTCAAATAACACCAAAGTATTCCCAGGGAGGCTTAGGGCAAGACAATGCTCTGCTATTTCAGAAAAGAAAATATATACTCTGCTCTGTGAATTTGAATACAGTCAAGGACATACATCATAAACCAGTCTTGTCAGGATAAGGTACCTTCTGAGAACCGTTCTTTTCTGGAACAAAGCTCTGTGAAGTATATGGGAGCATGTAGTACTTTGAATATTATCTCTGCTCTAATTTAAGGGTTTTTTTTTTTGTAGGAGTTTTAACAGAATTAAGTTCAGATACTATGAATATTACACATGGTAATGGGAGTCTTTGAAAGTCTTGTGATAAATTGTGTTTTGGATATGATGACCTCACCAATTGATTACAAGCTTCATGTATTCGCCAGTGCAGTCAGGAAAGAAATCTTCCTGACCTACTATGTTGCTATTGGGTTCCAGGACTACAAAGATGAGTAATACAGGTTCCCACAAGTATATTTGTGAAGAATGTAGGTTGAAAGAGACTGCATTTAATGAAAAAAGTAACTGGTAATTCAACAGTTTGTATGCATTCAGGAGAAGTGGAATGATAACTAGAGTTTTTGAACTTTTTGGTAGCCACACTTACTGTCATGACAATCCCATGGAATAAAGAAAATCACTACCCTTTTTATCCTTGCAAATAGTATTTTAAGTGCTTTTAAAATAACAAGCTTAACTTAATAGGGCACATGTTCATGAAACATGATGTCAGAAGGAAGCAGAAACCATATTTCATGCCTCTACTTGTTCTATGGACATTTCCTTTCTTTTATCAAAAATTTTTAATGTTTTTATTCATTTTTGAGTGACAGAGAGAGATAGAGTGCAAGCGGGGAGGGGCAAGAGAGAGAAGGAGACACCGAATCTGAAGCAGGCTCTGAATCCTCAGCACAGAGCCTGACATGGGATTCAGCTTGAACTCACCAACCACAAGATCATGACCCGAGCTGAAGTCGGTTGCTTCACCGACTGAGCCAACCAGGGGCCCCTGGGCATTTCCTTTCTTGATTTAAATTAGGGTCAAACCCTGTCTTGCAAATGACTGACTTATTTATAGGATGTCAGCCTGTCAGCACAGGCTCTGGGGGTGGGGGCGGGGATCGGGGGGTGGGTTGAAGTACAGCATTGTTTTCACCTTCTGATTTAATCCTTTAAAGATTCTGCTCACAGATTTGAAGATTGGTTTTTGCAAAGGCTTCCAGGCTACTATTATTTGACCTCTTGCCGTCATCAATTTGGATCACCCCTTCTTGGAGTTCTTTTCTTCCTTGGTTCTATGACTTCTCCTGACTCCTCTTTACTTCTCTGTTTTCAATTTCTCTGGAAGATCCTTTTCCTTTGCCTCCCTCTTCCCACATGGGCATTCTTCTTTTTGTCTTCAAATCTGTATTTGTTTTCTATTGTTGCCATAACAAGTTACCACAAACTGAGTTTTGAGTATGGTGTTGTGTTCCTTCAACGACATACATGTATTATTTTGTAGTTCTTTAGGTTAGAAGTTTGACATTGACCTCCCCAGGTGAAAATCAAGGTGCCAGCAGGACTGTTTCTTTCTGAAGGCTCTAGAAAAGGTTCTGTTTCCTTACTCATTCATTTTTTTGACAAGAACTTAATTTCTTGTGGTTATGTGATTGAAATCCTGCTTACTTGCTGGCTATCAGCTGGGGCACATTCCCAGCTTTTAGAAGCTGCTCATATTCCACGGCTCATAGCCCCCTTTCTCTATCTTCAAAGCCAGAAATGGAAGGTTGAAACCCTCTCACACTTTGAATACCTCTCCTTTCATTTCATCTCTCTCTGACCTTAGGAAGGAAGCTTGGAAAGTTTCTATGTTTTTTAAGGACTCGTGCAATTAAATTGGGCCCACCTAGATGATCCAGAATACTCTCCCCATTTTAAGTTCCATGACCTTATTAACGTCTGCAAAGTCCCTCTTGTCACGTAAGGTGATGTATTCATAAGTTATAGAGATAAAGGCATAGACATCTTTGCAGAGCCATTATTTTGTTTACCACAAAGTCCAAAATCAGATTTGTTATCAGATTCTGTACACTATACTTTCTTCTTGCTTCCATATCAAACCTGTACTGCATATATCAAAGTCTGTTACTAATCGACAACTTCAGGCATCATCTAGATGTCTTTGCTTTGTCACATCTCCCTAAAATTTGACCAAGTCTTTTCTCTGCTAGATAACTTTCAATGGTTTCCACTATCCACAGGATGAAGTTCAAAATCTTTATTGTTTGCCTAAAGATTCTGATCTGTTTTTTTCCTGTCCATTCCTGTGACTCTCCCCCACTCTACCTCTTCCTGTTCCTGTGACTCTCCCCCACTCCACCTCTTTCTTTTCCCACATTTTCATCTATGTTATGCCAAATTTTAGTACCCTAATTTACACTTTTTCTTTCCATCTGGAACATATCTCACCTTCAGCTGTTCAGTGACTGTCTTCCAGCTTAAAATGCTCTTGGAACCAACTTCTCTCTTGTCTTTGACTACAAGCTTCATGCTAATGCCCCCCCCCCCCCCGCCATTGAACAGAGATTTCTGCCATAACATCTTTTCCATTCTATTGTCCTAACTTTGTGTGTATGTATATGTCTCTTGCTGTTTATCTGTAATGTCACAGAGCAGAAGGACCTGGAATTATTCAGTTTTGTATTATAATTGTCTGGAAGAGTGCCTGGGAAATATGTGATGCCCAATATATATTTCTGGAATAAATGAATAAATCAGTGGATGAATAAAAATAATTTGTCCCTTGAGGAACTACCTCTTTTTCATAAAAATCAATTAAAGAGTACTTGCTTATAGTTTAGCATTTATTAAGCACTTATATCTATTTATTAAGGAAGTGGTTTACGTATGGCAAATGGGTTATCATTTTTGTGAACTATTGGTGAGTCAACATATTTAGCTGTATTTTATTTCAAATGCCTAACACTGAGTTTTATACTCAGTATACCTTTTGGATGCAAGGAGCTCAATAAATGGTTGTTCAATTGAATTTTTGCCCTGCTTCTCTTACAGGAAACATTGGTTGGTGTGGCTGAAGTTGTGGAACACTGCAGCTCCTGTATCCTCATCATCCTGAGAATCTAATTGCCTGGGTTTATAAGGTCAGATTCTTGGAACATGAAAACCATGGATTTTCATGGATTTAATTCCTGTATTTCAGTTCTGCCTCAGGCACCAGTTGGTTATGCAGATAACTTTAGAGATTACATGTCATTGTTCTGAAACTATTTTACTGTTTGTAAAACAAGTATCTGATTTTTAAACCCTGTCACATTTTCTGCCCGCTAATAAGACTTTCTTGACCATTACTGTGTGACTGGCATTGGGCTAGGGTCTGAGAGTCATTCGAACGAGTATCAGTCATGGTCCTTGACCTCAAGGAATAATGTAGCTCAGGGGTTAGAACGGTTTGTTAGAAAGAGAGGTAGTTTGGTAAATAAGTTTGATGCATAGCTTAAAGCATAAAAAGAATACTTACATTCATTCGTGGCTTTTATTCTCCTACTTTCCACCTACCTGAGAAGGCAAGCTACTTGGCTTCTAGTTCTCTCTTCGTACACAGGTGTACAATTGCTTTGTACACAATTGTTCAATCTTGAATTAGGAGGGTGGAAATGCAAATTTACAGCAGGGGGTGAGAGATGTCAGCTGTGAGTACATGGAATGAGTGTGCAGCTGAGTGGCCTGGGCTTCCAACGGAGACACTAGCTGGGATGGTAGTGAATCAGTGGTGAATCAGAGCTCTGGAGATCACCCTGGAGAACAAGAATGAGTCAAGCCTCCTCTTGCCTTTCACTACATTTGAAAGAGCTTTGGCCAAAGTGTGTTTCAGAAGCTAAAAAACAAAACAAAATGAAACCAAAGAAAAGCTTTCTTACCAACAGCAAGGAAACCCACCCCCCAAACACACACACACACACACACACACACACCAGAATATTCACTGTGGTTTAGAATGCAAAGGCAAAACCTGAAGCTCTGTTCTCATTGAATTGCTAAGACAAATCGAGATCTTTTTCAGCTCCGTTTTCTTAATATCGATTTTGTTGTTTATCGTGTTTGATGGAATGACTGGTCTGATTCAGTCTAGCTTGGAAGGAGTATGCTGACATAAATGGTTGGGTGGCTGACACTGACAGGTATCCATTATACATCTTCCCCCTGAAATCAAGTTCTCAAATAAAAGAGCACTTTTTTGAACGGATGATACCCAGGTGATCTAAAAAGGATCTTAAGGAAAAAGAGTGAGGTAGAGCAAAGGAAAATAAAAAAAAAGACCATTAGTAGGCAGCTCAAGAGACCACCCAAGTGGAGAGGAGGAAAAAATTGCAATTTTTCTTATAATTTTTAATTCGGCAAAGGAAGCTTTATCGATGACTCTCTTCTCTTGGTGGAGTCAGAATTGGAACAGGAAAAGAGAAGGACTCAACATGATGATGATACTGCCTCTCAGAGGGAAGGCAAACCAAGGCTTTGATCCGAGTATGTGCCTTTTCTGTTTTAAATGATCGGTGCCAGGGTTCTCTTATTGGAGCAGATAATTGAGACCTCAACTGGATTTGTGAGCTCTCTGATGGGAAACTTCATCAATTCTACAGCAGTGTCTTCGACTGGGAAAAGAGTAAAAGATTCCTCATAAACATAGTGACACAATTATGCTTTTGGAGTGGGTGCCACCATTTTCTCTGGTCACCCTTTCTTTTTGATACAGGTACTTCTCGCCCCTGCAGACACATAAAGTCCTCGTAACGTCCTCCCTATCTAACAGTTTGGGCGTATTGGGAAGTATTAATGGGGAGTCCCTGTTCTTCACAAAGCCAAAGCAATCATCCAGTTTTAGAGATAAGAATAGTTTCTCCCATTCAATGGCTTCTTTACCCCCATACTTTGTGCTCTGAAAGCAGGCATTGGGCCCCATCTGCCACCTGATAAAGGTATTACTCTCCCTAACCCAAAGTACTAAGGTTACTGATGTTTCCAACACCAGTTAAAAGCTTCCAGAAAGGCAGAGAACGATGATTATTGCATTTTTCTCTGCTTGGGCTGGAGATAATGAGCCGCTTCTGGTGCCCTTTTACATGCATAATGCCTATTGATGTCAATGAGAGCCTCATGGTGTGCAAAAGCTGTTAGATCCCATGTATCATCTTGAAAATAATAAGGACAAAGGGATGCCTTTTTTTTTTTTAACTTGGCAAAGAGAGTATCTATGGTTCCAAGCCTCTCTAGATGGTCCCAATTAAGAAGAAATAATTTTCCTAGAGAGGTGTGGCTGCCACTGTTTCAAGGTGAGTTTTTCATGAGGAAGGGATAGAACAGTTTCTGAGACTGTTTTAGGCTTCCAAGGTCTCTTTTCCTCAGAGACATGATTAGGAAGCATTAGCAGACGTCTCAGAGATTGATCAAAAACATATAACTTTATATATTGGAAGGGAAATGAGGAAAGTGAAAAAAAGAGCAAAAAGCAAATTTCTTTTTCACTTGTGGGAAGCAAATGGCTTCTTTGGGAAATTACTTAACTCCTTTGAGCTTTTTGTTCCCTCTTTTGTAATGAGGGTTTGAGTCTGGATCTGTGTTTCCCAACCTTAGTTCACTGTTGGTATAGCTTGGGGAATTTCTTTTTCAGAAAAAAAGACAAGGAATAGCTTTATAGGTTCCTCTCTGGGAAATTCTGATTCAGTAGATCAGGGATAAGTCCTGGAATCTGAATTTTAACAAGTTATTTTGATAATTATGTAAATTTGGAAAACCCTTGTAGATGGTTTGAATTCTTCTTCTTTTTTTTTTTAATAGTCTTTATGCGTTAGATTATGGACTGGACTTGTCTAGTTAATGATTGGACATATTGGGGAGATCATACTCTGAAATTATGTCTAGCTACTGATTACACTGGGCACTAACAGGGCAATTTCAGAGGTTGGGGAAAAGTCTAATCTGGCAGATGGGACATTATACTAGCTGTTACAGTGGAAGGTAGCAAACACTGATTCTAGTGAGGTAATGGAGGAATCCAAAGAATTAGGCAGAGAGGGAAACGCTGGTGTATCAGCAGATATTTGATTTCACAGAGATTTCCCAATGCCTCATATGACACCAGTCGCTGTCCCTACATTATTGCTTCAAACAAAAGCCAGGAGCTACTCTTGATTCCTCTTATACTTTTGCATCTAAGCATGACCAATCCTTCACAAGTGGGACGTATCTACCCTACTTCCGACATAGAACCTGAACTCGACTGCTTCTCACCCTCTTTAGAACTGTGATCCCAATTTAAGGCCCCACGTTTCTTACGTGAACTTCTGTGGTAGCTTTCTAACTGGACTCCTTGTTTCAAATCTTGCTTTTTCAAATCTTCAACTCCTTGCTTTTTTTTGCCACGTGATACAAAGGGAGCAGTATAATCTTTAAAAAAAAAACAAATTAGGTTATATCACTTCCCTATTTAGACTGTGATCAGATATTTTTCTAAATTCCTCTTCAATTCAGGTTATAGGTGGAGGGTCTATCTTCTCAGTGGATAAACTATTTGAGAAAGCTTTAGGGGAGCATCAAAGGTCGCTCAGTGACTAAATGAAACCAAGGAATAGCCCTTATTTTATTTTCTGGGTTTTAATTTTTTTTTAAATTTATTTCTGAGAGAGAGAGAAAGAGAGAGAATGGGTGGGGAAGGGGTAGAGAGAGAAGACACAGAGGATCTGAAGCATGCTTCATGCCGACAGCAGTGATTCAGGTGAGGGGGCTCAAAGTCACGAACCATGAGATCACGACCTGAGCCGAAGTCGAACGTTCAACTGACTGAGCCACCCCGGCGCCCCATATCCCTTAATTTATAAAAATAACGGTTTTCTGAATTCCCTTCTGCTGTATTGTCTTTGCTGACTCATAATTAACTGAAACCTCTGCACGTAAGAAATCTTCATCTTTCTTAATCATATCAAGCGAACTCAGGAATCTAATTATGCTCACAGCTTTTCATAAATGCAGTGGGTGTTCTGCAGTTTGTTGTTAGGAAAACTTTCTCAATCAATTATTTATAGTGACTTTTCTTTTTTTGCTTTTCTAAAGTCTCCTTTCTTCATTAAACAGTGGATTAAGTGATCAACGGTAAAAGCCAGTCAGGCGGAGTGCAGGGGAAAGGCATATGGGAAGAGGAATAGTAGGTGTGAGGGCAGGGACATGTGTGAAACAGTAAGACAAATTCAGGGCAGTGCAAGCCATGTGGCGTCCTCTGAGTGAGCAAAGAGGACGCTACTGGAGGAACTGAGGGAAGGGAGATTGGGGATATGGACAGGTGCCAGGTCAGGAAAGGTCTTATGAGCTACCTCAAGGAGTTTCTTTTATGATATTTATGGAGAGCCGTGGGAGGTAATTCAAAGAAGTATGATGATAGCATCTGAGTGTGGAAAGCCCTTCCTGGCATCAGAGTAGTGGGAGGGACGGTGGGTGAGAGTGTGAGGCATGACAAAACGGAAAAGGTAGATTGACAAGACGTAGGGAAGATTTAGTACCAGGCAATCTTACGGACTCTACCTTCAACTTATAAACAGAATGTGACCAATTCTTACCATGTACTGTTACCATCTTATGATAAGACATTGTCATCGCCCTCTTGGGTTACTAGGATAGGCTTCTAAGAGGTGTCCTTGCTTATGTACGTGCCTTTGCTCCTTCCATAGTTTATTGCCAACAGAGTAGCCCGAATGATGCTTTTAGAACATAAATTATATTACGTTGCTCCATTCCCCAAAATTGTCCAAGGGCTTCTCATCGTACTCAGAGTGAACGTTGGTCATTGTAGCAACTGCAAGGCCCTACCCCCAAATAATGCCGAGTGATCGCAGTGACCCCCTCCGGTGAGGTCTGCATTAAACTCCCGCTGTTCTTTCAAGACGCTAGGCATGTGCCTTCCTTAGGACCTTCGCAATGGTTGTTTCCTCTACCTGGAATGCTCTTCCCGTAGATATCCACACACAGCTAATTCACTGATCTATCTCTTTTAAAGTATTTATTTACTTATTTTGAGAGAGAGAGCAAGTGGGGGAAGGGTAGAGACAGAGAGGGAGGGAGACTATCCCAAGAAGGATCTGTGCTGTCAGGGCAGAGCCTGACTCCGGGCTCAAATCCGCAAAACATGAGATCATAACCTGAGCTGAAACCAAGAGTCTGTCACTTAACTGACTGAGATATCCAGGTGCCCCTTCCCTGATCTCCTTTAACTTGACTCAGGTATCACCTTTCTAAAAGGTTATACCCTACCCTGATCCCTCTTTTAAAATTGAGATTTGCTGCGACTTCCTACCCTGAGCACTCTAGATCCCCCCCTTACCTTGCTCTATTATTTCCCCCTAACACCACTCCAAATATACCATAATATTGACTGACTTATTATTTTGTTATCCATGTATTTCTATATTTCATTCTGTAATATGAGCTCCATGGACAGGGATCATTTCCAGTTTTATTCACTGATACATACCGTAAGAGCCTTTGTGAGGATGGCTGACTTGAAAACAAAAAACAAAAAACAAAACTGTAGAAATGGAAATGGTGAGACCTCCTAAATTTTTTTTTTTTTTAAGAATTCAAAGAGAAGCATTAAAGAGACAGCTATTGTTTGTAATTTCTCTCTTAGGACTTCCGACTTTTGGGAAATCTGACTGCAGTGCCAGCTGGTTGCTTTCATAAGCAATTGGAACCCCAAGTGCTCTAGCTCCAGGGTCTTGGATTTCCTCTCTGGCTTTATCCATTTCTTTCCCACTCATCCAAACAGCGTGGCTATACCAAGAGTGATTCCCACCTAACCGTGTGATGTAGATCGGAGGGGGAAATCGTGTCTATAAGCAATATTTATTGAACGATCATTATGTCTCGAACAATTGATCCTTACAACAATCCCATAAGTGTTAATCATTATTTTTCCCTTTATATATGGGGAGACTGAGGCACAGAGACTAAGGCACTTGTGTGGGGAATAAGCTTAGAAATCCCCCGGGCTAACAACAATGGGTCAACAAAGCATAAAGAAGTACAAAGCCACAGGATGCTTACACCCGAGTTTGGGTAAACAAGACAAGACAACCAAGAATGGGGGGGGGTGCAAAGGCACCCAATACATAGGTCTATGAAATAACCAAGATTAGATATTCAGGGTGGAAACACCCCCCGATTTAGTACTGTAGCAGAAAGCTGCTTTCACAGGAAGGAAGGACCAAGTTAGGTAAACAGGTAAATTGGGCTATAGACACCTGCACTACAGGTGAAGCAGCCCAGAGGTGAGATGATTAACAGGACAAAAGGTGCCTTGTTAACCCTGAGGTCACATGTCCTACCTGTCTCATCCCCCAGGCTAGCTAAGATAAACAGAGGTGGTGCCTCTTATCTGCTGTATACAACCTTCCACCCCACTGCCCGGCATCAGGATTTTGCTTTGTATTAACCCAAACCCCCAACCCCAAATATCTTCAAGACCCCCTTTCCCTCATGTCCACAAGTGAATGTTCACAGATTCATTTTCTCTTTGTGCACGTCCATCACCATGTTTGTAAGCCTTCTGATCCTAATAAAAACGGGGCGAGGACCCTTCCTCGGGGCCCTTGTCTTTTCCCGGACATGAGCCATCTTTAGCTTTTCATCGTGTGTCCTGTTCTTTTGCTAGACAAGAGAGAACTTTAGACTTAGAGTCTATGACACATTTGGAAATAGCAGAGATGGGATTTGAATTGCTGTCCTTCATAGTAACCATTATGTTGTACTGCCATCTCTTAGAACAGTGGTTTGGATAGTTGTTCATGAGGTAAAACTCTTAAGCATCATGAGAAAAATACTATAACTATGGACGTATTTAATTTTTTATATAAATTAAGCAACTTAGTCGCAAGCAACAGAAACCAAGTCTGGTTCTTTGAAACAGGAAGGGAACTTATAAGATACAAAATATCTTCCTAAATCTTTGGGACAGGTGGAGAATCGAGCAGGGAGCTTCCACAGTGAGGTTCCTCCGTGAAGTATGGCATGGAACAAGAGGACTGGCTGGGCTTTGTCACTGAACACTACTCCTAAGTGTAGGTATCCAAGCTAACATCATGAGTTCTCATGCTGAACATTAATCATTACAACAAGAACCATTATTACCCCTGCTTCCTCTGCAAGATGGATCTGTGCAAGATGGTCTCTCTTTGGGCACTCTCACCAGAAAGTATTTTGCACAGACCTTGCTAAGTTGTGACCCTAACTTGAGTTTCAAAGTCAGGGCAGGTGCATCTGATGGGTGAAGTGTAGGCAATATGCTAAACGCTAGGTTCCAAAGAGACTGGGAAAGTGAGAATTTGGCATTTTCAGCTTCTACTGGTGCACATTAGTCATTCTTATATCTTCTTAGTGAGAGATCCCTTTTCTTTGTCTTTGTCTTGTGAAAGTAGGGTTTCGGAAGACAAAAGGGGAGAGTTAAAAAGTGATGAATAGCCATTAAAACCTGTGTATTAGCTTTAAAAAATGCCGACATTTTATATATGCAATGGAAAATTACAACATTTCATGAACATGGGTGCAGATACCTACGGCTGTCAAACTATACGCGATCAGGTATTTTGTCAGTGGTAGAAGGCATTGACTAGTTTGTGGAAGAAAATCTTCAGATTTAGATTCTCCTATCCACAGACTTATTTTCTTCTATGAGTTAGGCAGTGATAATTAAGATTTCATTTCATGAGCTGATCACCTGGGCTCAGCTCTTCAAATTCTATTTGAACTTAGTCATTGTTGTGTGTGTGTGGGAGAGGGCAGAAGGAAAGAACATGGGGGAACAAGGGGAGGTAGCAGTGAGATGGGAGAGGAGGTGGGGAAGTCCATCTTTCTAAAGGGAAAACCATTCATTCAAATGGTTGTCCTGTGGATTCAAAGGTCATAATCGATAATGGCTGAGAACTGAATTGAATTTGAATTCACAGATTTGTTTTGTTTGGCTTTTATAAATCAACCTCCTTAAAAAAAAATGGAGATTTCTCATAAAAATCTGGACTTCCGGTTTCTCAGGGAAAATCAGAACTGGATTTCTAGCTTCTCTTGAAAAAACTTACCTGGATTGTCTGCATTCAGGACTTCCCTTGAGTGCTTGTCTGGCACTAATTGGTTGGAGCTGCTTGGCTTCATCCCCATTTGGACAGGGGCCACAGTCCACAGTCCACACTATACCTACTCTGCCCATAACTGAAGTCATTGGCCAGCCACTGCGTATCATTATGCTTTCACTGTCATTTGCCTTTTTGCAGAAACATAGTTTTCTACCTATGTCTCTGTCAATAGTTGGAAAATGTGTGCCACACTGAGTGTTTCAATAAAAACGGAAGAAAACATATTTCTTTACGAAGTTAAGTGTGTGTTTCTACATTTTCAATAAATAAACCGTGTCTCATGCAAAAAAAAATCAATGCAAGATGCCTATGTAAAACAAACCCTAATGAGAATTATGAAAATTACATGGCAAATGCATATGGAAATGATGCATGATAAAAAGTTTAATGATTTATAAGAGGAGGTGAGGGCTAAAATTTCAGTAAAATCACTTTTTAAAGTGAATGAAATAAGTAAATTAACCAGTCCATTTCACTCACCAGTGTGACCTTTTTAGCCCCTGTGGGCACATGGATTTGTTACTGGTCTTTGAAGTTGGAAACTTATTAATTTCTAGAATGTTTAACCAGATGGTTTGTTCCCAGAGTAAAAAGGCAGAGAAGGGACCTTACTTTTTTCCTCAAACTTACCCACTGATCAATTTGTGGGTTGAATTTTGTCCCCTCCCCAAAGGATATGTTAAAGTGGTACCTGTGAATGTGACCTTATTTGAAAATATAAGTTGAACTAATCAAGTTAAGATGAGGTCATACTCTGGGCGCCTGGGTGGCTCAGTTGGTTAAACGTCAGACTTCAGCTCAAGTCGTGATCTCACACTCCGTGAGTTCGAGCCCCGCCTCGGGCTCTGTGCTGACAGCTCAGAGCCTGGAACCTGCTTCGGATTCTGTGTCTCCCTCTCTCTCTGCCCCTCCCCTGCTCATGCTCTGTCTTTCTCTGTCTCAAAAATAACTAAAACCATTAAGGAAAAAAAAAAAGACGAGGTTCTACTCAATTAGGGTGTACTATAGTCCAATATGCTAATCCAATATAATTGGTGTCTCATAAGAAGAGGAGGGACACAGAGACAGATTGATAAGGAAGATGCTATGTGACGAAACCCAGGAGAGATCTCCATGTGCCAGTGGAGGCAGGGACTGGAATAATGGTTGTGTCAAGGATTGCCAGCAATGATCAGAAGTTGGGAGAGAAGCATGGAACAGGTCCTTAGGGTCTCTAGTAGGAATCAATCCTGCTGACATGTTGATTTCATACTTAGAGATTCCCAGGACTGTGAGGCAATAACTTTCTGTTGTTTTAAGCCACTAAGTTTGTGGCAATTTGTTATGGCAGCAGTAGGAAACGGATACAATCACTTTGGGGGTATATGTGGATGGATGGTCTTAAATCATACTATTTATTCTTCTGAGTCTTCATTGGTGATGACATGAATTTATAGCCATAGACATCACGCTTCCATATCAGACTGCGATTCTTCTCCTTTTCCTCACAGAAACTTGAAAGGTACTTTTCCTATCCATATAGAGTGTGTAGATGAGAGACATTAATTTGTGTCTTACACCCAGGATGAACCTCTGAGCGTTCCCCACCTGTACATGCTTACATGTTATGTGCTATTTGCTAATCTGAAAGGCGGTTTTAAACTTACCTTTTATCAGTATACCGTGATAAAGAGAGGCTTTAAATTGCTTGCTGACCCTTCCAAGCAGGTTTACTTCACTCCTGAAATAGTTGCCCTGTTTCCATATATAAATGCTGCTTAGGTTCCCATGGCGTTACCATTTCACTCCCTTGGAGAAGATAACACGGTAGGTTACATCATGTGAAGTAAAGGAGTAGGATTATTTTCCCAGTGACAGCTTTCTTGTCACTCGGTAACGCATTCTCAGATGCTGATGAACTTGATGAAATAAACAGCGATGTTTCCTTTATCTAAAAGAAAAAGGGAATACGTCTTGAAAAATGCGACTTGACTTTTTTGTTTCATGTCAGGTATCTATTCAGGAGCCAACCCATTTACCCAAGAAGAGAATTTTACCGAGGTCTTAGCTTAAATTCTCCTTTATTTAACTTTTGAAAATGCAGACTTTCTGATAGAGAGCTAAGAAAGGATAGAGACATCAGAATTCATTAGCTAGGCTTCATTTACCCCCATGGTGTCATGTAATCATTTCTTAGATTATTTTATTATGCTTTGCAACCTGAAAAATGATTTAAGATGCCTTAAAATTTTCATGCTTTGCTTTACTTTTTGTGTATATATTATTTAAATTGTCATAAGCTGGGATCCTTTGAAGTGCGCGTGGCAGCTGAGGGGGCTGCTGCGCCCAGGGAGAAAAACTTTTCTGGCAAAATTCCTTAGAAATTGAAATAGCTTTTGAACAGATCTAGATCACGATTAATGTTTTGTGATTGTTATTTGCTATGCTATTCTAATTCTGGCTGTTCATGTGGTCTCATAAAGGAGAGTTTCTGCTGAGTATTTGAGACCAAGCACAATTTTCTTATTTTTTTCTTTCTTGATTCTCTGATACATTCTTTAGTCAGTATGCCCCACATTTATTTATATGCAGTAAAACCTTGGTTTGCGAGCAAAATTTATTCTGGAAACATGCTTGTAGTCCAAAGCACTCATATATTTCAAGAACCATTTCCAGAACCGTTGGCTCTTATGATTAGGATCATGTGACATTTGGGAATCACGGACTACTCGTACTGCAAGACGTCGCTCGTTTATCAAGTTACAATTTATTAGAAATGTTTGCTTATCTTGTGGAACACTCACAGAACCAGTTACTTGCAATCCAAGGTTTTACTGTATTTAGTTCCTTATTTTTAATGATGTAATAAGTATCTGCGCACCTGCCATGCAAAACAGAAGCTAAGACCTTGAGAATGATCTATATCCAAGTGCATGGTCTACTTCTTTTCTTTTATCCTCTTGTCAACCCCTTGTTCTGACTCTTGCATTCATGCCTTGCTTTCATTTTTATTGCCCTTATAGTCATTCCTAAAACTGTATGTCTGTTTTCATTCTTTTTAGCTTTTAAGATAAGGTATACAATGCTTCATGTAGTCACTTGAGACTTAGAATTTCACTTAATATATGACTGAGGTTCATTTAGTTTTCTGCATGCCACTGTAGTTAATACATTTCCGCTGCGATATAAGATTCTATCATTTGATTATAGCCCATTTTGCTTATACAGTCTCCAATGGACAACTGGGATACTTCTAGGTTTTTGGTACCATGGGCAGTACTGCTATGGATATTCTGGAATGCATCTTCTATTGTAGCTGTGTAACAGATGCTTTTGTGTATACAATAGGAGTTTAATCGCTGAACCGCAGGCTTATGGGTATTCAATAGCAGACTACGAAGTCTAACCTCTTCTAAAGTGGTTGTGCTTACTTATGCTCCTACCATTACAATATTAGAGATGCCGAGGATCCACTCTAACCCTTGTAGTGTTCAGACATTTTAATTTTTGTGAATTGTAACAATGTAAAGCTGTCTCATTATGGTCTTAATTTTCATAGTTCCGATATAATGAACAGATCTTCAAGTGTATATTGGTCGCACATTTCCTATTCTGTGAGATATTTAACATTTATTTTCCCATTTTTCTATAATTTTGTTATTAGTACTAATTTATATTGTACCATACCTTCTTGACATTGACTTTGGTGCATTTTGTACAATGTAAATCACTGTGTATGTTTGTGAACTGTATTTTCAATTTCTTAAACAAAAACTCATTTTCTTTTTCAGACAAAAATTATTAATTTTAATGTAACATAATTTATCCATTAAAAGGTTTGCAGTAAACATGGTGAGGAGTTTTTCCATATCCCAAAGATTAAACAGTTGTAACTTATATTTTTTATTTTATTTTTGATATTTAAGTTCTACTTCTAATGGAATGGGTTTTTGTGTATTGTAGGGAGGGATCCAATTTCATACTTTTCCCAAATGAATAAATCATTTCTTTTCCTGCTTTACTTATTGACCAATTTCTGCTTTCCTCACTGATCTTACATAATACATCTGTCATACCAAAGATCATGGTTGTTTTATGTATCCATGATACCATGGTTTCATAATCAGTCTTGATATATGGTAAGATTTGCTCCTTGCTCTCCTTCAGAAGTGTCCTGGCTAGGCTTGACCCTTTATTTTCCATATGCTTTTATAAAGATCTTGCTAAAGTCCCATAAAAATCATTTTGAGGAATTTGTTTGAAATTTTATTGATCTTATAGATCAATTTTTGGAAAATTGGCATCTTGATGATACTGTCTTCCTATCCGTAAACGTGGCTTATATCTCTTTTCATTTGGGTAATTTTTAATACCTTGTCATAAAGTTTTATAGTTTTTCCGGGGCATTATTTTTTGGATTTATTTTTATGTACTTGATATTTATTTGATGTAAGTGGAGTCCTGTCTTTAAATATGTTTTCTAGATTGGTGGTGCTGGAGAATAGAAATGTATTTGACTTTTGTATTAAGCTTATATCCATCTACTTTGCTAAATGCTGCTATTATTTCAACATTTTTTTTCTGTGTATTTTTCTGGGATTCATAGATAAATGTTAATATCTACAACTACTGACAGTTTTATGTTACCCTGTCTAATTCTTGGGACAATTTTTTTTCTTGCTTAATTGTAGTAGCTAGAACAGTCAACTTATTGTTGATCAGAAGTTGTGGTAAATGTGCCTCCTTGCCTTGTTCTTGATTTTAAAGCAAATGCTTTAGAATAACGTATGTTTTTTTATAAACACTTTTTATCAGGTCAGGTGTTCCTTTCTATTCCTAATTTACTAAGAGCTTGTTGCCATGAATGGGTTTTGCATTGTATCAAGTTTCTTTATCTATTGAGATGATTATATAATATTGTCTTTTAATCTGTTACCATGGAAAATTACACTAATGGATTTTATAATGCAAATTATTTCTGTCCTCCTGTAATAAAACCAGTTTGGTAATAGTGTATTGCTTCTCAATGCCCGATTGGATTTCTTTTTCTTTTCTTTTTGTTTTGTTTTGTGTTTCAGAAATTCTGGTTCTGTATTTATGAGTGAAATAGGCCCATAATGATTTGCTGTTTATGTATCTGCATTATGTTGGGCTTATAGTTTGAATTGAGGGATTACTTGTCAATTCAAATCCAATTCTGCCTAGGAATATAGGTACAGAAATTAGTCTAGGAACATAGGTCCAGAAATTTATTGAAGGTTTGGTAAAACTTGTCCTTTAAAACCAATGGGGTTGGCTTTAAGTTTAAAGAAAGATTTTTTTTTAATGTTTTTTCAATAGTTATTTCTATGTTTGAGAGAGAAAGAGACAGAGGATGAGTGGGGAAGTGGCAGAAAGATGGAAACATAGCATCTGAAGCAGGCTCCAGGCTCAAAGCTGTCAGCACAGAACCCGATGAGGGGCTCGAACTCATGGACCACGAGATCATGACCTGAGCCAAAGTTGGCCTCTTCACCGACTGAGCCACCCAGGTGCTCCAAGAAAGCTTTTTGACCACTGTTTTGGTTTCATTATTATACAGCTAGTTAAGATTTTAATTTCTTCTTGATGAATAACGTCCCCTTCCCTGCTGGAATAGCCGAGTTGACAACACTATTCTTTCATTTTTTTATTCTTTGCATTATATGTGATTACATCCCCTTCTCATTCGTTACATTGCTTCTACTTCTTTCAAGCAATTAATAGGGGTTAATTTCTTTTCTATAATTGTGAAAAGAACCAACTTTTTAAAAATTATAAATTTCTTTTTTGTAATGTTTATTTATTTATTTATTTTGAGAGAGAGAGAAAGAAAGAAAACACAAGCGTGTGGGCAGGTGAGGAGCAGAGAGAGAGGGAGAGAGAGAATCCCAAGGAGCTCCATGTTATTAGTGTGGAGCCCAGTTTGGGGCTGGATCTCACGAACTGTAGTCAAGAGTTAGATGCTTAACCGACTGAGCCCCCCAGGCGCCTCTCAAAATATAAATTTCTGTTTTTCATATTCATTATCTCTTTCCTTATATTCTGTGGTTTAGGGTAGTCCATGTTACTTCTCAGTGTGAATGCTTAGTTCGTTAATTTTGAGGCTTTTGAAATTTCTCATGCAAGTATTTAAGGCTCTAGATTGCTTCAAACAACTATATAGTTGCATCCCACATATTTTATTAAAAAAAATTGTTTTTAGTGTTTATTTATTTTTGAGACAGAGAGAGACAGAGCTTGAACCGGGGAGGGGCAGAGAGAGGAGGAGACACATCTGAAGCAGGCTCCAGGCTCTGAGCTGTCAGCACAGAGTCGGACGCGGGGCTCGAACCCACGGACGGTGAGATCACGACCTGAGCGAAGTCGGACGCTTAACCGACTGAGCCACCCAGGCGCCCCAACATCCCACATATTTTAATATGTTTGCTGTTAAACATGTCCATTTTATTTAAATGGACCATTAGTATTTAAAATGTCCATTAGTATTTCTTTTTTTTTTTAACCTATGAATCGTTTAGCAGGATGTTCTTTTAAGTTTCTGCTGGAAACACCAGGAGTGCTACTGTTTGTTTTCTGTGATGAACCTTGCAGAGACACGCTCTAAACTTCATTTCTTCATCAGTAGAAGTCGGATCTTAATATTGCACACCTTGTAGGTTTGTTTTGGGGATTCACTGTGTGAAGGCATGGAAATGAAACAGTGCCTGGCACATAATCATCTATCCAACATATTAATTATGATGATCGTTTCACCATGTATTTGTGAATCACCATTTTTGTCCAAAATTGGAGAATTTAGGGCTTTGTGGAGACACTTGCAGCATGTTTCATGATCACGTGCTGGGTGAATTCTATAGGAGGAAGTATCGTTATTTATTTATTTCATTAATGGAAAATAAGAACTTGGAAAATCCTCTTACATGGACGCGCTATTATGTTTTTCTGTAGCTTAATACGCCTCTCGTATATTAAAAAAAAAAATCTTTTCCTCTCAGTAACACAAGGGGTAATCCAAATTTAATAGCTATATCCAAAAGAAAATGAAAGTCACACTACACCGTGCCTTAAATGAGAAATAAACTATTTCTGAACAGTACGCATTTACACATTTATCTTAATTGTGTAGCTACAATCCACAATCAGTGAGCAGAAAATCAGAGAACACAATGCTGGTAGGAATTTGACATAAATGTACTTGTGGAGATTTAAATTGCAGAGTTTCTATAATAAAATGGAAAGGCTACCCTTTCATTTTTGCAGATAGTTAATTAGTATCCTCCCTCCAGTCTGAAAATGCTCTTGGTATAAACAAGATCATATTGTGAACCAAGTGTAAATACCTTTGCACAAAAACAATGCATTTGCTTTAATGAGCTTTGTTTTCTCTATTTGGGCACAAACGATAACTTTTAAAAAATGTAAGTTATATTTTTGTGGCGACTTAGGATTTTCAAGGCATATTTCTCTCGACAGTCTCATCTGGGCCTCACAACTTTTGGTGAGATAAATCTGGCGATACTATGATACCCATTTTACAGATGAAGAAACTGAGGCCCAGAGCAGCAAAGTGAGTTACTCAGGACTGGGCAGTCTATAAGCGGCAGAGCTACGTCAAAACCCAGATTTCCTGGTCTCGTACTCGGTGTCCTTTTTCCCGTTCCCATTCCCAAATGAACTGTCCACTCCTTCGCCAAAGGAATTTTAATCTTAATCAAAGTATCTAATTTGCTTTAGACATGCCCAGGAATTGTGTTCTTCGAGGACAGGGGCCTTTTGGTGGACAATTATATCTATTTATCTTCAGCAAGAGCACCGCTATATCTTTATCATTTGCCAATAAATGCTTTAAACTATTGAAAATTGTAATGTCTTGTTTAGAGAGATGTTTCATTTAACTCTTAGATAATAACATTTTTATGAAGACTCTAACTCAATGGTATTAAGTAACTTGTCACACAGTCTCTATTAGAGCCACGAGTTTGATTTCAAAACCAATTCCTAGGCAGTTTGATTTCAAAATCATGCTTTAGTCACTGTATTACATGATAACAAAGGAATAAAATAAGCTGAATGAACTCAGTAATTATGGTATTTGCATGCACTCCACAGGGGAAAATAAAGTAATTTGACCTCAAAGCATTTATTTTAAGAATAGAACTAATTATTTCCTAAGCACTTACTTATTGCTTAATATGTTACATATATTATTTCTAATTTCCACACCACTACTATAGAAGATGTATTATTATTATTATTATTCACATTTTATAGATTGAATAAGCACTAAGGATGGGAAATATGGCATAACATGCAAAAGGGTAACTTGTAAGTTGTTGAAATGACATCTCTTTGCTCTGAAAGCCCACATGTTTATATTTTTTCATATGACTAAATTTATTATGAAAAGAAAAAAATAGTTACAGAATTTTTAAAAACAATGCCATTAAACTAGAAATTAGTTGTATGATCAGTCAACGTATTTACCATAGTGCTGGATGTTTTGGAGGAGGAGAAGAATAGGAATTCTTTTTTCTTTCTTTTTTAATTTTTTTAGTTTTTTTTAGTGTTTATTTATTTATTTACTTATTTATTTATTTTTTATTTTTTATTATATGAAATTTATTGTCAAATTAGTTTCCATACAACACCCAGTGCTCATCCCAAAAGATGCCCTCTTCAATGCCCATCACCTACCCTCCCCTCCCTCCAACCCCCCATCAACCCTCAGTTTGTTCTCAGTTTTTAAGAGTCTGTTATGCTTTGGCTCTCTCTCCCACTCTAACCTTTTTTTAATTTTTTTTAAGCTTATTCATTTTTGAGAGAGAGAGAGAGAGACAGAGTATGAGCAGGGGAGGGGCAGAGAGAGAGAGGGAGACACAGAATCCATAAAAACCATTTTGAGGAAGTTGTTTGAAATCTTATTGATCTTATAGATCAATTTTTGGAGAATTGGCATCTTTATGATACTGTCAGCACAGTATCTTTATGAGCTGTCAGCACAGAGCCCGACATGGGGCTCAAACTCACAAACCACAAGATCATGACCTGAGCCAAAGTCGGCCGCTCAACCGACTGCGCCACCCAGGCACCCCACAGATTAGGAATTCTACTTTCTATTCTCACTACCCAGAATTCTACCATGGATAAATCACTTCAGCTTGCTTCTTTTATTTTTCTCACCTACAAAGCAGGCATTGATTCCTGGCTTAATTAACTACTGATCATTATAGATTAACTGGGTACATTTTCAAATTGGTCATGAACAGATTAAAAAAAATGTATTCCCCATATCAGAAATATCAAATTATATGAATATTAGTAAGAGAAATGACTCGTGGCATAAGGAATTTAAGAAACCATGTGGCAGTTTTAAAACATGACCCCAATTTTTTGCCTTGCCTAGACTGCTGACTGGTGATCTATATTTTTGTTTTCTTGAGTTTGAGTGGGCTCATGAATGCTTTGACCAATGAATTAGGGTAAGCATAATGCTATGTGACTGATGAGGTGGGATCATAAAAGACCATGAACTTCCATCTGGTTCTTCTAGAACATTCCCTCTCTGGAAGGTGCCTCTTAGGTGCTCCCTTTTGTATCCTGGTCACCACGCCATGGGAAGCCCAAGCCATAGGGAGATGGTTTTCATGCAAGCACTCTAGGTGACAAGACAGTCTGAGCTCAGCTAAGCCTTCTAATAATCCCAGTTCCGGGACCAGATATCAACAATTAAGGCACCATGGAGTTGGATCCTTTAGTCACAGTTATTAGAACTCTCAGCTTTTTGAGTCTTCTGTTCCCATTCAAGTCTTCCCAATGGAGACCCCAGATCCCTTGGAATATAAGTCATCCCCACTGTGCTGTTTGAATGACCCACCCCCAGAATCGGTGAGCATAATGAAATTGTTATTTTCTTCCATTACAGTTGGAGAGGGTTTTGAATGCAGAAGTAGCAAAGGAGACACGATGTGATATCAGAAACATCATGCTGCTGTAAGAAAAACCAAAGACACGTGGCTTCGAGATTCATGGTAGCGGAACCTGGAAGGTCTTGAGTTTGGTAGTGGATGACTGACAGGCCTCAAGAAGGCCATTGGTGAGGGCTTAATGAAGACCGAGCAAAATGTTATTGGAACCTGGGGGCAAGGAGACCCTTGTTACATAGCAACTTAAAAACCTCAAATATTGTCACCTATAGGAATGTAAAAAGTAGATAATATTGTTATTGAACTGCTGGATTTGCTAAGTATAGTCCCAGAAGAATGCCAAATGGCTTAGCTGGGTTTCCTTTATCTGAGTGTTATAAGATAGGATATAGAGAAATGAGCTAAAAAAGAAAAAAATAATAATAATGATGAATTATTCAATTTTCAAACAGTATCTAGAAAAACTACCAAAGATCTAAAAATTCCAGAGTATCTACCAGATATGCTGTAAGAAATAGGGGCTGCTGTAGACGTAATTGATATCTCCCATAAGTTTTGCACAAACACCACCACCTTTAGAAAACAGTGTGTGTAGATATTGTGTAAGTTGTATTTGTATTGGAGAGAGATATGTATACCTCCACAGTGTATATACATCTAAAAAAAAAAGTCTACTAGGATCACCATAAAAGCTATCACAGACTGGTGGCTTAAACAATAGGAATTCATTTTTATTGCAATTCTGGAAGCTAGAAGTTCAAGATCAAAGGGTCAGCTAAGCTGGTTTCTTCTCTTTTTCTCTCCTAAGCTTGCAGATAGCTCTTTCCTTGCTGTGTCTTCATATGGTGCCTGGTCTTTCCTCTGTGTATGTGTCCTAATCTGCTCTTCTTCTCACAAGAATACTAGTCATATTGGGTTAGGGTGTACCCTAGGGACCTTATTTAACCTTAATTACCTCTTTAAAAATCTTATGTCCAAAAACAGTTACATTCTGAGTACTTGGGGTTAGGACTCCAATGTATGAATTTTGAGGGGAAACAATTGAGCACATAACTGAGTGTCTCTCTCTCTCTTTCTCCCTCTCCATATATTTTATATTCTATATATAATCTTATATATATATAATCATATATAATCTATATGTATATCATATATATAATCCTATAACACAATAATCATATAAAATGTATATTCATATATATAATAATGATTATATATTCATATATATAATATGATTGTATATAATATTATATAATCTCCAACCGGGAGAGGACTAAGCAATTTAACAGGCTGACATGAGCTCCATAGACATGTTTTCCAAAATCTCTTCTTGCATTCTCTGAGACACTTGGTTTTCATTCTGAAAGAGTGATTTGAAGACTTTGCTGAGAGTATCATTCCTAAAAGAACAGTATCTATTTAATGATACTTCTTCAAAGTGGAAGGGAAATGTAGCATTCTTTCTATCTGTCATAGCTGGATATTGGACACCAAGATGCCATCTTCCCAAGCAGGTTTTGTAAAAGTTCTGCTGCGTTTTGATCCCAGGGGCATGAGATCTAGTCAACAGAGATCCTAGTTTATATATCTCAACATCCTGAAATGCATTAAGTTCAGGGTATCTTTGGCGAAAAGAATCCAGAGTCTTCATGGAAAATATTTGTGTTGTTTTCTATTTAATTCTGAGAGACGAAGCAGAGAAAATTCACAGAAAAAACCTGAAAAAGATTAAAAAATATTCCTTAGAAGTGCTTATTTTTCTACTTTATGCCTAACCAAAGAGAAAGGGAAATTTGGTGTTTTCTCTACAGGAGGAAAATGTCTATATGCTGTAATATGAACTGTTCAGATGATAATGCAGTGTGCCAGCTATCAAAGCTTTATTTTTTTTAATTTTTTTTAACGTTTATTTATTTTTCAGACAGAGAGAGAACATGAACGGGGGAGGGGCAGAGAGAGAGGGAAACACAGAATCGGAAGCAGGCTTCAGGCTCTGAGCCATCAGCCCAGAGCCCGACGCGGGGCTCGAACCCGCGGACCGCGAGATCGTGACCTGAGCAGAAGTCGGATGCTTAACCGACTGAGCCACCCAGGCGCCCCTCAAAGCTCTTTTTATATTAGCTGAGCATGTTGCAGAATCTCTTGAAGAAGTAGAATTATCTTGTGGAGCAAACCAAGACTTTGTCAATCTGAAGAATATGTCATACTCTTGCATGGAACACATTAAGGACAACGAACCACATCAGTGGCAAAGGTTAAAATAATCAAATCCATGTCCAAGTCCAAGGGCAAATCCAAGCCCACAAGGGCAAACATTCTCTCTGGATCTCTGGACATTTTCTCTCAGGCTATGGGCTGGGTCTCCATGGCCCGCTGGAAATGAATTCTATTTTATCTGTTAATATTGAGGGACAAGCAAGCTTAGAGGGTTCTTGGCGACATTGGCATATCTGGTTCTCTTGTTGAGAACCACGGGCAGGTTATCTTGGGGTTTCACTTGCAGTAGTTTCGGAATCTGCTTGTAGGTTCTAGTCTTCTTTCCTCTACTTCCAAAGGCAGAAACATAAGCAAAGTAATAGACCTAACTCATGTCAGTTTGCTCTCTCACCTGTCTCTGTGAGCACTTTGGACACGAGGTGGCCTGCATGGTTTGTAAAGCTGGCTTAGTTTTTCTCTAGATGCTCTATACTTCCTTGAAGAGACCTTTTCTGCTCATCTACCGTTAACCTGAAAGTTCATCTGGCCCCTTCTTCTCTGTGTAAGCATTTTCTCTCCCCTCGCCTTATTATAATATGCAGTTACTTTTTTTTCCCCCAGTCTGTGATTTTACCTATTTATCCAACTGCACTAGAAGCTCCATGAATGTTTAGGACCATGGCTTTTTTGTTGAGATTTATAGTCCCAGAGAAATATTAAATGTTCAATAGATATGTGCTGAAGAATGAAGGATTATGAGAAAACAGTTGCCATGTAGGTTTCTTTTGTGGTTGTATATTCTCATGAACCACATTTAGTCCTTACCAAAGATTCTTGGAATGCAGAAGTCATCAGATTCACCTCTCGATGTCAGGGGGAGCTTACTAGATAAATCTCAAGTTCTCTAATCAAAAACAACTTTGCCTTCTCTTCTGTTAACATGATTTTACTTTTGTAGTTTTCTTAGACACTAGCAAGTTAATTTAGGTAGATTTTCTAAGGTTTGTCTTATTACAGTTAAGGGGGAACCTTTAGGGGGCTGTTTGATTATAAATAAAGCATAAAGTAAATGAGATGCATATTTCTTGACTATGTTGAAGAAAGTATACGGATTTGGGGCTTACACAGTACTTTTTCTAAAAACAAATGTTGTAAAACAAAACAAAACAAAACTTTGACCTAATGTAGACAACTGCATTAAAGAACTCCAAAAGGAACTTTTAAGAAGGAGCAGGGTTTAAGCTTGGTAAATTAGATGTCTCAGCTTATTTGAATCATAAATTTAGGTTATTGGCTTCATTTTCATGAATTTATTTGTTGGGTTTGTTCTGAATTGCATGCATAAATTGTGATTACAAAATTCTAAAACTTGGCTTCCACTAATCATAGAAACTATTGATTATGGTAACACAAAGAGGTTTACAGTCGAATTCACAATTAATTCAAGAAGAAATTGTCCATTTGCATTGCAAACATAAGCAAGAAAGTTTTGGTGATACTGAGGAGTCTATTCCACATCATTCGCAAATATCAATTTAATGTGACTCACAGACCAATCACTGAAAAGTAAAATAATAATGCTATTGGAAGAAGACACATCTTCCTAATCCTGGGATTAGTGAAAATTACTAAAAACAAGAGCATTAATAATGAAAGTTTAAAGATGATAAAGTGGTCTTCTGTTTATCAAAATATATCATTAAGGAAGGTAAAAGACAAGTTTCAGATTGGGAGGAAATATTTTAAAAATATTTATCTGACAAAGGACTGATATCTGGAATATATAAAGATATCCTACTAATTAAATAAGAAAAATACAGAGAATTCAACATGAAAGGTGGCAAAGATCTTGAAGAGGTACCTATAATCATATGTAAAAGTGTTCAATATTATTGCCCATCAGGGAAATGGAAGTGAAAACCATGACTGGGAACCACTGCACAACCAACAGGATGGTAAAATTAAGAAGACTGTCAATTACAGGGGTGCCTGGGTGGCTCAGTCGGTTAAGCGTCCGACTTCAACTCAGGTCACGATCTCGCAGTCCGTGAGTTCGAGCCCCGCATCAGGCTCTGGGCTGATGGCTCAGAGCCTGGAGCCTGCTTCAGATTCTGTGTTTCCCTCTCTCTCTGCCCCTCCCCCGTTCATGCTCTGTCTCTCTCTGTCTCAAAAATAAATAAACGTTAAAAAAAAAGACTGTCAATTATAAATGTTGTCAAGAATGCAGAGAAATGGAAATTCCCATATAATGTTGATTGGATGGTTAATTATTTTAACTTTTGGAAAACGTTTTGGTGGTATCCACTAAAACTAGAGACAATACCAGTCCCATGATTCATCACTTCTATTCCTCGGTATGCACAAGCGAAATGAGTACACGTGTCCGTGAAAGACATGTACAGGAATATTCATGGCAACTCAATTATTACAGAGTAAATAGACACATTTCATTATATTCATATTAAGAAGACTCCACAATACTAAAAAGTAACAAACTTGGTAAGTGCAACCGTATGGATAAACCCCAGAAAGAGAATTTGAATGAAAGAAAACAGACATAAAAAGTTTCATAATGTACAATTCTGTTTCTATGGGGTTCAAGATCAGGGAATTCTAATCGAAGTCACAATATCGCCTTCCTTGCTGGGAGAGGCAGGTATTAAGCTGAAGGAGACTCAACAGAATCTTTTGGAGCAATGGCAATGTTTTAACATTGATCTGGGGGGTGATTACAAGAGTGTATCCAAATATAAACAATGTATTATGCTGTATGCTTAAGCTTAGTGAATTTTACCATATGCAAATTATAATTCAATACAATGTGTTAACTATACGTTTTTATTATTTATATTCTTGATGATCTGGCATCTGAGCCCTCACTGACTTGGAGAGGCTGCCTCAATTCTTGGGGATGGCAAATGAATGCCCCAGCATTACTTTCATATACAGACCAACCCAGAGTCTATATTCTGAACGACCTCTTCCAGATGGCTTTTGTGCTTCAGGAGGCAATATTTCTCTGCCCTCATTATCCCAAGGCCAGGCAGCAGACAACTAGAGATAGCTGCTGTGCACCAGAAGAGCTATACCCAGAAATGATTCAAACGAACTGATCCCACGCCTGCTTCCCTGCTGTGCGAAAACTTTCCCATGGGACCGCAATAAGGGCTTCCACAGATACTTTCCCTTCATTCCTTCTGTCTCCTGTGCTTCTTCATGTGGCCCTGTGTGGCATGGCCTGCTCCCTTCTCTGGGGCACTGTGACTAACAAACTGTGTTTTCAATGGTAAGCTTCTCTTGATATGTTGGCCTCACCGTGCCTGAAAATAATAAAACCCACATGTTAAAACCCGACAAAGCAAGTAGACTTTTAACGCCGAGATGCTTTTATGGACCATTCTTTTGAACAGCTGCAAGTAAGACACAGTTAATTCCATAGTTTGGATTAGGTAGGAAGACTTAAATGAATAATCGATCAATTCGTTAGTCGTGAATAAGAACTCTTAGACTCAGAACATGCGACTACCAGGAGAGTAGGAGAGTAATAGTGGATGGTGAGATCAAATGACACAAAAATGAGCAGAAAAAAATTTAAAATGCCTCTTTAAATGTATTATTTACTTATTTTACACTTTTTATTTATTTTGAGGCGGGGGGGCAGGGTCAGAGAGAGGGAGACAGAATCTTAAACAGGCTCTGTGCTGTCAGCGCAGAGTCTGATATGGGGCTAGAACCCATGAACCATGAGATCATGACATGAGTAGAAATCAACAGTCAGAGGCTTAACCTACTGAGACACCCAGGTTCCCCTCCTTATTTATATTTTAAGTAGGCTCCATATTGGGTGTGGAGCCCAACATGGGGCTTGAACTCACAACCCTGAGATCAATAACTGAGCTGAGATCAAGAGCTGGATGCTTGACCAACTGAGCCCCCTGGGTGCCTCTCAGTGTATCATTTATGATGCTGTATATTTGACACAACATCTCCAGGTAATCATAGATATAGAATCACACTGCATCATTAGAACTATTTATATACTGCAACCAACGGAAGAGGCAATTCAAGTAGAAAGAAAGAAAGAAAGAAAGAAAGAAAGAAAGAAAGAAGGAAGGAAAGAAAGAAAGAAGGAAAGAGAGAGAGAAAGAAAGAAAGAAAGAAAGATGAAGGAAGGAAGGAAGATGAAGGAAGGAAGGAAGAGAAAGGCAAGGCAAGGCAGAAAAGGAAAGAACAGAGGAAGGAAGGAAATTTTCTTGCTGACACAATGGAGCCAACATAAGGGATTCAAAGTCCTGAAATAACATGGGCAGCATTGCTGGATACTAGAATGTCAATTAAATCATTTACCAAGAGAAGAAGGAAGAGGCTTGAGAGGGTGGGAGTAAGGGTTGAGGAACTCATTTGAAATAACATAATGTACATTACAAAGTTGTGCTTGGGATATCTCTTTCTCTTTTTTTCTATCTCTTCAGATGTTATTACTTCTTATTGAAGAATCTGGAATGTGAATCAGAAAATCTCACAATAATCTTTTAAAGGTATTTAATGATTCATGATTAATGATTATGTTAGTATATATAGTATTATTACACATACTATTAGTATATGTAGTATTATCATAGTAAATACATATATCAACAAACTCCCTTTGGGCCATAGATAAAATTGTGGTCTTATTTCTTTTTGACGAGCTATCTTAAAATGCTTGAGGGTTCTGTAAGTTTCCCATACATATTTCTCCAGGCATGTGTCCTTCTGTATTCTTTCCATGATTACTGGGGTTTATCCATTTAAAGATCAGGAGACACTGCAGCTGACAGTTGGATATAGATGCGGATTGACTATCAATTCCGCAAAAGACCACCAGCAAACCTTGTTCTTCAAACAAAGCTAAGCCAATTAAACCTACTGTGAGATAGAGCATGACTTCGGTAGTCTTGGTAGCGTCTCGGGAAGAAGAGGCCAGGCGTAGACTTTGGTAGGAGTTTGGTAGGAGTACTTCAAGGCAGGTCTTTCAACGCACATATCTTACTGGGATTGGGTCAAGTTCTTGATATAGTATGTTCGCTTTGGTGGGCACAGCGAAGCAAGCATCTTGCAGGGAGTTTTGATAAATAAACAGATGTTTGATAAGTGAGCTGTTTGGCTAAACGAGCAACCCATTGTTCCCACAGCAGGGCTGCTTGCTCAGATGAGCAAACTATTCATTCAAATGTTTTGGCTTTTAGAAAAGTCCTGGCACCAATGGTAACGCTATTTATTGGTTTACAGTCTTATCTTCCTGGCCAGGAATCTCCTGGAACAAAGAGGAATGCCATGTTGACACAAGTGGCTTCAGATCTCCATCCCAACAGTTAAAGCTGTGTGGATGAAGGTGGTCTCAGCTCTCAAAATTGAGTGTAGGGGACGAACCATGCCATTTTGTTTTAAGGAGCCTGAAAATATTGGGATGGTATGTGGTTTTAAGAGGGAACGACCAGAAAGGAAATCCATTTTGAAGATGTTTCAGGTATATGTGAAGATTTAAAACTAATCTAGAACTTCTTCCATTATGAGATGTGGTTTTAATCCAAGTGTATATATTGTAACTGACTGTGCTTTATTTTATGAAATCCAGGACCTCCATTGTCTCAGGATATTAGGAATGAAAGCCTTCCATATCCCCACTTATTTTTAATTTTTAACTTTTCTTTTTCAAGGAACAAGGGAGTGAGTGAGTGGGGAGGAGCAGAGAGAGGGAGACAGAGGATCTCAAGCAGGCTCTACACCCAGCACAGAGCCCTACTCAGGACTGGATCTCACGACTGTGAGATCATGACCTAAGCCCAAATCAAGATCTGACCGCTTAACTGACTGAGCCACCCCGGTGCCCCTCCACCATTTCAATGTATGACCCTGTGGGGAGTCATTGTTTGTCACTTGTATTCTGGCTTCTTAGGTCAATCATTTACATGGCTCTGTTTTTTTTGTTTGTTTGCTTGCTGTTTATTTGCTCTGGCTCTATCCTCACTCCACATGTATAATAGTTGATAAGCATGGCCCATCCTGCCTTTAAAACAATAGGCTTTATGATCCTAAGATGTCATCATGGGCTGACCGGGCCCTCAATAGTCGTTCCTCCTTCCAGCATTCATAGCAGTTCAGTGACCATTGGCCTTCATTCCTGTGTTAACTACTAGACATAAGAGAAAATTCTGGAGATTGGACAGAAGAGAATAAGTGGTCTCTACCTTCCATAACAACGTGTTCATAACATATGTCCCTCGGTATAAAAGAATCGAGCTGAGTTGTGTGTCAGGAATAAAGGGTAAACAGTTTTCGAGTCACCGAAGGGTGACTGTTGCAGATAGGGACAGACGCCTTCCATTCATGAAGGTTTAAAACATTTAAAGGTGATGGGTGGGTAAACCTGGAGGATGCATGAAAGGAAATACTGGGCCAATCTTGGCCATCCCTAGATTCTCTGGGTTGTCTTGGCGATTTCCCACCCTAATACATGATACTTGCAGTAAAGGAAATTTTCAACTTTTAATGTCTGTGGGCTCTTCTCCTGGGCTCCCAGGGAAGCTATACTCTTATCAAGATCAGAATGACTTCACCAAACTTCAAAGCATGGGCTCTATTTCTTCACCGAGCACCCACTATACATCTGCCTTGTTAGCAAATAACCTAAAGGAAACATTTCAAATAAAGAGAATGTTCTGAAGCCTGCAACCTTACAGATGCTAAAAGCAGCAGATAAAGTTTGTAATTGTATGAAATGTCCTTGGCCAGATGATTTCAAATGCCTGATGTAACAAAAAAACATGCATAATCCTGTATTAAGCATTCCTTCTCTGGAGCACTCTTTGTGAAGATTGTATTTGGGGAGCTGTCCCCACTTAAATAAAACTCTCCCTCTATCTTTCTTTTTTTCTTTCTCTTTATTTCTCTCTCTCTTTTAGAAATTTTAAAATGTTTGCTCGCTTTGTGTTGACACTTAGGTGATATCACTTATATTGCTGGCTAGGACCTAACTTTTCTTGGGCTGGGCTGGTTAGAGACTCACTACAGGAAGTTAGGAATTATTCAAGTGAATGTTTTGAATGATGTGTTTTGAATGAGGTGTGACCAAAGGAATAATCATGATATTTTCCAGCTAGACAGTGAACCCCTCGTCTAGGAAGTCTGCTCACAGAAGAAAGTGTGCAGAAAGAGTTACAACTTGTATTGACAGCTCTTTCTAGATTGATGACAATAAGTATTCCATGCCTTGGGGAAGAAACTGGAATTTCAAGCTGTACTTTGGAAGACATCTTCTTCAGCTGGGTCCAAGTTTCATTCCACTCTGATCTGCTCCCTCACTCAAAGGTATTATGGCTAGTTTCAACTTTGATCTTTCCTGCTTGAAATAGAACATGTTACTTTTCTTATGTCCTTTACAGGAATATTCCACAATATATCTGACTTCTATCATGGTTTTATGTTGCCTCTCCCCATCTTATACAATATTAATTTCCCTCAAGCCTGCAGAGTTGATGCATTCATACAATTTTTAGTATGTGCTAACTATATAACAGTTCTGCGACAGTTACTAGGGAAACAAAAAGGAAGATATCATGCCTGTCCTCAAATAGCCTATTTGATAAATCTACATTTCACCTCTCACGTCCTTCATATCTTGTCATAGGCTATACACATTTCGCAAATATATCTGGTCTTGAGAACTAGATGGGTGTTTATTGTTTAAGAATGAGGACTTTAAAGTTATTGAACTTGAGTTGAGATCAGTTCCCCCAAGTGAGTTTAGGGACTACTCAAAGTTCGGCATCCATCTTAAACATTTTTACAAATGTAAGTGAAGTAAAGCATATGAAGTTTTTAGCATAGAGGAGGTTCTCCACCAATGTGAAGTTTTATTAGTCATTATTATCAAGTTCAAGGATTTGTAAACTTATGCAAATATTCTTTCCTTCATATAATTTTTTTAAAAATGTTTGTTTACTTTTGAGAGAGAGAGAACTTGTGTGTGAGCCAGGGAGGGGCACAGAGTGAGGGAGAGAGATCATCCAAAGCAGGCTCTGCAAAGTCAGCGCAAAGCCCAACTCGGGACTTGAACTCACGAGCCATGAGATCATGACCTGGGCTGAAGTCAGATGCTCAACTGACTGAATTACCCAGGCACCCCTACTTCTGCAAATATTCTTAGCTTTGCAGCCATATAGTCTCATGGCAACTATTCAACTTTGACGTTGTAGAACAAAAGCAGCCATAAACAATATGTTAACAAATGGAACAAAAGCAGCCATAACCAATATGTTAACAAATGGATGTGGCTGTGGTCCAATAAAACTTTATATACAAGTATACAAATGCAGGTGGCAAGCTGGATTTGGGGCATGAGCCAAGGTTTTCTGATCTAGTCCAACATTCCAAATTTATAGAAAAGAAAATTAAAACTCTGGCAGAAAAAAGAAGTATTCTGCATGCCATACACATGTCTTTCTTGTTAAAAGCATTACATTTCCTCCATCTTCCCTGTCAGTTGGGATGCTGAAGGTAAGTTCATATAAATCAAGCTGGAGTTCCTGCCAGTTCCCTTGATATGATTCCTAATTCTTCATTTTACCGTAAAAATTGGGTCTAAAGTCGGAGGTAATAACAATAACACCATTATTTGCCTCTCAGATGAAATGGAATTTAATTTCAAAACTTAAAAGACTAAGACAACTAGATTGTGCCAACCAGAAAGGAATGAAATTCAGTTTTCATTGACCACTGTCTTCAATGTAGAAGAGTGCATGATCTTCCAAGTTTTTCTTTTCAGGTTAAATATTGCTTTGATTCATTTTATGTTCTTTTTCAAATAGTCCAGGTTTTCTTCTCTTGATGTAAACGTAGTTTTGTATCCTTTCTGCTTTGGCTGCAAACAATTGTGTTATAACTAATAAAAGGGTCCTTATGGGAATTCTAAAAAATAAACAGGTAGTGAATAATTTCACGTTTAGTGGGAAGATCTCCGCGCTGTAGTTTTCATATCCAACCTCGTACCCAAGACTGAATGGTCACAGCTGTATTGGCAATAGCATTTTGCTGTTGCTGAAAATTCCTGAAGTATACAAGTAGTTTGCAGTCAAAATTTAAAAACTGACATACTTTGATATTTCTAGTTTTTTTTTAAAGGGAATCATTCTAGCATGGCAATTTGTTTCTCAATTACTTGGATATAAAAGGAATGGTCTCAATATTGACATGCTTTGTCTAGATGATTTTTTTCCTGAGGATATAAAGCGATCTCAAGTTCTATTAAGTGAAAAAGCAAAATATAGAACAATGTGTATGTAATGCTTGCTTTTGTAAAAGAGAGAGAGAGACAGAGACATAGACAGAGACAGAGAGTCCAGAAGGACTGAGACATTTTTATGAGTGGTTGCTTCTGAGAAGACAAGCAAAGGAACAGGATATGAGAAAACCTTTCATTTGATTATTCTTTTGTGGTTTTTAAATTTCATGTTGGATGTGTAGCCGATGTATTCAAAAATTATTTTAAAATCATACATACAATCCTATGCTTCGTACAATCCTACTGACCATAGTCTTTGGGGGCTGGACCCAGACGTTTGAAATAGAGACTACTCCAATGATTTTGATGACCAGTCATGTTTAGAAATACTCATCTGTTCCATTCACTGGATTCTTGTTTTCTTGTGTCAAGGTGTACATGTGAGAATGTAACTTTTTCCTTCTAACTGGAGAAACACATGAAGGATATCTTATAGTATTTCATTTTGACTATGGTTCCCAGCCCCTCTGGGAATCCAGTAAATATTTGTTGATGGCATAGTGCAGAAGAATATTTCCCATCCTCGACTACATTGTATTCCAGTATGGAGTAATTTGTAGAAATACATCAAATATGATAATATTATGAGAATTAAAAATGACCAAATACGAAGGACCAAACATCAAAAAATTCCAATAATAAGGAACTTTTACCAAAGTCTATGGGTATGGCCAGTCTATAAAGGGCGAGTGGTGAAGTTCAAAGCTAAGATTATAGAATTTAGGGATGAGTCAGACTCCATATTCTACATGAATGAGTAGAAGCAGCACTTAAAGAAATAGGTGTGCAGATAACAGATTCCAAAGATGCTTTTTATTCCAGAGATCATATAAAGCCCTATTCTCATACAGCAAAGTACTGTATTCTTATTTAGGGTGATATATGTGGCATCCCCATAGTTCTCAACTTTCTCTTCTGTGAATCCTACATTAGTGTTTGTAGACACAGTTGATGGGATCATTAAGGCCGTGTGGTTAACGGGGTGCCTAGGTGGCTCAGCTGGTTAAGCGTCTGACTCTTGGTTTCAGCTCAGGCCATGATTTCACAATTCATGAGCTTGAGCCCCGCGTCAGAGCTATGTGCTGGCAGTGTGGAGCCTGCTTGGGATTCTCTCTCTCTCTCGCTCTCTCTCTCTCTCGCAATAAATAAATTAATTAATTTAAAAAGAGACTGTGTGGTTGTATATATCATAATATATACAGAGAAAAGTAATAGATATATAAGTAATATATATTATTTTTCTCTTATATATCTCTTCTCTCTGTATATATTATTATATATATATAATCTCATATGTATAAAAGATTAATGTATCATGATGAAAACGGATTTGTTGCAGAAAGATAAGTTTAATTTAACATTACAAAAGCAATTATTAGAAAGCAATTAGGTGAAAGGACAAAAATCGTATTCAATCAATAAGTAAATATATTTGGTAAAATTAAACATTTATTTATGTTTAAAAATTTTAGACAACTAAAGAAAGGAAATTATTTAAACTGAGGAAGGATGTATTCAAAAAACCTGAAACATACATAATAAATAATGCTAATGTTGTGAAATTTTCCCTTTGAGGATAAATATTTAACATTGACCTAGAGATCCTGGCCATTAGAGCGAGGGAGGAAAACAAATAGAAAGTAAAATAATAAAAAAATGGAGAAACAAATTTCTCATTATTTTCAGGTTACATATTGTTAATATAGAAAATACAAAAGAATCAATAACTTCTCATAGAGCTTAGCAGTAGCCACAGGTACAAAATCAATTAGGTGCATTTTTTTTTGCAATTTTTGCAATAGGTACAACAATGTATTGAATTTCAATACAACAGCAAAATGTTAGGTAGACATAAAAGTGAAAACCATTTTCTTAACAGTTGCAACAAAAATAGTTTGTATCTAGGAATAAGTCCAATAATATGCAAAACCTCTACAGAGAACATAACAACTTTATTAAAGATCTATAGAATCACTAAATAAGTAACACACCACATTCATGCATTTGAAGACTCAATCACTTAACTAAATTCTACTCAGATTAACTGATAGGTATAATGTAATCCCAGCAAAATCAGTGTCGTCAATATTTTTGGGGGAAGGACCTTATGAGATGATAGTAAAATTTATATGAAAACGAGAAAGGCTGATTTTTTGGACCATTGTTCCAGAAGAACAAGAAGGTGAAAGAACTTTCTCCACTAAATACGAAGACTTATTTTTGCAAGATTTTTTAAAACATATGATATTAGTCAAGGGATTGATAGGTCAGTGCAATGTAATTGACATCTAGAATCACACCCATGCATGTATATTAACGCGTAATAAAAGGTGATGGGTATTTGAACGCCAAGGTTCCTAGCAGCATTGTTCCCAGTGACCAAAAGGTAGAAACAACCCAAATGCCCAGTGGCAGAAGAATGCATAAAACAAACAAACAAACAAACAAACAAATAAAAACTGTAGTATAAAAATACAACGGTGTGTTATTCAGCCTTAACGAGGAAGAAAATTTTGATACATTCTACAGCGTGAAGGCTAAGCGAAAGAAGCCAGACACAAAAGGACAAGCATTATATGGTTCTGCTCCAATGGAATACTTAGAGGAATCACATCCATATGGACAGGAAGCAGAATGGTGATTGCCAAGGGCCGGTGGGAGGAAAATATGGGAAGTTAGGGTCCACTGGGTACTTTTTCAGTTTGGGAAGATGTAGAAGTTCTGGAGATGGACAGTGGTGACGGTTGCACAACAATGTAGATGCACTTAATGCCACTGAACCGAACCCTGAAGAATGATTAAAATGGTAAATTTTATGTTATATGTATTTTACCCCCATAAAAAGATAATTATAGCACCATAAAAAATTATGCTGCGAAAATTGGGTATCTGCACATCCCACGCATAAAACTCAGGGCCAAGGAGATTAAAGACCCATATATGAAAAACAAAACAATGAAGTATCAGGAATGTAATATAAGACTTTCACGGAGGAGAAATACAACCAGACATTAAATTAAATTACAATTACTTGAAACCCAGAAAAAATGATGGCCAAGTGGGAAAAAAAAAGGATATTCATTTTCCTAACTTACATGAGCTCAATATTTAAGATCTACATACTGTGATGTATAAAATTTTACCTTAATAACATTCGAATTAATGATTGGGCAGTAGAGGAAAAGATGACGTTTTTGAGTGGAGTTTCTTGAATCAGTAAGCTGCAACTTATAAAGGCACGAATACTGAGGATGACATCGGTGATGGTAACTGAAGGCTGAATTGGGATGGAGGCAAAGATAACTGCAAATGCGAAAATGAAGAAAAAAAGCGATCAGAGTCAGGAATGGATGATCCAAGAGTATCTCAAGTGTCTTCAGGGAAGTGATGAGATAAGGGGTGGAGACAGAGATGATGAGCATCTTAACATCTTAAAAGTAATGAGAGGAATGTCAGGAGGTAAGGAAATGACATTTTTTTTTTAACGTTTATTTACTTTTGAGACAGAGAGACAGAGATGAATGGGGGAGGGTCAGAGAGAGAGGGAGACACAGAATCTGAAACAGGCTCCAGGCTCTAGGCTCCGAGCTGTCAGCACAGAGCCTGATGCGGGGCTCGAACCCTCGAACCGTGAGATCATGACTTGAGCCGAAGTCGGACGCTTAACCAACTGAGCCACCCAGGCACCCCAAACATTTTTTTTAAAGGAAGGACAGTGATTGTTACAACCTGAAAATCTAAGAGCTAAGATTTTTTTATGGGAAAAAGATGATAAATGGCTTGGAAATGAAACGGGAAATGACTTTGAGGTATTTGGGGGGTGAGAAAAATCATTCTCCACTTGAGAAGCTCTCAAGGCAAGTGATATCTTCATGGGATGGCCCACATTCAGTCCAGTAAAAAAAGAAAAAAGAAAAAATAAAGAAAGTTAATAGAAACTTCAAAGAAGTTAAGATTGAGGTTTTTAATTTCAGTTTTTTAAATGACGGTTGGTAGCTATCCGAGGGGACAGTGGAAGGGTATGGGAGGTGGGGGAGATCAGGTCTATTAGTGGAACACATGGTCAAGTGTGGAGACTGGGGTAAGGGTGAAGATAAGAAACAGAAGGAGTGAGTGTCTGAGCTTCCTGCAATCACAGAAGTAAACAGAGTTGGTAGCTTTAATGTCAGGGTGGTAACTTCTCTTTTTGCAGCTGAGAGAAGTAACAGCCTCTGCCTGGGAGTCCTTCTATGAGTGCTCTGTTCTTTCCAAAATGAGACAAAACCAAAGTGCCTGAGACATAATGACTAATAAAAGTGCTCAATATTCTATCTCCTAAAGATGTTTTAGGATCCTAAGAATTTTATCAGAATTTTTGATATGTTACGCCAGCTGAGAGACATAAAGTATGCTGTTGGTTCTGGGAAATAAATAGCATTAACTTACGTTTTAAATCATTTTTATTAAGTTATTTACAACTCAGATTTGGGGTTGGGTATAAGGCAGAGAAGTAAATTCGGCAAGTGGCAGTGTTGGTCATATCGTTAAGCAGAGAAGGGTTAAGTATGTTTTATCTGTTTTTATGAATAATATATCAGGGCATCCATCCTTTGAGAAAAAGGATTGTAATTTAGGAGATAGAAAAACTGAGAACAAACTGAGGGTTGATGGAGGGTGGGTGATGGGTATTGAGGAGGGCACCTTTTGGGATGAGCACTGGGTGTTGTATGGAAACCAATTCGACAATAAACTTCATATATTGAAAAAAAAAGGAGATAGAGGAAATAAGTGAAATTTGTAAATTTGATGATTTTTACTATTTTATAACTCTCTTCTTACTGATATTCCTGAAGGACAGCCCTGTGTTCAGCAGAATACAGACCATATGAGTAGGTACTGATATTTTGATGAAAGTCAAACAGAAGTACATTTTGCTTTCCTTAATCACAGATGAAAGTTGGTAAAGTAAAAATGACCCAGTGACCATGCTGGTCACTGAGGAATATAGAAGATGGCCCACAATCTTTCTCCCTTTACCGTTTGGCTATTTTGCTTGGTACACCTATATATCCCTATTGAATCTGGTTGGGGAAACAAGCATTTTGGCCAGCCTGTTGTCCTTATATCATACAATGGCCTCTTGAAAGTAAAGGATGTCGCTGACATTTCATGGAAGGGTTCTATGAACCGCTTTCTGTGTTGTTACTAGCAATTGTCACAATCTTCTAAGGAGGTATTACTATCCCTAACCTTATGGTCAAAAAAATTGAGGCTCAGAAAATGTAAAGTGGATTGCTCAACAAGGTACAACTCATAATGTTGGGGTTGGAACTTGCAAAAAAAAAAAAGGGAAATATTTTGTCCCTATATTTTTGAAGCCCAATAATAATTTCGAGTACATAAGATCTGGGTTCGCAGGGCAGAGACACTAGTAAACAAAATCTGTAAGTAGGAAGTGTCGCCAATGTTTTATCTAGGCTGCATGGATTCTTAATTCCTTTACGCAGTTGATAGATCGATACGCAAATAATTTGTTTCGTGAACTGTCCAAGGGAGACTGCAAATGCTCTACATGCTTTATAAGATTGCTATGAGGATCAAGGTATACATACGTTATATTAATATGGGATAGGGCCACACAGATGTGGGTACCCTTGGTAGCAGTGCCTTTCCTTTCTGGCTTTTTCAGAGAAGAGTTGAGCGAGCAAGGCATTGCATAATCTTGTATGAATTTGGTATTTTTATGAAAAGTCAAAGATACTGACTTGAGATTTCATCGAGTTCCAGATGCATCTATATGCGAGAAAGTTCTAGAAGAGAAATCTACACCTTGTTAGTTATCAGCTGCCCGTCTCAGAGCTTTACGTCAGCAGGCACCATGGCCAAACTCGCTTGCTACTCCCAGAGGCATTCCAGCCCCAGGAGTGAGGCAGAGTTATGAAGACTAATTGTTTTTGGGTATTTAATTGGATATGTCTCAAGAAAAGTCTACAAAGAGTTATTCCAAATTTCAAGTAGCAAGAACAAGACTAGCAAATATCTATTAAGTTCTTAATATGCGACAGTATGCTAAGGAATTTTTATGCACTTCTCTATCACTCAAAACAACTCCATGTGGTAGGCACTATAATCATTACCTTTTTGCAGAAAGAGAGCTGAGCACCAAGGACTAAGTGCTTACATCCCCCCAAGTCCATACGTTGAAATCCTAACCCCCAGTTTGATGATAGGAAGTTGGGACTTTGGGAGGTGATTAGGTCGTGAGGGCAGACATCTCATGAATGGGATTAGTGTCTTCATATAAGAGACCCCAGAGCTTTCCCCTCCTCCTTCTGTCATGTGAGGACTCCAAAAATCGGGTTGTCATCAGACATTTAATTAATTAATTAATTAAGTAATTTTTCTTTTTTTTTTCTTTTTTTTAATGTTTATTTATTTTTGAGACAATGCGAGAGACAGAGTGCAAGCAGCGGAGGGGCAGACAGAGGGAGACACAGAATCCGAAGCGGGCTCCAGGCTCCGAGCTGTCAGCCCAGAGACCGATGTGGGGCTTGAACTCACGAACCGTGAGACCGTGAAAGCCGAAGTCAGAGGTTCAACCGACTGAGCCACCCAGACGCCCCATCAGACATTTAATTTAATTAGGCAAACCCATACTGAGGGTTTACTATGTGGCAGGTGTTCTCCTATCAAAGAGAGTTTACCTATTAGGCATCCAAAAAGTAATTACGCTAGGAAGAATTATAATTTGAGAGTACTAATGCCTAATGTCTTTCACAGAGAAGTCCCCGCTCTGGGCTGCTAAGGCCTTTTAATTAGTTGAACCAGGCCTACCCAGATTATCTAGAATATCTTTCTTACTTAAGGTCAATTGATTATGACTTTAATCACATCTACACAATACCTTCATGGCGACACTTTAGAAGAGTGTTTGATCAAATAACTGAGGACTGTAACCAAGCCAAATTGACGCATGAAACTGACCATCAAAGCACCTACCTTGGAGCAGAAGAGAAGGAGTAAGGCACAAGTTTGTGGAGTTGGTTCCTAAGATGATTTTTAAAGGGTGAGCAGGAAATAGTGACTCAGAGCAGAGTACAGGAAGGCACATGCTTTTGAGAGGAACGGACTGTAAAGTCCAGGAGAGAAGCAATGACCTGTGCCTCTTTCCTTTACTCCTTTCCACTTTCCTTCACTCTGCTTAACTGACACCAGACAGAGAGAGGGAAACAAGATGGTAGTATCTTTGAGAAAAAATTAGTGGGGTTAAAAAAAGCCGTCATTCATCTAAGAGGCTTCAAGGAATAGACAGGGTGAAGCAGGGCTTGAAGAAAAGAGTTTGAAAGTGCAGAGAAGTTCACGTGGCATTTCAGAGATGGCAGCCAGTGACGACTCTAGGGTGTGGCTCTATGTTTACCGCTGGTGTGATATTGGCTGCCCCTTTACTCCCAGCCCCTCTAGCTTCCTGCTTGTGTGGCTGTACTTCTGGTTACTATCACTAGCAACTGTGATTGTGTTAACCGTTTCTGTCACTGTTCTCGTTAAAACGATGCCTGCACTGTTTTAGGTCCTTACGTAGAGTCTAGGTGCTTACATAGAGCTTCACAATGAGTGTGTGTGTGTGTGTGTGTGTGTGTGTGTGTGTGTGTGTTTTGTTTGTTTTTTTGAGAGAGAGAGAGAGAGAGAGAGAGAGAGAAAGAGAGAGAGAGAATCCCAAGTAGACTTCATGTACAGTACGAAAGAACCCAATGTGGGGCTGGATCCCATGACCTTGGGTTCATGATCTGAGCCAAAATCAAGAGTTAGATGCTCAATTGGACTGAGCCACCCAGGTAGAGTGTGGGGTTTTTTAAAGGTATTACCTTCATTTTCCAAGTGTGAAATGTGAGGCTCAGCGTGGTTAAAGGATGTGTCCAAGATTGTGTGTGTGTGTGTGTGTGTGTGTGTGTGTGTGTGTGTATTTTACTGTGTCATCAGAAATCATAAAAATTTCACATTTCTCTTGCCATTAGAACCTCCACCAGTAAGCCTGAGTTCATTAAAATAAGTCATCTAGTTGAGTGAACTTGGTCTGGTTTAACTATTTCTGTCTTAGGTACCAACCAGCACACCTGGCTTAGAGCTTCCTGGTCTACCTATCAAATAATAGAGTTGCGGTTTTAGGCCTATGACTTAACGTTTCCACATTTCACTTCTTCTGTTACAGGGGAGTAGTAATTCCATCTTTGTCTATCAAACTGGCCAATGAGATGGGGGTCACACGACAATTGCTATACGACCACCACTATTGATGCTGATTTTCCATGACTGACAGCAACCGAATAAAATTCTCTGGTCTTGATATGAGCCAGGTACTGTGTAAGGTACTTTATACCACACACTGGCCATTGAGGTAAACTGATTATCCCCATTTTGTATGTAATGAAACCAAAGCAGAGAGAAATCGATTATTTAAGAGTACACGTTTTAAGTCTTAAGTTGGGATTCTGATGATCTCAGTCTGACTTCCTGCCTCTTCCTCAACCCATGGAAGCCTCCCCCGGAAGAAATAATTTTCCCTGAAAGTGAGTATCATCTACTAATAAACCAATGATACTTTCCCTACGCTTTTGCATCCTGTTTTTAAGGAAAAAAAATCAGCTGTATGTCTTCTGAAGAAAGACATAGCCATTGTGCACAGTTTGGATGCCTGCATTTTAGCTTTAACAAGTAGACAAAATGTCTGCTTAATTTTACTGGTAACAACTTTATCGGTGATTCAGAGGGAACATCGTAACATTTTTCAAGAAGATGAAAATTGGAACTTGCAAAATTTATCAAGAATATTCTTCAAAGACTCTGGGCTCCTTTTTTGTTATGTGTTTTTCATAGTTGCTGGCAAAGCAGGGGCAGCTTATCTCTAATGCTCTCATTTCGAGAAGTATACTCTGATTCGCAAGATAGCAGATGTGACTGTTCAGTCTTTTCATCCAAGTATATAACAGTGACACCCGCGAATGCCAAAGAAACAGGTGAAAAAAATATATATATAGGTATTAGAACAAAATCAAAGTTTTCTGAAAATGGAAATGGATTTATTTTAAGATTCTGTAGCAAAGGCAGCCACCTTATCAAGATGCAGAGAAGAGAGCTGGAGTTGAAAAAGTGGAAGGTAAAACTTTCTAAAGATTTCTCCAAGTTTGACTAAGGTCCTTATTCTCCAATGGTAGTCATTATTAACTCAAAATTTATGCAGCTCTAATGAGGCACTTTTTTTTCCAATCGGTTTCTTCAGTTTAAACTGTAGGAAGGATCACTTGGTAAAGTCTCTCTGATTATTAAAAATGCACACATATGCTTTGATCTGGTTCCTTCTAGGATTTAACCCTATGGATATACATACATATATGTCTGAGAATTTAGGTTTATGACTGTTCAGTGTAGCATGATTGGTAATAGTAAGTATTTAGAAATAACCCAAATTTTTTTCAGTAGAGATCTCACAATATAGCTTCAAAACATGTCAAGCAAAAACTGACAGAATTTCAATGAGAAATTGACTAATCAACAAGCATGGTTTTTAAAATTTTAACACACTTCTCTCCAAAAAAATTGAGCAGTCAAATTACACAGACCATAGATGATTTAAGTAACACAGAACAAGCCTGCTCTAACAAACATGCATAGAATATTGCACTCAATGTTCGTGAGCATACAATCCTTTCAAGACCATTGTAAAAATTGTCTATGTAAGAGAGCACAAAACAGAACTACCAAAAAAAATTGAGAACCAGAGTTGATTGATCAAATATCTTCTCTCACTCCTATATAATAAAATTAGTAATCAATTAAAAAAATAGAAACTGAAAATCCACCAAAAGATTCATATCTAAAATATATAAATAACTCATAAAAATAACAAAAATAGCTTAATTCACAAAAGGACAGACAATATAAACATGAAATTCTCAGAGAAGGTACTGGAAGTCTCAATAATTAGATTAAAGAAATGCTTGGTCATATCAACAATAAGGGGAATTAAAGTTAAAATAGCAGGGGACCTGGGTGGCTCAATCGGTTAAGCATCCAACTTTTGGTTTTGGCTCAGGTCATGATCTGGGGATTTCTTGAGTTTGAGTCGTGCCTCGGGCTCTGAGCTGGCATCATGGAGCCTGCTTGGGGAGTTTCTCTCTCTCCCTGCCCCTACCCCACTCACACTGTCTCTGTCTCTCTCAAAATAATTAAGTATATAAAGTTTAAAAAATAAAGAAATAAAATTAAAATAGCAATAAGATACTATTCACAGATTTACAAACTTTAGTACACCCAATAAAGCCAAGTGATTGCAAAGATGTGGGGAGAAAAGAATATTGTTGGTGGGTGCTGGCTGGTACAATAATAAAGGCATGGTCTTTTTAGCCAGAACGAGTACATGAGGTTCTACCCTAGAGAATGGCTTATCTTTTCATAAATTCCATGTAGAAGGATGCATACTATGGCAGTCTTAATAGTGACAATGTGGAAACAATGTAACTGTCCCACAGAAGGGGACTACTATACTCACACAAAAGAGGACATTTAAAAATACATTTAAAAATAATTCAGGGGGTGCTTGGGTGGCTCAGTCATGATTTTGGCTCGGGTCATGATCTTCTGGTGTGGGACATCAAGCCCAGAGTAGAGCTCTCTGCTGACAGTGCAGAGCCTACTTGGGATTCTCTCTCCCTCTCTCTCTAACCCCCCTCAAAATAAATAAAAATAAACTTAAAAGAATAATTCAAATATTTACATGCATGGAAAAAATATGAAAACATAATATTGTGTAAAAAAAAAGAAGTCACCAAAGGATAGGTAGAGAATGATATGATTTATAAGGCAAGAAGCTAGTCTTATCCATGAATATAGTTATAAAAATACAGAGAAATAATACATTCAAAGAGGGGACAGCGGTGACATCTGAAGAGGAAATGAAGAAAAATGATACATTTTTTTTGTACGTGGAAAGTTTCCTATTCTTTTATTTTTCTTTCTTTCCTTCCTCCCATCCTTCCTTTATTCCATCTTCCTTCCTTCCTTTTGTCCTTCCTTCCTTCCTTCCTTCTCTTCTTTCCATAAGAATCCTTGAACAAATGTGACACAATTTTGATATTTAAATTTCTTTTTTTGGTAGATACACAGATTTTGGTTATATTCTTTTTCATATTTTTCTATGTGTTTAATTATTTCATAATTAAAAACAAAGCATTAAAAAAAATCACTCGACCTAAGGTCCTTTTCTTTTCACATTTTTCCAGCCCTAAGCCAGACCCTATTACCATATGTCCTGTCACTGCTAGGGTACCATATCAAGACCCCTGGCCTCCCATGCAATTTAACTGGCCTTTTGCTTCCAGGATATTCCTAAAAAATACTGTGAAGTAGATAAAGCAAGCATCAGCATATTATTGATTTTTATAGATGAAGAAAGAGAGCCCTTTTGTCCAAGGCTCTATAGGCAGAAATAGAAGACTTAAACCACTGGTCTCTCTGTCCAGTGCTCATATTGTTACCGTGCATTGCCTTAAATTATTTCATGTCAATTTTGATCTGAAAGATAGTTCAATGTCATTGTATATCATATGCAAACATGATGAAAAAGAGCGTCAGGGCAAACATATTTTACCTCTGTGTCAAACCAGATTAATTTGTACTTATTGTCTACATTATGAGTTTCTGGCATTCACTGGGGATAAGCAGAGATTGGGTCCCGACTGCATCTCAAGAGTTGGAGACCTGTCGCTCATGCTTCTGATTTGACATCCAGACTGTATGAGCCACATGGAAGGTGCTTATTTAGTGGTGATTCTTGACTACTTAAATGTACCATGCATTTGTGTTTCTTTTCCCACACATGCTTACACGGAAACACGACCATGACAAGCATGACTGCCCCCTCTTGTCTGACCTGCTTTAAACTTTGGACTGAGACATTTACCCTGGTGACTCACCCCATGTCATACACTTCGGTGGAATATTTTAATTGATTCTATTGCAAGGTCTTCAAGTCGGAGGGTGCCATTTTCTCCCTGAAAAGTGCTTACAGGATCCAAATCAGGCTGTAAGTCCATAGGTGACTCATAGTGTTTCTCAGTGGTTTGAACTCTTACTCTATGAAGCAGAGGGCAGAGGTTTGAGAAATTAAGCAAGAAGCAAGCCATTTCACTTGCGTTCTTCAGCCAGTTGCAATTTATTTTCCCTCTCATGTTCCAGTAGGATTAACCTAACATAGTTAGTGAGAACACTGAGATTGTGTTTCTTGTAAAGGTGGTATATGAAGAGGCTCTTGGACTCTCTTCAGCCAGTCTATGAATGCTAACCCTTTGTCAGAGAGAATTCCTGACCCCATTGCCCGTTAATCTCTAAGGGACGAAGCGAAGGCAAGAGGTGCCTCTTGAAGTCCTCCACGCTGAGTCAAGAGATCCTTTTCTTGCTAACTCGTCAGCATAAAATCTGGGGTGTGAAGTCTCACCCTGTTGTCATATCCATCAAATCGCTCACCATCTATTTCCATTAGCAGTGCTGTGCACAGCTGGGCTTAATGGTCTCTTGCAGCAAAATGAATAGGAAGGGACGGCCATACAAAGTGAGTCAGAAAGGGTTCCTGTGTCTTTCTCCCTATGGTAAACACCTCATGAGGGAGGAAAAGTGGCAATGTCTTTTTCATTCTTATGGTGAAAGTCACACAATAAATCACAGGTCCTAGATTCTCCAGAAAAAGGAAAATTTATAGTAATTCCTTATATTTAGAATTTTCCCTCTTTCAAAGTAGCTCAAAACTTTTTTTTCTTTTCCAAAATTTTTTTTAATGTTTATTTTTAAGAGAGAGAGAGAGACACATGCAGAGTATGAACAGGGAAGGGACAGAGAGAGGAGACACAGAGGCCGAAGAGGGCTCCAGCCTCTGAGCTGTCAGCACAGAGCCTGATGCGGGGCTTGAACTCACAAATGGTGAGATCATGACCTGAGCTGAAGTCAGACGCTTAACTGACTGAGCCACCCAGGCACCCCAGTAGCTCAAAGCTTTTAATAGGCTTTTCCTCAACCTCCAACCCCTCATGCCTTAATGAAGACTTTTTGAACCATGTATTAAGGGATGGTTATTTCCATTATTCTATTGGTTCCATCTTCTATTGGTTCTTTCCTTATTCTCAGACCCCTGAAATTTATGGCCTGCAGACACTAAATCTTTCGCAGTGGAAACATTTTTGTTCCTATTTATTCATGAGTATTGATCTTTCTACTCCTATGTCCTTTAGGATTCTTCCCCTATGGTTTATTTTTAATGTTCTTCTCTAAGAACATTGCCGATGTCCTCTAAGAATATCACACTGGCGCTTGTGTTGGAAGGCAGGATCAGAGAAACGAAGAGGAATGACCTTGATATTTACAGTCAAAAAACCTAGGCGTGAGTCTCAGTTTTGACACACATTATGTGCCCTTACCTGGAAATTAATTTCTCTTCCTTACCTGTAAAATAAAGTGGTTAGTTCCTTTGTAGCTATGGCACGTATGACATGATAGCCCAAAGTCCAATGAACCCCATCTGTGTCTACCCCCACCCTTCTCTCACCAATTTCTATCCCTTTGTTCCCATGGGAGCTACTCTTTCCTGTCCATCAACTCGACTCCCATATTTGTCTTCTCTCTGGAGTCAGTTGTCCTAAGAAGTCTTTTTGTGTTGTTATTTTCTTTCCCTTTTATTAATTGGGTAAAATTGCATTTTTTCTCAGTGAATTGAATGAAAATGATTTAATTTGAATACTTGATTGTGTTGCTGCTGAGTAGCATTTAAATTTTTTTAACTCCCTTTGGGACGAGGGATAATCTAGCATTGCCATATGGTGCTCACACCATTTCATCAGTGATTATTCCTGCAGAGATGCAGTGGAGCTTGGTGTTCTGCCTCTATGTCCGGAGATATGTCTACAAACTAAAGTTAGGATTAAAGACTGCCTTATTGTCCTTAGGGCGTAACTCGAGCAAAAACAGCTAAACCAAAGAATAAAGGTTAAAAAATATTTTTTTTTAAATTTGTTTTGTTTCTGTGGGTTATATTTCCTCTATAAATCTCTTCTTCATACTTTTCTGGAAAGCTGTTGCTTTTGTCTTGTTCCATAAACCATGTTCACATTGGGTTTTGAAGCACATGCAGGGCGCCTGTCTTTGCATAAGGGAATCTGGGTGGCTTTTTATTTCTTTATTTTTCCTGTCTCTCTTACTTCACCCTGACATGGAGGTTGGAGTTTGGGGGAAAGGAGAATAACGGTGTCCAGGTGTTTTTGCTGATATGGCAATCTGTTGAAATGGCTTTGTGTATTTTGGGCCTGTCAGATATTGGGCAGTGACTCTCTGGGGGTGCTTTCCTTAATTGTTTAGTGGTTTCCCCCTGGACCTTTGGATGTGGACAATATGTTTTCCTCTAGAGGCTGACTGCCTTTTGAAGTCCACTCCACACAGACCCCTCCCTATCAGAGTTGTCTTGCCCTCCGAGCAGTCCTCTTGAAGATAAGACAATGAGCCTGGACCCTGACTGGCTTTCTTTCTCTTGCATGACCCACATCGGGTCCATGGGGAATGCTCACATGTCTTCTACCTTGAAAACTGAGGGGGGTGCAGGACTACCCTTCCGAGTCACTTCTCCCTCACTAATCAGCTGCCAGATCATCTCCTTTGCCTTCTGAATTTCACACAAGTGGATCAGACACATGTCCGCTTTCTAAACCTGGTAAAAAATATTAAATTTTATGAGAGAGCCCACTGAAGGCCTTCAGTTTTAAGCCTGAGAGGAAGAAGGTTGAGTCTCCCCCACCAGTGTCTCCCTCAGGTGCTGGTGTGTGTGTGTGTGTGTGTGTGTGTGTGCGTGTGCGCGCATATGTGCGTGTGTGCGTGTGTGTGTGAGAGAGAGAGACGGAGAGAGACAGAGAGAGAGAATAAGAGAGAGAGAGCAGTTCTCAGCATGAAACTAAGTACTCCATTGGTTCTCTGCTAAGGAACCCTTCTCACAGTTTCCTTTTGTGCCTTTTTAATATGCTCAATCTGAGAGGACAGATCCAAGAGACCTGCAGCTAGTTCTCAAGTAGTGACTTCAAAGATTTCTCTGGGAGGATAAATCTGTCTTACACTCAGAGATATCTGCTATCTGCTATATTTTAGCCTCTCAGTAGAAACTTTGAATTTAATGTCATATTACAAATATATCCATCACGGTGACAAGAAATCATATTTTAAAATTCTCTTTTCCACTCAGATTCAATCTTTTAAGACTAAACATCTTCCAGTCACTTACACTTGTTGCAGACTTGGTCCTAAATAATAAATAAAATGGGAAATTCTTTCATTTTCTAATGTTTTAATTATAATACACCAGAGTTCATTCCATAAATCTCTCTTGAGCACCTACTCTATGACTCTTTGCTCTCCTATGTGAATGTAAAGTTGAACAAGACAGAGGCTTCCTTCTCAGAGAGTTTATAAACGAATAGGGGAAACAGGCCATTAGAAGGCACTGAATAAGGTACTATATTAGCAAACACATACACAACATCACAAACACAAGAGCACTTAGGAGAAGCACCCAGCCCCATCTGTGAGATATCATGGAAGGCATTCTGCAAGAAACGATACAAAGAATGAGCCTGAAGTTTGAGTAAGATAGAGCTAAGGGAACAGAAGGCAGGAGAGTTCCTGGCACAGAGCAGAACATGTGGAAAGACCCCAATTTATTAGAACAATAATTCATGAACTCAAAAGGGCACCATTACTACAACTAGACAATATGATAAGAAAGTGGGAGGAGACATAAGCAAGGGCTAGATTGTCATGACCTTTTATTTTATATTTTATTTATTCCTTCAGTGTTCATTTATTTTTGAGAGAGAGAGTGTGGTGGGGGAGGGACAGAGAGAGAGAGGGAGAGAGAGAATCCCAAGAGGCTCCCTGCTGTCAGGGAGGGGGGCTTGATGTGGGGCTTGAATTCATTAACTGTGAAAGCATGACCTGAGCCAAAATCAAGAATTGGATGCTTAACGAACTGAGCCACCCAGGCACCCTGATAATTTTATCTTTTAGCCAATGATTGTTTACACATAAACATGAACAGACTTACAATTCTGAGAAAAATTTCAACAAGTTAGGTAAATCTATTCTCAACTAATGCATTTTATGTCCCTCCTTTCCAGCTTATACAGATACTTACAAGTTTATGCTATACCTATACTAAAATACCTCCCCACAAGGAAGTCCATGAAGTTTCCTAGGTTTCTCTAGTTCTATACTGCCTGGTTGGTTTCTAACTTAATCCATACCCCTTTAATCTGGGGAGCAATGAAGCCTACTTGATAGATAGGTGTTAGACGCTAGAGAGATAGATAGATAGATAGACTTAAGGACAATTCAATAAAGTACCACTTCAGGATCAATAAACCCAGTTTCCCTGTTTTAAATAATCTTTGTTGTATTCTTCAGGAAGGGAAAAAAAATGAAATGAAAGGCTAATGCCATCTAAAAGGGCATGTAAAACCCAGAGGTTGAGAGAGAATGAATTCAAGATGAAGACATCTATTAAGTTTTCTAAGTAAAGAGAAAAACAATGACTTCGGATTTTATCCTGAGGGGGTGGTGTCTTTCTACCATGTATTAACATTTATCTTCTCATAATCTTATCAGGTTCTCCCTGGAAAGCAAGGACTGAATTTCCTTTTTCTGTCGCAGGGATTTACACGTCCCAAACTGGCTATTTCCCTCTTCACTCGGAGTCACAGCAGGGCAATGTTAAATAGTAAAAGCCACACCAAAGGGCAACATGCACGGTTAGTCTGAGGTAGACCCAGAGTCATTAAAGAATAGAACTCCATGGTGTCCCATTTGCTATTACTCGAAGCTCATGATCTAATCATTTACTTTTGGTGGGGGGGAGGGGGGCAAAAAAAGGAGAATCTATTGGAAGAACAGACGTGTCTAGTTCATGGGTAACTAGACATAGTCTTGAAGGATCAGGGACCTTCCTTCTTCATCACTCAGATCTGTTCCCTACAGGTTCATGAGCGATAAAGGGTTGAGTAGTACGAGAGTGATCCTTGTACAAGAGTGATCCTTGTACAAGAGTGATCCTTGTACTTGTACTGACTGGGATTTGTTTGTAGATATTAATTCTATGCAATTTTTTACATTTTTTTAAAACATGAAGACTTTGTGTTTTAAGAGCAATTTTAGGTAAGCGGCAAAATTGAAGGGAAGGTACAGAGATTTACCATATGGCCCAGGCCCCGACACATGCACAGCCTTTCCCATCATCCGCAAACCCCACCACAGCGCTACATTTAATACAATTGGTGAACCTATGAGGACACATCGTAATCACTCAAAATTCATAACCTACATTATGCTTCACTCCTGGTGCTGTCATTGCATGGGTTTGGACAAATGTGTAATGATACGCATATTCGTCGATATAGTAGCATACAGAGTATTTTCACTGCCCTAAAAATTCTCTGTGTTCCATCTTTCTGGTTACTTTCTTTCTTTACTTTTTTTTAAGTTTGTTTATTTATTTATTTATTCATTCATTCATTCATTCATTTATTTACTTATAGAGAGAGTCCATGAGCATTTGAGCAAGCAAGGGAGAGGCAGAGAGAGAGAGGGAGAGAGAGAATCTCAAGTAGGTTCCATGCTGTCAGCCTGGAGCCTGATGAGGGACTTGATCCTATGAACTGTGAGATCATGACCTGAGCCGAAATCAAGAGTTGGAGACAAAGAACTGAGCCACCCAGGCACCCCGTCTGATGACTTTTAACTTGAAGTGAAGGAATTGATAGGAACATAAGGATTCCGGCTTGACAGCCCCGAATCTTCAAGTCTACACCTTTGCGTTCTCTCCTTTAGTTTGAAAAGTATCAGGAAAAGTCTCTGGTGGTCTTATTTGACCACCAGAGTCAAAAGTCTCTTTTGACTTATTTGTCTCTTCATAGACCCATAATCTTCATCCAGAGATCCAGAGTCAAGTAAGAACATGAATGCTTCCATTGGAAGCCTGCTGGGTGTGTGGGAAAAGCACCTTACGGAAGACACAGGGAGGGATTCTCAGCAGGCAAAGCAATGGCACCCACCAGACTTGTGCATTCTTAGGAAGTAGCCTGGCATCTGCTTAAATGCTTCAATGAAGGGACAAAAAGCACCGCCAGGTATAAATGCTCGGCGATATTATTCCTGAAAATTTCATTAACTGAAACATATAAACCTAGAATCCTTTGTTATCTCAAGATCTTCAAAATGGCCAGTCAAACTCTCTGAGCAGCAGGACTGAGGAATTTGGAGAACTCTTGTGGTGCATTTGTTGCCAGAGGAACCGAAAATGAAAAGACCAACCGTGTTATATTTCCCAGCACTTGAACTCCAAAGAGTTTTGTCTGCGAGAATTTTGGTTTATCATTTATTTTTTCTGAATAAAGGCTCAAAGCCGACAATTGAGCTAGGTGGGTTTAAACAAATAGAAGTAAATAGGTTTGACTTGATCCTTCGGGAATGTTATGTAGCACATTAGAAATGCAGTGAAGGGCTATGAGCACCCTTCTTCCAAGCAAAGTGGCCTTGTTTCCCAGTCTCTGTGTGGGGCAGAGAGTTCGGGAAGAATGTGTGTGTGGGTAAACAGCCACCAGTGAGCAATGAGGAGAGATTCAGGTGTCGGGGAGTGATGCCTTGGATTTACCCTTTTACACATGTCTGTGGTTTTGATTCCCTGCTATTTCATCAAAGGCAGGATGCTTCTCTGTTTTTTGTTTGTTTTTTTAAGTTTATTTACTTTGAGATAGAGAGTGCATGAGCAGGGGAGGGGCAGAAAGAGAGGGAGAGAGAGAGGGAATCCCAAGTAATCTCTGCATGGTCAGCACAGAGCCCAATGTGGAGCTCAAACCCGCAAACCTCAAGATCATGACCAGAGCTGAAACCAAGAGCTGGACACTCAGCTGACTATGTCCCTCCTCTGTGTTTTTATAGAGGGTTGGAAAAAAAAGGAAAAATGACGAAGTGAGATTTTTTTTATTTGTAGTCTCAGAAAGCAACAGACCCTGGATTGGAAGGCTTGGATTTAAACCTGGTTTTGATAATTTACGAGGTGACTGTCTTTCTCTTTATTTAGTAATTGCAATATGCTATTCTAAATATGATTATATAGTTAGTTACATAGAGGAACAGAAGTCACCCATCTAGTTAGTGATGGAACCAGTATTCAAACTCCATTACTGTGACTCTAGACAGCGTCACTTAGCTCTATACTGTCTTTCAATAGCTCTTTTTTTTTTTTTTTTTTTTTTGAGAGGGAGAGAGAGAGAGAGAGAGAGACAGACCCTATGTGTGAGGATGGGGGAGAGGCAGAGCTGGGGAGAAAGAGAGAATCTTTTTTTTTAAATTTATTTTGCTTTTGAGAGAGAGAGAGCGTGAGCAGGGGAGGAGCAGAGAGAGTGGGAGACACAGAATCTGAAGCAGGTTCCAGGCTCTGAGCTGTTAGCCCAGTGCCCGATGCGGGGCTTGAACTCACGAACCGTGAGATCATGATCTGAGCCAAAGTCGGACGCTTAACCGACCGAGGCACCCAGAGGCCCCAAGAAAGAGAGAATCTTAAGCAGGCTCCGTGCTCAGCACGGGGCCCAGAACGGGGCTCAATGTCACAAGCTGTAAGAGCATGACCTGAGCTGAAATCTTGGGCACTTTACCAACTGAGCCACCCAGGTGCACCGATAGTTCATTTTTATGAAGCACTTACTACATAAAATATATTGTTTTGTCACTGTGCATGTTATTTAATTTTTACCATAATCCTGATTAAATCATGGCTTAAAGTGTGAGGGTTTTAATGGGGTAAAAAAGAAGTGAGTGAAAGGCATTATTATAATCATTATTTTCCAATTTTAAAGAAATCTTACAGAGTACCATTTCTTTTTTTATTAAAAAAACTTTCTTTACATTTACTTATTTTTGGTAGAGACAGAGCACAAGTGAGGGAGGGTCAGAGAGAGAAGGCGACACAGAATCTGAAGCTCACTCCAGGCTCTGAGCTGTTAGCATAGAGCCCGACGCGGGGCTCGAACTCATGAACGGCGAGATCATGACCTGAGCCGAAGTCGGACGCTTAACCGACTGAGCCACTCAGGCGTCCCTAGAGTACCATTTCTATACCTAATTTAGACAGCTATTTTTGTGATTGTAATTTTGTAAACATTTTGTAATTTTATATCTTGTATTATAGAATATAGAACTGTGTTAAATGTTTTGAAATATTATATATAAAATACAAAATTATATAATTATAGTTGCCAGAACTATGTTCACTGTTTTCTATCTAGTATTCATATGGTCCTTAAAACTACCTGGGAGACAGTACTATTATTTTTCCTAATTTGTGAATGAAGAAAGGGTCAAAGATGGGACAACTGTGGTCCCGCAAGCGAAGAATTTCATTGCTCTAAGATTCTTACAGCCGTAATTTTCTACCAAGTCTCCGTTTCCTCTTTCCCTATCAAAATTGTATTTTTTTACCCATAAGCAACAGTGCGTTAATTCACGCTGCAGAGCACATGTGAAGTCCCTACTTTCTCACTGCCTTGTATTTTCAGAGAGGCAGGGATGGATGAGGAAAAGCAGAGATAAAGCAGGCAAAGTATCCTTGTTCAGACTTTAAAATTTCTCAGTGTGGATGTGAAAGCATGCATGTGACACATGTAACAGAATTTCCTCTTAATGAGCATTTCTTTTTCTCCTCACCATTTCTCTGCCAGGATGCTACCCTGTCACCCGCAGGAAAACCTGAGCCGATACAAATCGCTTCAGCATCTGGAAAACCAAGGAGAAGTTCCCTCCAGATAAAAGAAAATGATTCGGGTGGATAAAATTCTGAATTTTATGGTAAGGAGGGCTTGTTCTTCATTGTTTGTAAACCAGCTTATTACTGGGAATGTAAATACTAGTCAGATCCCTAAATGCGCCTTTTTTCCTGATAAACAATGAGCTGCAGAGCTGGGAACAGGGATCACGAGGATAAAAGCAGTGGCTTCTGTACATATAGGTGAGGCCTGATGGACCCCATGTTTTCAGAGACACCTTTGCACTCCTCTCTGCTTCACTCCACAAAACATAACTTAAATGGTACAAGAGTGTGCATGTGAGGAACCCCATCTATTGTTATTGGATGCCTTAGAGCATAAAGTTCCAAAGGGCTAGAGAATGCTGGGATTTTCGGATTTTGGTAGAACCTCACAAGGAATGAACTGGGGCAACAGAAGTAACTTTCTATGTATGAGTTTCCTATCTTTAAAATGGGAAGAATAATGACAGTACACAACGCCTATAGTGGTTGATGAGCTCCGATGAGAACTCTATCAAAAAATAATTAACAAAGTGCCTGGCACATTGCACTCAAATATTATTCATATTATCATTATGATCTTCATTTATAATCTCCCTGGTATGAAGGACTCAGGACCATACATAGCCTCTTGTTTTTTAATGAAAACAGAAATATACACCCTGCATGCAAGGCCAAAACAGGAATGAGAATAGGGTGGGAGACAATGTACAGAATTACTTTTGGACAGATCCACTCTCCTGCCATCACTGTCTTGCCCAAGGGAAGTGGGAGATGAGCTCGTGTCTCTTTCCAGAATCAGTTCACCATAGGCATTCTCCGATAATGGATTTTGTTACCCAAGCCAATGGTCTTTCGGAATGACAATTACTCCAATATACGGATTGCTGAACAAATCTGCCAAGACTTGTAATTTGTGTCTCACAGAATTTGAAAGCTACAAGGGACCACGTTAGCCCTTTTGCATATGAAAAATTGATGCACAGAGAATAATCTTTTGAAAATGTCGATTTAATTATATCATCCTTCTGAATGAAGCCACTCAGTACTCTTACTTAGCATAAAACACTGTTTAGCATGAGTTACATGACAGTAAATAGTTTGTTTTGGTTCATTCTTATAGACTCTTGTTTCTGTGTTCCCCACCTAGTGTATTTAACTCGTATTGTCTCTGATCCTGCTAAAATACTTTTTCAATTGCCAAGAATGTATTGCTTTCTTCTCTCCTCTACTCCCCTGATCCCTTCACCTAGCTAAATTCTTAATCTGTCGGTTTAAATATCACACTGTCTGAGAGTCGTTCCTCGGTCTCAGGCTAGATGGGGTCCCCACTGATATATGCTCCATTATCTAGCAAAAAACTAACATTTTTTTCTCAGCATTATTGTCTTTTTGACCACACATCCTGTGTTAAGATCAGAGACCGTGAGAAAACGTCTTATGTGGTTAACATTGTATTTCAATTGTTTAACATAGTGCTGACTGCATCATAGGCATTTAGTAAAGAGTAGCTGAATCAACCTGTAAATAATAGCACAATTATGATTTTGCTAATGGCCCAAATCACATTACTGATCAGTGAGGTAACAGTAATGTTAGAACTAATTTCTAAACCACCATTACCAAAGAAATAACCTATAGGGACTAAATACATATTGTAAAAGAGGCGTCTCTGAGGAAATGTATCTGTGGGAGATCCTTGAAGATCCAGTTGTAACTTCTTGCTTTGAGGCCACTGGTCACAGGAATTTATAGGGATGTAAATTTTGGATTGAATTCATACTGATAGCAACAAAAATAAGGGTCCAGGCAAGCCTTGACAAAGTTATGTGTGGGTGTTGTGTGTGTGGAAGCTTGCTAGAGTATTTCTTTACATTTTTAAGCACATAACACTACACCAAGCACTGGAAAGGAATTTATTAATCGGCCTTCTTTATAACGTTGTGCTGCTAAAGAGTGGGTAACTATACTTAGAATTAGGTAGTGACATTAGTAGGGTAAAGGCCCTTTTTCCTTTAACAAAAGCAAAAGTCCCCTTCAGTTAGCAAAAACCAGGTACTAATGTAGGGCTTTAAAAAAATGGCAACATGCAAAAGAATGCAACTAGAACACTTTCTTACACCATGCACAACAATAAATTCAAAATGGATGAAAAACCTAAATGTGATACAGGAAACCATCAAAATCCTAGAGGAGAACACAGGCAGCAAACTCTTTGACCTTGGCCATAGCAGCTTCTTACTAGACATGTTACCTAAGGCAAAAGAGTCGAAAGCAAACATCAACTATTGGGACTTCATCAAGATATAAAGCTTCTGCACAGTAAAGGAAACAATCAACAAAACAGCCGACAGAATAGGAGAGGATATTTGCAAGATGACATATCAGATAAAGGTTTAGTATCCAAAATCTATTAAATTATTTAACAACTCAACACCCCCAAAACAAATAATCTAGTGAAGAAGTGGGCAGAAGACACGAATAGGCACATGAAAAGATCTTCAACATCACTTGTCATCAAGGAAATACAAATCCAATCCATGATGAAGTATCACCTCACACCCGTCAGAATGGCTAAAATTAACAACACAAGAAACAACAGGTGTTGGCAAGGATGCAGAGTGGGGAAAATTTTTGCACTGTTGGTGGGAATGCAAATTGGTGCCGCTTACTCTGCAGAACAGTAGGGAGGTTCCTCAAAAATCTAAAAATAGGACTATCTTATGATCCCTGAGATCTCTCTCTCTATGTATATATCTACATTCGATTTCTTAGCCATCAAAAATAATGAAATTTGCCATTTGCAATGACGTGCATAAAGCTACAATGTATTATGCTAAGCAGAATAAGTCAATCAGAGAGATAATATTATATGACTTCACTCATATGTGGAATTGAAGAAATGAAACAAAACAGATGAACGCATGGGGAGGGGAAGGAAAAAAAAGAGAAAAGAGAGGAACAAACATTAAGAGTCTCTTAATGGTAGAGAACAAAATGAGGGTTGATGGAGGGAAGTGGGGGATGGGCTAGATGGGGGATGGGCATTAAGGAGGGTACTTGTTGTGATGAGCACTGGGTGTTGTATGTAAGTGATGAATCCCTGAATTCTACTCCTGAAACCAATATTGTGCTGAATGTTAACTAAAATTTAAATTAAAAAAAAAAAGTGAGGGGGTGTAAAGCAGGGAATACTCTTCACTTTTTGCCATTTTGGCATAAGAAAGTTTTCATAGGAATGCTCTATTTTCAGATTGCAGGGGAAGCTATCTTAGAATTCTATTTTTTATTAAGATATTATGTGTCTAAAAACCTCCAAAGTAATATTGATAATAAAAAGGAGTGACAAAGATAGTAGCTGGAGAATTGATAATTGGCATAACCATAGAACACAATTTTTCTCAGTTTTGACACATTTTATCTCTGTATCTTTCACATATCTCATTAGAATGGTCTTGGAATACACAGTGAAAAAGAAAACAAGTTCAGGAAATTGATTTCATTATCATTAAGATGTCAAACATAGTAAGATTCATAGAAGAATGGGCCATTAATATATTAAAAAACATGCATTTTGAGAGATTTAACGGCTTTACTTTTTGAAAGTTAAGTTTTAGTAAGATCTGTTTTATGTGAGTAATTTAGAAACTTGTGGTCTTAAAATAACCACAATTAGAGTAATATATCAGAAGCTGATAAATGTTTTAACTTATTAATATAATGTTAAAAGAAAGAAGTTTGCTCCTCTAAAAATCAGAGCTTTTATTTTCTCCTTCTTTATTCATTCCTGAAAATATGAATTTTCACTTTGTGGTTTCACAGCCAGGGTGGAGAAAAGCATGTCTAAGTTCACATATTTCTTAGTATTTCCTTCATCAATTGGTATTCATTTGTTTCAGTATTTGCATTCAATAGACAAATGAAAATTTTAGTCTGCCTTTTTTGGTTTCTGCCACCATTCCTTTCTAGCGTTAGATAATAAAATATATCAACCTAGCCGCCAAACTCTCTATCCTCTGTGTTTGGTTCCCAGTCGTGTTTCCATCTATTGTATAAGCTACCTGAAGTTCAGAAACTGAGTATGTTTCATGTGCCTCTACTTGGAGAAGATTTGACTTCCTCCACCAATAACAAACAAACAAGCAAACAAACAAACAAATAAAAACTCAGCCATCAGTCAAGTCCCCTGGCTATAAGGATTGATCTTGTTAACAGCTCATTGTCTCCGTTACAACCGAGATATTTTCTTCGTGACATGGGTGGCCATTTTGGATGGACATAGAAAAAGCAAATTGCAGAATTTTAGACATAAAAGCGCTTGTGCAGTTCATCCAGGCTAACTAGCTTCCCACTTACATGCAAGAGCATCACAACATTCCTTGACATCCAGTTTTGTTTTATTGATTCCCCGCTGGACTTCAAAATGAAACAAAGTGGACTGATACCATTAACAAAAGCTTATCTTCTTTGTTGAGAAGCAAGGTAGGGTGAAGATGAGAAATATAAGTTGAATTTGCATTTAGGGTTGACATGTATGGCCCTGTGACAGATGAGACTGCATTATGTTAGCACTGGTGCTGGTGGTTACAGGTCAGGGTTGGGCAGAGCTAAGAATGGAGACAGAAAAAAAAAAAAAAAAAAAAAGTAAAGAAAAACCCACCATCTACCATCAGGGCTTTCATTTATAAATAACACTTGGCTTAACACATGTCATGTGCTGAGAACCCTGGGTAGATTTAAGATTTAAAAAGCAAAGCAAGGCTCCTAATATCAAGAAAATTACAGTCTTTGTAAAAAAGACAATTCCCCCTTAGATAATAACTGAATAAGTGCTTAATTATTTGGTATAGATGGGCATGTCAATTGGAAGCATTTACACGAGTTAGACATAGTTAAGAAGTTTATACAAATAAACAATACCTAAAAGCAGTAAATATCTGGTAGAAAAATTAGGCATATAGTCATCCATTTATGCCTGGGTATTTAAATACTTTATTATTGTGGCAAAACCAAAAACGATAGGAAGGACACTGAATTGTGTTGTTTTAGTTGTTGCCTTAGTATTTACAATGCACATCTCTAATCAGAGTCTATGTTCAAATGGTTTATATGCTTCGCATGTAGTGTGAACGATTAGAACAGTGTGTTCCAAATTCTTTCATTCTTTGTGCTATTATTGCACGTTTTATGTTTATAAATGCTATAAATACACGACGCATCGCTACCATTTTTTTCTTTAAATGGTCCGTTATCTTTTAAGACAGTTTGAGTAAAAAAAAATTATTTTACTTTGTCTGCTCCATTTCCTGTCGTTTCTTTGTTTGTTTATACCCAGATTTCTGTCTCCTGTCATCGTTCTTCTTAAAAAAAAAACTCCCTTTAACAGTTCTTGTAAAGCAGATCTCCTGGCAACTAATTTTCTTCATTATGTCTATATGGGAAAGTCTTGATTTCTCTTTGGTTTTTGAAAGATATTTTCATTAATTTATTTACTTCTTCTAGCACTTTGACGATATGTCTTCGTTGTCTTCTGTCTTGTTCAGTTTTTGACAAGAAGTGTTGTGTATTTCCCATCTTTATTCTCCTATGGATGGCGTGTCTTTTTGCTATGGCTGTCTTTAAGATTTTGTCTTTGGATTTTAGCAGTCTGAATGATATATCCACATAAGGCTTATTATTATTATTATTGTTTATTTGTTTTTTATTTCTTTCCCCCTCTGGTACTTTTCTTGCTTGGTGTCCTCTAAGATTCTTATATCTGGGGTGTGGTGTTTGCCATTAATTTTGGAAAATTTGTGGTTTCTTCAAACTATAACTGAAGCATCAGCTCTTCTTGGGTCTTGAGGTTGTAAATTTTTGGACTTGAAACTACAGCATTAGCTCTCCGGTTTGCTGACTCACCCTGCAAATATTGGGACTTGTCAGCCTCCATCATTGCATCAGCTAATTCCTTATAAGCAATCTCTATCTATCTATCATCTATATCTATCTATCTATCTATCTATCTATCTATCTATCTATCATCTATCTATCTACCTACACACACACACACACACACACACACACACACACTCACCCTATTGGTTCTGTTTCTCTGGAGAACCCGGGAAAATACAGCCAGGCATCTTATGCAGGGTACTAGACGCGGAGGTAAATAGATTTTATGCCTGGAAATGAGCATGACTCTCCTTCTAGTCCTTTACTTGTGGAGTATGGGGCAACTTAGCCAGGAGTTAATCAGCATTTGGGATATTTGGTTGTTCTGGTTCATCTCAGTGTATTACAGCCATCAAATTCGCTGGTTCTCCCTTGTTTTCCGAGGGGCAGTGGCCCTTTCACGGGGTTTCCTTCCATGTCAGCTCTACCCTCAGCTTTAAGAGCCCCCCGTTTCTGATTCACTTTTGCTTCTGGTCTTGCACCATGGCTGGTGGGTGGTGTTCCTCTCTTTCTTGCTGGATGCTGGTTAGACTCACATGCAGGCTGGCGGGACCTCTCTTCTCTTCTCCTAATGAAGCCTCAGTCCTGAGCAGGCACCCCTGGATCTTGGGGATGTAATCAGATCGGTGCTTTTATCCCTTTACTGGCTGTAGTTCTGTACAACTTATCCCTTTTCCGGGTACTGAGGGTTTTTTTCTGTTCCTGCCCCTGTTGGAATGAATTTTCACTAGTATCCTCAAGAGACAGAAACATTTGCCTCTTTCCCATCAGTTTAAGGCTTTTGTTCCATGCAGGCACAAGGGAGAAGCCACTGAGTGGGGTTCTGTTCCTTTCTCATAGTGGCTGTTTTCCTACAACCAGACTGTGACACGGGAGACACTTTCTCAGGTCTCTTGTTCCACATGTTTGTGTTGACCTATGGAGAAGGGTCCAGAAGTGGCTGGGAATTCCATTTGTATTTGTACCTCCAACAGTTCTATATTCTCTCAGTAGCCAACATTTTGTCTTTACCAGTTTACTGATGGTTACAGCTGAATTATGTTTATTAGTGTCTCTGGTAAGCAACTGTCTTGCCTCTCCCTGCTGGGATTTGTCTATTTTGAGATTTCCCTGCTAGCTGGTTGCCCTGTGAACTCAGCTCTCAAGGAGGGTCAAGAAAATTTTGAATTCATATATCCAGGCTGCTTTCTTTTTGTACGAGTGGGAGAGATGTGCTTGCAACTTGTTGCATCTCGAGCAGAATCTAGAACACTCTGCAGAAATGTTTTAGCCTTGACACTACTTCTGATGATCACATGAGGTTCGGTGTTTGGGTTTAGTGCAGTGAAAGAAACAGACCATCGTGCACAGCGTCCCCAGCTGGTACTTGTGTCTCAGTGCCAAGCCTGAGAATAACTTCCAGTGTGTTCTCAAACAAATCATGTATTCTCTTTGGATATCAGCCTGCCCGATTTAGGCTGGATATCTCTAGAGTCCTTTCTAGCTTGACAACAGTAATGATTTTTTTTTTTTTTTTTTTGGACTAGCATACAAGTCAATGCAGAAACAAATCATTAGCAGACTGGCTCTTATCTAGTTCCTAATTTAGGATCCTTCTAAGAAAATTCTCCGTTTTTCGAAAGTTCTCTCCTAGACTATCATAAACTTCGCGATTTCTAGTATTAAATTTTAATTTACTTCCTTTACTAGTTAAAAAGTTCTGATTATGGATGATACCTAAATACAAAATTTAACAGTAGGACGACATTAGCGATAAGGATAATAATGATTAGTAGACAATATGCAACATACTTTGTGCATTTGCTATGCCCTAGATACCTTTTAAAGTATGTTCTATGTATTAGTTCAGTTAAGTCTCAAGATAAATTGTACGTGATAGGCACTGCCATCATGAGTCCCATTGCACAGGAGAAAAAAAAAACAAATTTTTCAAACTGGAGTGCTTAGAGGTATGGATTCTCTGACATCCTGATACGATATTATTATTTGCAGCTTCGAAACCATGCACGTGGATGCAAGTTTCTAAACAAAGCAGAGAAAAAGGGAAGTAAAGTAATGGATTTAAAATAAAGCTCTTTTAAGATGCTAGTCTTACCAGATACAAAGAACGACTGTATTGATTATCTATTGGTACATAACAAATCATCCGCAAACATAGGGACGTAAAACAGCAATTTTAATTTACTCACAGTTCTGTGGGCTGACATTTTGAGCTGTGCTCAGACAAGATGGGTCTTTTTTGCTTCCTGTGACGCTGAGGCTACTCCTGTGCCTGGAGCATCAGCTCGGGTGTATAAGATATTTGGGGTAGATAGACTTCTGTCTTCACACGGAGTCTCTTATTCTCAAGACAATCAAGCGTGTTCACAAGATGACATCATTGCAAGAGAAGCCTGTTCTATGTGACACACGTTGAGACCTATGCTCAGATTTGTTCAGTTTTATTTCTGCCATATTCTCAGAGTCCAAACAAACCATGGGGTCAGCCGGTATTCCAGGGACAGAGGGTCAGACTTTTGTCTTGATGGGAGGACGGCTGGCGTCACACTGCAGAAAGGTATGCGTGCAGGACCAAGAACAATTTCTGGCCATTTGTTAGCCTACCACCATGTGTTCTAAGGCCACAAATCATACGTATTTCTCTCCTGTGCTAAATATGTTATGTGCATCCCAGGACCCAAAAATTCTCATCTGATTTTGTCGTCAAGCCTAAAGTTCAAATTCCAAGCTCAAAGGTCTGGATGAAAGTAAGACCCTCTAGCTATTTCCTCTTGTATATAGACCTGTGCACAAAAAATTAAAAGTTATCTGCCACTCCCCTCCCCGCTCCCAGGTTCCATACGATGCATACACATAGTGATTTTAGGAATCACTCTCTTTTATGAAAGAAGGAACGGGAAAGATAGAGCAGTCATTATGTCATAGAAATCCTGCAACCTGGCAAGGTACAAGGTAACAGGTTCTGCAAGCCTGGGGACAGCAAGTAGTTCTCAAACAAGTCCTATTCCACTTCCTTGGAGTGGTTGCCTCGTCTAATAATTCTCTTAGGCTCTTGGCTCTGCTCTTTGGATTCTCGTTCTACCTTCTGAGATGCCCTTCTTTTCACGTAGGAGATGGCCTGTGTTTGCAGCTAAGCAGATTTTTTTTCTTTACTGCTTAGCCATGGAAAGTTGGAGACTCAAACTTTCACTGTTAACTCTCTCAGTCTCTTTTAGTTCATATTGTTATAGTTCCTTTAACTACTTTATAGATTTTCTGTGCATGATACTAAAGTCAACTTCATTAGATAAAAAAAAAAAAAAACCACAATTTTTTGGATACAGTCCTCTTTCTACTTTGACACCCTGATGACCTTTAAGAAGCACTTTTGTCTCCATGAGAAGATCTGCAGCCCACAACCCCGAATCTTTCTAAGATATTAACAGAGGGCCTTACAGCTACAGTCTCAATCTGATCTTTAGCCTGAGGCTGTATTTTACTTTTAGAAACTTTTAGCTGGATGGAGACCAGAATTTCTTAATTACTTAATTAATTTTTATTTTCCAACCGAGAACATCCAGGGACTTCTCTATTTTGTCAACAGTCAACTTAATTGGAACAGCTCCTTTGTTCATTTCCCTCTTCTTGTCACACGTCACTAAGAGGGGCTAGTTGATACTTTTAGCATTCTTCTTGCTAATATCCTTAGCCAAATCTACACTTCATTGGGTATATATTCTTCCCTCCAAGGTACTGCAGATGACAATTTGACAATTGTTTGCCTACCTCATAAGAAAGATCACCATTTTCCAACCTGTTATAGAGATTTTCTTACCGATTGTTCATCTTTTCATTACCTTTGTTAGCAGTGTCCTTTCTGCTTTCCCAGCCAACTGGCTCTAAAGCCAATGCCACCTGTGTTGGAGTTTTATTACAGCACCATCCCACTTTTGGGTATGAACTGCTACATCCTCAGTTCACTTACTGCATAACAAACCATCACAAAACTTGTTGCCTTGAAACAACAATCGTTAATTCGCTCACAGTTCTGTGGGTCACTCATTCGGTCTGGGCTCAGTTGGGACAGTTGAACCCTGTTCTGCATTGTGCACCTGGTTATGCCTGGGCCAGGTATAACCTGCTGGGAGGGCTGTGATGTCTGTAATGTCAAAAACAACTGGGCCTTCCTACCTGGAGGCTGGCTGGAGTTTTTTCTCATGTTGGCAGTATTCCATCGGGCAAAGTGAATTACATAGCGGTCCAGGTTCAAGGGGTGGAGGGATAGACTCTCTCTACTGGTGGAGGAGTGTCAAAATCTCATGGCAAAGTGATGTACATGCAATCACGGCAACATTTGGTAGCCAAGTTCTACAGTTTACTAGAGATTGATATCTAGAAGAGAAGAGAGAAGGGTTTTAAGGGGGAGTTCTTTTGTTTTTATTTTTTTTGTTGTTGTTTATTTCTTTGAAGGGATTGAAGTATAATTAACATAGTATTGTATTAGTTTCAGGCGTACAACATAGTAATTCAAAAATTCTATACATTACTCAGTGCTCATCAAGATAGGGGTACTCTTTTTTTTTGCTTTTTAAAAAATTATTGCTATTATTTATTTAAGTTTTATTTAGTTAACATACAATGCAATGTTGGTTTCAGGAGTAGAATTCAGTGATTCATCACTTACATGCAATACCCAGTGCTCATCACAATAAATGCCCTCCTTAATGCCCATCACCCGTCTAGCCCAACTCCCACCCACCCCCTCTCCATCATCCCTGTTTGTTCTTTATAGTTAAGAGCCTCTTGTGGTTTGTTTCCCTCTCTCTTCTTCTTCCCCTTCCCATATGTGCATCTATTTTGTCTCTTAAACTCCACATATGAGTGAAATCATATGGTATTTATCTTTCTCTGATTGACTGATTTCTCTTGGCATAATACCTTCTAGCTCTACCCACATCGTTGCAAATAGCAAGATATTGATCGTTTTGGTGGCTGACAGATTCAAAGGGGCAAATGCACCTCACTGGTTATAGCAGCATTATCAACAATAGCCAAACTATGAAGACAGCTGAAATGTCCTTCAAATGTTGAATGTATAAAGAATATGTGGTATATATATCTGGTGGAATATTGCTCAGCTATCAAAAAGATAAGGGTATTATTAATCCCCTTTATTTTACCTACCCCCACACTGCTCTGACAGCTACTAATTTATTCTCTATCGATGGATACTTGGGTTGCTTCCATATCTTGGCTATTATAAACTATGGTGTAATAAATATAGGGTTGCATATATCTTTTCAAATTAGTGTTTTCATTTTCTTTGGATAAATATCCAGTATTGGAATTACTGGATCATATGGCAATTTTCTTTAAAAAAATTGTTTTAATGCTTATTTATTTGAGTGAGAGAGAGAGAGAGAGAGAGAGAGAGAGAGACAGAGGACAAATGGGGGAGGGGCAGAGATAGGTGGGGCTAGAGGATCTGAAGAGGGCTCTACACCAACAGCAAAGAGGGCTCAAAATCACGAACTGTGAGATCATGACCTGAGGCAAAGTCAGACGCTTAACCGACTGAGCCACCCAGGTGCCCCATGGCCATTTTATTTTTAATGTTTTGAGGAAACTTCACATCGTTTTCCACAGTGGCTGCACCAATTTGTATTCCCGCCAACAGTGAACAAAAGTTCCTTTTTCTCCCCATCCTTGCCTACACTTGTTATTTCTTATATTTTTGATTTTAGCCATTCTAGGTAGGTGTAAAATCATTTCTCATTGTTGTTTTGATTTGCATTTCTTTTATGATTAGTGATGTCGAGCATCTTTTCATGTGTCTATCTGCTATCACTATCACTTTTTTGTAAAAATATTACTCAGGTCCTCTGTTGATTTTTAAGGGAGATTATTATTATTATTATTATTATTATTATTTTGGAGGGGGTGTTGAGTTGTATAAATTCTTTATATATTTTGGGTAGAATCCCTTTATCAGATATATCATTTGCAAATACCTTCTCCCATTCAGTAGGTTGCCTTGTCGTTTGTCAATTGTTTCCTTCACTGTTCAAAAGCTTTTATTTTTATTTGATTTTATTTTGGTTTGATTTTGCTTTTATTTCCCTTGCTTCAGGAGACTCATCTAGAAAAATGTTGCTACGTCTCATGTCAGAGAAATAACTGCTTGTGCTCTCTTCTAGGATTTTTATGATTTCAGTTGTCACAATTAGGTCTTTAATCCATTTTGAATTTTTTTTTTGTGTATGGTGTAAAAAAGTGGTCCAGTTTCATTCTTTTGCCTGTTATTGTCCAGTTTTCCCAACATTATTAGTTGAAGAGACTGTCTTTTCCCCATTGTATATTCTTCCCTTCTTTGTTGTAGATCGACCATATAAATGTGGGGCTTATTTCTAGGCTCTCTATTTTGTCCTGAGGGGGCATTTGCCTCCCCCCCCCCTTTTTTTTTTAATGATGGGAGAAATATGAGTATTTTTAAAGATTCAGCTAGAGGGCCAAGAGTTAAGGAGAGTTAGAAGGTTTTGGCAATAGAGTAACTGGTTGGAACAAGTTTCCAGAAGTAAATGGTGGAAAATGGGATCAAAGGCATAGGATTGATTATCCTGCATTAGGCAGAGGAAAGAGACTACTTATTGAGTCAGGAAAGAAACAAAGATATGTGTGTATGTAATTAAATTTGGATGGGGCATTAACAGTTGATGTGATTCTCCCCTGAATGTCATTCACTTTTCCTTCCTTCCTTCCTTCCTTCCTTCCTTCCTTCCTTCCTTCCTTCCCTCCCTCCTTCTTTCTTTCTCTTTCTTTCTTTCTTTCTTTCTTTCTTTTCTTTCTTTCTTTCTTATTTGAGAGAGAGAGAGAGAGAGAGCACATGCAAGTGGAGGAAAGGAGCAGAGGGAGAGAGAGAGGAAGTGAGAGAAAATATTAAGCAGACTCCATGTACAACATGGAGCCTGATGTGGACTTGATCCCATGACCCTGGGATCATGACCTGAGCCGAAATCAAGAGTTGGATGCTCAACTGACTGAGCCACTCAGGTGCCCCTCATTAGCTTTCTTGTTGAGGTAAATGGCAATATACCTGACTGATAGTTATGGAAATCGTGACTTGATGATGATAAATATTTAGAATAACCCTGAGACAATGAGACAGGTTATTGACCATGGAAGGAATGAAGGATTATTGCTCTATGTTGAGGATCCAGGTGAAGGTGAAGACAAAGAATTTACAGGGGCAAGCAAGGAGGATCTGATAAAGGAGAGTCAGGTAGGGAATAGCGTGGTTAAGTTTTCATCGTTGAAGAATAGATGGTACTGACAAATTTGTGGGAAATAAGTCACAGGGAGATCAGATCAGAAGTATCTGAGTTTGGATGGCTACAACAAATTACCTTAGACTAGTTGCCTTATAAACAACAGGAATTTATTTCCCACATTTATAGAGGCTGGAGGGCCAAGATGAGGATGCCAGCAAGGTCAGGTTCTGGTGAGACCTCTCTTTTAGGTTGTAGACTACCAACTTGTCCTTGTATTCTCACATGGTAAAAAGAGGGTGACAGAGCTCTCTGGGGTCCCTTTTATTTTCTTCTTATTCTTCTTCTTTTAATGTTTATTTATTTATTTGGAGAGAGGGAGAGAGAGAGCCCACATGTGCATGAGCATGAATGGGGCAGGGACAGAGAAAGAGGAAGAGAGAGATTCCCAAGCAGGCTCCACACTCAGTATGGAGCCCTTTGTGGTGGCCAGTCTCATGACGGTGATATCATGACCTGAGCCGAAATAAAGAGTCAGATACTTAACCAACTGAGCCACCCAAGTGCCCCTAGGGTCCCCTTTCTAAGATCCTTAATCCTATTGGGGGGACTCTGCCATTATGACCTATTCACTTCTTATAGGGCCCATCTGCTAATATCATCACACTGGGGGGTTAGGATTTTAACATACGAATTTTGAGGCAACACAAACATTCAGTCCATTGCATCTTGTTTCGAAGCTGTTCCTGTCGCTTTTGCTGCATCACCAATTTCCCTCCAACACAGTAGCTTAAAATAATCATGGATTCTGTGGGTCAGGAATACAGAAAGGGTACAATATGGATGGTTTCGTCATGTTCCATGACATCTGGGCTTCAAGAATTTGCAAGCTGCAGGTGTCGCGGGTGAATCGATGGCAGGGAGCTGATGTCACATGAAAGCTTGTTCACTCACATCACCAGTCCCTGGACCGTGAGGAATAAAAGGCTAGGACTGCCTACCGGAGTACCTATTTGTGGCTTCTCCCTAGGCTCCATTTCCTTGCAGTATGGCTGCCTGAGGACAGTGTGACTTCCACCCTGAACAGGGTGGTTCAGGGCTCCGAGTACGGTGTGAGTATTTTAGCAAACAAGTGGAAGCTGAGTCACGCTTTATGATCCAGCTTTGGAAACCACATAGAGTTCTTTACATAGCATTCTATTGCTTATAGGCAAGTCAAAAAAGCACACAGATTCAAGCAAGGGGGAAATGGTTTGCCCCTGTTGGTGAGTAAGTAGCAAGGTTCCAGAAAAGCATATGTGGGATAGGAGAATTTACAGCCATCTTTGGAAAATGCACTCCATCATAGAGGCTTTGCAGTCATCTGAATAGAAAAAGTTGGAGCCTGGAACCAAGGTAATGATGGCAGAGGTGGAGAGAGAAGCTTGGATTTGTAAGACGCACCATCTATGTAATCAGCAGAACTGATCACATCTTCTAAATCTACTAAGAATGTTGCAGGACACGGGGTGTGTCAAAAATGCGTACTCACTAAAACTGAATGCCTCAATGTTTCCCCCTCTTTATATAATCAAGGTTTACAATATTTTTTTTTTCATTCACTGTGTGTAACATTCTAAGGCTTATAAAGAAAAAAGAAGTTATAGTTCCTTTAATGGGGATACACAGAAGCTACGAAGAGATAGGGAGCTCAAGTACTCAGAAGAGAAAGTGTTACATACAAACTCCTTTTTAAAGCGGAATGTAATTACAACTTTTTAGAATGGCATACATGCATCAGTGCTGTGGGGAAAGAGAATTTGAATATTTGAAGAGATAACTGACACACCAGGTTGGGAAAATGGAAAATATTTGGGTGAAATATACAGCTAATTGGTAGAAAGCAAAACTCAGAGTTTTCCTTAGGCATTTACCTTCTTTCATTTTGAGATTGATAATGAAAGTTTTTTTTTTTTTTTTTTTTTTAATGCTCTTCACACATCCAGGTGACCTGGCATGCCTCTGGTTATTTTTTTTTTTAACTGATTTAATACATTGATTTAAAAATCTATTTTTTGTTTCCCTGGATCTTCTTGATGAAAGGTAACACGTTGAGTGAGCCTCACCTCTGGAGGACAGGAATCCTTCTTCATCTGGATGTTTTTACCACTTGGGTATTTGTTCATTTTGTGCCTCAGTTTTGTCATCTGAGATCAAAGAATGAGCCAAAGGCCATCATAACTTGAAAGATTTTCATAAAGATAACTGGGTGCAATAATGCAAAATGCTTATACACTCGTTCAAAAGACTTGCTAACTCAGGGAGAGCTAAGGGGTTTGTCCTCAAGACGGGAATTCAGAACCAGAGCTGGGAGTTGGTAAATAAAAGTGCATGTCATAAAAGCCAGGGAGACTTTTCTCATAAATATTTACACGGGGATCTCAGGTGGCTGCAAATCTCTAAATGTCAAATACTAATGGCTGTGTTGGCTTTCAATTCTTATACTCAAAATAATCAACTCTTCATACTGATATCATTTCAAAGGAAATTTTGAAAATGAAAGGACTAGAGTAGCAACTTCAAAATTAGAAACTGGAGTTGCTGTTTAGTGTTCTGATATTTATGAAAAGAGTTGCTCTGTTTGCTTAGCTTGTAAAGCTCATGTTTCTAGAAGTTTTCAATTTTGGCCCTGTTTTGTTTTCTGAAAAGAGATTCTTCTCTTCCAAATAAGCACATTTTAATAAAATGACTTTGCGCCTTAGAATTATGCTGATGCAGGATGGCTGGCGACTTCGAGCCTAAAACCTACTTTTCATGGTAAAATTCTCCACAGGATTTTTTTTTTCCTAATTCATCTTGAGACCCAGTGTCCCAATTTTAATACAGAGGGAGTTATGATTTTACTTTGACTGATGAAAACATTTTAAATAAAAATTCAGAGTTTTATAAATAGCTAAAGAGACACTTGAAAATAAAGCGTAGGGATATTGGAAAGATATTTATTTACTAGCTGTGTGATGCTGGGAAGTTTACTTAGTTTTTCGTTTCCTTCTCGCAAAATGGGGAGAATAATGCTTTTTTACTTCCTAAGTTGCTTGTTAGCGTTAATTAATGTAGTTTTATTCACCTATCATTACTGAACACGTTGTACTCTGGGTATGAACAAGTGTAGGGAGGTACAGTCTTTGTGTTCAGGGAGTACTCTGTTTTGGGGCAGAAAGGCTGATTCCCCCCACCCCCCACCCCCCACATTGAACAACTGAGAACTGTAATGTCATACACACAGCATTTTTGTCATCTACTTTTTTTTAAAAGCATAAACATATTCAGTTATTTTATGGTTTATCACTAGACGTTACCCTGTTGCTTTCAAAGAAACAGGAAACACTGCCCTTTTTTTTAAATACAAAATTTTAGCCATCGGGTGAGCTTGATGTCATTTATCGTTGATTATGTGTATTTATATATGGAGAGAGTTTCTAGGGCAAATACTTTGTGTTTGTTGTTATGTACGCCAACGTGTTAATATTCTCATTTTTCTGGGGTGTCTGTTTGGCTCATTCGGTGAAGCATCCAACTTTGGCTCAGGTCATGATGTCAAGGACCGTGAGTTCGAGCCCCGTGTCGGGCTCTGTGCTGAGAGCTCGGAGTCTGAAGCTGCTTCAGATTCTGTGTCCCCCTCTCTTTCTTCCTATTCCTTGCTCACGCTCTCTCTCTCTCTCTCTCTCAAAAATTAAAAAAAAACATAAAAAAATCCTCATTTTTCTAAGTTCTGCAAAAAGTACACTTCGTTTATAATCCCTCCTCCTTCCTGCAAATCTGAAATACGCCACCTGCTGCATCGTATTTTATTTATTTGTCCCTCTGTCTGACTTCTCAGTTTGTTTGGTATCTCCGGATCCAAGAGAAGGAGGGGTTTCGAGAAGAAGTTACTGAGTTAGAGTCCAACACTGCTGAGCAATGCCATACATACAGTGACGTAGGAGAACCCACCCTCATCGTGGTAGAACTGGAGAACTTGTGATGTTGGCAAGAGGAGTGAGTGAGGAAGAGCATCTAGTGCAGGATGAGAAGCAGAAGCTTGAATGAAGTGGGTCAAAGAAAGTTGGAGGGGAGGAGTCAGGGAAGAAGCACAGACAAGTAGTCTTGGATTTGTCCGATTAAGTGTTAAGGACTGTTCCAAAGTAGCTACCAAGGGACCGCAGCCCGGCGATTTGTGGTTGTTGCTAAGGTGGGGATAGTTCCCATGCTGCGCTGGCCAGAGGGATTCAGTAGACATGCAAGTGTGAATTTTGGTCTTGAAGAGAAGTCAAGACGTTGACATTGACATTGACCTATTGACAAGGAAGGAGGAGCGGAGAATGTAATACAGACAAAACTGGTAGGTAGGTCTAGAGGAAGCCTGATGAAGCAGTCTCTTCTTGTGCTTCTATATTAGTGACATGTAAGATCAATGCCGATGACAGCTAATTTATGTGTCAACTTGACTGGCTACCGGGTGTCCAGATTAAACATTAATTTTGGGTGTGTCTGGGGTCTTTCTGGATAGGATTGGCATTCGAATTGGTGGACTCAGTAGCTTGCCCTCCCGAGGTGGGTGGGCATCATCCAATCCATGGAGGGCCTGGATAGAATAAAAGGCAGAGGAAGGAGAAATTTTCCCTTTGTGCTTCCTGCCTGCCTTAGTTGGGGCATCTCATTTCGTCTTCCCTGGGTCTCTGACAGGGATTTGTTTGCATTTCTTGTCTGCTTCTCACCTTATACACTAGACTCTAACACCGAGTCATTTACAAGAGTGATCTTTTAACAACACAGATCAATCCATATTGTTGCTTGGCTCAACGCAGGACAATGGTTTCCCATCTCACTTAGAAACATTGCTGAGTCTTAGATGGAACTGGGGGGTATTATGCTAAGTGAAAGAAGTCAGTCAGAGAAAGACAGATACCATATGTTTTCACTCATATGTGGATCTTGAGAAACTTAACAGAAAACTGTGGGGGAGGGAAGGGGAAAAAATGTTACAAACAGAGAGGGAGGGAAGCAAACCATAAGAGACTCTTGAATACAGGGAACAAACTGAGGGTTGATGGGGGGGAGAGGGAGAGGGGAAAGTGGGTGATGGGCATTGAGGAGGGCACTTGTTGGGGCGAGCCCTGGGTGTTGTATGGAAACCAATTTGACAAATTATATTAAAAAATAAAAAAAATTAATAAAAAGAAAAATTGCTAAGTCTTTAATACAGGCCAGTAGGGCTTATATGGCTGGCCTTTTTCTCTCCAACCTCATCTTTCACCACTCTCCCTCTGGCTCGCTCTACTCCAATCATACTGGCCTGGTTGCTGTCCCTGGAATATACCAGTTAGTTTCCTTCCTCAGTGGTATTCTTCCATTGGATTTCTCTTTTCTTAGATATCTGCATGGCATGGTGAGGCCTACCCTGACCACTCTACCTAACATGGCTTCCTCTGTTCCTACCCTCAGTCATTTTCCGGCTTTCATCTATGATTTGCTTTACTGTATTTAACTTGTGTGTGAGGCACAGAACTCACACGTGACTGAATGGACTTTTGTTTAAGGCAATAGCTGGCCAAAGCTGAGTGTCACTGTTTCAGAATAATAAATCTGATTTATATCTAAATATTATTTAGTTTTACATGATTTTAACTTGATTAGTAAAAGTATAGGGCATCAATCTTACAAAGCTTGATCTTACAGAACAGAAACAATACCTTCTTCACTGCCAGATTCTAGACAGTTCAGGCAGGACTATGTTGCATCTTGGAGATACTGAATAGATGTTCACTTTCAAAGACTAGGATTGCTTTTTTTTTTTCTTTTAGCTGTGCTCACAAAAGGTACTTGTGATGGGGTTATCCGGTTATATCCAATAGATTTTTAAGTTTTCATTTCTCAACATAGTAAATAACTAGGTAAAGGCATTTCATTTTCATCTTGTAGATCAGAAGATTTTGTCAACGGTGATGATGCAGTTTCATTGAAATAATCCCATGAATTCTACCTTTTATACTGCTAAATAAAAGATGCTTGCTGAATATTTTCAGAAGCAAAACTTGAGATTGTTACCCCACTTATTATTTGTTATTCCTGATGTTTTTGCTCTACACAATACCTTAAGGAAAATGTTATTTCACTTATACAATCACAAGGAGACATGAATCTGGAAATACGGAAATGGGGGAAAAATGGCTTAAAGATAACTAAATTCGCTCTCAGCGAATTCTCGATTTTTCTCAGCTTTCATGGCATGGATAGTAATTTTAGCACCTGCTGTGGTGTGGAATGCTATGGGAATTATCAGGTGAGAAATACATATATTGTCAAGGTTTATCAAGTTTATTTGTAGTTTCCAGCAAATAAACTGTTTTCTCTGCAAACAAAAGTCCATTCACTTCAGTATTATTGTAAGCTAAGTACAGCACAAGACATTCTTTTGCTCCAGAATCTGTTTTTAAGCAGGTAATTGCTGCTATTTCATTCCATTAGGACTTATTATATAAGAGCATAGCAAGGTGATAAGAAAATCTGTTGTGTATTAGGAGTTTGTCTCTGGCTGAAAAGGAATGCAGTCAACTGTGTCTCTGATAATGGCCAGTAGTTCTCTTATATTGCACAAGACTATAATCAGTCTATGAAGATTCAACTGCAGAGTGTTAACTTCTATTCTGTAAATATTTCTTTTATCAGAATCATCATGTTGTTATCGGTGTGAAATCCAGAAATTTTTTGGCCAGCTGGTAAAAAACAAAACAAAACAAAACAAAACACACACACACACAAAACATTGTCAAATTCATCATGGATTCATATGCTGTTAAACATTTAAAAACATCATCCGTGTTTCTCTATATTCAAATGACTGGTGGACCAGACCAAAAAGAGATGCATTTAATATTATCACAGACTTTTATGTGTATGGAAACATATAAAAAAAAAGATGGTTTTGGTAGCTTGTTTTTCAAAAGGAACTTCAAACCTAGGATTGATGTGTTTCGTAAATCTCCAAAATTCCTTCTTTTTCAGGTACTAAAAAAATTTGCCATGTTATGCCAATCAAATGTGCAAGAATTTTGATTAAGATTTTAAGCATCCATAGTGTCAATACGTTAAGGAATTTTCTTCCTCAAGCATTTTTGGAATGTCTTAATTTTTTTTTTAGTGAGAACAAATTGTTTTTTATGCCTTAGTTTTCTCTTATTCTTATATTCTATATAATGTGTAGCTCAAAAAGGATCTGTCAATACCGATGTCTTGCCACATGTGATTTTGTTGTCTATCCTCCTTATGGACTTTTGAGCTGGCCATTGATCCTCTGATTTTACATTTTTTTTTTTTTTTTGAGGGACGGAGAGAGACAGAACACAAATGCAGAAGGGGCAGACAGAGAAGGAGACACACAACCCGAAGCGGGCTCCAGGCTCTGAGCCATCAGCACAGAGCCCGATGCGGGGCTCGAACTCACAAACCGCGAGATCGGTGACCTGAGCTTAAGTCAGAAGCTCATCTGACGAAGCCACCCAGGTGTCCCTGATCCTCTGACTTTAGATGCCCTTTTAAAATGATGAAAAATATCCAAATAGGACATGTTCTTGAAAGACAGGGGGGAAAAAAAAAGTAGGATTTAGTAATTAAAAACTAAATAGTATCTCATAGGTTAATATTGAATATGAGGAATACTCTATATTAGAATTCTTATTCTTCCTTTTATTATTTAATCTTAATAGGCTATTGACTCAAACTGAGTATTACTTTTAAAGTTCTATAACTAATGCACTCTTCCCATTTTGTAATAATGGCAGATATACATAACTATGTAGCTAGTTAAAACTTCTTAAAATTTGATTTTTCTCATAAAAGTAATAGCTGTAACAATCATATTTAAATGTTACAATATTTTCTACTCCAATAATAGACAAATATATATCAAATGTCTGAGAATTGCAGTAGGCATATGAAGTGAATTTCATTCCTACTAAAATATAGAATGTATACCTACATTTGAAATTGCACATTAAAATATTAGCAATGGATTTGAATTAAATTCTTTGTTTGCTACAAAATGATTGCTGCAAATTCAGTACCATTCATCACTTTGTAGTGTGTGTCAATGTTGAATTATAAAGCTGGACACTTGAAACATATATAATAAGAAAATTCTGTGTTCATATTATGGACATTGTTGTACACAGTAGATATGATGGCAATGTATATGATTATGTAATAATTATCCATTCAAATTTCGATGACACCAAAAATAATATTGCAGGAGTTTTTCAGTTACTCAGTTTTTATTTATTTAAAAAAATTTTTTTTAACATTTTTATTTATTTTTGAGACAGAGAGAGACAGAGCATGAATGGGGGAGGGGCAGAGAGAGAAGGAGACACAGAATCGGAAGCAGGCTCCAGGCTCTGAGCCATCAGCCCAGAGCCCGACGCGGGGCTCGAACTCACAGACCGTGAGATTGTGACCTGAGCCGAAGTCAGATGCTTAACCGACTGAGCCACCCAGGCGCCCCAATTTTTTTTTTATCTTTTTTAAAGTTTATTTATTTTGAGAGAGAGAGAGAGAGCATGAGTAGGGCAAGGGCAGAGAGAGAGAGGGAGAGAATCCCAAGCAGGCTCTGCAGTCAGCATGGAGCCCCATGCGGGACTCAAACTCAGGGACTGTGATATCATGACCTGAATCGAAACCAAGAGTTGTATGCTTGGCTGAGCCATCCAGCTGCCCCATTCAGTTTTTAAAGACTCAAAACTCAAGACTGAATGCCCGATTTGGTTCCCATACTAGAGCTGAGGATGAAACTTGGTGAATCCTTACTTAAAATCATCGAGGTATAATACATAATAGATAACGATATACCTTTATATATGATGAAGGTATCAAAGAATATATTTTGACCGCTTACTTCTGTGCTGTTGCCCACTGAAAGTAAGCAGGGTCCACAGGAACAGGTGTGGTTGTTGTTGTTTTTTCCTGTCTTATTCACTTCTCTGTCTCTGACACCCAGAGCAGCACCTGGTAGTATATTTATCTTGCTCAATAAATATTTGTTGAATAAAAGGATGATGAGAGACCAAATAATAATAACCAGCCACTATCAAGCCTAAGGAGGAACGTGCAGATGGGAAGGCAAAAGGGAAGATGAAAAAAAATGGTGGGTTTAAAATATGAAAAGCCCGTTTTCAGCTCAAATACTTTGGGCAATTGGTAACTAGAGGCAGAACTGGGAAGATAGGAGGGGCTGGTTTTGAAAGTAGAGGAGTTAATGTCATGACAGTCTAGAGTGTGACAGGAGAGTAAAGGGGCAAAGATCATTCAAAGAAGATGTGGAGAAACTGAGAAGCCAGTGTCCTGGGTGGACGCAGTGTGCTCTGGGGATGTGTTTACTAGGTTCTCAACTTTGTCGCAATAGCTGCTTGAGGTTCACAGGGCAAGCGCACAGGTGTGATGTCACTGTGTGATGCTTCAACTCCAGATGATTCCAGACTTCTGCCTCCTCTGTACCTATGATGGCCTTCCTCGCATTCCGAGTCTAGTTAAAAAATAAGTTTCTGATGAAGTGGCAGCAATAAGTATGAAAATACAGATTCTTGTGCTCTAAAAAATACTCAAAGTACTTAAACAAAAGTCGAAGAGTGTTTTTTGCTCGTGGGGGCAGTGATCCAGGATTGGTAGAATGTCTATTTCTTGAGGGTTTTCTAGGAACCCCAGCTGTCTTGTTCTCATTGCTCTAGCCTCACCTCACTCGCAATGATATGCCACTATGTTTGATATGTGCAGCTGATGTCCAGAAGAAGAAAGGGGAAAGCAAGTTTCTTGACTGCCTACTTTCTGGTGCCACCTAGAAGTATAAGCCAGTACATTTATTTATGTCTCATTGGCCACAAATGCCATAATTATCTGTAGGAAAGACTAGGTATGTGGTCTATAGCTTGATAGGTAAGTTCTCAACTCCAATTTAGGGATTTGATTTCTAAAATAAGGGGACAATGGATCTTAGGCAGTCTTACTGTTGAATTTATTCATGGTCATGAGGGTGATGAGGCCTCCAAAGTAATGAAGGCCAGGGGGTGGTATTTAACTGTTAGGGTACCAGAGAACTACAATTACTCTAATGGCAAGATAGATGGACAGCTGAGTCGGTTTGATCTTTAAAGATGGTTAATAGACTCTGGTCTTTCTAGGGGGCCAGAAGATGGACAGCCGAAGAGAGTGCTACATATTATCTGTAATCAGAAGAAGGCACTGGTAGAGGATTGTGGGGCTAAGGGCACTCATCGCACTAAGAAAGCTTTGATCCCCCTTTGAGCTCCTGGATCTCAGCCAATTTTCAGATTTGGACTCAATGAATGAAGAGCGTGGCCTTGCAACATATCTGGACACACCAAAACTGTAAGAGCTATCAAATGGGAGGCAGTCAAGTCAAAGTTTCTACAAGTGCCCTTTAACCTTGACCGAGATGGTAAAACATAGGACAAAATGAAACAACGAAACAAAATAAACCCAACCCAACCCCCCAAAAACAAAACAAAAAACAAAAAAACAAAACAAGTAAGCAAAAATACTCAGTATTGCATCCTAGCGGGATGAATAGATATTAGTGACATCTTTTCCTAAAGGATATTTCCCTTTAATTGACCATTCTGGCCTCTGCTGAAACAAGATGGAATTTGAGGTTGACCGTAAACTACCACAGGCTTAACCGAGTAGTGGCCCCAGTAGCAGCTGTTTTGTAGGACATAGTGTTGCTGTTAGAGATGATTACTAAACCTTCCGGTACTTGGTATGCAGACACTGGTTTGGGGAATGCATTATTTTCCATTCTAATCAGAAAAGAGATTCAGAAACAGATTGCATTCATATGAGCCTGCTGAGCCCCAGTCAGTACCACCTTCCAGAGGCTTATGATTTCTTTTTTTTTTTTTATTTATTTATTTTTTTAAATTTTTCTTTCAACGTTTATTTATTTTTGGGACAGAGAGAGACAGAGCATGAACGGGGAAGGGGCAGAGAGAGAGGGAGACACAGAATCGGAAACAGGCTCCAGGCTCTGAGCCATCAGCCCAGAGCCCGACACGGGGCTCGAACTCCCGGACCGCGAGATCGTGACCTGGCTGAAGTCGGACGCTTAACCGACTGTGCCACCCAGGCGCCCCGATGATTTCTTACGGCAATTAAAGAATTCCTTATCCATAGGCATAGATTCTCACACCACATAGTGTGTGACTAAGGGATCCATTTGTAGGTGTAGAAACGGATTATGGCAAGAACACTGATAGTTATTGCCGGTTTACCCCAGGATCGTGTTAATTATTCCACACTCTGTCATAATATAATCCCAAGCATCCATGGCCTCCTGGAGATCTGGAAGAATACCACTTTGATACATAATATTGATGACATCAGGCAGATTGGACAGGCCAAACAAGGGGTGGCTGATACCATGATGGTCAAGGTGCTGGCTTGATGGTAAGATTCATGCTGTCCTGAAGGCAGGAGATAAATTTACAAAGATCCACAGGCATGTGGAAACATTTTAGGATATCCTTTGAAAAGTAAAGAAAAACTGTTATAGCTTGAATGCCCTACCACATTAAGAACAACAACAACAAAAAAACCAAAAAACAACTCAGTGCCCGGTCATCCTCTTTGGGTATGAAGGCAACTTGTTCCATAGATAGGAAGTCCTCTGTGACTCACATACTGAGGGATAGAGAGGACTTCCAAGTCTGAATGTGGCTGGAAGCAGGAAAGGGATCTGTCGCAGATCCGGGCTGTGGTAGAAGCTGTTTGCCTGTTTGGGCCACATGATCCGGAAGATCCCATGCTATTGGAAGCATCAGTGGGATAGAACTTATAGAAAGTCTAAGTGGGGTTCTGAAGAAAGGTCAGGCCATCAACAGCAAAGAACTCTACATCTTTCAAGACAGAGATCCTGCCTTGTGGCATCTGGGTGGCTCAGTTGGTGAAGCGTCTTGATTTCGGCTCAGGTCATGATCTCACGGTTTGTGAGTTCGAGCCCCACTTTAGATTCTGCGCTGATGGCACAGAGTCTGCTTGGGATTCTCTCTCTTCCTCTGTCTCTGTCCCTCCCCCACTCATTCTGTCTCTCTTTCTCAAAAATAAATGCACTTAAAAATTCTTTGAAAAAAAAAAAAAGAAAGAGCTCCTGCTGTGCTACTGATCATAGGACACTGAACGATAATGCATCTGAAAATTTCTATTACAAGTAGACTGCTTTTGAACTTGCCAAATGGTACAGTTGGACATATCCAGGAGCATTTTACTATAATATGGACATGGTATATTTGTATCAAGCCTGTGTGAGACCAGAGGGCAGGAATCGAGCTGATAGCCCACAACTTTATGTCATCACTCACCATGGTTTCAACTATACTTCTCTGCCAGCACATTCCTTTGGCTCTATGGAAAGTCCTATAAGACCAGCTGAAAGGGTAGGAAAAGCCCAAACTTTGTTGCAGGATGGATCAGGCTGATAAATTGATGTAAGCCAATATTGGATAGTGGTTGCATTGCAGGCACATTTGGAAATGGCCTTGAGAGATGGTGCAGAGAACAAAAAACTTTCCAATGGGCAAAGCTCCTTGACATCTACTTTTTTGAAAAGAACGGTGGCCTGAGATGAGAATGTATAGCTTTCTGGGCACTGGCAAATAATCCAGCCAGCTGTGCAGAAGCAGGAAAAGGACTGCAATTCAGAGGCTAAGTCTTGGGTAAAGTCATGTGAGTGAACAGCTGGTAACGTGCCCAAAGTGTAGAGATTTTTGTGTCACGTAGAAATGCCCTCCAGAAAGGATCCGTTGGAGAAAAGGCACCGAACCAATAAGTATTGAACCTGCATCAACAAGTATTACCTCAGAACTAGCACGATGATCAGAAAGAATGGAGTAGCCAGTGGAAGATAGGGTGGCATGGCTTCTCACTTACTAAGGCTGACCTACATGATGTCACCTTTGAATATGCAATCTACCAGCCACAGAGACTAATGCTGATAAGGCACTATTCCTGGAAAAGGCCAATAGGCCTTGGTGGAAGGTAGACTATATGGGTCTCCTCTTTTGTCCTAGAAGAGCCAGTGGCCATAGATAGACATCTGGGTTTTTTTTTTTTTTTTGTTTGTTTGTTTCCTGCCTGCCAGTACCATTTTCCAGAAGCTATTACGGTTCCTTAGAGCAATTAATGAATGTTTGATAATAGACATAGATTCTCATGCAACATAGCACTTGACCAGGGGACTCACCGGTAGGTGCAGGAATGGACCCATAACTTTGGGATATACTGGTTGTATCATACATTAAATTAGCCAGAAGCTGCTGGATCTATAGAGAAATCGGATGAAGGTCTCATTCTTTAAGACACCATATCTGAATCAGCTTCCTCTACATGGTCCTGTTTGTGAAATACGAAGAATAAGACAGAAACTAAGAGGTCGAAGCATGCATGGCCCCACTTGCCATTCTTCCCAAGAATCCTCTGTGGGATTATATGTTTGTATCCCTATACTGCTAGAACCTGTAGGGTTTAAAGGCTTGGTCTTGGAGAGAATGGTTGCCAGTAACACATCAATGGTTCCCTTGAACTATAAATAAATTTCAGCTGCCACGTAGGCACATTAGACTCTTAATATCAAGTGACCAGTATGTGAGAAGATAAGTCACCATTTTGCCAGAGGTCTGCTGATCAGTAGAGTGAGGAGTGGGGAGCACTGCAGTGGGGAGCAGAAGGAACACAGCGAAATACAGGTGATCCACTTGGGTACTTACTTGATACTCTTTCTTCCAATTACAAATGAGAATGGACAGGTACAGTGACCTTGGCTTGAGAGGTTTATGGTTACCAAGGGCTCAAAACACTCAGGAATCAAGACTTGGCTCCTGCTACGGTGTAAGACACTAATGGATCTCCAGATATGATTGCTGAGGGAGAGAAGGATTTAAAAGATAGTAGAAGGAGACAAGGAATACCAGTCAAGGTCCTGAGACCAATTAAAACCCATTAGACTATCATCAGCACCCAAAAACCTGTGTCATGGTCCCTCCCAGTCACTACCCCGCACCCCCATCCCCCGCTTTCATCTCAGAATTATTTCTATATTCTGAGTTCTAACAACACAGAGCAGCTTTTCCCCATATTTAGAACGTGTATGGTCTTTTGTGTCTGGCTTCTTTTACTCAACATGTTGTTTGGGTGTTTAATGTATACGGGAATGTTTGACAATCATTTGTCTCTTTATTTTTTGTACACTATCCCATTTTACCCACTACCAGAATGTATTTATTCATGTTATACTTGATCATTTAAATTTTTTCCAGTTTGAGGCTGTCAAGAACATTCTAATTCTTACCTTTTGGTTGAAATGTGGAGATAGGGAACCCATTTCTGTTAAGTATCTACTTGGAAATGAAATTGCCAGGTCATGGAATGTGCATGTGGTCAGCTCCAGAAGATAATGCCAAACAGTCTTCCAAAGCCATTTTACTGACACCTTATCAACGATGAATCAAAGTTCTGGCTGGTCTGCTTTCTTGCCAACACTTACTTTAATACCGATAGAAAAAACTAATGAGAATCGTGTTATTAAAACAATAGTGCAATTAATAACAACTACAGTTTAAAAATGAAATTGAACAGCCATATACAATCTTCGAACGGTTTTATCCAGAGATTTATATTGGTTTTGACAAAGTACCTGTATTTTTAACCTTACCAAAGACATCTTTGGGCAAATGATTTTTATTTATTTATTTAAAAAAAAAATTTTTTAACGTTTTTATTTATTTTTGGGACAGAGAGAGACAGAGCATGAACGAGGGAGGGGCAGAGAGAGAGGGAGACACAGAATCGGAAACAGGCTCCAGGCTCTGAGCCATCAGCCCAGAGCCTGACGTGGGGCTCGAACTCCCGGACCGCGAGATCGTGACCCGGCTGAAGTCGGATGCTTAACCAACTGCGCCACCCAGGCGCCCCATGAGCAAATAATTTTTAAATGAATCTGTATGTCAAAAGAACATAATCTTTGAACACTCATTTTGAAGTAGGTTTATAAAACACACCCATGTAAAAAAGTGACCTCATGAAGAAATATATTTTTAAAATGACAAATGTTTCTAAATATATTAATCAGACATTTGCTCCTAGATCTCAAATATAGTAACTCCTTACAACTTCTGGAGTTAGCTCATTTTCATTTTGTAAACTATGCTTGGATAAAATATTTTGCAAGTATGTTTTCATCTTAGTATAGAAATTGTATCAAAGTGTTGAAGAGTATATTGGGGTAACAGAAAAATTTTTATTTATTTTAGAGGCTGTAAGGTGATTACTCATATTTTCTAGCAACGTGCTTCTATATAATAATTTTTAAAAAGAAATTTCTCTTTTTAAATTGATGTTGTTATACAGTTGACAGAAATAGGATATTGATATTTATTTATTTATTTATTTATTTATTTATTTATTTTAATGTTTATGTAGTTTTGAGAGAGAGAGGAGAGACAAACAGAGTCCCAGCGGGGGAGGGGCAGAGAGAGAGGGAGACACAGAATCTGAAGCAGGCTCCAGGCTCCCAGCTCTCAGCACAGAGCCCGCTGCCGGCTGGAACCCACAAACCGTCAGATCAAGACCTGAGCTAAAGTCTGACACTTAATCTACTGAGCCACCCAGGTGCCCCCTTTGGTTTTTTATTATTGACTGATGCAGAAGTACCATCTGGCAGAGAAAATATGGGGCAAGTAGGACTCAAGCCACATTAAGATACTTGTTAGTGATTATGATTCAAGAATGAATCAAGAGTCCTTGACCACAAATTTGACTCCACGTTTGATGGGATTATTGGTTGATATGCTCTGAGTGGTAACCAATGGGAGATCATGCTAAGGAAAACAGTTGCCAGAGAACCAAAACTAGCACTGAATCCATAAAAACAGAGCATGCTGTTACTTTGTGAGGATTAAAAAGATTTTAGGGTTGCCTGGGTGGCTCAGTCAAACGTCCAACTTCGGCTCAGGTCACGATCTCACAGTTCGTGAGTTCGAGCCCCGCGTTGGGCTCTGTGCTGACAACTCAGAGCCTGGAGCCTGCTTCGGATTCTGTGTCTCCCTCTCTCTCTGCCCCTCCCCCACTCAAGCTCTGTCTCTCTCTCTCTCAAAAATAAATAAACTTACAAAAAAATAAAGAGCTTTTAAAACATGCCTCTGTTTAAGAGAATATTATATAGTAAAAATAATAATATATATATATATCTATACATTTAAAGCCCTACCCCAATCATATATTAGCTCTTTTGTAGAAATCTAGAAATTCTTCAAAAGTTTTTTTTATTTCTTAAATTTTTTACGTCTAAAACTACTTTGTGTGGAAATCGTATTAGCAGAAGGAGCTATGTAAGGGAAAGTTAGAGGCAGTGGCCAGTGGATAGAGAATGACATATAGCTTTGTCTGGGACAACTGTGGAATGGCCATGAGATAACTTGGAAAACAACTCAACAATCAGGATTTTCAGAATTTTAAAGTGTCGTTAGAGAATAGAAATTCAAATTTGTTACCAGGATAGAGAGGTGATGTATAACATAATTTAGAATCATTGTATTATTATTTAATAAAACAGATGACTTTACAGGACTCCTGTAATCAGATGTTGATGTTAATCTTGACAAATTTTGGATGTAAAAAGTAATTGATACAATGGATTAAGAGGAAGCATACACTGGCATAATTTATACATTCAAATATAAGTGGAGATTATCTCAATCTGATCACTGCTAATTTTCTGTGTATTGCTTTGTTCATATCATGACTTGAGACTTTCCTTATTTCTACCATGAGTGTAGAGGGGACCAGTTTAACCTTTACCCAGTATTCAAAGATTTTGGGATAGCTTTCAAAAAATGGGTGAAGTTAAAATGAAGATGAAAATAACTTCTAGACCATTTAGATAAGGCAGATGTCATTATAATTGAAGCCAGGGATGAAATACTTTACTTGATTAAATTTAGCTCTGAACTTACTGGTCATAAAAGACAGAGATAGAAATGATCTTACATAGTTCTCATTGATTATTAATTGGAAATATACGAGGTTTCATAGAACTTTTTCTCTCTCTCATAGTCCTTTGAGTTATTCCACAAACTGTAAAGAATAGCCCATTCTAGCTGACACTTTGTGTTAAGTATCACAAAAATTACAAACTTGTAACAAAATCTATTTTATCCTGACAGTATTCCCTGTGTTGGTATAAAATAATATCACAGACTGAGTCTATGTGGGAGGATGAAAGAGTCCTTCCAAAGGTGACATTCCAGGGGCGCCTGGGTGGCTCAGTCGGTTAAGTATCTGACTCATGATCTTGTGGTCCGTGGGTTCAAGCCCTGTGTTGGGCTCTGTGCTGACAGCTCAGAGCCTGCAGCCTGCTTCAGATTCTGTGTCTCCCTCTCTCTCTGCTCCTTCCCACTCCCACTCTGTCTCTCTCTCTCAAAAATAAATAAAAATTGAAAAAAAAAAGTTACCAAGGTGATATTCCAAATAGGCAACATCCATAAGCATTAGAGACTCTGTATGCTTATGTTATTTAAAAAGACAGGACCAAATATCCTAGATTTGAATACTGGTGCTGATGGCCTTATCTTTGTGGATTGGGGAAAATTATTTGATTTCTTTAAGATTCAATTTCTACACTTCAAAGATGATGTTAGCTAGATGTACCTTGAAGTTTTGTTGTAAGGATTATAATCTAGGAAGCTATTTAAAAAATACTCAGTGAGGGGCACCTGGGTGGCTCAAGTCAGTTGAGAATCTGACTCTCATTTTAGGCTCAGGTCATGATCTCATGGTTTGTGAGATCAAGCCCTGCGTTGGGCTCTGTGCTGGCAATGTGGAGCCTGCTTGAGATTCTCTGTCTCCCTCTCTCTCTGACCCTTCCTCGGCCTGTTCTCTCTCACTCTCTCAAAATAAATACACTTTAAACAACAAAAAAAAAAATGACACCCGGTGAATCAATGAATCCTTAAAAAATAAATGTAAAATCCTTGGCGCACAGATTTTGGAAAAAGTCTGTTTCAACAACTATTCTTTTGTTGAGACAAATTAGTAAATGTTTAGAAAAAAAATACTGTTGCGCTAATATAAATTGTATTTTGCAAGAGAACAAGCCTGATGATCATTTCATTTAGTTTTCTGTGCTTACGGGTGTCCCAGCATTGGAACTGTATACTTAGAAAGAGGCAAGCCTGCGATACTGAGCCACAAACCCTGACTCCGCAGGGTCAAGCAGCTGCCACAGTTTGTTTTGCCATTTTCTCTGTCTGCTTCAGTGATTATCAAAAGAACTTCCTCCCGCAGCCTATTTTGTAAAAACGGCCTGGAATATCAGAGAGGGGCTGCGTAAGAACATCCGTAAGCCAGTCATAATTGCAGCCTTCCAATGAGTCTGGAGACCAGACTGTTTTCGACGCTGTTTTGGACGCTCCAAATACTGTAGTGCCTTTTGCAACTTTTTCTCTTAGAGGCTAAGTGCTCTGATGCTCACGCAATGACATTCTGGGTGTAGTGCCACACAGCCCTGTGTGTAATATGATTCGTGCTCTAATATCTTGTTCTCCATTATCCTTACGTTTGTAAGTAGCTATGCCTCCAAGACTCCATTCAGCCTGGTCAACAGAAAGACTCCTTGAGGAATCAACTGCTTCAGGCCAATTTCTGCTCAAGCTACTGTTTAAATGAAATACCAAAACATAAGCTATAGTTTCATTCAGGGATTCGCTTGTTCCCAGAGCCTTTAAACTGGACATCAAGGTCACAAAGTCTGGATGAACTTGACCTTAATGCCTCCCTGCCTCAAAGTAACCTTGAAATATCGTGGAGAAAATCTGAGTGTCTCTAAACATGGATTTGATCAGATTTGTTCCTAAGCACAAGCACACAATTATTTTGCTTCCATTTAAATGGAAAACCCTTTTGAAAAAATTGAAAAAAAAACCCCGCTATAAATCTTCATTTGTTACATGCTATCTCTCAAATTTCTAACATTGTTCCCTGAGTCATTTCATTAATTCCTTTAAAACTCAAATTTAAAGCAGTGAAATTGTGTATATAGCTTTATTAATCCTAGTTTCGCTTTTGTCTTGTATCCTCCTATGGGATAACCTCAACCCTTGATTAGTTATTTAAAAATCAATATCTTATAAAGGGAAAGTTGCTTTTATATCTTACCTCATAGTGTTTTGCTACACACAGCATTATTTGTTGAAAATGGAGAAATGTTAACTGCTTAAATCAAAAGTAAACCTTATGAACAGCAAACTCAGCAGGTGTGATGAGCTACTGCTTGGTAAAAGAAAACACATCAATAAGATTATCATCTACTTATTTCCCCCAATTCATTTACAATTAGATTCAGTTCTGCTAATTGACAGCTTATTGTGGTAACCACTTGTTTTTGTGCTTTTTTGTTTGCTACTTTTTAAATGACACATGATTTTAAGAGGTTGGTATTCAGAAATTTAAATTTTCAAACAGACGCTACTTATCCCACGATTAAAACAGTGACCTATTATCTACTGATGCTGTTGACGTGTGTTTGCTTTGTTTAAATCTTCAATCTTCCAGTAGAAGCCGAAGTCGGAGACTCAGAATCCTCCTCTTTCTTTCTAGCACTTATTTGTGTGAGCAGTGTGGATTGTTTTGTTCTCTTCTTTTAAGTGTTTATTTATTTCGAGGGCGAGAGACCAAGAGAGAAAGAGAGAGAGAGAAAAAGAGAGAGCCAGCAGGGGGTGGGCAGAGAGAAAGAGGGAGAGAGAGAATTCCAAGCAGGCTCAGTACTGTAAGTGCAGAGGCTGATGTGGGGCTCGATCTGACCAACCCTGAGATAATGGCCTGGGCACAAACCAAGAGTCTGACGCTTAACTGGCTGAGCCACCCAGGTGGCCCTGTTTTTTTTGTTGTTCTCTATGCAAACTATGCCTCTAGGCCTAGCTTTCAAGTAAAATATAGTTGTGATGTCTCAGTCCACTCCATGAGATTTTGTTAGAGGTGACAATGTCCTTCTAGTGCAACTGTCTTGGAAGAAAGCTGAGACATCTGTCTCACTCGTAGGATTCCTTTACATGCAAAATGTCCACTGATTAAAATCAGGTTAATAAAGGAAAGCAACACTGAGAATGTCAAAATAAGCCGAGTAACGAAGGCAACTTTTGAAAAGTGAAAAGTAACTAAGACACTATCTTGTCTTCCACAAACTGAACATACTTTAAAGCTTTAAGTTGCACCTAATGCGTCCAGAATGAAGGCACAAAAGAACCGCTGATTGTTCTTTCTGTGAAAACAATTCATGATTGTTCTGCTAAATGGTATAATTACATACTTCCATAGAAGAAGTGTTGTTTTCTGGTTTTGTTTTTCAGCTTAATGTGGAGCGTGGCCTCCAGCACTATTGAAAAGAGCTTTGTCTTAAAGTCAAGCATAGTTGGAAACCTGTAACACCTACAAGCTGTATGAATTCGAGACTCCTAGGAATGAACTTTCCTCAACTGTGTTCCTGCAAAGACTTACAGAGGCAAATTTGTCTCGGAAACCTGGCACAGAGTTGGAATTGATGGCTATTAATTGTCCTTTTATCTTTCCTCTTCTCTATTAGGAAAAAAAAATGCATTCGATTTGCTTGCTCAGGGTGGGAGCCGGTGGAGAACAGCTAAGGTATAACTGGGAAACCTAGAGAGTTGGGAGCTGTCACTATTCTAGCCGGAAGCAGGCGACCCACTGAAAGCGGCTTGGGCTAGGCAGAAACTGGTTTCTGTGAAAAGTCAAGGAACCATGGTCATTAAAAAAAAAAAAAAAAAAAAAAAGTAATGTGTAGGGACACTGGGGTGGCTCAGTGAGTTAAAAGTCTGACTCTTGATTGCAGCTCAGTTCATGATCTCAGTTTCGTGGGTTCCAGCCCTGCATCGGGCTCCGTGCTGACCATGCGGAGCCTGCTTGGGATTCTCTCTCTCTCTGCACCCCCCGCCCCCCGCCCCACTGGCGCACTCTCCGTTCTCTCAAAATAAATAAAACTTAAAAAAAAATAGTTATGTGTAGAGGCTTAATGATTTGCAAAATAATATTAATATGGAATTTAAATATACCAAAGCTGACAACTTAAAATCGCTGAGGAGAGGAAACAAATTAAGTATTAATGTAGTCAAAATATGCAGACAGACCCACGTGATTGTTAAAATATAAAGGACTTTTTTTCCCCCTCTCTCTACCACTTAATAGGATGTAATTTATTTATGTCTGAAAAAGCGAATGTGTTTTAATGCTTTGGGAGTCTAATATTCGGTTGTTTGTTTTAAAATAAGCTTTATGTGATGGTTATCCTGGCTTTCTGGGAATTTTATGAGTTTTCTAGGCTCTTCTAATAAGAAGCACTGCTTGGATTAAAGATAAGGGCATGGTACAAAATGAGAATTTTAAAAATAAGATCAAAAAGTAGAAAGTAATTTCCTAACAATAATGGTGGTGATGTTATACTTTTCAATAATAATAATTATGCTATAGAATATTGTGATTACCACACATTACAGGAGAGATGGAATTAGGGATATTAAAAAAATAAGTGAATAGCTTTATGTAAAATGTATGAGTGCTAAGCTCTAGGATGTGGCAGAAATAGGAACAACTAGGAGAGGCTGTAATATAATGGAGAAAAAAATAGATGTGAAATCTGTAGACTGCTGTTTAAATCCTAACCCTCCTACCCACTCATGTAACCTCTCAGAGATATTCCAACTATAAAAAAAAGTATAAAAATGCATACTTCATCTTAACGGCTGCTAACCATGACGGGATAACAGGTATCAGCCTTGCATTCCTACTGTAAGCAACTATAAAGCCAAACAAAATGTAACTGTTTGCATGTAGTGAACAAAAAAGGGGCAGAGCATTGCGATCCCTGAAAGAAAAAAAAATACGTGAATGCTGCCCCATGTTCTTTTTGTGGGTGCATTTTGGATGTTAGTGTCCTGCGGGGACGGTCAAGTAAAAGGTAAGAGTCTAGCTGAGTTGAGAAGGCAGAGTACGGAGAGTGAGCTGCTTCAGTAGGTGGAATGTTCAGGATATGGTCCTTGAGAGGACAGGGCAGCAAAGATAAGGGCCAGAGAAGTCTCAGTGGGGATTCTTCACATGGACTTTGGCTGGTATTGGGACTACATATGCAGAGGGCAAGGCTTTACGAGGTCCGGTGGAGGGAGGCTACTGCAGGACCGAGAGCTGAATGCAAATGCCAGAGGTCATGGAATGTTTGCAGATGGTGTAAGACATCACTGGGGACTCCAAGCATATACTGAGATCCCAAATGCCCGTATCTTCGAAATAAGAAGGACGTCTTGGAGGAAAGGCTCTGGATGGGCTAAGGGCAAAACCTATCCAAAATGTTCCTGGCAACGGAACTCATAACTGCCCGAATATGGAAACAACTCAGATGTTCTTCAGAAGTGGAATCTGTGGTCCGTTCAAACAGCGGAATACTACTCGGCAGTAAAAATGAGTCAACTACTGTGACATGCCATGGTCTTAAAAACACAACGCAAGCTAAAGAAACGCATCTCAAGTAGACGCATACTATGGGGTCCCACTTGTATGACCATCTCAATAAGAGAAAACTCTGGTTGCAAGTTTGGGTGGGGCAGGGTGGGGCTACAGAGGGATAGCGTCAGTACGATGTGGGGGTGATGACATTGTTATGTGCTCTGAGCGTTTGGTGTATATATGGATCTTTATGTATGTTATAATGCGTAGGACTGGATACCAAGAAATTGCTTTGCTACATGGTAATAAAAGAGATGAAATTGAAAAAGAAATTGTGTGTGTGTGTGTGTGTGTGTGTGTGTGTGTATGTGCATGCACCCGCATGTGTATGGAGATTTTTAATGGAGAAACAGAAATTTTTAATTTTGAGAAAAGTAACTGAGTGGATATTCTTGGTATAATATCAGAAATAAAAATCGGGTTCCTGGGTGGCTGAGTCAGTGAAGCCTCTGACTCCAACTCAGGGCATGATCTCACCGTTGTGGGTTTGAGTTCTGTGCTGACAGCACAGACCCTGCTTGGAAGTCTCTCTCCCTCTCTCTGTCTCTGTCTCTGTCTCTCTCTCTCTCTCCCTCTCTTTCTGCATCCCCCTCCCCCCACTTGCATTTTCTCTCTCTCTCTCCAAATAAATAAGCTTAAAAAAAATTAGTGGGCGAACTTTACCACAGATAATACCATGAAAGACTTGTACTTGAGGTCAGATTAATAGAAATTATTGAATTAAAGAAAATAGGAGAAATATCGAAAAAAAATAAGCTGAGCCTCGGTGTTCTGTGCAGCAATAAGACACAATTTTACATTTATATGATATGTGTATACACATCAGATCCTATAAAAAAAAAAGAGGGAGACAGCATGACCAAAAAAAAAAAAAAAAAGAAAAAAAAGCCTGAAGAAATAATCGACGTCTATCTCAAATATATAGACAACTCTATAAATCAGTAATAAAAAGATAACCCCATAAAAGGGGCAAAAGACTTGATAGACACTACATGAGAAGATAGAAATGACCATTAAGCACATGAAAATGTGCTCAGTATAGTCAGCCCTTGGGGAAATACAAATTAAAAGCACAGTGAAATAGCAAATCAAAGACAGCAAAATACCAACATTTAAAAGTATTCACAGAATCAAATATCAGTGAGTTGTACAATCACTTTGGAAAACAATCTGGCAGTTTCTCATACGACTATACCCACTCTTAAGTGTGTACCCAAAATATACCCACAGAACGACTTGTGCAGAAGGTATCCAGCAGTTTTGTTCATAATAAGCCCAAAGTGTAAACCAACTGTCTTATATTCATAAATAGAATTCTTCATAATAACGAAAATGATTGAATTACTGATTCACTCACGAATGTGGATAAATCTCAAAAAAGTTATGTTGAGTGAAACAAGCCAGACACAAAAAAGCACATATTGTATGATTCTAATTATATGCATTGTATTCAAGAATAGACAAATCAGGGGGCGCCTGGGTGGCTCAGTCGGTTGGGTGTCCGACTTCAGCTCAGGTCATGATCTCATGGTCCGTGAGTTTGAACCTGATCTCTAGGTTCGTGAGGTCAAGTCCCGCATCGGGCTCTGTGCTGACAGCTCAGAGCCTAGAGCCTGCTTAGGATTCTGTCTCCCTCTCTCTCTGCCCTTCCTGCACTCACCCTCTGTCTCTCTGTCTCTCTCTCAAAAATAAACATTAAAAAAATTAAAAAAAGAAAGAATAGACAAATCAGTGTTGTATGAATACAAACAGTAGTTATCCATGAGGGTGGAATAACTATAAGGGAATATGATGGAATTTTCTAGGATGGTGGAATTTTTCTCTATTTTGGTGGAGTGATTATATCTACTTATATGCCCAAACTCATCTAATTGTGCTTATGATCTGTACATTTCATCCCATGTAAGTTCTACCTCAATAAAAATACGTCCCTCACAGCCACCTGGGTGGCTCAGTCAGTTAAGTGTCGACTTCGCCTCAGGTCATGATCTCGTGGTCCCTGAGTTTGAACCCTGCGTCGGGCTCTGTGCTGACAGCTCAGAGCCCGGAGCCTGATTCGGATTCTGTGTCTCCCTCTCTCTGTGCCCTTATCCCACTCATGCTCTGTCTCTGTCTCTCTCTCAGAAATAAATAAACATTAAAAAAATTTAAAACAAAGGTTGCTCACTAAATTTAGAATTAAGTGGAGGGTTTGGGGCGCCTGGGTGGTTCAGTCGGTTAAGCGTCCGACTTCGGCTCAGGTCACGATCTCATGGTCCATGAGTTTGAACCCTGCGTCGGGCTCTGTGCTGACAGCTCAGAGCCCGGAGCCTGATTCGGATTCTGTGTCTCCCTCTCTCTGCCCCTTCCCTGCTCATGCTCTGTCTCTCTCTGTCTCAAAAATAAATAAAAAACATTAATAAATTCTTTTTTAAGAATTAAGTGGGGGGGGGGAGGCACTCAATGGAAAACTGAATGTTTTCTTATATTTTATTTTAATTCAAAAGCTATTTACTTTATACACAATTATAACATAGAATATGGAAGAGTATCTATTTTTATCTGTATCATTAACATCACATGAAAAATGAAATTCCTCTAATATGGTCAAATTAATTTAAGAATAATGTATTTTATGATGAGTGTGACATTTAAAAAACAGCAATCAATGAGATACATCCTACATAGCCAATATTAGAAACATATCTGAGTAAATTTGACATTGTAAACATATATAAGGACAACTTTTCCAAGTCTTAATATAAAATTGAGTGAAAAACTAAAAATAAGGAATTCTGAATATATAGTCTGATATCAACATTATGAATGTTTGAATGTGTATGCGTGTGTGTATGTATGTGTATGTGTGTGTGTGTTGAATTTAAGCCCACTCAGTTAGTGGAGAAATTATTATATCATTACCTCTGGTTGGTGGGAATATAGATGGATTTAATTTTCTTTTCTGTATTTTGTGCTATTTTTCTAATATTTCATAAGAAGCATAAATTATTTTTAATATAAGATAAATATGCAACATTAAACTATTTTTCAAATTTTATGGCACTGGCAATTTCAAAATTTTTATATGAATGAACTGATATAATTAAAAAATATATTTTTCAATGTTTTTATCATTTTTATTTTTGAGAGAAACAGAATGAGCAGAGTAGGGGCAGAGAGAGAGGGAGACACAGAATCCAAAGCAGACTCCAGGCTCCGAACTGTCAGCACGGAGCCTGATGTGCGCCTTGAACTCACGAACCATGATGAAATCATGACCTGAGCTGAAGTCAGATGCTTAACCAACTGAGCCACCCGGGCACCCCAAGTATAAGTTTCCCAACTGTTTTGTTATAGGTAAGATAACTGCGGTTATTCCCATTTTACCAATAAAAAATTTTATAAAGGTAGCTCAGAAAGGTGACGAGAATAAGCCAAGTTCAAATGACCTAATAAATGGCATGGCAGTTGGTAGAATGTATGTGTTGCAATTTCTGATTTTAGTTTAGGCTACTTTTGTTTTTACCAAACCTTGTTGCCTCTATCATCAATGAGGCAGGTGTTCTTGTAAAGGATGTTCGGACCGCAGCCTTCCTAAGAGAGTTGAATAAAGCCTTGGCTGGATATTGTGGTGGCAAAAAAGAGAGGGGGCAGCAGTTGACTAATAGGAAAAGAAGCCGACTTGCAAAGGTACTGGTGAATTTCCCATGCCTGGGAACTAGTTAGAGGACATTTCGCAGACCCCCTTCTTGAGTGCTGGGGTGGAAAAAAAGCTGTTAACTGATTTTATTTTTGACTTCTTAGCTGCACACACAGCTTTGTTTCTAGCAAGGCTTTGGAGTGTCTGAGATTAATGACACATTGTCATTTCTCCAAGAATTTTATTTTGTAGTTTTCCAGGCATACATGCTACCAGGTGGTTTTTCAGAAGCTGTGGGATATACTAAACTGCAATTAGTAGCCATCTTAAAATTCGATTTTGCCAGAAAATAGTGCTCACTAATAGAACGCCTAGAGTTTCATCTTTTCTCAATGTACCCTTCTGAGGAAGGAATCCCTGGTGTCCCAGAATTCAAATCTGTCAAGATAGTAGTCTTATAAAACCAACTCTCCTCCAAACGTTCTGTTTCGGCATTAGAGCACTCATTGAAACTGGCATATGTTGTTCTATTCTTGGTACCTAGAGTAGAGTTATTGACAATGTATGCATAAATTTGATTTGATTGTTTGATTTTATTCTGAACTGAACTTCTGTTTCTAGGCACTTGAGCAAATTACCTACTTGTTAACAGGTCCCAATTCTTCCTTTTTTTTTTTTTTTTTTTTTTAGTTTATTTATTTATTTTGAGAGAGTGAAGTCGTGAGTAGGGTAGGGGCAGAGAGAATGGGAGAGAGAATCCCAAGCAGACTCCACTGTCAGGGCAAAGCCTGATGCGGGAATGGAACTCACAAACTGTGACATCACAACCTGAGCCGGAATCAAGAGTCTGATGCTTAACCCACTGAGCCACCCACGTACCCCACCTGCTCCCTACTCTTCTTAAGATCAGTAGTTTTCTTTTTTCTCTGCTAAACAAAGAGTTTTAAACAAATGGAAAGATGTGATCTGTTTTTGGAAAGGTAGATGGCATCATGAAAAGGTTAATTCTCTTAAAAATTGTTTTGGAAATTCAATATGATTTTAATGAATATACTGAAAAGATGTATTATTCCTGGACCTATAGAAGTTGATTATGAAGTCCATATAAAAATATGCAAGGAGGGGTGCCTGGGTGGCTCAGTCGGTTAAGTGTCCAGCTTTGGCTCAGGTCATGATCTCGCAGTTTGTAAGTATGAGCCCCTCATTATCTCATTTAGCTCAGGAATCCTATTTCAAGAAAACTATCTCAAGGACACACGTGTAAAAATATTAAATGACTTGCACAAAGTTATACATTATGGCACTGTAATATTAAAAAGACTAGAAGAAATCAAATCCAAATTAAAAGAGAAATGTTGTTTCACAATGCAATGAAGTATTATGCAGTTGCGAAAGAAATGAGTTAGCACTGTCATGGGGGTTGAGGTAGATTTTTATACTTTCCTATGTTATAGTCTCTAGCATTAAGTGAAAATAGGAAACCACACAGAGCATAAATAGTGTGCTTCCTCTTGTGAATGAAAGTGAGTATATGCTTCCATTTGCAGAACAAAACAATTTGAGTTACATAAACTAAGATGTCAGTGCCATTCTGGAAGACCTACAGCATACAACTCTCCTCTCCTCAAGAAGGAAATACTCTAGAGTGATTAATCTCCTTATCAGGTTGTCCTCTTGGAATCTGGACCCACCTATGATATCCCAGGCCAATTTCATAAGGATGAGTCCAGGAGTTCTTTGAGGTATGTGGACAACATCACAGGAGGGTAGAGGGTCAGAAAGTCTCTGGAAGGGAGTAAGGGGGACCATGGTATTGCTTGATCTCAGTCCCACCCACTAGAAGGGGAGTTAAACCATTCTAAGGAAGACATTTCCAAAGTGTAGTGCCTCCTGAGATGTAGGACCCAGATTGGGGCCCAGCTTGTCCAGGCCTGAAGTCAGTAATGTGGGGCAGAGATAGAAGCGAATTCTATATCCTTTTTACAAACCTGTGAAGAAATCTTAAACTTCATTCAACAGTCTCAATGTCAGTCACAATATTAGTATTGCTGTTTTGAAAAGATGCCATTCACAATCAGTTATGCTATGACATGATGCATGTGAAAATCACCATGCTATGCAAAATCCTACAATAAAAACCACCAAACTTATGAGAAAAATGAGATTAGGAATATAAGAAACTTTGCAAATAATGCATTAAAAAAAAAGATTGGAACCTACTAAGAAGAGTAGCACAATTTTACACGGGTTAAATGGTTAGGAGACAAACACATGTGGTGTTTTACTTTGAAAAAGACCTGACATTTGTGGAAGTGGACATTGAATGAAAGTTTGCAGGTTGGAGTTATTGAGAGGTAGAGGCAGTGGATGGATAGCTATTTGAAATTGGAGGGAACATCATTACACTAGATGAGTAAGGCTCAAAATACAGGCATTGACCTAAAGTTTCTGGTAAAGGTTTGAAGTGTGTGGGTTTTTGTTTGTTTGTTTGTTGTATTTCTATGTGGCTCAGTTCAGCCTGGAGCAGTTGTCTGCATTTCCCCAGTGTTTCGTGCAGATTAAATCATGCAGAAGCAAATGAGATATTCACATTTAAACTCAGATTGTTCCCTAAGACATAAATCATATTGGAACAAATAGACATTTTCAAAATAAGCATTATAGCAGAACTGAGTATATGGTTTTATAAAGCAAAGCAAATAATTAATGGAATGTTAGGAACTAAGATTTCAACATAAGAACGTATAAAATAAGATAAAATAAAATAAAATAAAATAAAATAAAATAAAATTAAATTAAATTAAATTAAATTAAAAAAAGACTTGCAATGGTAAGTATAAAATATAAATATTGGTGTTAATTTGTAATTGTTCCCTTTTTAAAAGATATATTTCTTAGCTTGTCCACTTAAAACTTCTCCAGGAATGACAACCCAGAGGCAATGGCCAGCCCCAGTGGCCATATGTTGGTATCTAAACAGAGTTACCCAACAAAATAATCCATGGATCTTTAGAAAATGACTCATTACAGACTGGGAAAGAGAATGGTAAGGATGAGACTAAACTCTTTTTTTTCAAAAGACAAATGGCATCATGTCTAAAGGACACAGAGGCTAGTTTGAAAGGGCTTACAGCTGGACAAAAATAGCTAAAAAAGCAACAGCTCAAAATAAAATTATGATTGTACTTGATTAAAACACGTCATTAAATATATAACATTCATAAGCTCATTATGAAATTTTATGAAAAAGGTTAAATTAAGTGATCAGTATTGGATGTTGATAAGGCACCAACTCAACCTGAAATTTGATAACTAAAGAGAAATAATTTAAGCATTTATTCTGTGTTTTTTTTGTTAGAATATAATTTAGTATGTAATTTACATAATCATAGTGGAGGTAGTGGGACCAGGGTGGGGGAAGAGATACGATTCCTTGATTCAGATGAAATTTCAGGTAAGAGATGTAGAAGGAATGGTAGAATTAGCAAAGCCACAATTTTGTCACCCCAAATGAAATACCTGATTTGAGCAACGGTTGTTAGAAGACAGCAAAGAAAACTAGGTAAAAATTTTAAGGGAAACTTCACAACAAAGGGGTCAGGGTGTCGCCATTTGAACTCTGATGTCCAGTTTTTGAATTATTGCAAACTGAACAGCTGATATATTTCGCCTCATGATGGAGTGAATTCTTCTTTCATAAATAAATTGGAACCTTAATTATCAAATACTTAGATCTGTCTCTAAGTCTATACGAAGCAGGGGATAGAAGAACAAGTTAAATACCACCATGGGAATGTAATCAGTGAAACCCAGAATATGACATGGTTTATACAATGCTGACTCAGTTTCATGAACAGGGCAATTGCATTGAAAAGGAAGGGCTATCCTAGATTCAGTAAATTTAATAGATATTAAAAAGACAAGCCAGAAATTACAATGACTTGTCCTTGTTTTGGTCCTTATTTAAAAAAAATGATGAAAAATTATTTTTAGACAACTGGGGAAATTTGAATACGAACTGTGATATTAGGAACCATTTTAATTATTTCATGTATTGAGAATGGCTTTGAAGTTATTAAAAAATAACTTGTTTTGAGACACACAGTGAAATATTTGTGTGCCTTTGGTTATTTTGTGTCTGAAAAAGACTTTAAATATGCTAGCAAAATAAACAAAAACAACCTTAAAAGAAATCCAAACTGGGGATAATGAATAAAATCTATGACAAAATATCATGGTTGTGATGCTAAGGGACACGTTCACATACATTTGTTTTATACTCACTGTTTTGCTAAGGCTTGGAAATTTTCAAAACAAAAAGCTTACAAATAATTAAAATAGCCAGAATGTCATTTGGCTACTAAGTTTAGTCAATGGCAAAGGAAAAAAAAAGGTTATTCAAATTATGGATATTTAGCTTAGCAAAATTCTCTCAACCCCCTCACTTGAAATAATCTTTGTTCAGTTTCTCTGTAATAAAAGTCAGAAGAAAATTTAAGCAATGTTTACTTTGGGCTAAAGTTATACTTCATAATTAGGTGTGGAAACCAAGTTAGTTTTGAAAGCAGCATCCTCCAAAATGAAATAGAAAGGAAGCAAAACCTAAACGCACAGCTCCCCCAACAAATTATTAAAATGAAAAGAAAAGGAAAAATGACTCTGGTACATCATAGAAGACAGTGAAAAATCATTGCATAGAGAACTATGTTTGGGTTAGGTTGTAAGGTACAATGTAAATTTTATGCTTAAAAACATCACAGAGTCCTGCACTCAGTATGCTTAAAAATCATGACGAAGGCCCACTGAAGCCCTGCCCAACCCGTGAATCTTGCACATCTCATTTTTCTTACCTCCGTTCTGTCACTGGGCCCAGAGTGATTACATCTTTCTTAGAAACCAGTGACTTCAAACCTAGGACCCTGATCTACAAAACATCGCACCTACGACCCTGCTCAAAACTCATTTCCCTGACAGGACAACCTAAGACAATGTTCCCTCCAACCCAGCCCTCTGACATTTCTTATTCCACCAAAGCTACTTTAGTACATTTTTTAGTACTTTTTTTTCTTAAGTTTATTTATTTTGAGAGAGAGAGAAAGAGTGAGAAAGAGGCATACAGAAAGAGAGAGAGAGAGAGAGAGAGAGAGAGAGAGAGAGAGGGAGAGTCCCGAGCAGGCTCCATGCTGTCAGTGCAGAGCTGGACAGAGAACTCCATCCCAGGACCCATGAGATCGTGACCCAATCAAGAGTTGGATCCTCAACTGACGGAGCTCCCCAGGCACTCCTTTTCATCCTTTTTGAAAGTGTGAAATATAACACACAGTGAATCATGGCTAAAATATAATGTCTACTATAATAAATAATTATAAAATAAAGCATATGGAACCACCCCAGAAGCTTATTTTCATTTAACCCTTATCGCCATCTGAGTTCTGCATTTACTGGCAGTGCCTTTCCTCAGACCTTACTGTGAACTCCATGAGGGTAGCACTTTTACTGTTGGTTTTTTTTCCTTTTCTTTTTCATTGCTATATTCCCAATACCAGAGAACGGAATAGGCAGGCCCTCCATAATTGTTTTGTGGGATAAATCAGTAGATTTATGCTCTGTTTCAAATGTATGCTATTTTGCGGGGAACTAAAATAAGACAGATGCATCCCGGCAGCTTTTATGTAATTTTACAATTTTCAGTATAGCATCTTCAGAGAGTATAGCAGCTAATGTGTGGAGGTCTGTATTAGTCAGTGTTCAACCAAAACAAAAGTGGAGTCAGGAGATTAGACAGAGAGGTAGGAAGATAGATAGATAGATAGATAGATAGATGATAGATAGATAACAGAGAATTGGCATGTGTGATAATGGGGGCTAGCTAAGCAAGTCCAAAATTTGTAGGTCAAACAGAAGGCAAGATCGGGTCATCGTAGAACCCACAGGCTTGAGCTGAAGCTATTATCTGTTCGCAGACAGTCAGGAAAAGGAAGATACAGAGAACAATTACAGACTCCGTCATTATTTGAAATCTTATTTGCCAGGAAAAGCCCAGGCCCTTTTAAAGACTTACCTGATTGGGTCAGGCCCACAAAACATAGTAATGCTAAAGTCAACCGACGAGTGTTTGTCGCTCCATGTGCCAACTCCCCCGACCGCAGGAACTCGACTAGTGCTTGAGTGAATAACTGGCAGATGGCGTGCACATGCTGCAAAATGCCTGATGGCTGTTTAGTCCACCCTCGTTGTGCAGCTAGCCCGGCCAAGGGGATGAAGCATAAACCATCATGGAGTCAGAAAGTTTTTGCGAGGGAAAACATTAGTAATCACTAGTTCGTGTCAATATGATAAAGGCTCATTGAGGCTTTCCTGGTTTATGAGAGCTTTGAATCGACCCTGATCTGTGTAGCCCAGGGCTGGGAAGAATCCCCCAGCCTAAGTTCCTGTGAGGCAATGGTAAAGATGCGTCGTTACTGTGGTCTATTCGTTACAGACGAATGGCAGCTAATTCGGAGCCAATTTTCAGGTCCCAAGTTACATCAGAGTTCCAAGACGATAGAGAGAGCTCAGACAGAGTCTGAGCCTTTCCAAATTAGATTGATACTTTTGCTCCTAACCTGGTCACTTAAAAATCATTCAATAGAGTCAAGTTTTTCACAGTTTGGTGATAAAGTACCTTGGACTTGGCATTGGTGGAGCCCATTTTTTTTTTTAAATAGAGATTAAGTCACATCCCATGAACATTTTATTCTTGCTCTTTCTTCCGCTTTTGCTATCACAGTAACGACTAATGTCAACCGAAATCTGACAGAGCATTTACACATCAAGAACATACTTTTAATATTACATTTCCCTAATATCTTGGTTGCTGAATTAGGCATTACACTTGCATTGGTTTTCCGAAAGCTAAGCAATGCTGGCCTACTCGAGACAACTTGGAGGCAGTTGACCAATGAAAGAGAAGCCCAATGATTGCATGTAATGGTTGTTTCACTTAAAACCTGATAGCTTAAGGAAGTTAGAATGCAATTACCTTCTTTGCTCAGTTACTTGGACCATTCTCTTTCCTCAGTGACACAAATCCTAGAGCAATTTGGTCATAAGAATTACCCAAGTGAGAGAAAAGCTGAAAATCAGCAAGTCTGTGTAACACTAGTTGGATTTTGTGGCTCCTCTATAGGGTAAAAAGAAGCAAGTAAGACTCTAAAGTGTAGTTATGTAGAATCTGACTTTCAGAGGAATTCTTACATTAGGAAACTCGCATTCACCCAGCCTTCAGCTGGAAATATCATTATTTTCAAAGGAGAACATAGTATTGCATGCTTATCCTTTATCAGCAGTGATCTTGAGGGTGCCATGCATCTATTACATAGCCAGGGATCCATGCCTAAAAGGCACTTAGAATGCTTTAAAGTCAGTTGGATTACAAGCTTTCAAACACATATGTTTCTTTGGTAGAAAGGCAATTTTTTTTATGCTACTTGGGAAATAGAAGCTAGGCTTCCAGGTTCATAATGCAAAATTTAAAGCTAAGCTGGTAGTTTTATTTTTATTTTTATTTTTGAGTGAGGATAAAGTAAAACATGCTGAGGGTGTCAGAAATGATTGGTATTAGAATTTGCATAAAGTGAGATCAAAAGCAGATACATTCTTTTCTTCTTAATATTGGTTTAGTTATAAATAATTTTATAATTTCGCTTGTACAAAAATTGTATTAAACAGCCATTGGTTTTACCTAAATATCCACTCTTTTAAAAAAGTCCTATTTGCTTGAGAAATAGCAGTGGTACATGAACATAAATTCAGCACTGTGGAACACAAAAGGAGCAAAAGAAATTAATGCTCTGCTGTTGAAAACCCTGAAAATAACTACTCTGACTTGTGGCACATTTGCCTTTTCCCATCAGCAGGTGTTTAACATTTTAAATATATGCTTATAAAAATGAAATGTTATGCCGGAAATGGTGATCACTTAGATTTTGGATTCTTTTTAATCAAAGCAGTATTACAATTTTCCTTGAGAAAGAAATGGCAGAGATGCAGAAAATAACAGAATTTCTATAATACTTGCCTTATAACTGATTTATTCTTAAATCTCTTCCATGAATATCTTTTCTCTCCTCTTCTTCCTATTTTTTTTTTTTCTCGCAAAGTAGGCCTACAGAATCTAGGAAACCTCTCAGGCCATCGATGATTGATAATAATGAAGTAGACTCAGTTATCTTCTAGGCCATTTTCTTTTTTGTCAATTTATCCATTGTTCCATTAATGGAGTTCAAGTACGGATTACAATTCTGTACTTCATAGAGGCGTCTGCCTTTTAAATTCTATTTTATTTTTTTTCTTTCAGCTTTAGAGCATTGTGTCATTAAAAAAAAAAACAGCATTGTACACATGTAATAATATCCGTTTTACTGGGTTTCATTTTTGTTCCTTTGAAGAGTCCCTGTGAATGTAAACAACTACAGTAAGTCATTTTAGCAAAATCAGAGTTTGTTTGCCAAGGAAAAGTCTAGCAGTTTGCCAGAAGAATTTTCATGGGGTGGTGGGGACTACCCCATCATTTTCTATTGTCATATTTCTATGGTCGTATTTCTACCACCCTGCAATCTTGAAAACGTGAATGGTCAATTCTTCAATAGAGGATTTATGTCATAGGTACAGATTCACACTAACCATGTCTAAAGACTGATGCATAATATCAGAAGATCCTGTACACCAGAATTCTGTGAAACTCTATTGGACATATTTTTTTTCAGGCTATCAAGGGAAGTTTGCTGTTGAATATAGACTCAAGACTGGACACTTAATATGATTGAAGTTTTTGTGTCAGACAAAAATTACTAGAACATTAGGAGACAATTAACCACCACTGCTTACCTCTATGATCATGCTGGGAAATTTTGTTGCCCAGATAGAGAGAAAGAGTCAGTCCTAAGCAGAGCCCTCTTCTTGCGAGCCCTGCTGAACTTGCCTCTACGACATTGCTTCTTCCAATGATCAACACTGGTCAATAGCCATCCTCATTGACAACTGCCTTTAAGTTTTCTGTGTATTTAGTGAGATTATTATAAAGCTTGGCTGGCTCAGGGGCTATACAATCTTCAGAAAGCAACTCTGCCTCTCTGTTTTGTTCCATGTGGGTGGATTTTTAATTTTACCGCAAAAAAATTTGCAACAAAAGAACTCTTTCTGCAGACTTCAGAGGCAAAACCTCTCTCATAGTGACATAAAGGCCTTAGAATTTCCAGGCTATCGTAAAGGCATTTCTGATGATACTTCAATTAAAAAAAAGTTATCTGTAACTTCTCACTAAGTTAATTTGTTAAAATAACTGCTTATGCCTTTTAAAATGATAACATACATGATTTCATTATTATGCAAGTAATCATTTTTTTATTATCTTGTTTTTAATATAAAATAAATCTTTTTGTATATATTCTTTATACTGAATGGTATTTTGACCCCAAGTATGAGGCTCGGGAGATATTTAAACAAAATATCTTCATCTGAACCATGAGTTAATCTCCTTTGATCTTTTGGCTAGTTATTACTCTCAGGAAGATTTAAATACTCATTTAAAAGTAACGAGAGTGATGTTTTCTGTGGAAGACAAATGGCTGTAGACAGAACACATAGACAAATATGAAAATTATTTTCATTTATTTATTCAATGTATTTTGAATGCCTTCTCTGTACCAGGTGCTATGCTAGGCTCTAAAGCTGTACTGACCGGTGTGGGGGCCACTAGCTACATGAGACTGTCAAGCATCTGAAATGTGGCAGTGTGACAAAGAATATGATTTTTAAATTTTTTAAAATCTTTTTAACGTTTATGCAGTTTTGAGAGACAGAGAGAGAGAGTGAGTGGGGGTGGGGCAGAGAGCGAGGGAGACACAGAATCCAAAGCAGGCTCCAGGCTCTGAGCTGTCAGCATAGAGCCCGACGTGGGGTTCGAACCCATGAACTGTGAGATCATGACCTGACCCAAAGTCGGACGCTTAACCGACTGAGCCACTCAGGCCCCCTATGATTTTTAAATTTTATTTAATTATAATTAGCTAAAATAAAAGTATTTAAAGTACTTAAGTACTAAAGTAGTATAAATTTTTTAATTGATTACATATAAAAATGACAATGTTTTAGATACATTAATTTAGATAAAATGTATTGCTAAAATTAATTTCATCTGATACACAGGAAAATGTGTAGAATATTAAATGTTTATGACTGATTATATTTCTATTGGATGGTGCTGTTCTAGAGCTTCTGTGGTTAATAAAATAGACATGGTCCTCACCATCGTGGAACTTTAGCCCATGATCTATCATGAACTTTAGACTCCTTTTGATCACTAACTTTAGCAATGAAAATTGCAACAAAAATAAATAGCTAACAAAAATCTCTCTGGAGTTAAAAGTAAATTAAGATTTGTTGAATATTTCTATACTAAAAAAAAAATCCTATAAGAAACTAAGGGATCTTGGGGTACCTGGGTGGTTCAGTTGGTTAAGCGTCTGACTTTGGCTCAGGACACGATATCGCGGTTTGTGAGTTCGAGCCCCACCTTGGGCTCTGTGCTGACAGCTCAGAGCCCGGAGCCTGCTTTGGATTCTGTGTCTCCCTCTCTCTGCCCCTCCCCCACTTGGGCTCTGTCTCTCTCTGTCTCTCAAAAATAAATAAATGTAAAAAAAAAAAATTAAAAACCAAAGAAACTAAGGGATCTTAAACGATCAGATGAATGAAGTTTTAGTTTTTTATATGGTTCTATTGTAACCCATTTTATTATGGCATATTAGCCATTTTTTTTTTGATTCTTCACAGAGAGCCCATTAATTTGTGGGAGAGTTCACTTAATTATTAAAATAGTGCTGTGGGGTAAGTATTCCTTCTCCTGTTTTACAAAAGAAGGAAGAAAGTCTTTCAATTATTATTTGACTTTTTAAAAATTTTACGAAAATGAACAGAGCAAGGATGCAACTTATATTTCTCATTTCAAACTGTAAATCTCTCTTCTACCAAGGATTAGGTCCTTTGAAGTTGAAGAGGAGGCCTTTGCAATGCTATTTTCAGAAAATAACACTCTACTTACAGTTCTGCTCCAGGACACTCATGAAATATATGGCATGATTTGGTCTGTTCCTGCAGAAAAGGAATTCGCCTTCCCCCATTCTGGGATTGTTGGTTGCCACAACCTGTTAACCAGTCATTCATTCTTAGCACAGAAGTTTTCTCATGTTTTTTGTGTTTTTGTTTTGTTTTGTTTTCTTCTTGTTCAAAGGCCCCTGCTACAAGCTGCGTTAAAGACAATACCAGGCGGGGCGCCTGGGTGGCTCAGTCAGTTAGGCATCAGTCAGTTAGGCTCAGGTCATGATCTCACGGTTGGTGAGTTTGAGCCCCTCATCGGGCTCTGTGCTGACAGCTCAGAGCCTGGAGCCTGCTTCGGATTCTGTGTCTCACTCTCTGTCTCTCTGCCCCTCCCCACTTGCACTGTCTCTCTGTCTCTGTCTCAAAAATAAATAAACATTAAGAAAATACTATTAAAAAAAAAAGACAATACCAGGTACTCTTCAGTTTGGGATGGAAACGGTTTTCCCAGTATGATCTGACATTGTCACTAGGAAAAGCATCTATTCACAGAGAACAAGTCAGGATTTTCACAGCACTTTAGCACAGATGCAGATGAACTCACAAAAGGGGGTTCCTTAAATTCAGATCAACAAAACAAAATGTAACCACCTTAGACTAAAGTAAAGGGTGGGCGAACGTGGTCAAAGATACAAACTCCAGTTGTAAGCATGTCCTAATATAAAATAAATAAAAACATAAATGAGTGATTTCATAATGAGTAATGTTCTCCTTAATTTTTTAACAATCATCTGAAAAAATTTTTTCTAATCGCTGATGCTCAGTTTAAAATCTGTGCTTATATGAAATGAAAGTAAATCCCGGATAAGGGACTGGACCTGTTTTTACCTTAATAAAGGTTTTCCAATCCAGCTGAGGGAACTCTTATCATCATAATTAAAATCAGGCAGATAAATACGCTTGCATTTTTAAATTGTGTCAATCTTTCACTAATGGAAAAAACAACTTCTTGCTGGTCTCAGCGTGGGGATACTATAAATAGCCATCCGAAAACAATCATGTAATGTGATTGTGCCCCACATTATCACTATCACAGAACATAGATCTTAATGTGCCTTTCCAATCTATTCTTGCGCTCAAATCCTTTTATTACATATAGTGAATTGCAACCAACTCAATGAGTTAAATCCTCTTCATGTAGTAGATATTAATGAAAGATAGCTTGTCTTTTAGGCTATTCTGTGCTTATGTACAGTAAAGACAGAAAACGTTTTGAATTTTGCCAGGTTTTCAGGTACAAAATAAATTTATTTTCTGGAGCATGCCATGTAAGGCCTCTGGGGTCGCCACGTTTACGTAGTTCCACAGGTGAAATTGTTTAGTATTTTACCCCTTTAGAAGTGTTACTGTCGCTCTCTTAACTAGTGAAGACCCTTTATTCCTAACAGTGACAGACGGTGATCATTTTGCCTAATTCTGGATCTGCGTGGCACGTGAGAAAAGGTATGACAAGGACATCAGATGCCTGTATCTTATACGGTGTAAACACCAACAAATGTAATTTCCTTTCAACGACGGAGAGGATTTTCTTTTTATATTCTCATTTTAATCAAATTAGAAATATATTGTGTGGAGCGTCACACATGTGAATCAATGAAAGCTGCCAGTAAATGTATTTCTGAAAGGTTTTAATGGAGACCAATGGAGAACACTTATCATAATGGAAATGGAAAGCTGAGGAGTAGCATTAGAAGAAAAGAAAAAAGAACAACTTCTGAAAATTCACATTTATAAACAACCCTGGCTCAGGAACCCAAATAAATATAATGGAAGTGGAAGGTGAAATAAAATGGAGTCACTTATGTTAATGAAGCCAGGAGGCCATTAAGGAGATGGGCCTTATACACTTCCTCGCTGGGTAGAACCATGAACTTTTGAACTCAGCCAAATGACAGAAATTCCAAGAACTCCAAGAACAACTAAAACTTGCTACAATATTGGCCCTTTGCTTAGAGGCAGCCTAAGCAAACCGTCTGTTAACACACTAATTATATGCAGCCAAGAGTAGTTTTCTGCCATCAACACCAATCAAAATTCTTTGTAAACAAGTATACATGCCTTACACTTTGCCTTTAAAAACCCCTGACTTTTGTTCCTGAAGAGAAGGGTTTGGGGTTTTGCTGCCCAAGTCTGTGCTCCCTGAATTGCAGTTCTGAGACCCCAAACAAGTGCCTTCGTTTTATTTCAACGCTGCCTCTTTTCTTGGTTGACACTGCACAATGCTAAAAATGTAAATTTTTCTGAAATATCAGTGAATTGTAAATATAGCAAATCATTTTATTCCAGTTCAAAGTCAGTGCTGCTAAATATCGCAATGATTTGAAAACTTAATTAAGAAGAATAGTAATATCGCTTATATATCTTCAGAAAATGTTCCTAGATTGTCCTCTCTAGTGTGTGACTCTTTGTAATTTCAACCCTGCTTTACAGTCATTTATTCCTTCTCTATGTATCTCGATCATCCTCTAATATTTATAGAGTGGCTACTCTATCCATCCTAGGCGCTGCTCTGGGTGCAAGCTCCCCAAAGAGAGACCTCTTTTCTCTTGTTTCTGAGCAGATATACACCACAGTCATTCGTTAGAGACCAACTGGTGGGTGATGTTATAGGGAGTTCAGATAAAGTGGCATCGGCCGTGTCCTGAAAAATGACAAGAGCTGGACAATAGGAGTTAAGGAGTCAGAACTTTCCTCGAGGAGATAATATCAAGGGCGGAGACCCTAGGCTGCCTTTGCAGTCGGAGGAAGAAAGAGGTTGTTAGGTGTGGAGTACGTGGCGCAAAGGAGAAGAGCGTACAGGAAGACCAAAGAAGTAGGCAGGGTCAGATTGTAGGGTGCTTTGGAGGCCATGAGAAAGAGTTTAGACTTACTGTAATTTCACGAATCAGTAACCAGAAGGTTTTAAAGAGGAGATGATATGCTCTGATACATAGATTTTTTTCTTTTTTTAAGAAAATTTTAGAAGAGAGAGAGAGTGTGTGTGAGTAGGGGAGACATGTAGAGGGAGAGAGAGAGAGAGAGAGAGAGGTGAGAGAGAATCTTAAGCAGGCTTCATGCTCAGCGTGGAGCCTGATGTGGACTCCATCCCACGACCCTGGGATCATGACTTGAACCAAAATCAAGAGTCGGACACTCAGCTGACTGAGCCACCAGGCGCCCCTCTGTTACATATTTTCACTCTGGCTGAAATTTTTTCTTTTCTCCCTGTGAAAGCCGTGTAATCACTTCAACTCTTCGTGATGATCTTTCTTTTTTCTTAACAGTGAGATCATTTACTGTCATTCTCCCTCTGTGGAAGGTGTTAGCGAAGTACAGGAATCAAACACTGTTGGGGGCCACATTTATTCCCCCAGAAGACTCAAGTGTCATCTTAAAAGATCTTTCTTTCAAAGCAGTACCTTAATTGATTGTTACACTTGGTATCACTTGATTTTATATACATTCAAAAAGTTTAGAGATGAAAGTCCTCACAGATTTTTTTTTTTTTTAACATTTAAGAGACAGCTCATTTTAGGTCCAGTCTAAACCTCACTTCCTCTTCAAGGGTTCCCTCAATGTCTCCAACAACTGTTGCTTCCTTTCTTGTTCAAATCTGAATGTTAACTCCTTTCATATTTTGTTGTACCTGTTCGTTATCTGATGCCCCAGATAGCCTGTGAGCTCCTTTAGTCAGGAACTTTGATTTTATTTATTTTTCATTTCTTTTAGGCCAACAAGTGGCATAATCCCTGACCATAGGAAGAAACTAAATGCATTTTGATGATTGTGATACATTCCTAAAAAGTGTTCTCTAAAAGAACTTTGTTCCCACCAACCAGAGAAGTTCAAGGTACTAAAAAACAATGAGATTTTAATAACAGACTTGTGATGGTTTTTTCATACCCACTTTAGACTTTTATAGATGCTTGTCCACATTCCAAAAGTGACTTGCCTTTTGGCGGAATCTGAGCTTGTCATTAGTACAAACAAGAACCTTTGAATTATTCTGCAGGGGGTGCCTCTCTGATTCATGCCTCTTGGAATAATGACTCGCACTACAGAATTTCCTTTTCTTCAGCTTCCAAATGAGAGGGGAGATGATATCCATTATTGAATTATTCATTTATAACTTTTTAACTTAAATTCAAGTTAGTTAACATATAGTGTAGCATTGGTTTTATGAGTTGAGTTTAGTGATTCATCACATATAACACCCAGTGCTCATCCCAGCAAGCACTCTTCTTAATGCCTATCACCCATTTAGCCCATTCCCCCACCCACCTCCCTTCTAGCAACCCTCAGTTTTTTCTCTGTATTTAAGAGTCTCTTATGGTTTGTCTTCCTCTCTGTTTTTATCTTATTTTTCCTTCCCTTGTCCTATGTTTATCTGTTTTGTTTCTTAAACTCCACATGAGTGAAATCACGATGCTTGTCTTTCTCTGACTGACTTATTTCACTTAGTATAATATGCTCTAGTTCCATCCACATTATTGCAAATGGCAAGATTTCATTTTTTTTTTAATCTCTGAGTGGTATTCCATTGTGTGTGTGTGTGTGTGTGTGTGTGTGTTTACCACATCTTCTTTATCCATTCATCAGGGGATGGACATTTGGACTCTTGCCATAATTTGGTTATTGTTTTTTTTAATGTTTATTTATTTAGAGAGAGACAGAACACAAGCAGGGGAGAGACAGAGAGAGGGGGACAGAAGATCTCTCTGCACTGACAGCAGAGACCCGATTTGGGGCTCGAACTCATGAACCACAAGATCATGACCTGAGCTGAAGTCAGATGCTCAAACGACTGAGCCACCCAGGTACCCTAAATTTGACTATTCTTGATGGTGCTGCTATAAACATCAGGATGCATGTGTCCCTTCAATTCAGCATTTTTGTATCCCTTGGGATAAATACCCAGTAGGACAATTGCTGGATCATAGGGTAGTTCTATTTTTAATTTTTTGAGGAAACTCCATACTGTTTCCAGAGTGGTTGCACCAGTTTGCATTCCCACCACCAGTGCAAAAAAAGTTCCCCTTTCTCTGCATTCTCACCAATATCTGTGGTTGACTGAGTTGTTAATTTTAGCCACTCTGACAGGCCTGAGGTGGTTTTGTGGTTTTGATTCGTATTGCCCTGATGATGAGTGATGTTGAGCATCTTTTCATATGTCTGTTAGCCATCTGGAGGTCTTTTTTGTAAAAGTGTTTATTCATGTCTTCTGCCCAATTTCTTCACTAGATTATTTGTTTATTTGGGTGTTGAGTTCGATAAGTTCTTATAGATTTTGGATACCTAACCTTTTATCTGATATGTCATTTACAAATATCTTCTCCCATTCTGCTGGTTACCTTTAGCTTTGTTGATTGTTTCCTTTGCTGTACAGAAGCTTTTTATCTTGAGATCTCAATACTTCATTTTTGTTTGTTTCCCTTGTCTCCGGAAATGTGTGTAGTAAGAAGTTGTTGTGTTTGAGGTCAAAGAGGTTGCTGCCTGTGTTCTCCTCTAGGATTCTGATGATGTTCTTACAATTGTACCCCCAAACCATAAGATACCTAGGAATAAACCTAACCAAAGAGGTAAAATATCTGTATGCTGAAAACTATGGAACACTTATGAAACAAAATGGAAGAAGACACAAAGAAGTGGAAAAACATTCCATTCTCATGGATTGGAAGAATAAATATTGCTAAAATGTCTATACTACCCAAAGAAATCTACACATACAATGCAATCCCTACCAAAATAACATCAGCATTCTTCACAGAGCTAGAATAAATAATTCTAAAATTTGTATGGGATGAGAAAATACCATGAATAGTCAAAGTAATCTTGAAAAGGAACACCAAAGCTAGAGACATCACAATTCTGGACTTCAAGCTGTATTAAAAATCTATAATCATCAGGACAGTATGGCACTGTTACAAAGACAGATACATAGATCAATGGAGCATAATAGAGAACCGAGAAATGGATAGGTAACTAATCTTCAAAAAAGAAAGAAAAAATATTCAATGGAAAAAATACAGTCTCTTCTGTAAATGGTGGTGGGAAACCTGGACAGTGAAATGCAAAAGAATGGAACTGGACCATTTTTTACACCATACACAAAAATAAATTCAAAATGAATGTATGATTTTTTTAGACCTCCTGCTTATTATGCATGCTGAATTTCAATTCTGTGATTGTAAACTTGTAAACCTGTGCCACTTATAAATAGTGATGCATGCACTAAGAAGAAAGGATGGAACTGTGCTTTAAGGGCCTATGCTGTTAACTATTTTGCTCTCTTGGGTATGAGGACATGAATAGCGTGCCTCTTTAGGAGCAGAGAGTGGCATGGATGGTATTTTTGCCCTGTGATCACATGGGCTTTTTGGTCTTTGTAGTCTATTTATCACAGTATTTAGTAATTCTGCTCATGTCCCTAGAGCTGTACTTAATGAAAAAAATACAGTGGCTTGTTAGCAGTCATTTAAATAAAGATGAATATTAATTCATCTGAAATTCATTGAGTTTCTACAATGTACTAAACACAGTAAAAGCAAGAGTGTGTGCTAGTGTCACCGAATCATCCTTGTTTGCCCAGCACTGTTCCAATTTTAATGCTGAAGGTCCTGTACCCTGGGGGACTTCTCAGCCCCAGTCAACGTGGCCATCCTCTGTCCAACAAACTTTTATTTCATTATAAGATTCATTTTAATTCTTTAAAACTTTGCTCTTATCTTTACTTTTTCATCCTTCCCCTGCCAAACAAATAATATTTAGAAGATAATCAAATCAAATCTTCCTAAAATATTCACGAAGAAAATAAGGGTGAAGGACTTTTAAATGAAGTTTATTTGGTGACATGAGGGATGTGAAATCTCATACCTTTCCTTGAAGAGAGAAACAAATTTGTCACTGAGTGTTAGTAGGTCATTGACTCATTGAGCCTTGTGTAGGAAAAAGAGCAAAACTGCATTCCAGGCAAAAAGGCAAAAAATACTGGAGTCTTGGGACCCCTGTAACAATGTGGATTTAGACCACTTCTATCGCGAATGCCCTTCCCCAACATTTGTTAAGTGACATCAACTTTTCTTTCAAGAGGTCATGATCAATTCAAATTCCCGTTCTCTTATGTGTGTGTGACCTTCACCACGGTTCTGTTTTTCTTTCTGAAACAATTAAAGGTGGGAGAAGGGGTTTACAATAATTAAATTTATTAAATTAAATAAATTTAATTATATTTAATTTAATTATAAATTTTATTTATTTATTTATTATTATTTAGTAATATTTTTCTTTATTAATAATAAAATAACTAATTAATAAATTTATTATTAATAATAAAAATTACTAATAAATTTATCATTTATTGTGGGGCTTAAGTTTAAACCTCACAATAAATGGTAAATTTATTGATTAGTTATTTTATTTACTTATTTTATTATTATTTATTATTATTTGTTTATTATTTATTAATTATTAAATATTTACAATTATTAAATTGAATAAATTTAATGTGAGGCATTAAATTTCCTAAAGCATCTGTGTCTAGACAAAAATAGGTATTCGATAAACGTTAAATATTAGCATGGGGCCAACCCAGGTACTACCTTCTTATTGTGGGTTTCCTTTAACCCTGGTAAGTTGGTGATTTCTTCATTTCCTCTCTCCCATGCCCATGTTCTAGCATGAAAATTCCAAGACTTTATTATGCTGATTTATTTACCTTTTAAAATTACACTTACTTATTTCTATTGTCGCTACTTCAAAAGTATTTCATGATTCTGTGTTTCAGATGCTTTGCACAGTGCCAGACGTATAGTAGACTCACCACATTTTTTGGCAATATCTACTGCAGACATGGAGAGAAGAGTGATGGCAGAGAGGTTCCTCAAGGAGGTGAGGTGATCTTCAGATCTTCTCCTTAAATACTTGAGACAATAATTTAGAATTGAATAACTAACCATCTTTTATCCAAACTTGCTTCTCTTTATGCAAGATATGCATCAATTCATGCTGACTTTCTACTTCAAAGCTCACTCTTTGGCTACAGGAGAGAGTCCATATGCTTTGCTTTGGAGGCATTCCCTAGCGATTTCATGCCATGTCATCCACACCCCAATATCCCTTTACTTGGTGATTCTTCCATATAAAACCTCTTGTTCTCTCAATATCCACCCTGCTAGTCTCCATTCTTTTTCCAACTAATTAATTCTTAGTAATCCTTCAAAACTCAGTTTCAGTATTGCCAGCTCTAATGAGACTTTTGTGACCTACTCTGCCTCTCAACCTAATTGAACACACCTTTTTTATATCTCATAGTACCTCATGCACAATTCTGTTATTCCTTTTATCGCCATTGTAGTTTCCAGTTTTCCCTTGAGAGTGAAAGTTTATTCATAGAAGAAACTGACTCTTACTTTTATCTGCAGTGCCTGGTATATAATAGATACAAAAATGGTTTTGAATAAATGTTTTTAAATCTGAAGTAGTGTATCTTAGATTCCATTTCAGAGGAGCTATATTTCTCCCAGACTGTGCATAGTGAATTGTTACATTATAGATGTGGCTTTCTAGAGTGCTTGACCAAGGTGGTGCAATAGAGTTATTGACTGCAGAGTTAAAGCTTGGTTGCTAGCAATACACTAGGAGTATACTGATTATGCCCATACTCTCAATTAGATGTCAACCATTGTAGTCTTATGATTCAAAATTCCATGCAGTAACTCTCACATAATGCCAGGTAAACTGGCTGGTTGGCAGAATTTTCCCCTTCTGAGTCAGTGATTCCATGATGGGAAGGTAGTTCACAACCAGATGAGACTTCTTTGCTTCCTTCTCACTTAAATTTAAGGTATACCTCCTTTAACTACAGCCAGACTTTAAGCTTAGGAAATATGTGCGTTCCTCTGAGAAACAGAATAGCTGCTTATTGACCCAGGAGAAGGAAACACTACACCCTGTGTGTAGGTGGAGTCGAGCTCTGTTCACGAAGCCATTTGATTTGGAGAATGAAGAGTACGCTCTGTTATCACGCCCTCATCTGTAACAGAGCGATGACAACGTCAGACTGATGTCGAAGGAATGAAATAATAATACGTATAAAACAGGGGCGCCTGGGTGGGTCAGTCAGTTGACCATCCGACTCTTGATTTCAGCTCGTCATGATCTCACTCATGATCCTGAGATGCAACCCCATGTCCAACTCTATGCTGAATGTGGAGCCTGCTTGGGATTCTCTCTGTCCCTCTCTCTCTCTGCCCCTTCCCCACTTGCTAGTGCGTGCTCTCTCTCTCTTTCTCTCAATTAAAAAATAAACCTAAAAATTACATTTAAAACAGAATATGCACTTTCTCCATTTCTAAGGTTATATCCAGTATAAGTTACTGATAAGGAGTTTTTGTTTTTGTTTTTTTTTTTTGCAATTTAACACCAAATCCTTCTTTCGAAAGGAAAATATGAATTTTGATCATATTTTTGTGCTTATTTCTTGAAGGAAGTGAGATTGGGTCTCGTAGTTTCAGTACATCCTAGTCCTTTGGTTTGCCATTTGCCTGCGTGAGGTTACAAGAAAATATTCACATAATATCTGGTCACATAAAGGGGTTCATTCCCTAATATCCAAAGGCAGTGATAGCTCAGGCAGTAAACACACTCAAATATTTATTGTCAAGCAGCACGTGCCTAGTTGGATGAGGAACCCAAACTGAGACTGGGCAGTTCTAAAACTTCTCTTCCACCGTTACAACAAAGTTATAGGAAATAAAAAGCCCAAAAAGTAACTAAAATAATGCAAGACTGTATGAAAAACAATTGACCAGCACACATAGGTCCTCAGTGTTAGAACTACGTAGCAACTAGAGGCTGCAGACAAAAATAGGACAGATTTTCCATATATTCAGGAAAACAGTCAAAACAATTTCAAATGTTAAGTTTCTGTGACCATAACAAATCCAAAGCTACAGAGGATGTGGGAAAAAAATAATAACAGAAATCAGTATATGATTTATTATCAAATGAACAGCATGGGAAAGATAAGAATAGGAGAAAGGGGGACACCTGTGTGGCTCAGTTGGTGAAGCGTCTGACTCTTGATTTAGGCTCAGGGCATGATCTCATGGTTTTTGAGTTCAAGTCCCACTTTGGGCTCTGAGCTGACAGCATGGAGCCTGCCTGGGATTGTCTCTGTCCCTCTCTCTCTGACCATTCGTTGTGTGCTCTCTCTCAAAATAAGTAAGTAAATAAATAAATAAATAAACTTAAAAAAAAAAGATAAGAGGAAGAAGGAATCTCTTTTCTCTCATGCGAGTAATGATTAACCTCAGGGCTGCACCTTGCATAATCTTTGACTTCTTTAAGAAGCTGATTTCAGATCCACCTGTCACAACACTATTTCCGTGGATATGACAGAGTTAAAATGAAAGAGGAATGATGTATTCTAAAGGTTAACTGATATTTCTGTTTATTGTGCAACACCTGATCTATGAGGTTATACTTGGCCTGGGGTAGATTTGAGTTGGTTTATAGACTTTGATTCTACGTAGCTAGAAGAACATATAGGTAGGAAACCAAGTTAGTGGTTTCTCTATGTCATGGTGAATCACACATACTCTGATTTCATTCCAGACAAGCACATACTCCCTGGTGGGTGCACTGGACAGGTTGGGGCGGGCTGAGAAGTTGTATGTAGGCAGCTCTTTGATTCCCAATGAGAAGCAAATGCTGAATTGCTTGTTCTGTATTCTTCTGTAAAGCTATTTAAAAGCTCCTAGTGTCTCATGAGTGCCATCACTAGCATGAACTTGGTGGTGGTGTTTGGGTGAGGTTTTAAGATGGGTACAGACTCAGAGATCTTGAGAAGCAGATGAAAGCATTTCATGTAGATGCACTAGCAGGAATTTTATACTGTGCAATGGTAAAGGTAGACATGTGTGAGCATGTTGGAGAGGTTGGAGTTTGGCTGGAGTGGAACGGTCTTGAAGTTGTGATGTAACTGTCCCAGTGAGACAACGTCAGGTGGATGAAGGGGAAGAGGCTGAAGGAGTGGGATGGAAGATGGGCAGGGGTGGAAGAGTAGAAAAGAGGGCCTAGCATGTAAAAGGGACAGAGGCATGAAAAGTAGGGTGACTTGGAAGAATGATATGGGAAAATCCATTGTGGTTAAATGGCAAGGCCTTTTATTGGAAGATTTTGGTGTCCTAAGGCCATTGGGAATTTCCTGGTTATCACTGATATGATGGGTCAATAAAAATGCCTACAGCTTCTCAAGTATGAATATATAAAGAGAAGATAGTTTAAAAAGATACATTATCTTTACTCTTTTATCCAGAAATGACAATTTCATGCGATACTATGTTTTCACTCAAAACCCTCCCCTTCCACTTAAATATCTATAGCTCCTAATTTTCTTAATTATTTCTGAAGTTTTGAAGGTTAAAGGAGGATTTGGATATTCTATTAAATAATTGAAAGTAAGAGAAACCCTGGGTTATGACTGGGCTTTATCCCAGTGATTACCAAACACATGCTTTCTAAATCATTAGAGACCACCGCTTTGAGTTTTCTTCTTTGATGGTAAATAATGTGTTCTGCATCTTACTATAGCTGCCCTAACATTTGGATTAGTTCCCACAAATCTTTTGGGCCATAGGGACAAGAAATGGAAGCAAGATTTTAGTCTATCTTCCATAATTAATTATCTGTATCTCAGAGGAAGCTACTTCATCTCTCTGGGATTCTTTTTGTTCATCTGTAAAAGTACGGAGAGAATAAACCCTGAAAATGAGATAATGGATGTTCAACCCAAAATTTCCTTGGCATGGATAACATATTATACAGATATGCCATCTTTAGGACAGTAGCTAAACCACTGTCCATCTTAAAACAAAACCAATTCCACACTTCCGTTGCGTGATCTACGCACATGTGCACACACACTCCCACACATAGAGATACATTATTCTGACTAATTCATTTTGATGCTTTTCTATACTGAATACACTAATTGGTTGATTTTTTACACTTGTTTTTTAGAGTATACCTTCTAAAAGCATGAGCTCTGTGCTTTCCCGAATGTGACTTGAAGGCTTTTACTAATAGTCTGTAGATAGTCAAAACATTTTCAGCTTGAGGAATGAAGTTGGCTCAGTCACCCTCATGTAGCATTTGAGCTGGTATTGAAGATGCATTCATGTCTTGCATGGTAACGATTTAATAACAATTTTAATAGGGCATCGTAAGTGTTGGCATGACTTTTTACGAAATACAAAATTTGTGATCAATCTGAATTTTAATTTTATAGTAACGTTTTATGCTTATGCCAACACTTTTAAATTCTATAACGTACTCGGATCTGGATTAGAAAATAAGACTCCTAAGCACCTTCCCAATCTTTAAATACGTCGTGTTGTAGCCCATTGTTAGCTTTCCTCACTACCCTGAACTTAAAGATTTCTGGCAGCCTGCTGGGGACTAGTAAACTAGAAAGTGAATTAAAAAGTGCTATGCATAATTAAGAGTAAATCAGTTGGGTACATTATTTAGCTGCTTTAACGACAGGATCAACTCGGTGAATTGGACGGATTTTTTTTAAGAGTCAGGCTGTACGTATATTTCTTTGCCCAGGGTTAAGGCATTAAAACATTGAAACAATTATTTTAATACCTCTCTATGAAAAGAAATGGATGGCCTGCAGAGAATAAGCTTAATGGCCTTTTATATATATATAAATATATATATATTTTATATATATATTATGTTTATATATATATATATATGAACAAAAAGTCATAAATATTTAAGTCTATTACTTAAGTCTATTAAAAATCTATTAATAGTTATGAACATTAATTGTCATCTCAGAGATGCAGACATAATCACAGTCAGGGTCATAGAACTTTGGAGCAAGAAAATAGGACAAAAAATCAAATCAACTTATGTTCAGGTTTTAATTATTTTGCTTGTGACTCGATGGCATGACACTGGATTTTATTTAATTTTTTTGTATTTTGGAGAACGGGTCTGAAGGGAAATAAATTATTTGGTTTTGATGTTCCTCAGCAGATGATTCTGCAGGTAGCTTAGCACTTTTCACTTCCACATTTGCTCTGTTTGGGGTGAACAGAATTAAAAATATTTCTGGTGGACATATGGAGAGTAGGTGTGAGGCAATTCTCACTCTATTAACACATTTTTTGACGATATCTCACATTGGTCAAGAAATGATAGCAATTTTCAAGGAGCTGAGAAGTGTATAACCCGGAGGTGATACATGTCCTAGAGATGGTTCAGGCAAAGCCCAGAGTTATGTGAGCTTCTCTTTAAATAACTTGGATTGCCATCCAAAGCGTTTGACTGAAGAGAATAAGTAGAAGTTGATAGCTTTAAGGCAATTTATGTTCAGTTAAAAAAAAAACCAAAAACAAACACAAAGTTTCCCACCATGAAGTAACACAAGTCTTTTGAGGCTGAATTGAGGCAATGAGTTCCTCAAAGGCAGAATTTGGAAAAAAATTGATGTCTGATGCAATGGGCATCTTTAATACAGTGAAATGCAATACCCTACACAGGAAAATAGATTGTTCTGGCCTCTGTTTCTCCTATTGTCGCCTTTGTTGTGCATCTGATGCCGGCTTAAAAGACACAGGCAGAAAATACCATTCCCACCCAACAGAATGCTGCTGGATATTTTTTAAAGTGTGTGTTTTCTTTTCACAGACTCTCAAATGTTATCTGGAAGTTACCGGGGACAGCTTTTACAGGTATGGAAAATATATTTTCTCATCAAATCTTATAAAAGTTTTGAAATGAAAACTTTCTCCCAAGAGACCAGATTTGGTGAAATATAATATAACTATAGGTTGGTAATTTTGGACATAAAATGATTGGTAAAGACAGAAGTGGAAAAAGCGAACCATTTACCAAATGTCTCTTTAGTTGTTTCCATACTCCTGCAGCTAGGTAGGTATCATCACTGATTTAGTGTAAAAATCTCTGGGCTCCTTCCAGTGAACCATGTCTATGAGATTAATGTTTATGAGACTTTTGTCCACCAGTTAATAAAACATCTTGAATTAAAAAAAAAAAAAGGGAAGAAGAGAGAAGGAAAAGTTTTTCTTTCTATAGCTTTGTATTAGTGGCTTGGGGCACAAACTGTCCCATAGACCCATTAGATTAAAAACAGCTGGATGATTTAGATTGTTTTACTTATTTTTACTGAAGAGGGAAAGAGGCTAGGTAAGTGCCACGCACATATACTCTATGGACCTAGGGATAACAAAGCAGTTAGCAAAAGACACATTGATGGAGTGTGTTTAAGGTTGGCTAAGCAGTAAAGGAAAACAGAAATCTGCTTTGAACATAAGCTGAATGAATTGTTAAAATACAGCACGTGTGCATGCACATAAAAGAAAATCCTTAAAATTGTAACTGTGGCTGTGACTTTCACCAGAAAAAGTGACTTGTTATGTGAGATGACATAGGAACCCACTAAACTGGGATTTACCTTGGATTTCAATTTTTTTTCCCTTTGCCTTGATTTTATCATGGGGATATTGGGTGATAATTTCATTTAGATTCCCTTTGTAACTTAGTAATTGGTATTAAATGTGTTTGGAATCCTAACCTACCACAGAATCATGGCTCTGAGATGAGGGGTATGAATCGTAAAGGAAAGCCAACAATTAATTATAAAGAACCTGCCTTATACTCTTAACAAGTTTCTTCCTTTTTCTCCAATAGGTTAATGTTTTCTTAAGTAGTGTTTTACTTGATCCCTGGTAGGCTAATAATAACAACTATATACCTTACAATAAATACTCTTATTCTGATCTTTAAGTCCCAATCATTTCCTTTAGTCTTTTGATCGAAACTTTATTTATTATTTTTCAAATAATAACTGCTTTAAAAATTCTGGTAATATAGAAATGAACAAAAAAAGCAATTGTCAATCATTCAATAACATGCTATACAGAAATAAACATATTTTACATTAAAGTGAATATCTTTCTCATCTACTTAATTTCGACAAGTGTTTTTAACTGAGGTTTTTACCTTATTAAGAATAATACTAAATTAAGTTAGTAAGCAACCAACATTAAAACAATGGAATAGAATAGAACAGAAGACTCATTCACATGACATGGGTAAGTGTATTACTGAAATTTAGTTGCTTGTGTGTTTGCATGTGTGTGTGTTTGCATGTGTGTATGTGTGTGTACTCCCTGATGTATATTTTGTTTTGTCCTGTAGTTCATAGTCAAATATATTTGAAAGCTAATGACTTGGACAATGAGTTCAGTGGACGGAGGCAGTCTTAATCTGAGAGAGCAGAACTGGAGACTATTACTTTGTATAATTACATTTGAAAATGGGACAAGATCAGAGACCAGAAAAGAAAGAGAGAATCTGTATTGATAATCTCAATACTCAAAATTTTAACACATGTACTTTATAATGGGGATATTCAGTGGCCAGTATAGTATAAAGCATAGAGAATAAGGAATCAGAAAATATGAACTTAACATCGGATGCATCTTCTACTAGGGAGAGCTTTGGTGAGCTGCATGCACCCTGGAATTATAGTTGCTTTATCTTTAAAAGACATTAAAAATATTTCTCATAAACTGGTCTGCGTGCATCAAGCTTGTAACTAGGATAAAACAAATTACTTGAAAACATTTTGTAAAGTATAAAGCTGCAAGTAAGCGAGTAACATATTATTTAATTTATTCTTGGATTTACCCATTGCCTGAACAGGAAAGGGACTTCACAAAATGACACTGTGTAAACCTATTAAGCTTTTTTTTAATGATAAATTTTGCACCCACATAAAGACATAATGGAACCAATGTTAATTCCTAAAATAAAAAAAAAATAGCTGTATGAGGAACATCCAAGTGAGAAACGTGATTGAGAAGGGTTGCCTAATAGGATGTACTCCAAGATTAAAAGTGCAAACACAATGAGAAAAAGTACCACCTGAACTGGGAAGATTGAGATCAGATGATTCGAATGGCTGATGGCAGAGGCAGGTTGATAAAAGGCAAGCAAGATAAAAGATCGCAGAATCAAAGCAGGAACTTTTGATTCTCAAAAGTGAGGTGCAGAGGCATTTGGAGCATGAAAGATGCGGTTGTTATATTAAAAAAAAAATCTATAAAGGCCTTTAAGCCAATGATGTTGTTGTAGGACAAGAGTGAAACAAGTCAGTGAGTTTTATTGTAAGAGGTTGGGAAAAGGAAATCGATGTTTTCTTTATCAAGGGCTGGTGCTCCCTCCTTTGAATTCTGTGTGAAGTCCTAGTCATATGTATATACTCTACCCAGGGTTGTAAAAAAGAGATCAGGCTTCAAGTACTGGTGCGGGTGAAAAGTTGAGCAGATTTGATTTTTTTCTCAATTCAAAGTGAACATTGTCCTGACTAGACGGGATTTGGGGAATCGAGCGTCCATAGCTCAATCAGACCACATTCAGTAACTTTGAAAAAACGATGCAGAATGCAAAATGCCATGATGTGTTTAAGAAGTTTTGAGTTGAAATGCTTTGGAGATTAAAACTCAGGCCTCACAAGCAGGCAGAAAGATGAGTTTATTATTTTAATGTTTAAGAAAAAGTATTCCCTGGTGAATCAAAACTCAGCTAACGTGTTACTGAAATGATGCGGCTGTTTTATCATGGATAGAATATCAGGTTAGAAGAAAATGTTCAAAAGGGCATTGTTTTCAAAAATAATTTTGAGAACGACTATAAATACCATTTTAACCACTCATATAAATAATTTTATAATGCTGTATCAAAAATGCTCATTTACCAAGTATCTTTTGGGTATAAAATTTACAAAAATACTTTGGATATCCTATTTCTATTTATTAAAACAACACCGAGAGCTTCTTACAATTACTTTACAAACTAGAGATCTGGGGCTAGATCCAACAGGGGTACACAGCTGGATTCTGTAAATGTCTGAGCAAGTAATCAAAACTTCTTTATGCCCAAGGGTTTTTTTTTTCCCTTCCTTTCTCCCTTTTCCTCCTCCTTCTATAGGACCTACTTCCAAAGAAACGCATGACCTTGTAAAGAAAGGAGCAACCAGGCAGTGTATGGAAAAGGCCCAAGGTTGACAGACAGAAACCCTGAATGCTAGCTTCGCTTCTTTCTTTTACCTAATGTATATTTGGGGAGTTCTGTCATTTCTCTGCAAGAGTGACAATTAAACATGATGCTCTCTTCCCCTGAGCAGTGGAAGTGCAGAATTTGGGGGAAGCCTATTGGAATCATCACATGCAAAAATTCACATTTCTGAAACAGGACTTAGTGATGAAAATATGGCCCCAATTCTCAAGCCTTGAAGTTGAGATAATTCAGAACCACTGGTTCTAGGTTTATGACAAAAACGGAAGCCCTCCAGAATCAAACCCGCTAGTACCTAGAAATACTGCATAAATAACATTTGTAAAGCATACATCATACATTTAATACCAGCAGCCTTCTCAATTCAAAAATGTGACATACATATTAAGAATAGAGGGGCGCCTGGGTGGCTCAGTTGGTTAAGTGTCCGACTTTGGCTCAGGTGATGATCTCATTGTTTGTGGGTTTGAGCCCCACGTCAGATTCTGTGCTGACAACTCAGAGCCTGGAGCCTGCTTTGAATTCTCTCTCTCTCTCTCTCTCTCTCTCTGTCTTCCCCTGATCATGCTGTCTCTGTCTCTCTCTCTCTCAAAAATAAAATAAAAACATTAAAAAAATTAAAAAAGTAGGAAGTCATTGCACTACTTATTAAAGCATTAGTAGTAACTTTCATAAAATGTACACACTTTGTTAAATATCTTTTAACAAATTTTAAAAGAATTAATGACAATTAAATATAGTTTGAGGAAAAGACTGAGCAAATTATTTCAGAAAACATTCCTGTAAGCTTTCATAATCTAAAACAAACTTCAAAATGAGGTAACCAAATGTACCAATGAGGGGAAATGGCTTTGTAATGAAGACCTAAAGATATCTGTGAAAAATATCTTGTAAAAGAGATGGTAGGTTTTATCCCAACTATTACAAGATGCTCAAGTTTAAGAAGCTTAACAAATCAATTAAATGTTACTTGAATTAGATAGGAAGGAAAAAGGGAGGAAAGATGTGAGGGAAGAAGAAAAGAAGGGAGGGAGGGTGGAAGGAAGGGAAAGAAAGAAAAGAAAAGAAAGCAAGAAAGAAAGAGCAGAAAGAAAGAAAGTACGACTCTTCCAGAGAGAAATGAAAACCAGAGCAACTAGAATTGGAACTGAACCTCAGAAGCTTCTGGAGATGGGCATGCATGCCACACACAGCATCGTGATCCTGCAAACCCCAAAGTCAAAGAAAACATTTTAAAAGCAACCAGAAGGGAATGACAGTTTATCTTTAAAAGAGCAATTATTATTAGACTGATAGCAGACATATCAAGACCACCAATTTAAAACAGAGAGGCCATACTATATGCTCCTCAAAGGGTCAAGAAAAGAAAACAAATCTGTCTGCAGCACCTAGTAGAACTGATGTTCAGGAACAAGTGTTGTCTTAAGTTGGTTTCTGAAAAAGCAGACGATGGAATGAAGATTCATTTGAAAATGATTTGTTAGGAAATCTTGCTAGGAAAAATTGGTAAGACTGGTAATGGAAGGAAGATTTAATTTTTTTGAGATTATTTATTTTGAGAGACAGAGAGAGAGGGAGAGAGAGAGAGAATGAATGAGGAGGGGCAGAGGGAGAGGGATAGAGAGAATCCCAAGCAGGTTCCATGCCCACTGCAGAGCTGATGTGGGGCTCTATCCCATGATCCCGGGATCATGACCTGAGTCAAAATTAAGAATCGGACACTGAACCGACTGAACCACCCAGGTGCCCCTAAAATTTTTAATAGTGCTAGAAAATCAAGTATCCATGTAAATGAAAATAATTAATCTAGAAGGTATATACCTAAATATGAATTTTAAAAAACTTCTAGAAGAAAATTTAGGAGAATACCTTTGTATCTTTGGATAAATTCTTAAACGGAACACAAAATGCACTAATCGTAAAAACCAAGTTTAATACATTAGACTTAATGAAGACAGAAAGAGTATCTGTTCACCAAAAGACACCACCAATCAAGTACAAATACAAGCTACACACTAGGAGAAAAATATTTTCAGCACATATATCTAATAGAGAATATGTAAAACTCTCCAAAAACAGTTATTAAAAAATAAAAGCTATTTTTGTAGGGATTTCTTTAGCTTGAGGCATTCATGTTTGTTATCTCCTCACATGCTGTGTAGTTTTTATCTTATTTGCTAAAATTTATTTGGATGATCACACCCTGCTACAAGTGCGGGCAAGAAAGACACCCTTTATTTTTATTTTGGCCATGTGTCCAGGTAAAATTCAAGGTGTTTTTACTAGGAAGTTTGGGGAATGTGTATAGAGTTAGGTAGGTAGCAATCCTTGAAAAACAATTTTGATGTACACGTTGTGACTAGCATGTTATTCCATTAATTTACTGAAGATAACTTTTATGCTATTTTTTCCCTACGTGCTGGATGTGGGACAGATTTAGAAATTAAAAGCTAAATAAAACATGGTCCCTGTTCTCAAGGAGACGAAGATGCATAAAATAATCTTAACATTTTTTATTAAGATATATTGATATTTGAGTTCACGTTTGGAAAAGACTGCTTCCAGAAGAGTTTTGAATAATTTCACTAGGAAATATCTTTTTTAAACATTTTTTAATGTTTATTAATTTTAGAGAGGGAGAGAGAACAGGGGAGGAGCAGAGAGAGAGGGAGACACAGAATCCGAAGCAGGCTCCAGGCTCTGAGCTGTCATCACAGAGCCCGACGCCACAGGGCTCGAACTCACAAGCCGCGAGATCATGACCTGAGCTGAAGTCAGACGCCCAACCGACTGAACCACCCAGGTGCCCCGGAAATATCTTTTAAAATGGAGGAAACTCATTGACACAGTCATAAAGCTGGAATATTTTGGGTACCATGGAAGAAAATGAGCAGTTCCATTTTCCTGGAGAAGCATGAATGTAGCGGACCTTAATTGTCAGATCTGGGCCTTTACGTATTAAGGAAGGAGAACCACTAAAATTCCTAAGCCATGATGTATAAATTATGTGTGTGCATGTGTGTGTATGTGGAGTTCTCTATTAATCTGGGTTATATCGCATTCTTGAAGTCACGTTAAAAATACTTTTAGAATTAATGATGTGGTAGAAACAGACTAATGTGGTCTCTAAACTTCCAATGATAATTATAGGCTAGGGTTAGAGACAGACCATTTTTATACCAACTTCTCTTGTAAAAACATTTCGTCTGAAGTTTCAAGCAGACCTTCCCCCTAAAGACGGTGTATTATTTTATGAATCTTTCCCCACCTTCTTGAAACTACGTGAAATTTATAGTAAGATTACTAAATCATAGTTTCGTAAAAATAAAAGTACAAGAATGAGAGAGAAGGAAAAGAGACATTTCAAAATGATCATGGAATTTAGAAAATGCACAAATGAGTACAAAATAATACGGCGGACTTCAAAACACTGAACTCTAAACCAACAATAGGAAACTTGAGCACTGACTTACACTGCAGAACTACCAGAAGGTTCGAGGATTCACAATGCCAGATAGCTTCCACAAGTGGGATAAAGAGCTGAACATAGTAGGAATGGTCAAAAGTTGCCTAAAGAAATTGGATACCCACGTCCTTGCCATCATTCTGTGTAACGCAATTCCTGCACCCTCTATTACTTTCAAAGGACTAAATGCTTAGTCTCTGGAGGAAGTAAAATAGAACGTTTCTGGAGTAGATGGCAGATCAGCCATAAACAGTTTGATGGGAGCTAATAACACAAATTCCAAGTTGCTTCTCCCTGGAAAGGACATTGCCCAAGACCCTGATGGATACTAGAGCAAAACTCTAACTTCTCCACAGAGGAATGATCCTACTGATGTGCTGGTTGCTCTCAGTCATCTTTGTAATCTCCCATATCTAAGTCTGAGGGTGCAGCCCAAGGTTCACACACAAGCGAGGAAAGCCTCACTAGGAAAGATAAAATCCACACACACATGGAAAGAGAAATCTACTTGGAGGAAATAGTCTGCTTACGGAAATAAAACTTAAAAAAAATAGTATCATCAGGAACGGAAGACTTTATAAACTATAAAATTATGGAATGTACTAAAAAGTAGAGCTACTCGATAGATTGATGGTAGAAAATAAGAAATGAGAGATCAGAAAATTATGGAACTAGTCCAGGAGGTTCAAAGTGAATAAATGCATTACAAACAAACAAACAAACAAATGACAGAGGAAGAAAGAATAATCAACAAAACAAGAGAAGGAAATGCCCAGGAAAAAGGAAAGCCATATATTTCCAGATTGAAATATTTGAATATTGAATATTGAAAGAGACCAAGTGCGCAAAACAAAATTAGAAATTCGACCCACGCAAGTATATTATGATGAAATGTCAAAACTTTGAAGCAAAGAGATAATCTTATCAGCTGAAATGGAAGAATATAAAACAATTATAACCACAACAAAGAAACAATTCACACAAAAATGGTGAGGAATAAAAAGGATATCAAGCTAAAAGCTTGGAGAAAATGTACACTTCAAAAATTGAAAGGAAAAAGATACACATTCTAGAGTTCTATTCCCAGTGAAATTATCAATATGGCATGAGCACAGAATAATTAACTCCAGGCACATACATATAAAATCTGAATCTAAATCTGCATCCAAACCTATACCTATACCTGTACCTATATCTACCTCCCAGTTGTCCTTCATCAGAGAACTACTATAGATGTATTAAACCAAAACAAAAAGGTAAAACAAAAAAGAGAAAGGGACTGACTACAGAAAATCGGTCATTTATATACAGAAAAAGCAAGTAAAAGGAATACTCAGAACAAAGGTGAAAAGAGAGACCTGTGAACTCTCCTTAGCAAGGAGTCTATCAAGATAATGCACAGCAGGTGACACCCATGTGAGTCTTCTCTAAGAAGATGTGATGGATAGGACTCCTGTGTCATTAGAGAAAACAATTGGACAATAGACAGTTTGGGATCAACTCAGTGATTATGTTGAAAAGTAAGCTAACCAATGTGGTTTGATTATGAATAGCTTTACATGGGCATTGTTAGGTTAATATTGAGTAAATATGAAATCATAGCATGGCTATGTTGTGAGACTGAGAAGGGGACATGAGAAGGACGTGTATGTGCGATGGGTGAAACCTCATTCTCCATTATGGGACATCAATAGTTCATGCTTAACACAAAATCATTAGATAGCAATATAGTCATGCCATATAAGTAAATGTAAATTTCAAAAGAATTAGAACCCAATAGAATCAAAGTGGTTGTCTTTGGGGAGGGGGGGTCAAGTTGGGGGATGGATGGCAGTTACTCTTTCTAAAAACAAACATTGTTAAACTGACTCTAAATTATATACGTGCACAGCTTTGATACAAAAGACAAAAATTAAAACTGAACTAAGACATTTCAGAAAGGACTTTAGGTAATGCCTGGTTATCATCAGTTAGCATAACATGGGGAAAAGTATTCTAGCTTACGAGCAAGATACCACTGAGTTCAAATACCACGTTCACCACTATTTAACTATGTAGCTATGAAAACAACGACATAATTTATTTAGCCAGTATTCACTGAATACTAGACACCTTATAAAGTTATCATTCTTATCACCCTTAGTCTTTATAACTACACTATTAAATAATTACTATTATTGCTCATATGTTTCAGAGAAAATGCGAGCCTTTAGAGAATTTCTTTTTGAATTGAAGTATAGTTCACACACAATATTGTGTTAGTTTTAGGCATACAACATAGTGATTCAACAACTCTATACATTATGCGATGCTCATTGACCATTAGTGTAGCTAACATCTGTCACCATACAATGCTATTAAAATACCATTGACTATAAAGCTAGGAAGGGAGAGTTTCAGGCATATTGGTCCCATGTGTTTCTGGATATAAAACTCTATAGCTGTCTGGAACGGTTAAATGTTTGCATTAGTTTGGGTTTTCACAAAGCTGACTCCAGGCAAAGATTTGAGTATACGTGGTCTGGAGAGGAGCAAGGATACAAGAGGTAGGGGTGGCAGGCATCCAGCAAAGGGTATTATTTAGCCAGTAGCCACACTGGGTCACTAAAGCTTAATCCTGCTCTGGAAATTCAGGGATCGGGGGTAAGACTTGCTTCAGAGGTATCCCACAGAAGGGTCCACAGAGAGGGGGAATTTTGTATAAAATTCCAGCTGTCATTGGTTGAGAGGTTCTAGGGAGATGGGGTTGTTAATTCCATAGAATTTCTGGGCAGGAAGTGTTTGGTGGCCAACCTTTTGTTTGAAAAAGAAAAGGAAAGGAAAGGAAAGGAAAGGAAAGGAAAGGAAAGGAAAGGAAAGGAAAGGAAAGGAAAGAAAAGGAAAGGAAAAGGGAAGGGGAAGGGGAAAGGGAAAGGAAGGGAAGGGAAGGGAAGGGAAGGGAAGGGAAGGGAAGGGAAGGGAAGGGAAAAGAAGGAAAAAGAAGGTAAAGGAACGGAAAGGAAGGGAAAGGAAAGGAAAGGAAGGGAAAGGAAAGGAAAGAAAAGGAAAGAAAAGAAAAGAAAAGAAAAGAAAAGAAAAGAAAAGAGAAAAGAAAAAAGAAAAGAAAAAAGAAAAGAAAGGAAAAAAAATAAAAGAAAAGAAGAAATGCAAGTTTTGGGCAGTTAGAAGTCAGGCTGGAGATCGCTTATATGGTAAAGGCTGGGGACATGGGCAAGGCACTGGCAGCATTTTCTAGAGGCCACTAAGAAATAACCCTAAATCTCAGCTGATCAACAGAACAAAAGTGTGTTTCTTGTTCCCATCACAACTTAATACAGTAGGGAGTTGGGGGGGTGGGGGGCGCACGGTCATTCATAGCCCAGGTTTCTTCCATTTAGGCGTTCTGTGGTCTTTTGGTTTTAGTCTTCTGGATTCATTGCATCCAGCCAGCCAGTGAGCCAAAAGAGGGAATTCTGCAGGAAGTTTTATGGGCAAGCTCTCTAAGAACCTCAACGCTTCTGCCTGTACACCTTTGGACAAAACTCAAACACAAGATTGAATCTTGTCAGGAAGCATTAGAAATGTAGTCTCAATGTTTTTCCTGAAAGAAAAAAAAAACCCTCACATTTGGTGAGAGTCAATCACCGTCATCAAATACTACTTCTCATAAGTTCACCTTGATATACTTAATAAGCATGTATGTGCATACACATACACACATACATGCACATATACATATATCTATTGTTCTACCTGGCAATTGCAAGCTATTCAGTAAAAATTTTCCCTCATAGAAACCATTTTCACACATAGAATCAAAATTTGGTTTCATTTCATATTAGAAATAAGCACAATGTATTTGACTTTCACTGGGTTGCATTTACCTTAGGGTAAGGTAACTCATAAGTTTCATTTGCCTTAATTCATTCAGCAAATTAAGCGACGGCATTCTATAAAGGTATGTAACAAAATTTTATTAAATTTTTATCCCATTAACAAAATTTCATTTGCCATTTTGACTTAAGAAATCAACAAAATATTATTGCATGCATTTATTTCTCCTAAACATTAAAGAATAATTAAAAATATGTGCTAGCATGAACATTTTCGAAGAGTGGTTCTGTGAACATTTTAAAATGCTATCTATATATCAGCAGAGACACATTTCCCTGTATTGAGAGTATTCCCGCATGGCGGATCATTTTCACATTGCACAGGACGTATTTTGGCTGTTGCTGTTGAATTCACCTTGTTGTGCTGAAAGCCTCATGTGTTTGAGTATAAAAATATCTGTGGGGCGCCTGGGTGGCTCAGTCGGTTGAGTGTCTGACTTCGGCTCAGGTCATGATCTAATAGCTCATGAGTTCGAGCCCCGCATCCGGCTCTGCTGACAGCTCAGAGCCTGGAGCCTGCTTCAGATTCTGTGTCTCGCTCTCTCTCTGCCCCTAACCCACTTGCATTCTGTCTCTGTCTCTCTCAAAAATAAATAAACATTAAAATTTTTTTTTAATTTAAAAAAATCTGAATTTCAGTGAACTAAAGTGTTGACCTAGAATGTTTTTTTTACTAAGTAAGGATATAATAAAAAAATTAAAATATATACAAACCATAACAGACTCTTGAAATATTACAACTATAAAGTTAATTTTGAAAAGTGAGAAGGTAGGGCTGTATAAGGTTTAGAAAAATCCTATAATATTAACTTCCTGATTTGGCTGCCAAGGAGGCAAATTGCACAAATGGAACTATTATTTATACAAAATTCTTCATTTTTTTTTTCAACAGAGAGAGAGAGAAAGAGAGATCCAAAGGAGGATAGAGGATAGAAATATCAAAATTTGGGCCCATATCATACCTCAGTGAGTTGTCTTTTTTTCCTGTCTTATGAAAGAAGAGGACAAACACAGTGAATTTTCTCTTGGGAGAGAATCTACTTTATTCATTGCCTATGACGGTCTAGCTCTGGAAATGAATATGGGTGCCATTGCTAAACTCAAACTCAAACTCAATGTTTTTCTAGCCTAATGAGCCATCAGGCCAACACATAAATACCTAGTAGGGTATATATTATTATTATGCTCCGATTTGCTATGGGTGGACAATTGTGGTTGGAACACTTTGTATGCTCATTGATTTGGATGACCTAGACTAGTGATCCTCAATCAGGGGTGAGTTTTTCCCCCAGGGGAAATTTCTGGAGACATTTTTGGTTGCTAAGACTGTAAGGGGTTGCTTGTGGAATCTAGTGGTCGCGGCCAAGGATACTGCCAATCATCCTACAATGTGCAGGACAGTTCCTCACAACAAAGAACTATGTGGCCTCATGTGGATTTAATGCAGAGGTTGAGAAACACTGACATAACTCTAATATTTCCTATATGTAATGTGTGAAAAGAGTCTCTACTTCATGAAAAGATTAAAACTCAGAGTCAAGTATAAATTCATCAGGTCCTACTTCTGTCATAAAATAGCCGATAACTGATGATGCATGGATTTGGAATTCATTTCTCCCTGCTCTAATCCCTCCCATTGAGAACAAATTACCTACCACTTAATTCTCTTTTGTTTTGCTCTGTTTATTTGTGACCGTCAATTTCTACACACTCTCTATGCTTGACCCGCCTGGCACCAATCCCTCTCACAGGTGTGCTGGCCCCATGTATAACTCAGTGATCATTAACCCTTCAACGTCAGGAGATACACAAACCAGTGGAGTGAGTCCCTTGCGTAGGGAATGTGACCTTTCATTTCTCCACGGCCCCTCCTCCAATTCCCTCCAGCTTATTTCACTCCATCAAGCAGCCATGGTCATGGGAGAATGAAGGAGACATCAGACAGGCCAGATGGCAACGCCTTCTCCTCTGGTTTCGCTTGTTGCTTCCTACTCTCCTTCCTATTGCTTCATCACTTGGCTTGAAAGTCTCACCAGGGGTTCTGATATGGCCGGCTGAGTATTGCATCAGTTTGTTTACGAATGATGAACTTGGTACTCGGTATTAATGTTTCGTATGAACAATGTTGCCTTGTAAATTGGGCAGGTTGTGAAGCTGGAAGTTTGGCCTAAAACCAGCTGGAACGGTCCTATTTTAAAAGTCTTGACTTTGTGTTACTGAGAATGTGGAAAGTTTTGGATCAGGAGCTATCTTATCTGTTTTAATGTGTTGTAAAATTATTCATATTTCGGCTAGTTGGTTCAACTAGCTGAGGTCAACACCCATGAACTATTCTGGAAAGTAGTTTCAAAAGTGGGGAAAACTTGTTTAAGTCCTATTTGCAATCACATAATTACAGAAACACAGCTCATGCTTGTGCCATATAGAGAGTCACATCCAAAAAGTAACCGGAACCTGAGAACTGGAGTTTTATCATTTGAGGAGGTAATATATTGAAAGAGAAACAAGATGTGGGCTTTGAAGTCAGATAGTTCTGACTTCAAATCATAACTCTGCCGCTACCTCTAATCACTACCTATATTCTAGGGAGGGTTATTTCATCTTTCTGAGCTTCAGGTTCTGCATCTGTAAAACAGAGAGGGTACCTCCAAACTCATAGTGTTATAAGCATTATAACGTGAGTGTATAATATTTAATTACACATCTAAGCATATATAAATATATGCATATGTATATAAATGTGTATACAATATTTACATACATGTTTATACACATGTATATGGACGTGTGCACATGCATGCACACATCCACACATGTCTCCTAGTATAGTTACAGGTGCCTCCAAAAGACGTTGGTCCATTTTCACCTCTGTAACAGAGCAAAGTGCAGAACGGTAGAATTGAATAAACATTGGATTAGCATTAAGACTTAAGAAAAACCTCAATTTCGAGCTTGGGTCTTTTTCTTTCTAGTTGTCTGAATTTAGATAGCCAGCCAACTTCTCTGGGACACAATTTCCTGAGTAGTAAAACAAGGCTACTGGAACATTCAATGGCTTCATACCATTGCATGCTTTTGGACGACTAACCATGGGGCTATATCTTCAAATTGAAGCTCACTTAGAATCCCAATATGTAAAAGAGATAATTTGTGGAACTCTCTAATTCATGGGGGTTGAGAAAGGCTCCTCTGCGGGAGCTGCAGAGTACAGTTTGGAAATCATTAAGCTTTAGGACCCTCCAGGGTCTTTCGGTTCTAAAATACCCTAAGTAACAAGTGTTAGCTCAGACTTGGTCCTGCTTAAAGATAAGGATTGATTCATATTATCATTCTAACTTGACCAGTTGACGTTGTATATGGTGAAGGCTACTTCGATAGCTGAAATGCCTCCATGTTGAGTATGACCTAAACTTTAGACGTTCAGGGACTATGTGTCTGACATCATTCAAGCCAAATGCTAGCTGCAAAAAAAGTACAGAATAATAAACATAGACTGTCTTTGAAAAGTCTGATTTTCTGTGCTGATGTACGCATGAGTTTGTTCCTGGTATTCCTCACTTCCACTAAATCCCCTGTTATCCCCCTATCCTTCATGAAGTGCTTCTGCTTGATTGTAAAAACAGAACAAAAATAATAACAACAAAAAACCCCATCGGGTTTTGCTGTGAGCTGAATTATGTATCCGCTCCCAAAATTTATACGCTAAAGCCCTAACCCCTAGGGACTCAAAATATTGGAGATAGGGCCTTTAACAAGGTGATTGAGTTAAATGAAGCCCTTAGGGTGTGCTGTAATCTAATCTGACTGCTGTCCTGTAAGAAGAGAAAATTTTGCCACACAAAAAGAGACACCAAAGATATGTGTGCACAGAGCAAGAACTGTTTGAGGACCCAAGAGGAAGTGGCTATCTGGAAGTTAAAGAGAGAGGCCCAGAAGAAACAAACCCTGCCAGCACTTTGATCTTGAGCTTCCAGACTCCGGAACTGTGAGAAAATAAATGTCTGTTGTTTAAGCCACCCAGTCTATGCTATTTTACATAGTCACTAGCAAAGTAATAAATGTCTCACGTGTCACCTTAAAATACTACTTGAGGGTGGGGCACCTGGGTGGCTCAGTTGGTTAAGCGACCGACTCCGGCTCAGGTCATGATCTCACAGTTTGTGAGTTCGAGCTCCGCGTCGGGCTCTGTACTGACAGCTCAGAGCCTGGAGCCTGCTTTGGATTCTGTGTCTCCCTCTACCTCTCTGCCCCTCCCCTGCTCATGCTCTGTGTCTCTCTGTCTCTCAATAATGAATACACGTTAAAAAAAAATTAAAGAAAAAATACTACTAGAGGGTATCCAGAGTGAGGTTTCAAAGGTGACAATTTCCGGTGTGAGTTCTTGGATATAAAAGTAGAACTTAAAATTCAGAACAGATTAAGATTGAAGTCAATTAATACCTTGTTTTCTCCACATCACCATGCTTATAGTCACTGTAGGTCCTCATCAGAATCTGAAATTTGAGTTTTCCTTTATTTTCTACCACTCCATCAAACTAGAACATAATCTTAACGAAGGCAGGACTTGCATAGTTTTTTCAATATTTTACCCATAACTTACAGGAGAGCACCTGGCGTAAAATAATTCAATAAAAAACTGCCGAATTATCATTGGATCAAACCGTAGAATTTGGAGTAACTTATCATCATAAATTAGTAGGGATACCATGACTTAACTTCTTCATCGTGAAGAACTAACCATTGAAACAATCAAAACACAACCCCCAGCAGCCAAGAATTATTCATGATGGTGGCTTGTCACCTATAATATTCTGCCTTATACACACAAGGAAAGATTGTGAAGAGTTAACAATGGTTGAAATACGCTTGGTATTTTTTTAGATTGCAATGTGTTTACCACACATTTGTGAAGTGTGAAATTCAAGGCCATTGCATGAAAACCCAAAAACACTTTAGGGTTTTTATAAAGACATCTGAGTTTTAGTAAACATTTTTGTTCAGTCTCTAGAGACATTATTTAACTTAAGTCATAAGAGACCTTTGGACCCAACAAACATGTCTCAAGAAGTATATTTTAGTTTATTTGAAGTAGGAAGTAAATGAGTGATAAATTTTGTTTATTTTTCAGCTGTGAGAGAGATGCAAGTTCGTAGCATGATGTTAATTGGCTGGTGAAAATTTAGACTGGGTGTTCAAAGAATTAATATTTCAGCAAGCACACAATATATCAAAATGTGACTATTTTTGAGATGCTGATTTAAAACCCTCCAAGTACATAAATTACTGGTAAAAGCAATTACGAACCTCTGCTTTTGTCTTTGTAAGATAAAAGGCTTCTTGTGACAAATTTTGAAAAATAATTCATAAACTTCATAAACTGAATTGTATATACAAGTGTACATTGTATTCTATTGGATTGCAGAGTGTATATATTTCAATTATTTTTTTTTTCAACTGTGAATTTTATTCAATAACCTAATCATGGTTTTCTGGGTTTTCTATTTTAATTATTTTTATTGTATTGCTCTCTCTCATTACATTTTCTGTGTAAGAGTTCAAAGCATGGTTCAGATTTTGGCAGGCTGCAATTATAATGTCAGTTCTGCTACTTGCTAATTGTATAACCTTTCTGATCCTCAACTTTCTTTCTTTCTCTCTTTCTTTCTTTCTTTCTTTCTTTCTTTCTTTCTTTCTTTCTCTTTATTTATTTTGAGAGAGAGACAGAGTGTGAGCAGGGGAGGAGCTGAGGGGAGGGAGACATAGAATCAGAAGCAGGCTCTGAGCTGTCAGCACAGAGCCTGACCCGGGGCTTGAACTCACGAACCGTGAGATCATGACCTGAGCCGAAGAAGGACGCCTAACCGACTGAGCCACCCAGGCGCCCCGGATCCTCAACTTTCTCATATATTTCACTGTTACCTGGAAGAATAAATAATATGATTTATGTAACACTTTTAGGTGATATTGATGGACACATGTTACATAGTCGATATGTTGTAACTATTTTTATTTTTGTAGGGGTTTCCTGTGTGTGCACGTGCTGCATAAAGGCTTAGTTTACACATTTGCATGACCCCAGTCCTGGGACTTGTAGATGCTAATCAATGTCTAATGTGTTTTAAATTCAAAAATTTGATAATTTACTCCTCATGAAACTAACATTTTAAAGGATACTACTTTACAAATTACTTTCTTTGTAGAAGATTGCATGTTATTTTTCATGCCTACTAAGAGAATAACTTGTTTATACCTGTAAGCAAACAACACGACAAAGTTATTTGCTAGTTTTTTTTTAATTAAAAGAATTAATACTTTATTTAAAATCTTAAGGCTCTTTTTTGGGAAACATCATCATAATCTATGCCATAAACAAATCCATCATCTCCAAAAATTTCCTCCTCCTGCCTTCGTAATTATTATTGTCATATTACCTTTTTATGTTAAGAACACTTAACATAAGATCTATTTCTTAGAGGCTAAGTATTTTTTTTTCCTATGAGTAGGTTAGGTAGTTTTGTATAGGTCCACTGTAGCAGATTGGGTTTTCCAAGAGGCAAACTTTGAGATAGGAATTTACATGCAGCAACATTATTCAGTGTCACTCTTAGAATCACCGATGATGAGGAAGGAATAAATAAAGCAAGATTGGGCAAGGGGAAGATGTTGGGCTGTGATGAGTAACAATAAAGTTTTAGCCAGCCCATGGGTCTTTGTATTCCTGCACAGACTAAAGGCTGCCCTAAGAAAGGAGTATGACCTCTCTTTAGAGGAGTGGTCATACTAGAGGAGTATGACCTCCTTTAGAAAGGAGGTTTGGAGGAGGTGACTCTCTTTAGATGAGGGCAATCACTGGGAAGGTGGCAGCTTCAAGGTGGTAAAACATGTGATAGGAACCTGGATTCCACATTGATGTGCCCATGTCCAACTCTTTGGTTAATGCAAAGGTATTTAACATCCTGTAATAGTAGACTATTAGTTTTTGAATAGTGATCCGTTAGTCTTTGAATAGTGGTGCTAGATTAGGCCCTTCTGGAAGGAAAGGCAAAATCATACTCAGTATATGTATTGTGTCAATCAAAAAGAACTGATGCTCCTTCTAGAGTAGAATACGTCTAATGGAGTCGGTCTTTTTACCAAGTGGCTGTCTGGACTCGTGGAGAAATCATGCCATATTGGGGAGTTAGTATCTGTCTTATTTGCTGGCAGTTGGACTTTTAGCAGCAGCAGTGACAGAGGGAACCCACGTTCTTAGACACAAACATCCGTGGTGGCCATGGCTACTCAGTTAATGGGCACATTGTACCAGCACCGAGGTGGCTGATGGACAGCGCATGGATGCTGACAACTGACTCAGTTAATCTATTTGGTTGTTTAGCGCTTTTCTAGGGTAGATATTTTCTGACATGTGTTGACATGTGATAGAAAAATGGTCACAGTTCATGCCTATTTTCCATATGTCTGAAGTCACAGACTTCATCGTGCTCTCATCTCAAACCTTCCAAGTCCCTTCTTCCTTAGCCAAGCTGCCCACCAATGTTTTTAAGTCTATATACATTGTAAAAGTGGACACATCTCTTTCTACATAAAGCAAATGCTCAGGTCAACCATCCAAATAATTATCCAATGAGAGAATTTCCCCCCACTGATGTTTTTTAGAGCCACAGTGGGATTACAGGCAAATTCCTTTAAATGTGAGATGCTGATTAAATAGTGGTGGATGACATAGAGGTCCTGGTCACCTGCTCATGGGTAATTCTGAATGAAGCATGTCTATACTATAATGGATTACTGTTAGATACACTTGACCTTATGAAGCAGTGGGCCTGGCAAAAGCCAAGCTTCATGGTCAGTTTATGCATCAACTTGGCTAGGCCACAGTCCCATATTATCCAGTCAAATGCTCATCTAGCTGTAGCTTTGGGAGTATTTTGTAGATGCAATTAACATCTATGATCAGTTGGCTTTAAGTAAAAAAGATTATCCTAGATAATCTGGGTGTGCTAGATCTAATTAATTCAAAGGCTTTAAAAGCAGAACTGAGAGTTCCCTGGGGAAGAAGAAATTCTCCTGGAGGATTGAAGCCACAGCTTCTGCCTGAAAGTTCTGAGTTATCCTTCCTGATGGTCTGATAGCCAGCCCCCAAAGTCATATAAGCTGGTTTCTTGCAATAAATCTCCTCTCTCTCTCTCTCTCTCTCTCTCTCCCTTTATCCAGAATTTTAACATTTTATACCGATTCTTCTTTTAGGCCTTGCCATTAATGCCACACACAACCCTTTTTTCCCAACACAGATACCTCTAGTACTATTCTTCTAGGTCACATGATCATTTTGGTCATATTGGCAGGTCTTCGTGCACCACAGTCCGAGAGCATACTCCTTCTAGGCTTTCCTCAAAGTTGGGTGCATTTATGGATTGGAATAGTATTCCCAGAGTTGAAATATCCTACCTCTACAGCTCAAGAGTATAACAAGCATTATCCTTTATACTGGAGATGATGTTGTGGCATGCCCAGAACTCCAGAACTTTCCTAAGCCTCGCTAATATAGCCCACCTCCAAATATTCACAGGAATTATCTCATATCACCTGCAGTATATTTGCCTGCCAAGAATTCCGACCTCTTGTCACTTCTTCTCCATCTGGTCTCATTAGAATACAGTCATTTATCTGTGAGATTTTCACTCTGTAAATTTTTTTTTTCAACGTTTATTTATTTTGGGGACAGAGAGAGACAGAGCATGAACGGGGGAGGGGCAGAGAGAGAGGGAGACACAGAATCGGAAACAGGCTCCAGGCTCTGAGCCATCAGCCCAGAGCCTGACGTGGGGCTCGAACTCACGGACCATGAGATCGTGACCTGGCTGAAGTCGGACGCTTAACCGACTGCGCCACCCAGGTGCCCCTCCACTCTGTAAAGCAAAAAAAATTATATGGATTTTTTTTTTTTTTTTTTTTTTAGTGTTCCCAGACTCCAAAAAGAATGCTTCTTAGGCTTTTCTGGTACCTTACAACATATCTTGCTAACAGATGCACAAAGGAAATCAAACTAAAGCTCAGAGGCTCACAGACACAGCTCATAGCTATGGCAGCTTGATGTCGAGATGCTGAATGTAGTTCCTAGGGAATAAGCTTGGGTGCCACTCTTGTTGCTCCTGGTGTGGGCCTCCTCTATAATGGCTAGCTGCAAAACTAACACTGAATGCTATTTTCGCTTTTCACCCTTTTACATAAAATACAAATATTTTCTGAACTTCATTCAGTCAGTGAACATAGGTACTAATGTAGGTATTTTGTCAAAGCAAAATGGCATCGTGTGAACTTTTGAAAAGTAGGGGATACCTGTATACTATTATCTATTCTAAGTGAACACTTAGGAATACTATTTCTGGTCTTTATTCTTGACAGGGATAGAATAAAATATGTTTGCAGGATCCCTGGTTGCATACTCTGTACCTAAGGTTGTGTTACTAGGATCTAGCAAAGCTTTCTTCACACCACACAACTGCAGTTGAGGTTGGTACATGGTTGAGATGGCAGTATTCAGTGCCATCTTCCATAATCCCCCTGGAACTTGAGAGAGACGAATTATGTGGAGACATAATGGGCATCACTACCCACAGAATAGCACCAATCTCTACCATTCCCTCCAAAACGTGATATGGCTTTAAATTTTTCTTGTTTGGCTGGTAAAGGGATGATTTTGGAGGCTACCATTTGACTATCCCCATAATGATCACTCTTATTCCACAGGGCAAGGAGTCAATGTGAGACCTGCTAACTATCAAGTATATCCATTGCATTTTATAGTTGGGGACATAGTAAACTATATTTGTATAGGGAAATGACTACCAGGTGGGCTCATGGATGAAATGGACCCACCGTGAACCAGACTGGGCCAAGATTCCACGTATTATCTGGGCTCCATAACCCTCTACTCTAACACAAGGGCTTGATGATACTTTAGGTCCTTGGTTATGAATGCCGGTTTGGACCTTGTATATGACAGTCCTCAGTATCATTGGGTATTCTGCTTTCCTTACTACATAATTTCTGAAGTCAGTTCTGTAGGTGCCTTTGAAAAAGGAACAGGGGAATGATGGCCACATATTCTTGTCATAGTGTTGTAAGGTCCTTCCTTCTGGAAACTAGACAGCTTCAGTACATGTTTATCGGGCCCCAAAATGGGCTTGAATTCAGAAACTAAGCAAAGTACTGCAACTTTTTGCTGGGACAGCTACTCTCAATTTCCTGATCATCAGTCCCTGATTTCCTCTGTTTGCATAGATTGAGAAATATTCTCATATCTCTATCTTGCTCATAGGGACAACATGTTCTTTTACTCAACTCCATAGCTCTCCCTATTTAATATGGAAACCCGATTGGAACAGCAAACCTGTTGGGAATAAGAACTCAACCTTCTCCACCTTCTCTGAGTTTCTGCTTTAATTTTAATTTTAATTTAATTAATTAATTAATGTATTTATTATTTTATATTATTTTAGAGAGAGAGAGAGAGTGAGAGAGAGCATGAGTGGGGGAGAGGGGCAGTGTTAGGGAGAGAGAGAATCTTAAGCAGGTTCCACGCTCAGCACAGAGCCTGACATGGGTTTGATCCCATGACCCTGGGATCATGATCTGAGTTGAAACCAAGAATCAGATACTCAACTGACTGAGCCACCCAGGTGCCCTCTGCTACTTTTAAGTTAAATTTGAGTTTTCTGTCCTCTGGTTTTATAAGATGGGACAATTTTTACATATTGCCAAAGATCTCTTAGGATTTTATTGCTTACCCTTAGGTTTTCATGTTTTTTTCTTTCTTTCTGAATCATCAATTTCCCTCAAAGTAGTAATCCAGTTCTATTGCCTTTATGAATACTATTTCTACATGCGTCTTAAAAGACTGGTGCATTCCTTCCATCTGTGCATTCTCCCTTCCAGCACATACCAGTCCCCAGCAGTAAAAAGTTTTAACAAATTTCACTGCCACTGTGTGCCAAAATCTATCAGTCCTCTGCCCGCTGCCATTGAAGGGCTTCTTGTTGAGAGCTGGCCTGTAGGTGATCCAGTTTGCTTCCTTGGACCTTCTGGCATTAACTTTTCAGATCGTGTTTCCTAGCTTCTGAGACAGAGATTTGTGTGCAGGAAACTTATCAGGTAGTGCCCTCGATAAACCAACATCTGTGATAAAATGGACAGTGCGAGAATGGGTAGAGGGAGAATTAGGCTGTGTAGAGGTCCAGCCAAGACCAACTCTGGAGCTGGAAGAGCCCTGCAGAGCTGTTTCCTCATTGGATGTGGGATGCATCCAAAAAGGGGGTGTTGCCTTTAGGAAGGTGGCTCTCTTTATCCTGGGGCAATTGTTGGGAACAGAGGTCACAAAAGGGCTGTCAGCTGTTAAATCCCCAGCAGTCAGAAAGAGGATTATTTAGTCCCAAAACTGCAGGGGTGTGTGTGTGTGTGTGTGTGTGTGCGCGCGCGCGCGTGTGTGTGTGTGCTCCTGCACGTGTTTGGGGAGAACTTGATGGTTTGTGTCCACTACATCCGATGTTGTGTTTCATTCAGTCAGTGGAGTACATGATGATTTACTTTCCACTCTGACTTGTTTCCTTTTGTTCCCCAAATTAACCCTTCTAGTTACATTAGACCAACTAGGAAATTAGAGTTTATTTATTTGCAAAGGGAGAGAGAGAAAGCACAAGTGGGGAAGGGGCAGAGAGAGAGGAGAGAGTGAGAATCCCAAGCAGGCCCCGGATGGACCGCCAGCATGGAGCCTTATGGGAGGCTTGAACCCACCACTGTGAGATCATGACCTGAGCTGCGGTCAGGCGCTTCATCGACTGTGCCCTTGGAGAAAGAATTTGAAACCAGGAAAGGCAGTTCAATTTTCCCGAGACGTTGCACAATGTGTTGAGGTAGCGATGCCCTTCTCACTTGAATGAACACCAGGGTATGGACAAGAACAAGGATAAGGAAGAGAAGGTACTCCCTAGATGTGATGGGATGTCTTGTTAAATACAATCCCATAAAATATTTGATTTGGAACTTTGTGAATTTCCAGAAGGTGATAAAAGCTCATATGTAAGCATAAGTGCTCTCTCCAAATCCAGCTAGAAACACTTTTTTTTTTTAAACCCTTGTATCTCAATTCCTTCCCCTTAGAATGGACTATTAAGTTCTCACTGAATGGAGAGAATAAGGTCCCGACAATGGGGAGGAAGATTTAAAACTTGTAAATATGATCTTCTGTTACCTTTCTTCAGTAAACAATAAAAATGGCTAATCTTAAAAGTGATTGTGACATAAAAGGGCATTATACCACCGCCTCCTTAAAAAAAAGGAATATTTTCTCATGCTTGGAGGTTGCGGATTCAGGACAGTCTGTTTGGTGCTAACCTGTGAAATAACGCAGATAGCATGCATGAAATGGCTCTAGACCTCATCTGGACCAGTTTTGTACTGAGAGAAGTTAAGGGCAAGTGTTTACTTTTCTCTCTTTTAATGCAGTCAATGCACAAACTAGCCACACTCAGGACGAAGATTCGCTTGCATTCACTCACCATGGGAAATGACACCCCCTGCTTCCCAGTTTCCATATGTGATACCTGAGTAGGTGAACACTTTCATTTCAAGTGCTGTCATATATATTTGCCCCGGTGAGCATCTTTTAGGTTGCTGCCACCACATCGGCAAGTTGCCTTCAACGTGTGGTATTTTATCATGTTGTTTCCCCACGGTAAATTCCAATTCTTCCCTGGCTTGGCTGTGACCACCTGTTCTCCCACACCTGTTTCAATTTATAAACCATATGCTGCAGTCACAGCTGAGAACCGCTGTAGACATGATGTGATTTCTCATAAATATTTCATAAATCCAAAGTTTCCTGCACTTCAAAATAATTTGCAGGCGCTGATTTTACTGAAAACTTCACAGAGACTGACATGCACTCTTTATTATCATCATCGTTATGTAGGCAAAGAAAGATGAAGTTTATAGCCTTATAAAATAACCTGCATCAGTACTAGGATACCGCTACGTCGTATTTATGCTTTTCAACCAACGCAACGGCAGCCTATGGTAAAATAATTCAAGCGCAGTAATTGGTCTGAAAACTACATATGCTCAGGAAGTCTAGGGAAACAGATGTTTTCACACTGCGTTTCCTACATGGAATAAGAGACACGCTTCACAAAACGAAGATTCACCAGAAAATCGATGTATGGTAATTGACATGATGTTTTCATTATTTTGAGAATTTAAACCAAGTGGATTTTTACAAATCATAATTTTCAAGTAACGGAAACCTAAAATCAAATGTGTTTAAATAAAAAAACAAAAACAAAAACAAAAACAAAAACAAAAAAAAAAACAAGAAAATACCTGGCAAGTAACTGAACAGACAGGCGATAGATCTGTTGAATTATAAGCTTGGATTGGTTCAGGAATAAAAGAATTGTGGCCAGCACTCTGTTTTTTCTATCTCCACTTCTCTGCTCTGTTTCTACAGCATAGTTCCAAGTTTATACTTAGAAAATGGGTGCTGTTAGTTCCTCAGACTTCACTCTTTTCCTATGCAAGCCAAGTGGAAAGCGTTTCTCATGGTAGCACCATAAAAGTAACAAATGACAATAAAAGGCAAGACAACAGCAAAGAAGAAAACTCCTTTCTCTTTAGAAGTCTCAAAAAACATTTCCTCTCCTGGGGCACCTGGGTGGCTCAGTCGGTTAAGTGTCCGACTCTTGATTTCTGCTCAGGTCATAACCTCATGGTTCCCAAGATCAAGCCCCATTTCTGACTCTGGGCCGACAGCATGGGGCCTGCTTGGGATTCTTTCTCTGCCCTCCCCAGCTCATTATCTCTCTCTCTTTCTCAAAATAAATAAACACACATTAAGAAAAAGAAACATTTTGTCTCATTTTATTGATTATAATCTAAATGATTACTTACAAAATAAATATTTTGAATTGAGGACTGGGGTATGTTAAGCCAATCAGGATCTAGCTCTAGGAATTAATCCCTCTGAGACTCGATTGTTGATAATAGGGAAGGTGTGAATTCCCCAGTAGAGGATTAGGATACTTTTGTAGGGAGAGAAAAGGTGGATATGAAAGAAGTCCATTTGTTTCGGGGTGCCTGGGTGGCTCAGTTGGTTGAGTGTCGGACTTTGGCTCAGGTCATGATCTCGTGGTCTGTGGGTTCGAGCCCCGTATTGGGCCCCGTATCGAGCCTGCTTCGGGATTCTGCCCTCTCTCTCTGCCCCTCCTCTGCTCTCTCTCTCTCTCTTTCTCTCAAAAACAAATACACATTAAAAAAAAATAAGTCAATTTGTTTGTGCATCTGTCTTTCTCTATGCATAGGTATAGATGTATACATATACACACAATATTGAGATGATTCTGTATTATTCTTTCTTGTTCTGTAGACTTGGGATTTTACCAATGAATGCTTTTCCATGTCAATAAATAGTTTATAAAAATGTTATACTTCCATATGAAGAGAAGACCAGGTTTTATTCTAAGTTGACTGGTCTTCCATTTTATGCATAAATAATATAGAACATTTTAATCTTACCCTAGAATTTTTTGAAGAGAGCAGCCCAAGAGTTTTGAGGTAGCATGTTTCTTAATGAAAACGGACTTGATCAGAGTCGGTGTAATGGCAATTCAGCACTTTCATTTTCCCTTTATTGTAGTATTTCTTTAGTGTATATATTCCTCTTTTGTGGCAGAAATGTAATTGATGTTATTTCTTTCTGATTTAGTGCTCTATTTGCTTTATTTCTTTATTTGCTCACTATTTTTTTTTTTTAACTATTGAATCAATCCAGGCCTGAAATTAGACAGCTCTGCCTCTTGTCTGCTCAATTAGTAAGGCAGGCAATTTTCTTGCATTTCAGCCAGTTTGATGTGAGGGTTCTGTTACTTGCAACTCATGATTTGTGAAACTTCACCTTATTTACATTCTCAACCATGAAAAACCTGTACTTTGAATAACGCTTATCACTCTGGCAAGGGTATGCCAGAAGCCTGCTTTGCAAGCTTTGAGTCTTTTGGTGGATAGGAATCATCATGGAGTATTGGTTTTGGATCGTTTCCTCAGAGATCATCTGAGGGTGGGGAGGTGGGGAGCCATCTCCAACTCCTTGCAGGCTATGTGCGGCCTTGCTAATTCCTTTACTCATTTACATATCACCTATGGCTGCTTTCACACTACAAAGGCAGAGTTGACTAGTTGTCACAGAGAACATATGGCTTGCAAACTCAAAAATATTTACTGACTAGTTCTTTTCAGAAAATGTGCACCAACACCTGATCTAGACTATGGGTGGCAAATAGACTTCCTGTTGCTTGAGTACCGACGTAAACTGATGGTAGTTTCGTTGAGGGCTATTTGGAGAACGGGGGGGGGGGGAGGGAACCCCATGGAGGTCTGCTCATGTCTGCTAGAAGTGTCTGAAGGGCCAGGGTTTGCACTTATGTTGCTGTTAGCAATCACCCTCCGTATAAACATAAAGGAGAAAACTTTTGCATGAAACCAATTGTGTTCTGAGACGGAGAATTCGTTTCTATCCATCACTAACTGTGCGTCTTCGGGTAAATCCTCTAACTTCTTGGTCACTGTTTTTCCTCTATGGGGCGCATGTGTGGTTCAGTCAGTTAAGCGTCTGATTTTGGCTCAGGTTGTGAGCTCACGGTTCGGTTCGAGTTCCAGCCCTGCATCGGGCTCTGTGCTGACAGCTCAGAGCCTGGAGCCTGCTTCGGATTCTGTGTCTCCCTTTCTCTTTACCCCTGCCCCACTCTTGCTCTGTCTCTCTATCTCTCTTTCAAAAATAAGCATTAAAAAAAAAAGGAACACAGGTCTTTAAAAATATTTCTCCTCTGTAAATGAAAAAAGTGTAACGATGCTTATACATATATATGTATATATACATATTTAGAATCACAGTATATATAATACATAGGCATAGCATAATTATAGAACGTGTGTGTGTGTGTGTGTGTGTGTGTGTGTGATTCTAGCGTAAAGGTATATATAGACATATACATTTTAAAGCTTCTTGAATAACAACAAAAGAACAATAATAGGACATCTGTATTGCCAATGACAATGATTGAATAACACTAGTCAGAGTGATGCTAAAACATTCAGAATGGATAGAATTTCTCTTCTTTAAATGTATTTGCTTACATGGGAGTATGAGGGTTGATCATCAACATTTATCAAGTACTTAATTCAGCTCAGGTAGTATGATGGGCACTTAACCTATGTTGGCAAATTCAACTTTCTTATTAGTCTGTACGTTAGGTACTATTATGGTTCTCATTTGGCCTATTTAAACCCACGTGGTCTGGTGCTAAAGCCTCGGGTCTCCACTCTGCAATTACTACCTCATGAAGAGTCACAGCCTATCTAGGGTTTCTTTGCCGATAAAGAACGTCCAAATGGTGCTAGACAGGACGCTGTCATTAATATACAAAACAGGCACGCCAACAAGAGCCTGTACCAAGTTTCCTCACATTTTGGGGGGGGCCAAGAAGTATGCATCTCCAGGAAATACCATCTTCCCTTCCTGATGAGACACACCTGCATAAAGGAAATAGGCATGGGAATTTCCAACCCAGGACTTGAGATGGATCCAAGCCCAAATGCCTTAAGAGGCAGGATGATGAAACTGGCTCCTACACTGACATGGAAAGTTTCTACTTGCATTGGAATGAGGAGTTGAAAGTGATGGCGATGAGCCTAATGTAGTACTTTTCACCTGATAACGTGCGATGCAGTAAGGAACGGAATTTGGAACGGGAAGAATTTGGAAGGTCCCCAGTCAGCAAGACGGTAGGAGCAGGGAGAAAATATTTTAAAGAAAAAATAATACCATAACTGTATTTCAAACATTTCATATCTTTTCTATTTATGACACTCCCATTCCACTGTTACCCACCATGTTGTACAAAATATGTGTTTATCCTAATGTCCCCCTGCAGTCTGTACTATTATACTCCTACAAGAGCCTGCTCATTTGTCCTAAGCACTCTTGACCTTAAATTTCTTCAATTAATACTTTTCCCCTCAACTTTTTAAAAAAATGTTTATTCTATTTTTACATTAAAATTTTTTTTCACAACATTTATTTATTTTTGAGACACAGAGAGAGAGAGAGAGAGAGAGAGTGAGCAGGGGAGGGTCAGAGAGAGAGGGAGGCACAGAATCCAAAGCAGGCTTCAGGCTCTGAGCTGTCAGCACAGAGCCCAACACATGGCTCTAATCCACGAACCATGAGATCATGACCTGAGCCGAAGTCGGTCACTTAACCAACTGAGCCACCCAGGCACCCCTGTTTATTCATTTTTGAAAGAGAGAAAGAGAGAAAGAGAGAGTGCTTGTAAATGGGACAGGGGCAGAGAGAACGGGACAGAGGATCCAAAGCAGTCTTTTCGTTGACAGCAGTGAGCCCTATGCAGGGGTTGAACTCAGGAACCACGAGATCATGACCGAAGCCGAAGTTGGGCGCTCAACCGACTGAGCCACACAGGTGCCCCTGCCCTAAACTTTTAAAATATGCACATTAGGGATAATTGAGAAGCACAAGAAGCAAAGAACACAAAATCATCCATGATTATAAGCAGTCTATATTTTGGTATATCCTTCTAGTCTCTGCTGGTATTTCCATATTTGCAAGCAGTCATTTTGTGTGTGTGCATTTATTCAAAGGAGTATGCATGTTTTTTTAGATAGTGCGGTATCTATCTTTGTTTTTTTTTAACATCATGGCTATTTATAGTTCAAAGTCTCAAAGCCATGAGTAGTTTGATTATCAAGCATACACTACACTACAGCAACCAGGAAATGTAATCCATCCTCTTGTGGGGCAAATACTTCTTAAAAGACAAAATGATATCAGACCTCCAGATGAATGTTGGCTGAGTCACAATTAAAATACTGTATTCTCTTAATGCTCAACTCAAAATAAGACACAGAACAATAAAGTACAATAAACACAATTCTTCTGGATGATTCTAAAATGTATACTATTAAAATACCAGCAAAAGATGCATTACCATTTAATTATCTTAAAATCTATTCCTACAAGGGGCACCTGGGTGGCTCAGTCGGTTAAGCATCCGACTCTTGATGTCGGCCCAGGTCACGATCTCACAGTTCCTGAGACAGAGTCTTGCATCGACAGCAAGGATCCTGCTTGGGATTCTCTCCCTTCCCCTCCCTCAGCCCTGCTTGCTCTTTCTCTGTCTCAAAACAAATAAAGAAACGTTAAAAAATGTAAAAAAAAAAATCTATTCATATAGTATGGCCGGAAGAAATTCACACGCACACCAATGGTTATAATCCAAAAGCATGCACCTCTTCCCTCGCACCTCCTTCTGCCTTCCATATCATCACAATAAACAGTCTTGATGTATGTTGCTCAGAGATGACTTAACAATTCTACCTTCAGGATGGTTCTTTCCTCTTATACATAGCAAAAAGATATTCCCAAGTTGCTTTATTCGCTATTTCTACTTTTTATTACACACCGTCATCTCAAACCACTTAAAAAGCTTAGGTTATTACAAAATAAAGAGAGAAACTTGCTCACAGTAAACTCAGGCACTTTATAAAAGGTGAACATATAGAAAGAACCATGGTTATACTCTGAAGCGGTTTTCTAGATAAGGGACACACTATCAAAGAGTTCTCCTTTTCACCCTCTCTCTCCTCTTTGCCCCTCAGGCCTCAGGATGGTAAATGATCTCTGTTATGACTATCCCTGTGGTACTGTATTATTTCTTGATCGCTATCCTAAAACCTGCCTTGCAACTTTTTAAATCGTTCTTTTAGTAAACTCTCTTCATATTACTCAGTTGGAATGTGCCATTTATTTACTAATGCAGATTTGACTGATACCAGCTAAGGATTTCAGGTGGTAGCTAACGTCATGAAGAAAAATCCAGTACACTGTCAACTTCCTGATAGCAGACACCATTTATGGCTTGCTAATTAATGTGTCCTTGCGACTTAGCACAAATAGATGTAATATAGAAACACACAACAATATTTTTTTTATTTTTAATGTTTTTTTTTTTATTATTTTTGCGAGAGAGAGAGAGAGAAAGAGAGAGAGAGACTGGGGGAGGGGCAGAGAGCAAGAGGGAGACACAGAATCTGAACCAGGCTCCAGGCTCTGAGCTGTCAGCACAGAGCCCGATGCGGGGCTCGAACCCACAAACTGTGAGATCATGACCTGAGCTGAAGTTAGAAGCTTAACCGACTGAGCCACCCAGGCGCCCCCCACAAGAATATTTTTTAAACTAAAAGAACTATTTGAAGGAAAGAACATGGGTTGAAAAGATGCACAAGAGGATCCTTGAAGTCTTGCAATTCTTCCCAGGACTTTTGATAATGCTAAGACATGCCTCTCTGAAATTATTCTGACACGGATGGAGAAACTTTCATCATTATGATCTGATGACACAAATATAGTTGCACTCGGTTGAATCATGTCCCACCTCTTCTACCAGATTGATGTCCGCCCAGAACTTCAGAACCTGGAACTTATTTGGAAACAGAATTTTTGCAGTTGTGATTAAGTGGAGGCCATACAGGATTGGGGTAAGCTTTAACCCAATTATCGCTGTACTTGTATAAGACAGAAGCACGAACACAGAGAGATGCGTAAGGGGAAGGCAATTTGAAAAAAAAAAAAACACAGAGAACGTGAATGAAGATGGAGGCAGAGATAAGAGAGACGTGTGTACAAAATAAGAAATACGAGGGTTTACTGGAAACCACCGGAAGCCAGGAGCGAGGTATGGGACTGATTCTTCCTCTGTATCCCAAAGAGGAACCAATCCTGTTGAGACCATTATTGTAGTTTTTTGACTTCCTGAACTATGAGAGAATAAATTTCTGTTGACTTCAGCTATCCAGTTGGTAGTAGTTTTTATTACTTCTCGGACACAAATACAGTAGTTCGTTTATCCTGCAAATATTGATAAGCGTCTAACACGTGCCAGGTACTAGGCTGGGTGTGGTGATAAGACGGTGTACAAGACAGAGCGAGTCCCTGTCTTCATGGAACACATATTGGAGTGACAATGAACAAATGACAGTAAATAAATGTACAAATAAGCAACGAATACCATGTCAGGGAGTGAGAGCAACTACAAAGGAGTAGAGCATGGTAGGATCTGGAGATCACCGAAGTGTACTGTTTTATGGGACGTAATCCCAGACCGTTTTAACTCAGTTGTATTACTTGATGAGAGATTTAATTGAAATGAAAGATCAAAGCATGTGAAGTCTTGGAAAGTATTCCTGACCAAGAAAACGCAAGTGCAGAAGTTCTGATGTGTGAACAAGCTTGGTGTATTTGAAAAAAAAAACAAACAAACAAAACAATAAACAAAAAACAAAAAATAAGACTAGGGTGTCCATAGGATCATAAACAAGGCAGATAGAATAATGTAAACAAAAAAGCAGAATAATGTCACAGCCTCTTAAGACTTAGTAAGGAGTTTTTATTTTATGCTATGAATAATTGGAAACCATTGTTTGTTTGTATACCTGAGGGAGAGTATAAATCACTTAATTCATATTTTTTAAAAAAATTTTTTAATGTTTATTTATTTTTGAGACAGAGAGAGACAGAGCATGAACGGTGGAGGGGCAGAGAGAGAGGGAGACACAGAATTGGAAGCAGGCTCCAGGCTCTGAGCCATCAGCTCAGAGCCCGATGCGGGGCTCAAACTTACGGACCGCAAGATCATGACCTGAGCTGAAGTCGGATGCTTAACCAACTGAGCCACCCAGGCGCCCCTCTTAATTCATATTTTAAGAATATCATTCGGAAATCATGTGTGAATACTACCAGGTGATGTGGAAGTAGGGAGACTAGTTAGGAAGGCATTACGTTCATTGACACAGGACATGATACCTTGGAAGAGAATTTTGGCGCGGGGGTGGGGGTCATGAAAACAATCCAAAGTTAAGACAAGTTTTGGTAGAAAGGAAAAGAAAATCTGCTTCTGGACATGAAGATGTGACATGTGGTGTGACAGAAAGACAAGGATCAAGGATGAATCCTAATTATTTGGCCAAAGCAGTTTGTAAGTGACAGTTGATTTACTGAAATGTGAAACAAGAGAAACCACGAGTTCAGTGGCCGAGCTGCGTTTGGAACGCCTACAGCATATTTAATGGGAAAGGCAAATAGATGATTGGATATTGGAGTCACGATCTTGGGAGTCATTTTTCTATGAAAGCAAGCAAGAGAAATGAGGTAGCAATTCCAAGGGCAAAGTGGTATTTCAGGGAGTTAATCATGTGCATATTTTTAACCTGAGAGATATTGTGGTATGTTTGTCAGATGATGGGAAAAGTCCAGAAAATAAGAATACATTTATGCTTAGGAGGGACAGGAAAGCTGTCCTGCAAAAGCGGTCACTGAGGCACATGGGAAGGATACAATATGCAAACAAAGGGCAGGACTAGGAGAAGGGTCAGGAGACCTAGTTTAGCAGAAGGAAAAGGCAGAATAGAATGATATAGACCTAGGCTATTTGGTTCCTTTGCTGTTGCTAAATTAACTAGTTTTTTCCTATTTGCTTCTATTTGCCTTGAAGCCAGGGAAACCTAGAATGAGGAGTGGGGAAGAGGGATTAGAGAGTTGAAAAGAAAACAGTCATTAAAGAACTATGTGGGAGAGGAGAGAATAAAATACAAAACTAATAATGAAGGTGATTTCATGGTCCAGCAATGCCAGCGGGGTTCTGTGATTTTCTCTGCTAATGCAAGTGCTTAGGCACAAATGAGGAGGGGTCAACTTTGGGTTTTCGTGGATTCAGATTTTGTGAAGTCAGTACAGTGAAAGTTAGGGAATTATGTATGTGTATAAAGTGTGACTGGCTTTGCAATTTAACTAGTAAAGAGGGGAGTAGGGACACCAGGATGGTGAAGGACAGTTAAAATATGGTATTCAAAAATGGTAGAGTTAATTATTATTATTTTTTTACATTTATTTATTTTTCAGGACAGAGAGAGACAGAGCACAAGTTGGGGAGGGGCAGAGAGCGAATGAAACACAGAATCCTCAGCAGGCTCCAGGCTTTGAGCGGTCAGCACAGAGCCTGATGCGGGGCTTGAACTCACAAACGTGAGATCATGACCTGAGCCGAAGTCTTGATGCTTAACGTACTGAGCCAACCAGGCGCCCCTGGTATAGTTAATTATTGAAGGTCCCAGTGGATAAGAATTTTGTTAGACTCGTAGATGTTAACGTAAGTGAGCTAGATTAATAAGTTCATTTCAAATCTGCAAAATAAATGTGAAACAAGACAATTCAGTTGAATTCAAGAACACACACACACACACACGTTTTGATTAACTGGTAAATTGTAGCAATCTCTTACTCGACACATCCCCAAAGGCAAGGGAATTAAAAGCAAAAGTGAATTACTGGGACCTTATGAAGATAAAAAGCTTCTGCACAGCAAAGGAAACAACCAACAAAACTAAAAGGCAACCAACAGAATAGGAAAAGATATTTGCAAATGACATATCGGACAAAGGGCTAGTATCCAAAATCTATAAAGAGCTCACCAAACTCCACACCCGAAAAACAAATAACCCAGTGAAGAAATGGGCAGAAAACATGAATAGACACTTCTCTAAAGAAGACATCCGGATGGCCAACAGGCACATGAAAAGATGTTCAGCGTCGCTCCTTATCAGGGAAAGACAAATCAAAACTACACTCAGGTATCACTTCATGCCAGTCAGAGTGGCCAAAATGAACAAATCAGGAGACTATAGATGCTGGAGAGGATGTGGAGAAACGGGAACCCTCTTGCACTGTTGGTGGGAATGCAAACTGGTGCAGCCGCTCTGGAAAGCAGTGTGGAGGTTCCTCAGAAAATTAAAAATAGGCCTACCCTATGACCCAGCAATAGCACTGCTAGGAATTTATCCAAGGGATACAGGAGTACTAATGCATAGGGACACTTGTACCCCAATGTTCATAGCAGCACTCTCAACAATAGCCAAATTATGGAAAGAGCCTAAATGTCCATCAACTGATGAATGGATAAAGAAATTGTGGTTTATATACACAATGGAATACTACGTGGCAATGAGAAAAAATGAAATATGGCCTTTTGTAGCAACGTGGATGGAACTGGAGAGTGTGATGCTAAGTGAAATAAGCCATACAGAGAAAGACAGATACCATATGGTTTCACTCTTATGTGGATCCTGAGAAACTTAACAGGAACCCATGGGGGAGGGGAAGGAAAAAAAAAAAAGAGGTTAGAGTGGGAGAGAGCCAAAGCATAAGAGACTCTTAAAAACTGAGAACAAACTGAGGGTTGATGGGGGGTGGGAGGGAGGAGAGGGTGGGTGATGGGTATTGAGGAGGGCACCTTTTGGGATGAGCACTGGGTGTTGTATGGAAACCAATTTGACAATAATTTTCATATATTAAAAAAAGAAAAAAATTCCTCCAAAATTTATAAGTAGAAGTTGGTTTAAAATGAATGTTATTTTCCTGAGGTCTAATTCATTACGTTTTCTTGTTCCTTCTTAATTTAAAATTGTAGGGTATTTGGGAAAAACTGTTCAGCAGCATGAAATGTTTATGTAATACTCGTAAGAAACAATCACTTCTTCACATGCAAGTGAGCTATGATTATTCTAGAATTAAAAGTCCGTATAGTTTTCAATAAATCCCTTGATTTAGTTTTTGTTTACCTGTTACAATGCAGCAGAAGGATTTAATTTTTTATGCAACAATGCTATTTGCATCATGACCAAAGTAGGTAAGAAATAACTCTTCCGTTCTCAGAAATAAGCCTTTATATTTTGGTTCAGATCTTTTGGAAGTATTTTTTTCTATTTTCACACTTATTCTTTCAGTGTTTTAAGAAGAAATTTAAATTGGAAGCCCTAGGCCATAGTGAACATTATAATAAATATTTCTCAATAGAAAGGGATGCTGATTTTCATTGCTTGATGTATATGTCATCATAATATACTATGAGAAATCACATTATTGTGTTTTATCTCTGTGCCATCAATTTTTGCCAGTTAAAGATCAATTCATTATCAAGGACAGCAGACTGGTAGGTTGTGTGTTTTATACCTTCTCTTAACCTAATAATTGATTTATTTCATTGATGGCTGTTTTCTAGACAATCAGGATATCAATATGGGTTTTAAATGCCCTTTTTCATGGTCATATTTTACTTTCGTCCACTCTTTTTTATTTTAAAACTTAAAAATGAAGTTCATAGTTTCTAGTTTTTGTTTTTGTTTTTAAATAATGTAACTCCTTTTCAAAAGGTGGTTGTTGAGGGGTGCCTGGGTGGCTCAGGTTAAGTGTCCAACTCTTGATTTCAGCTCAGGTTATGATCTCATGGGTCATGAGTTTGAGCCCCATGTCGGGCTCTGTGCTGACAGTGCAGGAATTCTCTCTCTCCCTCTCTCTCTCCCCCACTCCACACACTCAAACTCTCTCTCAAAATAAATAAACTTAAAAAATTGTCAGTCATTGAGACTTTGCATTCTTAGGATGTAGAAAAATGAAAAATAAAAAAAACAATATTGCTCCCACAAGAATGAGAAAAAGAAGGATAATCTACAGAATCATGTTTTCTTAACCACATCAGAGAAGTGAAGTTGCAAAGAAACAAAAGTACCAAAAGAGGTTAGAACTTCCAATGACAGATGGGACCACAATGATCTCACCTCTGGTAGAGCACAGAGAAAGATGTGTCCATCATACGAGTGGGTAACAAGAAGTCAGCTAAAAATTCAATGCATTCTTAAAAAGGCCAAGTGTGGGTTAGTGATGATTTGGAATAGCAGAAGGGAAGCTCATAATCATTTCCAAACTTTGCCCCCACAGACCTCTACCAGGAAACCACATTAAAGATGAAAGACAGAGCAACGAGAGCTCTTCTCCACGGAACATGTATGGAAGAAGTGGTTGTGCCGGGCAAAAAGCTTCACCTACATGATGATGTAGGCCTCTCTCCCTCTCTTCAATAAAGCAAAAAATGATAAGTCACTGGGGCAGGAGCTGCACGTGCTCCAACCCATAGGGCTTCCGCAGGAATCCAATGCTTCTTGGGTGGAATAATAGCAAAATCCATCTGCCTTTGGTGACCTGCTCCTGAAGAAGGAGGGATAGAAAACCCTAATCTAGACACCAAGATCTATCGCTATTGGGGAAGGGATAGAAACCAAAAAGTCTCTAACCCTGAAATAGAGTCAGGAATTTGTCTAATTCTTACAGTGATAACACATAGAAGTCTGTACATATACAGAGAGAGAGAGAGAGAGAGAGCGAGAGCGCGAGAGCGAGGGAGAGAGAAAAGAAGAAAGAAGAAGGAGAAGGAAGAGGAAGAGAGAGAATGAGAGAAAGAGAAAATGAAAAAAAGAACCTCGGTAGGTGTGGAAAAAGAGCTGAATAAAATCCACATCCATGTATGATAAAAACTGTTAGCAAACCATGAATAGAAGAGTATTTCTTTAACTTGATAAGAAGCATCCTTGAAAAAAAAAACTGTAATTAGTATACTTAATAGTGAAACAATGATTAATTGCTTCCCCACTTAGATGGGAAGCAAGGTAGAGATTTTTACTCTTGAACTCCCAGTTAGTACTGAACTGGAAGTCTTGGCCAGTGAACTGAGGCAAGATGAAGAAGTAAAAAGCATACAAATTGTTAAGGAATAAATGAAAGTTTTTTCATTCACCGATGGTATGATTTCTACATAACAATTCCTAAAGAATCTATAAATAAAACTATAGAACTCACAAATGGTTTTACCAAGATCTTAGGGTTATAGGTCAAAATTTAGAAAATGATTGTATCTATATACTACTGGAACTGGAGAAGTGGAAATTCAAATAAAAAATCAATGCCAGTTACAACAGCATTAAAATCATGAAATACTTAGTGATGCCTCAGCAGAATACATACAAGAATTGCATGGCAAAAAGTAGAAAATACTGGTGATGGAATTTAAAGAAGGCACAAAGACTTGAAAAAATATAGCATGCTCATGTTTCAAAAGACTCAACTTGTTATGATCCTAATCCTTCTAAAATGATTCTACCTAGTAAATGCATGGACATTCAAAATACCAGCAGGCTTTTTATTCCTGGTAGAAATTGGCAAGTTGATTCTAAAGTTTACATGTTAGTGTAAAACATCTAAAACAAACAAATAACTTTTAAAAAATAAGACTGCAGATGACGGACAGACTACTTGATTTTCAAGGATTAAAGGCTTAAAGTAAAGCTGCAGTAATTAAGCCAATGTGTTATTGGAGAAGGATAGACACATAGATCAATGTAACAAAATAGAAAGCCCAGAAATAAACCCACACATATATGGCTAGTTAATTTTCGACTCATTGTCAAGATAATTCAATGAAAAAAGAATAGTCCTTTCTACAGAGAGCAATCAGATATCCATATGTAAAAATGACCTTCAACCCATGAAAAATTAACTCAAAATGGGCCATGAATATAAAGGTAAAACTTCAAATTATAAAACTTTTCAAAGAAAGTAATGGAGAAAATTTTTCTAATTTTAGACTAAGGAATAGTTTACAAATAAAATCACAAGCTATGAAATCATACGCTATAAAAGAAGAATGATAAGTAGAACTTCATGAAAATTGAGTACTTGTGTTCATTGGGAAACAATGTAAAAATTATAAATAAATAAGCCACTAACATAGGTAAGTTTTTTGCAAACAAACACGTATGTGATCAAGTGCTTCCATCCAGATCACATAAAGAACTTTTAAAAATCAACAGCAAAAAACCCCCTCAAGACATCGATAGAGTTTTCTATTAAAGATTTGAATACGCATTTTATTAAAAAAATAGACATAGGTGCAAGCAAGCACTTGAAATGATCCTCAATATCAGTATTTGTTGAGGAATTGGAAAATAAAACTGCATATGCTATTGGTGTCTGCTATGGGCTGAATTATGCCTCCTTCATTGTTTTTAAAGTTTATTTTTATTTATTTTGAGAAAGAGAGCGCCAGCAGGGGAGGGGCAGAGAGAGAAGGAGACAGGATCCTAAGCAAGCTCCATGCGGTCAGTGTAGAGCCTGATGTGAGGCTCGAACCCATAAACCATGAGATCATGACCTAAGCCAAAATCTAGAGTCAAAAGCTTAACTGAGCCACCCAGGTGCCCCTAACCTGAAGATTTATTTTATTTATTTGAATGAATGAATGAATGATTTATTTATTTATTTATTTATTTATTTATTTATATTTTGAGAGAGAGAGAGAGAGAGAAAGAGAAGGGAAGGGGCAGAGAGAGAGAGAGAGAGAGAGAGAATCCCAAGCAGGCTCTGCACTGCCAGAGCAGAGCTCAGCATGTGTTTGGTGTGTGGGGGGGGTGGGGACATTGAACCCACGAACCATGAGATCATGACCTGAGCCAAAATCAAGAGTCGGACGCATAACTGACTGAGCCACCCAGGCGACCCAACCTCCTTCAAATTCCTATGTTGAAGCCTTAATCTCTTAATTCCTCAAAAAATGTATTTGGAGCTAGGGCTTTTTAAAGAGGTGGTTATGTTAAAATGAGGCTTTTAGGATGGGGTCCAGAAGAACCTGACTGGTGTCCTTATAAGAAGAGGACATTTGGACATACAGAGAGACACCTGGGACGTGCATGGACAGAGAAAAAGCCATATGAGATGCCAAGCAGAAGGAAGCCATCTGGAAGCTGAGCAGGGTGACCCGAGGAAGAAAACAAACCTGCTGACTCCTTGATCTGGAAACAGCTGGACTCCAGAACCACGAGAAAGTACATTTCTGTTGTTTCAGCCATGAAACATGGTAAAATCAGGGCATTTTACCAGCCCTGGCACACTAATACCACATTTTTTCTTTAATGACAAAACCAACTTTTAGCAAGGATGTGGAGCAATCAGTATTCACGCATATTGGTGGGGGGAAGCAAAATGATACAACCAGATTGACCATCAGTTTGTCAGTTTCTTACACTATTAAAGGTACACTTTATGGCTCACCAACCCACTTCTAGGTATTTATCCAATGGGAATGAAAATATATGACTACACAAAGACCTATGCCTGAATCTTTATGGCATTTTTATTTGTAATGGTCCCAAACAAGAGACCATCTAAATGTCTGTTGACTGATGAACTGATAAACCTGTGGTACGTCCATACTATGAAATATGATGGAGGTACCAAAAGGTGTGGACCATGAATACATGCAAAAACATGGACAGATCTTTTCTTTTTAATGTTTTTAATCTTTATTTATTTTTCAGAGAAAGACAGAGCGTGAGCAGGGGAGGGGCAGAGAGAGAGGGAGACACAGAATCCGAAGCAGGCTCCAGGCCCCCGAGCTGTCAGTGCAGAGCCCGACACGGGGCTCAAACTCACGAACTGGTGAGATCATGACCTGAGCCCAAGTCGGACTCTCAACCGACTGAGTCACCCAGGTGCCCCAAAGCATGGACAAAGCTTAAAAGTTTTATACCAGGTAAAAGAAGGCTGACAAGAAAGACTACATACTATATGGTTTTGTTTGTATGGCATTCTTGAAATGTAAAACCAGAGGTAGAAATAGAATTTTCAGGTGCTTGAGTTGGGTTGAGGACCTTGACTACAAAGTGGCACAAGGAGGCTTGTGTGTGTGGGGAGGGGTGTAAATATCCTGTATCTTGATTATAGTAGGGATTATGACAGTATACACTTTTCAACACTCTTAAAACTGTACATCTAAAAAAATAGTGGTTTTTGCTTTATATAAATTGCACCTTAATACACCTAATATATTTCTTTATTTCAATTTGAGAGAGAGGGAGAAGGGCAAAAGGAGAGAGAGAGAGAGAGAGACAGAAAGAGACAGAGAGAGACAGAGAGAGAATCTTAAGCAGGCTATATGCTCAGCATGGAGCCCGACAGGGGGCTCAAGTCCACAATCTTGGGATCATGACCTGGGCCAAAACCAAGAGTCAGGTGCTGAACCAGCTGAGTCACCCAGGTGCCCCACTGCTGATATATTTCTAAAGGAAACACTAAATGTAGAGAATAAAATGGGGTAAGAAGACGGTCTTTAAACATTGATACATTGAATTAAACAATAGCATAACAAGAACTAACATTATGTTAGTATTAAAGAAACGGTTGTATACTTACTAAAATTCAAGTGATATGTATTTAATACAATATTAAACCTAAACCTTCCTTTAGGAACATCATAGGATATAGAAAAAAATGTAAATTAGAGTTCTTGCCTTATATTCATTGATTAAAGGAAACATTCTTGACTGCAAATAGCTACAATAAAAGATACTATGTTGGACTTGTTCTCTAAGTGCTATAATATCACTGAGAATACAGCAATTAGTTCCAATTGAAGATACTGAGAAGGGCTTCATTGACATTTATATTGAACTCTGTAGTTTTCTGGTTTCTTTCTTTTTTTTTTTTTTTCTTTTTTTTTTTTTTTTTTTTTTACCAATCTCTTGATATCTGGAAATCTATATTTGCATGATGCAAAATCACAACATATATCCATATAATTTTGTTCATACATAAGGTGTTTAGTGCATTTGAATTTGCAGGACACTTGTAGCTATCGTTAAACTCTTTCTTTTCCAAAGGTCATCTGTTTCTGCAGTATAAACTGCATTTCAAAGTGAACGTCAACACTGGAATCACTCAAGTAGTGCTCATAAGACTCTGAGTTGGCATGTTAGCCGAGATTGATTCTGTTTAGAATAATGCTAATCTGTATTTTCTTCCGAAGGCTCCATCTATCCATCGATTGTCTTTTCTGTAAGAACATTTCAAGAGAAGCGACAGCACCTCTGTTGGTACAGAGATAAATAAGCAAGAAAAAAATACTTGTTTCCTCATGTACTAGTTGGGCACGGTGGTTCTTGGTCCACGTCGCCTGCACTCCACTGTTTCATTTATTAATTAATTAAAGTTAATTAATTCAATACATAGTGAGAATCTACCATGTACTAGGTGTTATATATATATATATGTTAAATATATATATTTATTATATATTATATATAATATTATATATTATATATAATATTATATATTATATATAATATTATATATTATATATGTAATATAAAATATTGTATATATAATATTATATATTATATAAATAATATTATATATAATATATAATATATAATTATAATAAATTATATAATATTATATATAATATATAATATATAATATTATATTAAATATAAATATATTAAATAATATACTAAATATAAATATATTAAATAAATATAAATATAAATATATTAAATAAAATACAGTATATACTGCTCTTAGGTTGGCAGGCGCTCTACTGGAGGGTAGCTTCTGACATCCCAACATCTGTCTTCTGTTTTTTAACTAGACACCAATCTATTCTGGCGAGGGTTTCAAGGTTCAGTGTGAATGCCTACTATAAATGCAGTTATCATGAAATTGGGCAACACATTTGTCCATGAAGCTGCAACTAGCTTTTAAAGTTGCGAAACAGTGTAGGGAGAAATCTTGTCTTTGACGTACCGGTTATTAAAAGCGGTATTCTCCAGGGATCAAGGCTAGGGCTCTGCAGGCCCTTCTTTGACTATCTTTTGATATAAAAGCTGTGGAAGAAAGAGCACCTAATGAGATGATCAAGTTTACAGATGAAACTGTGGCCTCCTGGGCTGAGAGGAGTGCCGAGCTAATGGGAATAAACTGTGGCAATTGTTGGTGAGGCTGTGTGAATGCTCAGAGCAGGGATAAAGTTGGGAGCAGGCAGGCATAAAGTTTTACTTTTAGTCAAAAAGAATTCAGACCAAAGAGATGAAATTAAGACCTCTAAGTGGTATATATGCCCTGGGAAAACATTCTTTCATTTGCTCCTGGCCCAGGATATTTTCTCTGAATAAAAGAGAAAATTTGAGTAACCTTAGGCAAAAAAAAAAAAAAAAGAAAAAGAAAAAGAAAAGGAAAATAAAACTACTCCTTTGCTCTAGAATTCTGCATGCAGTTTTGGGTGTTACACTTTAAGAAAGAGGAGGTCTTGCTAAAGGCAATGGATATGGAAACCAATTTGACAATAAATTATATATAAAAATAATAAAAAAGAAAAATTAAAAAAAATAAAAATAAAAAAATAAAAAAATAAAAAACCCAAAAATAAAAAATAAAGGTAATGGAAACGAACAAAAAGTTAGAACAGTTTTGTACCATAAGAGTAGTTAAACAAATATAAACATAGACTGTAGAGGCACACTTTTAGACTAAGAACATAATTTTTTTTTCAAGTGGCAAAGTACGATCCCCTTAGTAAAATTCAGCTCATTACTTTCGAATTAAATTCAGGTTCTTAAAGTTGTGAATTTTGTGTTCAAGAAACATTTGATAGAAAAACACATAAGTTATTCCAAACATATTCTACCAACACAAAAGCCCATGAAATGGAAACAAAACAAAACAAAACAAAACAACAAAACAAAAACAAAAACAAAAAGCAACCAGCATCCATCCAACTTAGGGCTCTCACTTTGTTCTCATATAGCTCTTTCAAAACAGTGGGATGTAGGATTCTTATTCCTTTTTGGACGTTTAGGAAATTAACTTTCAGATAGCTTAGCTGTATTTCTTCTCATCAAGTACGGATCCCGGGATATAGCAAAGGCTCAGGCTCCTTCAGTTTCCAAATCCGGTGCTCTTTGTGCCTCTTGGACAGTTCATTAAGCAGAGGGAAATGGGGAGTTTTCAACGCTAAGCGTTCAGGAACCACGCCTGGTCTGTGTGTTATTCGAATAACTGTGGGTCATTTAGCTCATAATAAGGGGCGGAGTCCCACACAGTTTTTAATCTGTATTTTTTATCACTGCGTTGATGATAAAAGCTTTCTAACTCGAAAATTAACATACTTTTAAGTATTATTCGTATTCGATAATATAGATACCTACTTAAACGGTACTAAGAGTAATTTTTATTGCCCTTCTACAAAATGCTTTCGATATATGATTCTCTTTAATCTTCACAGTAATACTATGAGCAAGATATTTTTATTAACTAAAAACCTGAGCGAATACTGTCACTGCTTCCTCTCTAATACCCATCTCTCAGATCTTTATTCTTTTTCATCCCTGCTGCCAATACTCATTCCTGAATTACTTCCCTATGCTTAGAACACTGCTCCTGCTTGCAGTCCTGCTCCATCCAACCTTCCTCCACATGCTGTCCAGTTATTTTCTTAAATGCAAGTCTACGCTTACTAGAATACCTATTGTCTATGAAGGAGAGTCAGCATTCTTGATTACATACTTCCCCCTTCTACTCTGCTTATTCATATCTTCATGTAGTCAGTGAATATACGTTATTCTTTGAATTAGACAGGTTGGGAAGGGAAAGGTATTGATTTAACTTTAGGCTGATGGAGAGGTAGCGCTAATAAAACACATTTTTGTACTTCCTGTTGTGGATTCAGGGTTAAGAATCAGTGGAGCGAGAAAGAGAATGAACATGACTGGAGGCATCAGGTTTTAGCGGATCCATTTGAAGGACGGAAGTATTAATGCCGATGGGTATGGGAAGGTGTAGGTGCATTTAGATGAGATTTTGTGTGTGTGTGTGTGTGTGTGTGTGTGTGTGTGTGTGTAAGCACACACACACATATAACTTATAGTGGAGGAAGGACTGTAACAATTTCTGCCTCATAAAAAGACTACATAAAATATGAATAGAGAAGACAACTGGACATATTTCCTTTCAGCAATCCCCTGATAAGCTTAGTCTTTACAAGCAGTAATTCAAATTAAAGAAAAAAAGTTGCCTCAAGCGTTTGAATCTTTTCATTATTTGTTTTCAGTCTTGGGTGGCCGATCCACGGTTTTATTAGACAATTTGAGCGCATGTGTGTGTGTTTGTGTGCAAGAGAGAAACGCAGAACTTTATTTTTAATACCTTCATTTATGTTTTTAATCAAAAAATCATTTTCCAGGGATCTAAGCAATGATGCTGAAGCATCCAGATTTAGTTTTAGTCAAAATTCTTCCTGAATATAGAATATATATCCAAGTCATTTTGTTAGTGACATATATTTTTTAAAAGAATAAAAAATATTCTCAGGGTGCCTGTGTGGCTCAGTCATTTAAGCCCCCAACTTCTGCTCAGGTCATGATCTCGCGGTCTGTGGGTTCGAGCCCCACATCGGGCTCTGTGCTGACAGCTCAGAGCCTGGAACCTGCTTCAGACTCTGTATCTCCCTCTCTCTCTGTGCCCCGCCCCCACACTCTGATTCTTTCTTTCTCAAAAATAAATAAACTTTAAAAGGTTTTAAAAAAACATATATACAATTCTTGTTTTCAAATTGTGTATGCACTTTAAAAGGTTAAATAATTTCGCAAAGTCTCCAATAAAAAAGAATGTGCTTCTGCACGTACTCCCAAGCCTAATTCCTGTTCCACAAAGGCAGCCATACATTTAGTTTTTATTTCTAGTATTTACTTCCAGTTTTCTAATATTTCTTCAAGGCATTTTTGTATTTCTGCTAAAATTATTTATTACTTATTACACCCTTAATGAGGAAGCTTTAACCCTAATAATACTTCTCATACCTGTGCATGTGCACACACGTCTTATGTGAAAATCCAATCACCCTCCTAAATTTATTGCATCAGAATTTCAGTTATATCATTATTCACAATCTACATCATCATGGATATCTAAATGGTATTCATTTCTGAGACATGTGATTTTATTTCCTTTCAGTTAATTATTTTTATTCGTTTAATTGAAAAGTCATTTTCTTATCCTTAAGTCCTAGTCAAACTTTATATATCAAGTGCAATTTTATTCTCAGTTTGTTCAACTGCATCGAGGGATCTATCATTGAGCCCCTCTGTTTTCTTCCTTAACATGGACTTGTTTTATCTTAGGCTTAATTTGTAGTTTTCATATTCTTACATTTACCATCACTGCGGGGACTTTATTTGCCTCTACTGTGGAGTAAATACTTTCTGGATCCAGGTCCTTCCGCTTTGTTGGTAAAACGACCTGTTTTGGTGGAGTACATCTCTTGGGAAATTCCTGACCAAGAATGTATGGATGTTAATTTTTAAGACCATGTGTTTGGGCGAGAATTACCCACCCACTTAGGCTTTTGGTATTTCTTTAAAAGGACTCACAGGATTGAGAGGTAGTTTTGATCACAGTTATGGGTTATTACAGTGAACAGCAGGATCAGCACGGGACAGAACAGAGAGGCATCAGGAAGAGTCTGGAGAGGAGTCCAGGAGTGGTCTTCCAAAGGTCCCCATCATAGGATGACAGGGGAAAGGAGGCCCCGGACAGAACATTGTTCTTTCTTTAGCAGAAGAAATGAGAAATACATAGCCAGGGTTTCTGCCTCAAGAAGTCTTGTTAAAACTCAGAGTGTGGGGATTTTGCTGAAGACTTGTCATGTAGGCACTTGTTGCCTGAGCAACCAATCACTGTTACTAAAATTCCAAACTCCGAGAAGTAAAGTGAGTGTTTACCATAACTTACATTGTTTGCACAAGCAATCTAGGAGACTAAAATAGCAGAATTCAGTCTTCCAGTTACATAAAGCTACCTATCAGTACAGAGTCTGGCAAATTCTACAGGCCAGGTTCCCAGAAATCTTCCCAAAGGTCAGTTGCTCAAGCTGGTCCTCTTGGAGATAACAATATCAATTAGGCTAAGTTAACTCTTACACAACACCAATGTCTAAAAAATATCCTTCTTCTACTTTTACACTTGATAGATACGTTGTCTGGGCATACAGAGTACCAGCTTTTCTTTCATTTCTTTATGGAACTTGGAAGGTATGTGTATATTCTTTTAACTTCTAGTGTTACGGTACAAAACCAGATACTACCCTTATTCTCATGCTTTGTATGTGACCAACTTTTGTTTCTTCCTTCGTTCCTTCGTTCCTTCCTTCCTTCGTTCCTTCCTTCTTTCCTTTCTTCCTTCCTCTTTCTCTCTTTTCTTCTCTCTCTCTCTCTCTCTTTTTCATCTTTCTGGAAGCTTTAGGTTTCTCTCTGTAAACTCCATTTTCTAAAATTCCAGGTGCTAAGACTTTGAGAATGTTAAAGATTATTTTTGCTGGACAAGTAGCAGTTTCAATCTGGAAGTCATGTCTTTTAATTTGGGGATATAATTTGTGTGTGTGTGTGTGTGTGTGTGTGTGTGTGTGTGTGTGTGTGTTTAATGTTTATTACTTTTTTTTGAGAGAGAAAGAGACACAGAGCATGAGCGGGAGAGGGACAGAGAGAGGGAGAAACAAATCTGAAGCAGGCTCCAGGCTCTGAACTGTCAGCACAGAGCCTGACGCAGGGATCTAACTCAGAAACCATGAGATCGTGACCTGAGCCAAAGTCAGACGCTTAACCAACTGAGCCAACTAGGCAGCCCTTTGTGTTGATTTTTAAATTGTCCTCCCTCTTCTTTTTTTCTGTTCTCTTCTTCTCTCTTATCCCATTATTCAGACTTTATACTTTTAGAATTAGTCATCTTATTTTCTTGAGGTTTGCCTCATATTTTCCATGTCCTATATAAGGTATAAAAAAAGAATTATGAAAAACTCAAACAATATAAATAAAAACTTCATCTCAGGGATATATTCTTTTGAAAATGTAAAAAAATAAGAACATTCAATGAGAAAGTACATAAGGGAGAAAAGTATATTTTAGCATTAACTATAAAAGATAAAGCACAGATGTAATAGAGTATAAACCAAAACAAAATTATTTTTAAAGATAAGTTAAATGGACAAACCTTTATCCAAAATGATCAAGAAAATTATATGGCACAAGGGAACATTAGAAATTTGAAATTATGATAACTGAGGACACGCCAGAGATTTCAAATATAGTAAGAATATAGCACAAACCGTCATACAATATTGTTCCTGGAAGAGTGAAGTAGTATAAATTCAAACCCTAAATCTATGTAAGGTACAGAGCTACAGCTATCAATTCAGAGGACAATTTTGGTTCACTCAGAGCCCATACCAAAATAGATGCGCTTCTTCCTTATCTTTATGGCACATACCCTGTCCCAAATTCTTTATTATCCCTCTGTCGCCAGAGAGTGGGTTTTTCTGGAGTTCTCCAATCTTTCTCCAAGGATGCAGCCCTTCAAATGGGCCAGTCTGTAGGTCTCATCTACTTGCCCATTCCACACAGGCATGGATTCATCTTTGCATGTAAGCTTTAAAATTTTGGCCCTCGGATGACAGACACTGGGTGTGACCCTCCCCTCCCAGGCCAGGGTAACTGTAGTGTCAGCTAAAATCACACTGGCTCTTAGTTTGCTTTTTGTTTCTGACCCCAGGAAATGTCCCCATCCTTTCTGGCTAGGTAGGCTTACCACTCGAAAGGAGACTGGTTACATTTCACCCTAAATTTCCACGTTTGACTTGGAAGTCTGCCAGGTACTTTAATCTGCGATATTGACAGAACTCAACGTTTCCGCAGTTTTATTCACTTCTACAAATGTTGTATTTCAGACATTGTTTTCCCTACTGGAAAACAAACGGTGTAGACGATGTCTTATTTTGTGTCTCTTAGTACACATATATGAGACATTTAATAAATACTTTCATAAGATAATTGAAAGAATCAGTGATATGTTACTTTTTTTCCTGAAACATACTGAGCCTTCCAGTAAAATGGGTTGACTGACAAAAGCATACAGGATGAGCACACACAAAGTGTGATCACTGGACATCATGCAGTTTACATGATAATGACCTTCATTGAGGAGATCACCTCCAAATCAGACTTCCTGTGGAGTATTACCTTCTTGTGAGTTATTCGTTACATGGACTTTGGAACATTATACATTTAAATTGAGTAATTACAACTTTTTAAAAATGTTCAACCTTGAGGAAAAATGCAAATTCAAAAATATGCAATCAATCCCTGAAGATATATTGAAATCTAGCCCCAAGTAGCTGTCCTGCAAGCCAGATAGTAACTTTCGGTAATGACATTTTATTGCCTACAATGAAAGTTTCCTATCTTGAACATAAAATTTACCAAAGAGGTATATCTGCTGCCATAATTCTAAATCTCATAATCCTGAATAAAACGGTGGGAGAATAATTCGGTAAAGGATTTAAGTGTATCGGCAGAAGGTGTGAATCTTGAGTAGTAGGTAATTCACGTCCAAAATGCAATGCAGACATGCATCCATTGTGATAAACAAGGAAAATAAAGCTGTTTGGCATTAATGACAGAGGCAAGATTAAATCCAAAAAAAAAAAAAAGGTAGCCATGTGGAAGTCACAGCTTCAAAATTTCACACTTCTAAGGAAAATATACTAATCATACAATAGAATCATGTTGTTTTACATATGAAAAATAATAAATATGGGGGAAAATGGAACACAATTTCAAATGTATTACATAATCATGCTGAATGATATGTAAGAGAAGGAATCCAAAGAACTTTTGAATACAATATTTTGAATATATATCTTCATGCTAAAGACAAAAGGAATTGCAACTAAATATTGCAATCTAGTAAGTATATTTCCTTTTCAGTGTATGAATTGGCAATTCTAAACTTTTTATTTATATCTTATGATTAAGATTCTTTGTAGATTGGAGAACACTATGGAAAATGATAGTTAAGTGAACCCATGCCCCTGGAATGGAATATGAACCAGAATGAAGCAATATATTTTACTACAAGTTAGAGTAGTGAGGCAACTGACAGAGTTTGAACACCCTTGGATTGGATAATATAACGGTATCAATATTCAGTTCCAAATGTTGTTACTGTGGTTATAAATTAATAACCTTTTTGTTTTTGTTTTTTTAGTAAATACATATATAATACATACTGTATTTATAGGTAAGGAAGCTTGGTAACCTGCTCTCATCTAAGAAACGATTACCTGTATCTGTTTATAAGTAAACAGATGCATGAATATATGTAAGAAATGGTAAAACAAATATGATAGAACATACGGGGCTCTGTTTGAAAGACATTAAATGATTTTTTGTACAATTTCTGAAATTTTTACCTAAGTCCAAAACTATTTCATAATAAAAGTTGAAGCAAACAATAGGCTTCATATTTATAAACAATAGCCAGATAGAAGATATAAAGACAAAACTTTATTTACAACAGAAATTTAAAAGACAAAATGCTAAGGAATGTTTAACAAGAAATATTAAATAACATTTTACGAAAAATATTTGAAACAAGGCACAGAGTATTTGAACAAATACAGTTCTTGTCTTAGATAGAATGGCAAAATATCATAAATACGTACATGCTCCCTAATTTAATTTGTAAATTTAATGCGATAGCACTAAATTTTACCAACCATTATTTTCTAGAACTTTTCCAGAACAAATTATTCTAAAATTCATATACAAAAATAAATATGAAAACATGCATAGGAAAAACTGAAAAAAGAAAAAAAAAACAATGAGGGGTGATAAATATATCCAGTATAAAACACATGAAGATGTGTTCAACTTCATTTTTTTTCAACTTCATTCATAATATCAAATATGCAGATTGAAAGTTACTGACATACTGTTTCTCACATTTTCAATTCAGGAGAAGTAAGGAAACGTCACAGTTGAACGTAAATACTAAAGGGAGATTATACCAGGTAGACACTTCGATCCTTGGAAATGAATGCAGATCGTCAGAAATGGTAATCTTCCTCTTAACTTGTTATAATGTGTTTAACTGCTTAAGGGAAAAAGTATATTATTGTGTGTCAGGATTTTCAGTATACGTGTGAACCATACATATGAAAACTCTAACCTAAGGAGAGAGATTGCAAGGTTAGTACATTTTATACGAGTTGGCATAATATAAAATATAAGCATACTAGATTTGTATATTGTAATCTCTGGAGTATTCTCTCTGTCTCTACTCTCCCCTAAAATATAACCAAATAATCTAGAAGCCAATGGATACATTAAAATAGGACACCGAATACATTCAAATAATTTCAGAGAAAATTGGAAACGTGGAAAACGGGAAAACAATCCAAAAAAGACAAAAACTTACATGGTAAACTAAGTAATTAATTAATTAATTGGGTAAAATACTAATGGTCTAAGCATTCTAAAAAGTGGAGATTAGCACAACAAATTAATATAAAATGTGAACCAAGTATATGTTGCCTATAAGAGACGTACTTAACAGATACAGACACAGATGAGTTGAAAGTAAATGCCTGGAAAGAAATACAAACCAACCTTTTGCAAATAGCAAAATGGCTAGACTGGCTATGCTAATGTGACAAAATAAACCTTAAACACCTAAAGAGACAGTGGAGGATATTACATTATAGTAAAGGGGGAAACTCACCAGGAAACTATAAATACTGTAAACGTTTATACATCTGATAACAAAACCTCAAATAACATAAAGCAAAATTTGACAGAATTAAAAACAAAATTAGACAATGCCACCATTATAAACAGATATGTGTACACATTTTCTGAGCATGTAATAGGAAATTAGACACAAAACCAATAAAAAAAATGTTATCTGAACACTCCTTGCCACCTTAATCTAATTGACATTTATAAAATATTAAGTTAACCCCATAAATTACCTTCAGAATACAAATTATTTTAGTTGCACATGGAATATTCACCAAAATAGACCCTATGCTGGATGATCAAACATGTCTCAATAAGTATAAAAGAATCAAAATTACATAAAGTGTGTTCTCTGACCACAATGAAATTATATTAGGTGTTAATAGCAATAAAATTTCTAGAAAAGCTCCAACTTTCTGGAGATAAAACAATATATTATGACTGGGTCATGGCCCAAGTAAAATAAGGAAACAGTTTGAACTGAATGACAATAAAAATAAAACATATCAAAAATTGTGGGTTGCAGCTAAAGCAGTGCTTAAAAGGAAACATAGTGTTTTAAGTGGTTACATTACAGAAAAAAGGAGTTCTAAAATCACTGACCTAACAGTCCACCTTTAGAAAATAGGTTAAGAAAAACAAACTCAAGTAGAAGAATGAAAAGAATAAATGTAAGAGCAGAAATGAACAGCATATTTTAAAGTTAAGGAAAAAAAAACCCACAAAAGCTAATAATACGAAAAGATCAATAAAATGGCCATACACTTATCTAGACTCATCAAGGAAATTAAGAGATGAGAAAGAAATTACTAAAATTAAAAATGCATGAGTGGTTCTTAGCACAGATCCTACAGGCAGTGAAGGGACAAGAAGAGAATATTATGAACAACTTGATGAAATCAAACATGCGATTTGGATGAAAAGGCTAATGACGTGTGAAATAACAACAATTGACAAAAAAAGAAACAGAAAACTTAAATAGCCTTGTATCTATTAAACAAATTGGACTTGCTATCAAAAACACTCAAAAATTCCAAGCCTAGATGGTGTCACACATGTGTTTACTCAAATATCAAGGAATAATGAATGCCAAATTTCTACAAATTTTTCAGAAAACAGAGGAAAAACGCTGCACAAATCATTCATGAAGCCAGCATGACCCTAATACTAAGTTCTAACAAAGATTACGAAAATAGAAAATTAGACACCATTATCCCTCATGAACATAGATTCAAGGACGTTAACAAAACATTAACAAATAAAATCCAACAAGATGAGAAAAAGGTAAACATTGTGCTAAAGTAGGGATTATATCAGTAATGCCAGGTTGAAAATCAATTAATGTATTTTCCCATATTATGATAATAAGAATGTTAGAACTTAGAATATATTGTTTAAATTTTTTAAACATTCATTTATTTTTGAGAGAGAGGAGACAGAGTGTGAGTGGGGGAGGGGCAGACAGAGAGGGAGACACAGAATCCGAAGCAGGCTCCAAGCTCTGAGCTGTCAGCACAGAGCCCGACGCGGGGCTCAAACTCACAAACCGCGAGATCATGACCTGAGCCGAAGTCAGACGCTTAACATACTGAGCCACCCAGGTGCCCCAGAACTTACAATATTTTTAATAAATGCAGAAAAAAGTTCCTGACAAAATTTAACATCAGTTTTCATTAAAAACTCTTGAGCAAACTAAAGTGGGGTGCTATCACAATAAGGCAAATAAAATAAAATTCATAAGATAGGCAAGAAAGGAATAAAAACTCTCCCTATTGCCATCTATTAGTTTATACAGCAAATTCCTGTGAATTGACTGGCTACTGGAATTAATAAGTAAATATAATAAGGCCAAAAAGTACAAGGTTGGTAAACAAAAAATCTATTGTATTAATATATATCAGTAGCATATATTTGGGAAATTAAATTTTTAAAAATGCACTTCAAATAATGCCAAAAACTATAAAATATTTAAGACTGAAAGTAAGAAAATATGTATAAGACGACTGCACTGAAAAATAAAAGCATTTCTGGGAAAAAATAAAGAAGACAAAAATAAATGCAGAAATACATCCTATTTTGGAGTTGGAAGACTAAAACAAACAAACAAGCAAACGCAACCAACTCTGGCATGCTTCCAGATGTAATGAGCATAGCAAAGGAAGAGGAAGGGAGAGGCTATCGCTGGACGTCAACTTCTCAACTGTAACACATCAAGGTGGGAAACAGTGGAATGAAATCTGCAGATCAGCTAGATGAAAGGAATATAACCCTAAGTCCCATTGACACGCAAGGCATTACTCACTTGCCATGGAGAGAAAAATACGATTTTGTAAGAAATCAGAGAATATGTCCCTTATAAACCTAATCTGAAGATATTACCAAACTGTGTAACAAACTAAAATGGAGACTTCAGAGTAAAGATGTCTTAAACAAGAAGGAAAAGAGATTTGAGAAATGAGCCTTGGCCTATAGGAATTCGATGCTAAACCATTGTTAGAATCCATCGTTTTGAAATAAATGTACCAGCCAATAAGGGCAGATTAACTAAAATACTCATAGTATAATAGCAATAACTGACAACAGTGAATCTCCATTAGTAAGAGAATGTAAAGCCTGTGACAATCCATACCATGAAATTGTATGCAACAATTACTAAAAGAAAGAAGTTGATCTATGAGACAATTGGGAAAGATTTCTACAACGTACAATACTGGGAGCATCAAAAACAAGACGTAAAGGTGTAAAACATAGTGTTGCATTTTTGTAAAACACCACAAAAATTAATAGCCCAACTATTATGTATACATGATTGTAAGAACATGGAGAAGGGTGCAAAATAGTACACACTGCCTTATTATTAGTTAAGTTTGAGGGAATGTGGGTGAATTTATGACCTAAGTCAACTATGATTTGTCATCTCATAATTCTGTGGGCTGGTAATTTAAACAGTGCTCAGCTGGGTAGTTCTTGTTTTCCCTGACTTTAGTCAAATATTCTAAGAGAATGGTAATGCAAAATGTACGTCACTTCTTATCAAAACCAGTATAATAAAGCCGGCCTAGATTCAGAGTGGAGAAATAGATTCCTAGCGTTTTTCTTTTCTTTTTTTGCTTCGTGAGCGGCAAAGTCACACTGCAAAGGATGCATCTAGGAATCAGAGAAATTCTCGCAACCACCTTTGCAAAACAATCTATCACAATGGAGAAATGGTGGGATGATTGGGAAAGGAGGAGGGTGACAACAGATTCAAAATTTAAGGCCAGGGTTTGAGCAATTGCACTAATGAAAATAGAATCTCGACTTTGAAACATGAAGGAGACACGCAGCACAAATGGCGTGCGACAAGCTCAGAATGGGACACACACAAATAATTCGCTTACTTAAAAACTCTGGATAGGGGTTTCCTGGAAAGTAGAAATTGAAGACTGTCATCCCAACTCACTATGGTTTTAAAACATTTTGTACATGTGTACACTGTATATTTTATAAAAATAATTTTTAAAGTTCATTCTCTCCAAAGTAATCTACGCAGTCATTGCAATTCCAACAAAAATTGTAATAGGGTTTTTAGTGAGAGTAGACTAGATAATCCTCATATAAATGCTGAAAAATAAATTATTCAAGAATAACCAAGCTATCCTAATGAATAAAAATGAGGAGAAAACCCATCTTACAATATACTGATTTATTATAAAAGTAATTAAAATGTTATCATATTGCTTCAGGGGTAAAGATATTAATGGATAAGAATATGACCTCAGAATGAAACCTACACATATATGAGGACTTAGTGTATGATAAAAATGGCTTTAGTACTAAATGAGGAAAAGGAAAAAGCTCTTTACAAGAAGTTATAACAGGTAGTTAATATAAGAGGAATCTTGAATCTGTTAAACATGTGACAGATACTTAAACACACTAGTAATCATAGATAAGAATAGATACCATTTTTTTCCCGTTCGACTGGCAAAAATTAAAATGCTTGAAGATACCATATTTGGCTAACATAGGGTAAAGTTGATTTCTCATTCACTTGACATAGAAGACTAAATTGATAATTCATTTCAATAACAGTTGACTAATCTAGTAAAGTTGATAACGTATGGGATGTATGGAAAAGTAATTTAACTGCTTATACGTCCGTAAGAATTTCTTGCATGTTTTTACAGTGAAACGTGGCTGACCATGTTTATTGCTGCACCTTATTTTTCAAGGTGAAAAAAAATTATAAATTATTCATAGGGTTACAGGTGAACTATAGTGTGTTCATATGAGAAAATAATGCGTAAAATTAAAATGAATGAATTATAGCAAAAGTAGATCTCGAGCGATAATTCTGAGTGAGAAAAGTAACCTTAACAATAATGTTTAGGATAACATTTATATTAACAATAAAAACACACAGAGAGTATGTTGTTTTTATATATTAAAATTCTGGGTGATGTGAAAAAGGGTATTTGTTATATTATTCTTCACTTGTCTGTAGGTAACATAAAAAACATTGAATTGTAGTCATTTAAACTGTTTTAGCTATGCAAATAAAAACTGATCCAAGAAAAGTTTGGTATTAAGAACAAATATTCATTGGATGTATGCTGTATTCGATAGCATATAAAAAGTTATCTCAGCTAATCCTCAGAATAACCTTATGTAGTGGATGACGGTTGTGTTCCCATTCTATAGGTTAAAAACTGAGCTGCAAAGAGATTAGGTTTATTGTCTAAAGTCATGGATGTAGTTAATGGTAGAATTGGAATTAGAAGCAAGGCACTAAGACTCCAGCATCTGGGTATTATTTGAGATTCATTCTTGGACTTTAAGTTCATTGTCCCATGAAAAATAAGTGAGGAGATTTTATTATACAAGTTGGAAGGCATGACATGAATGTACTGGAAGAATTTGGGCTCTATTAGGCAGGGTTTGGAAATTCTAAGGTTGCTTATACAGGGCTAGAGATGAAAAGAGTTCGGGAATTTGCCAATTGGTCCAGAGGGAGGGTGGTATTATTGGCAAAATAGAGCTCAACCTCTATCCTGTTACTCATAGGAGGATAGATAGAATGATTCTTGGAGGATGAAATGACAGGCTGCTGTTGATATCATGTGTCAGACACACTAGGGCATGGATAGATGGAAATCAATGGCTAAAATACAGTTACTGGACAGAACAGAGAGAAGAGGCAAGATATTCAGAAACTTTGAGGAATAAATTTAAAGAAGAGTCACGATTTAGTCAAGATAGGAAACTCAATTGTCCGCAATACTCTTTTAACGTTGATGGGATCATTCCTGCACCAAAGATTTTACATTACTCCTGTCTAGGACTTGGGATGTTGATGACAAAGAGGAAGGATAGCAATATAGTTTTGGATTAGGAACGATATAACTGACTTTTGGAAAAACAAAACAAACATAAGAGAGAACCAGGTGATTTCCTCTTCATGAAGGAAAGAATGTCCTCTCAAAACATATCTCTTTGTAACATCTCCCAAAGTTGAATTCTTGGCCGAAAAGAGATCCAGGTGTTAAACCATTGGCAAGGGGGGTCTTGAGAAGGACTGTCAAATCACCTTCTCTTCCCCGGAGTTTTATATCATTCGGAGAAAGAATTATCAATCACATGAGACTCAGGGGATCAGTTTTAGGACTTATAAGGATAAATTGAAAAAAAAAATTAATTGAGCTTATTTCTCTAGACATAGGCAGATTTGGGCGTCATTGGGCTTTCCTTAAAGAGAGAGGCCTTTTTAACCTGGCAGAGAGAGGAAAATCTCTACATGTCAAGGATAAGCCAGTCTTCTCTGCAAGAAAGAAAGTTGCTGAGCCTTCTCTATTGCTTCTTCCAACTTAACCCGCAAATAGGAGCGGAGACAAGGAGGTAGAAAGTAGTTTTCCCTTCTTTCTCTTCGCCTGAGAAGTGGATATTCTTTCTCTCCATGGGAACAGGACGAGGTAAAAGCATGTCTCACTAAAATATTTCTTACATTGAAAGGGAGGTGAACATAAGAAAGAGATTCTTCTCTCCCTCACCCATTCAAGGAACACAGCCCAGCAAAATAATTGAGTGCATTGTATTTCCTTGGCTTTGTTTACTATCCAATGCCAGAGTAAATGATAACAAGCAATCTTCTAACAAAGCAACTGTCTGAGTTCAACTAATCCATTAAAGAAAGTTGTGCTGTATTTCGTTACTTCATGTATCGCTTTGTGAGAATCAAGGCAGATTTCATGACATTTGCACTGCATTTTGTAAATCGTAGTTTTAGGCAAATCAAGCTGTTAAAGCTTTTTAATTAGAAACTTAAAGGAATCTTATTTTGTTCTTAAAAACTAAAACAGTTAATGATTGCTAAGGTGTTGAATTTCACAGGATGTTGGTTATAAGCATCAGGCTTGAAATCTGATATTTTTTAAAAATTCTTTTTAATGTTTATTTATTTTTGACAGAGAGAGAGACAGAGCATGAGCAGGGGAGGGGCAGAAAGAGAGGGAGACACAGAATTGAAAGCAGGCTCCAGGCTCTGAGCTGCCTGCACAGAGCCTGATGCGGGGCTCGAACTCACAGACCGCGAGATCATGACCTGAGCCGAAGTCGGACGCTCAACCGACTGAGCCACCCAGGTGCCCCTGATATATTTTTTTTAATGACTGATAATATTACATGACTTACTGCCACATAATCTTTATGACGTTTTCTCCAATGAGCTCACCTACGTCCCACAAAATAAGCTTTTTAAGGTAGTGTGAATTATGAAAAAAAAAGTGAACTTTGGTAAAGAGATACTGTTTGAGACATATTGAAACTTACCTTACGTGTGGTTTAATTATGCTGTGTGGAAAATGCTGGCAATTGGACTTTTTATTGGTTTGTGACTTGAAAAAGCAGGTCAGTGATAGGAAAAGAAGAAGCCAGAGGGTAAAATATACTTAAAATGGTTTTTAGGAAAGTTTAAAGATCAAGTTGAAAATTTTCTGATATATTCTCCTCATTTGAACCTCCATTATGTTTCTTTAAGCTTATTTAAAAGTATAATATCCTAACTTTTATCGTTTTTCATTGTGTTCTTTTTATAACCCATGTAGACCAAGTCATTTGAGTTCAAGAACTATATCATACACTGTTGACATTCCCACCTACAGCTGAGTAGAAGTCTTTTCTTCCTGATACAAGTTTAATAGGTATTCTTTAAAATTATTAAAGAAAATATGATCCTAAGTTTCTTTAGGATAAATATGAGAGCATTGTCTACAAACTATTCTTATGCCGTATGGACACAAAGGAAAATTGAAACGTGTTTTATCACAACACAGAGCCTCATGGGCAATGCCAATACTCCCAGCCCATCTGACCAGACCATCTTTATTCTACATTGAAGTCACAGATGGCATACCTAGCCTAGCTAGGTTTATTATGAGTATCAGTTGTTGGTATCTAGAGTGAAGAGGAAGATTGAATATTACAAAATAATAGCCCTTACTAAAAACTAGAAGTTTTTAAAAATTATGATGATTTGGTGTCTCTTCAGTATAAAGACACCACATTATTATTAAATTTATAACAGACACAAAAATGAGAGCTCTCATTAGTAGGGAGCTAGCTTAGGAGAATATAGACTAGCGATGTCCAATAGAACTTTCTGTGGTGATAGAAATGTCCTGCATCTGTGCTATGCCATATGGTAGCCATTATACACATGTGGCTATTGAGCTCTTGAAAAGTAGCTAGTGTGACATAGAAACTAAGTTTTTAATTTTATTTACTTTTAATTAATTTAGATGTAGATAGCCACCTGTGGCTGGTGCCTACGTATTGAATATGCCAGTGGGACCAATTTGCAATTCAAACTCCATATTCTAAGTTACCTTGACTCGGAACCCTGGGGGCATAAACTTTAATGCCATTGTGAAGCATAGAAAGAAAACATTATTTAAAAGTTAGGCATGGAGATTTTGAAGAATGTACTACAAACCAGAGCTGTAAGAGACTCTTAAATACAGAGAACAAACTGAGGGTTCCTGGAGGGGTGTTGGGTGATGTGATGGGCTAAATGGTGATGGCCACTAAGGAGGACACTTGTTAGGATGAGCACTGGGTGTTACATGTAAGTGATGAATCACTAAATTCTACTCCTGAAATAATTATTACACTACATGTTAACTAACTTGGACTTAAATTAAAAAACAAAACAAAACAAAACAAAACAAAACCCCTGTAAACCCAAGGGAGAAAAAAAAACAGGGCTATGATAATAGTTAATATTAACTGGAAATGCTTTCTACATGCCAGATGTTGATTAAAAGGTTTTACAAGGGTTAACTCTTTTTTTTTTAAATCTCATAACAACCTTTTGAAATTAGTACTATTATTTACCCTTTTATTGATGAAGAATATAAGACACAGAGAAGTTAAGTCACTTGTCCAGGGCATAAGTGTTGGGAGTCTGGATGCAAACAGACTGCCTTACCCAGAATAGAACCTCCAAGTATAGTTTTCATCTTTCCTGGGATATATGTAATAATTTACCAAATCTAAAACACCGTGAATTTAAGATCTTCCATTATTTTTTTCACCGCTAAGAAAAGAAAAACAACCACAAATATTGCCAATTAACTGACAGGCCACTAATCACAAATGCAATCAGAAATGTTATGACATGGAAAAAAACATGACTTAGCATAAGGAAATACTTTAGTGCTACTGATAAGATTCAGATCTTTTTAGTTATAAGTAATCAGCTACTTCTTTTTCAGAGTCAGAATGTTCGATGTTTGAATGAAGGTGACCTGTGACTGATAGAAAGTTCTAGTTTTTCAGAGCACCCGGCTGGCTCAGTTGGTGGCAAATGTGACTCTTGAAGCAGGGAAGAATATCCAATGGAAAAAAGATGGTCTCTTCAGCAAATAGTACAGGGAAAACTGGACAGTGACATACAGAAGAATGAAACTAGACCACTTTCTTACACCAACACAAAAATAAATTCAAAATGGGTGAAAGACCTAAAGGTGAGGCAGGAAACCATCAAAATCCTACAGTAGAAAGGAGGTAAGGGAAACAAAAGCAAAAATGAACTGTGGGGACCTCATCAGGATAAAAAGTTTCTGCACAGTGAAGGAAGCAATCAATAAAACTAAAGGCAGCCTACGGAATGGGAGAAGATATTTGAGAATGACATATTGTATAAAGGGTTAGTATCCAAAATCTATGAAGAAATTATCAAACTCAACACGCCAAAAAACCAGATAATCCAGTGAAAGAATGGGCAGAAGATATGAATAGACATTTTTCCAAGAAGACATCCAGATGGCTAACAGACACATGAAAAGATGTTTAACATCACTCATCATCAGTAGTCATCTACTTTTGAGTACAATACATGAAGCTGGGGTTGTTATCATGGCCTGAAGATAGAGACTAGAACAAGTAATAAGATTGGATTTTAATAAAACTTTTTCAGGGCTACATCTTTTACTAGAAATAAGGACAGGAGGGGATACATTTAAAGTTGCTATTTGTCAACTATGATTTTTCACTATGGAATCCATGTGTGCACCAACTCTCCGTACTTAGCAAAGGAGGAATACAGATGCCTCAACTGCATTTTTAGGGATAAACCAGGATCTCCTTGATTTGATGGGACCGCATTCTAATATGTATCTGCCTCATCATAGACTTGCCGAAAACAAGGACTGGAACAACCATGAGGCAGGTCTCTGCAACAGTGAATCCACTGTGGCTGCTTGAGCATGAAATATTTAGAGAAGAAGAAAATGTTGGAAAAATTTCTTTAATTTAGTACACTGTCACAATGTCTTCTTAATGATACCCATGTACTTCACCTGGAAAATCTTCCTTGTCTCCCTAGGCAGGTGTGTACTTTATCCTAAGCTCCAATGGGTCTTTAAGTAAAAATGATGTCATTGTGCTGTAATTATGTGTTTTCAAGTCTATCTCTCTTTTACCCAATATACTTTTTATATTGTGTCTTCTCATCTTAAGACTTCAGCATACAGAAAACTCCTGGAACATATTAGAAAATGACTTTTACTTAATAAACAAAGAGTTATCCAACCATGGGCACTTAATGACTATCAGGCAAAGAAGAAAAATTAAGCACTCTTAGGTGCCTTATGACACTGCCTGAATATATTTGGACACTACAGAACTTCACTAACAATTACTACTACAATAGCTAATGTGGTAGTGGATATATGTTGTGTGGTCTGGTCAGAATCTGTTCTCCCTTCTAGGATGAAAGGCTCACTTTTGGGGTGTGTGGTGGGGGGTTGTTGACGTGGTAAGGAATGGGTCTAGAGTTTCTTATAGCCTTTTGGCTTCCATGTGGGGAGAGTCTGCATGAAAATGGAACCATCACAAAGGAAAAGAGATAAGGAACAGAAACATAGAGTTCCCGTAGCCTCATTTGAGCACCTACATCTAATAGTAAGTAGACTTTTCAAATATTTAAGCCAATAATTCCTTCTTTTCTCCAAGCTACAATGAATATTAGGTAACTAACTTGTTGACTTGGAAGGTAGCCTTTTCAAGGATCCTGTATTGAAACAAAATACTTCATGTGCCTTTCTTCAAGTACCATTAAACAACCATCTTGTGCCAGCACTTATTTTGTTTAAAATGGAAGATTTTATTTATTGGTCCCCATGTTGAAGCCTTTAACATGTATCAGCTACTACTCGGTGCTCAGTCACTCTCTGTAAAAGGTGGCATTCCCTTGACAGGGTTTGGTAGAGCAGCTGCATTTAAAAGTGTAAATATCACAAGAATCTCCTGAAGTACATTTCATGTCATGGACCATGTCTGTCCTACAGAAGAATACTGCTGCTTATCTCTTTCAGCCACTATTTAATTTTCATTTTTGTCTAAACATTATGATAGATACTAATTTTTGAAAACTAAATAGGAGCCCATGATCTAATAAATATTGTTTAGCTCTATGGCTTTTAAGAAAACAAGACCATAATTTTTAACCTACCAAATAGCTAATTAAGATATATGTGCACACTAGAAATAATGGCAGAGTGGGGTAAACACTTGAATTTTGGCCTAAACTTGAGATTATCATCATCAACAACAACAACAAAATTGAGGGTTATTTGCTTAATCTTTCTGATTCATGTTTAAGAACAAGTATATAGGATTAGATTATGCCTAAGATTTCTTCAACCTCATATAATCAAAAAATGTGGAATGAGGTCCTTAAGAGGTCATCTGTGAGAGTTCTCTGATTCTGAATAGAATTATAAGGACTCTCATATTTCATTTTACTTTATAAATCTTCTCTCTGACTAATGTATTCCATGTTCACTAAATGAGAACACCTCCCTAGTGTTGTTAGAATATACTTTCTGAACCAGTGCTAACCAATTTTTAATTGACATTGATAGCTATGCTAGTAACCTGGCTCATGGAACTAAATTAAATAATACTAGAAATAGGATTTAGAAAAAGCTGTATGTAATTTACCTCTGAAATGTTCTATTCCCAACATGAATACATTTTTACGGTTGAAAGACTAAGAACAATTCTTAAGTAGGTATTATTAAGATAAATCAGGTATTGGGATGCCTGGGTGGCTCAGTCGATTTTGCGTCTGACTCTTGATTTTGGCTCGGGTCACGGGATCAAGCCCCATGTGGTTCTGCCCAGCATGGAGCCTCCTTAAGATTCTCTCTTTTTCTCTCTCTCTCTCTCTCTCAAATAAAAATTTTTAAAAAAGATAAATTAGATATTTTTAGATAATGAGGATCGATCTATATCTCAGGAACTGTGCAAAGTGCATTATGTGACTCATGTCATTTCATTTTCATTCTAATTGTTGATAAACATAATGCTTAATGGGTGAAAACACGGGCTGGTTAGTGTTTGTGCCAGAATTCAATATTTGGTCCATTTGCCCAAATTTAAACATAAGTTTCCAAACCAAAGCTAGATCCTATTAAAATATTTTCCTTATTCTCACAATTTACATAGATTTAAAGAATACAGTATTTTCTATTTTATTTGTAACCCCAGAGAAAACCACAGAATTGAGAGGCATACAATTTAAGGTAATTTCCAATGAAAACAGTAGAAACTATCCTTTTGGGGTGTACTGAAAAGGTTCCTCTATTTTAGAGTGCCACTATTGTTTTATTCAAGGTGGCTTAGATTATGCTGTGGTAATGCATAACCTCAAAAATGTCGGCAGTGTTACCTAACAAAGGTTCATCTTTCATGTAAAGTCCACTGAAAATCTGAGCAACTCTCCAGGGCAAGCCATCTCCATGGTCCAGGCTGAAGAAGCCTCCACTATCCTGTAGCTACACCATCTCATTGGTCCCCCTTGGTCAGGAAAGTGGACCACTGGCAATTAATTTTTTTCAGGCTAGAAATAAAAAAGTGTCACTTTTACTTTAAACTCATTGGCTACAACTGGAAAAGGGGGGTTTGGAAATAATCTTCTATGTGATTAGAGAAGCAGAAACTGGATATGGGGGACACTAGCAATGTCCTCCACAAGCATCCTTAACACAGAATATCCAAAGCCATTGCGCAAGTCTGTTACCAAGTTGGCAGAGAGTGAAGGAATGGAAAGGATCACGCGTGAAACATTAATTTGCCTTAGGTTCAGGAGTAGCACTTCAGCTAGAATCTGGTCATACCTAACTTCAACGAAGGCCAGGAAATATAATCTGGATATGTGGTCACAGGTGAAAGAAAATATGAAAGAAAATGAATTTGGAAATGGTCCAGCATATCCCGTCACATGGCTTTGTCCTATCTTGGGATCACTCTCCACCCAAATCTTAATTTTAATGTTTTCTTCTCTTCCAGCTAGTATAAATATTTAGCACAGATATCTCTCCCACGTTCTCACGCATACCAAATTGCATATATCGAAATCATGTCCACAACTGAATACTTGACTTATCTTAGCGCACCAACCTATTCCACCCAGTTCGTATCCCGTCAGCCTATTTTCTTAGATCTACCTTCCAGTATATACAGAATTGGAGTACTCCTCATCACTTTCTTTGCTGGTGCCTCAGCCAAGCCACCACCTTCTACTGGGATGATCGCAAAACCTTCTTAACTGGTCCATCAGTTTTTATCCTTGCCCTTACGTTCAGTCTCATTACCGGAGCCAGAATAACCGTAACGCATGAATTGGATTTTGCTACACTGCATTTTCACACTTAGGCTGGCGACATCCCTTTCTATGAATTGTTCCATGCACCTCAGGCAATAAAAACATCTGCTGCTTTGAAGGGGAATAATTAAAATGTGCTCACTCATGGTCAAGATTTGTAGACCAACCTGATTGCTCCTTATTTTTTTTTTTCTGTGACGCTCTGTTTCCCGCTTTCACTCCCAAAATAATTGACAGTGATTGCATAGAATAAGAATTTTTTCTTTCTTCTTTGTGATTTGGGGATTAGCTGTCCTCTGTTCTCTGATAGGGATATTATAAATTATAAGGTATGTAATACTTTTAAGACGTTAAACAAGCCACAGAAACTGAGAAACATGCCACACTTTTGTTCCAACCTTTACTACAATTTGTTTAAGTCACATATTGAGAAAGCAATAGCTCAAGTCTTACAGTACTGTTTTCCTAAAGGCAGTTTATGTCTTCCATATGACAGTAGACATCATAGGGAAAGTGGTTAGTATTTGTCTTTGCACTTAGGCACACGTTCAAACATACACATATGCCTGCACATACATGAAATTTTCTATTTACATTATATTGTGTGTATATTCCAATAGCTTTTTGTTACATGATATTGCTAACTTTTAGTATTTCCCGTGATGCACATATCTTATTTTAATATATGCAGATATTATTTCACCACGTTCCTTAGAAATGATTTAATCATGGGATAAGATATCCTTGTCTGTATGTGTTGGGGAGTATTTTGCTGTATTTTTGTCTTTTCAATGCATTTTATTTTCAATTTTATTTTATTACATTTATCAAAGTGAAGTTTCAAAGACCATGATGCTTTATTGCAATGGTAGAGAGATCAAATAAAGTTCTCCGAAGCATCGAATATTGTTTACTTTTATTTTTCCAGCTTTTGGATTTGCCAATGCATTTTTATGTTTGTCCATTTCACTTGGTCTTTGCTACTTTATATAAGCATGACTGATTTTTTTTCTTTAAAAGTCAATGTAAGCCTTGTACATGATTTTTAAAACCACATAGTATGCGAGGAGTTATAAGAAACACTATTATTTAACTTGCCTGATTGGAAAGATAGACACGGATTAGGCAACTGTCACTTTTTGTCATCACATTCTTGAGGAGCCAGTAGGGAACACTTTCCTAACTATGGAGCAATTTTCTTTTAATATGCATACAGCTGTGTTGAAGAGCATGTAATACACGTTGGAAGACTGTGCTTCTACCAAAACGATTGGAGTTGCATGCAAATCGTAGTGACCGTCTAGTTTATGCAGTTATTTAGCAGACGTGTGCAGTGTTACCATGAGTAACACTTTGTGTGGAGCCTTGCTGAATGATCAAATGGAAATTCCATCTCGGAGTTTGTCCTCAACAGGTTTGGAGTCCAGAAGGGAAACAAGAAAGGAAGTGAAGCACACACAGGAAATCTTGCCCGCTCCACCCCTTGTGTGTGTGTTTGTTTGTTGTTGTTTTAATTGAAGTATAGTGGACAAACCATGTTACATAGCGATTTGACAAGTTTATATGGTATACTGTGCTGATCACAAGTGTAGCTACAATCTGTCACCATACAATGACATTACAATACCATTGACTATATTCCCTATGCTGTGCCTTTATCCCCCTGACTTATTCATTTCATAACTGGAAGCCTAGATCTCCCATTCCTCTTCACCTACCTTGCTCATCGCCCCAACACCTTCCCGCTGGCAACCATCAGTTTGTTCTCTGTATTCATGAGTTTCTTTCTGCTTTTTGTTTGCTTATTCATATATTTCATATATCAGATTCCACATATAAGTGAAATCATATAGTATTTGTCTTTGTCTGGCTTATTTCACTTAGCATGACCTTCTAGGTCATCTATTTTGTTGCAAAAGGCAAGATCTCATTCTTTTTTATGGTTGAGTAATATATTCCATCGTGTTTGTGTGTGTGTGTGTGTGTGTGTGTGTGTGTGTATCACATCTTTATCTATACATCTATCAGTGGACACTTGGGTTGCTTCCATATCTTGGTTATTTCAAATAATGCTGCTGTAAACATAGGCATGCATATATCTTTATGAACTAGTATTTTCATTTTCTTTGGGTAAATAGGTAAATACTCAGGAGTGGAATTATCATATCACATGGTATTTTCATTTTTTTTAAGTTCTTTAAGGAGCCTCCATACTCTTTTCCACACTGGCTGCACCAATTTCCATTCTGACTGATAGTGCACAACTGTTCCTTTTTCTCCACATCCTCACCAACACTTGTTATTTTTTTTTTCTTTTTGAGTCCAGCCGTTCTGACAGGTGTGAGGTGATATCTCATTGTGTTTTTGATTTGCATTTCCCTGATCAGTGATGTTGCGCATCTTTTCATGTGTCTGTTACCCACCTGCATGTCTTCTTTGGGAAAATGTCCAATCGGGTGGGACTAACAAGGAGCTTTTGATGAATAGGTTATGTGTGCGTATACACTTCACGGAAAAAGTGTTTAGGTACAACGATCTGTTTTCCTATGTTAATGCTTTTCAGACGGATGCTCAACGTGAAGAGGTAGCCAGATAACTGCCATCATGACAGTAGCCATTTGAACTAATTTAGACTTTGTATAATTGGTGACAGGTGTTATGCTATTTAAAAATTAAATAAAATGGGAAATGTGAATTCAGTGGGACACTTGAATTTTCTACCATTATCAATTACTCCTTTGAACAAATATTGACCTGTCACGAGTGAGGTCTTCCAACATAATAATTAACATTATGGACCTTGGATTTAGACTTCTTTGTCTGTACTTTAGTTTCTTGTCATTGTAACAGGAATAGTACTATCTCATAGGATTATGTGATGATTAATGACTACATTTTTGAAAACCACTTAAAACAGAGAATGGCCCAAGTTGTTAAACTTGTCATAGTTACCATGTTTCTCATGTTATTATTATTATACACTTTTAAACATGTTATTTGCTTTTTCTAAATCTCAGTGTCCTTACCTGGATGAATGGACTATGTCGTTTACACTAAAGGGGTTTTATGTAAGTATAAATTAGCTATTGTTAGTTCATATACAGCATTATATAAATCATAGCCAATGTTTTGTTTCATTATTATGACTATTATTATTTCAGTATACTTTATTTATTTACCAGCTATGTGAATCTTTGGCAAAATTATTTAATCCCTCTCTGCCTTAGTCTCTTCATTTGGAAAACTGGGACAATATTATTTTTTTTAAATTTTTTTAAATGTCTATTTATTTTTGAGATGGAGGCAGAGTGCGAGTAGGCAGAGGGGCAGAGAGAGAGGGAGACACAGAATCTGAAACAGGCTCCAGGCTCTGAGCTGTCAGCACAGAGCCCGAAGCCGGGCTTGAACCCACAAACCCTGAGATCATGACCTGAGCTGAAGTCAGACGCTTAACCGACTGAGCCACACAGGCGCCTTTAGGGACTTTTTTAGAAAGGCAAACAGAGTTTATAGTAAGCATTCAACAAATAATGACTACAATTATTTTCATTTGTTGTTGCTATTAATGTAGGTTATTGTGATGATGTAGTGTGGAATAACCACTCATAATACAAAACAATCTGCTTTTCAGTCAACTCAATGAAATTCTATCCATCAGCTAGAGAGATTCAGTGACTAAAAATACCGGATATGCTGTTTCCCATAACCAGACTGTTTTAATATTCTATCAAATATATTTTGTTACACATATATTTGCAAATGGATGAGACGAGACGAAAATATTTTTCTTTTATTTGCTATCTTGTTTTTTTTGTTGTTGTTTGTCACTGTTTTCAAATTAAATGTCATATCCAATGGGAAAATGAAAGCTGAAATTTTCAGATATCATAATTGCCAGAAAAGTCATAACACATTATTTAAAAATTAGGGGCGCCTGGGTGGCTCAGTTGGTTAAGCATCCGACTTCAGCTCAGGGCATGATCTCACAGCTCGTGAGTTTGAGCCCCACATCAGGCTTTGTGCTGACAGCTCAGAACCTGCTTTGGACTATGTGTCTCCCGCTCTCTTTGTCCCTCCCCTACTTGTGCTCTGTCTCTGTCTCTCTTTTATAAAATTAATAAACATTAAATTAAAAAAATTCATAGATGTGCCAAAAGATAAGAGAGATCTTATTATCTCATTAATGAAGAGAGACCTTCATTATCTCATGAGGAATTAAGCTTGCTAACACATAGTACATGCCTATTGGACAAATAAATGGCTGTTCAGTCTCCTTTATGTCACCTGCCAAGCATAGTTTTCTCTAGCCAAGCACACTAAAGAGCTATTTTGAAATGTCCAGGAGAACTTAATCCATTTTTAGAATAAATGATTCTTTATGATCAAATATCTAATATTAAGGATTGATAATGAAGAACAAATTCAGAAGAAGATACCTTTATCTTATATTTTACTTTTCAATCATTTTTATTAGTAAAATGAGCATTTGTTCTTATGCACAGGATTTACAGAGTCCTTGTTCAATGATTCCCAAACTGTGAAGAATGTACAATCAAAATGAATGTAAGCTACATTTTTTTTCTCTACAAATGAAGAGTTGTATAAAAGTTTAAAAAATTACCACATTGAGCAGATCTGTATAGAACCAGAGTAAAATGATGGACAGTTAAAAATAAGCTAATTTGTAAAGGTTTATGCAGATAAATAAATATAAAGGTTTATTCAGGAAGCAGAACTCAGGTAATTACGGTACTTACAAATAAGCTATAGTACTGAGAAGAATGTCATTAATGGCACCCTCCCCTTGAGTTCGCCTGGGATGTTTCTGGCTAAACATCTTATATGTTATATGACTGTTAACAACACATCCTTCCTTCTTCAAATTGTCTTGCTTTTAATGACATATTCTGTGATCACCATGCTTAGACAAAATCTGAGCTGTGTCCTGAAAGATGAGTAGAAGTTAGATAAAGAAGGTTATGGAACTGGGAAGAATACACAAGAGGGAATCACATGTTCCAAGATCCCTAGGAATGGATACTTTTGAGGAGCTTAAGTTCACTGTGAGTGGAGTGTAGCATTTGAGGCATATGAAGTGTTGTGGGGTAAGTCTAAACATGAAGGCAAGAACCATTCCAATCCCCCGCTTTTTTAATGGAAGATTTTAATGGTTCTCTTTAACATTCCTTTTCTTTAATAATTTTATTTTATTTCATTTTAGATTTAGAGTTGCTCTGGTCTTCCAGCAACACTGTCCTCGTCATTCAGCCGGTTGCCAATAACAGATATCTTATAAAGACACCAATTCTGTTATAAAATAGGCTTGCTTTCTTTATCTCTTCATCCTTTGCCCATGACCTCTATATAACCATGAATCTGCACCTTGCTATAGACTGAATGAGTTCCCCTAAGATGCATATGTTCAAATTTTAACCCCCAATGTGATGGTATCTGGAGGTGGGGCCTTTGATGGGTGATTAGGTTGTAAGGGTGGAGCCCTCATGAATGATTAGCACTCTTAAAAAAGAGAGCTCCCTTGCCACGTCCACTGTGTGAAGGAGCAGGGAAAAGACAGCCATCTATTAGCCAGGAAGTGGACTCTTACTAGACAGCAAATCTGCAGTTACCTTGATCTTGGACTTCCCTGAAGTGTGAGAAATGTAAGAGAAATAAATGTTCGTTAGAGCAATCTGGGCAAACTACAATACACCTGAAATATGGTTTTTGAGTGTTTTTCCTTCAATGCCTACTACCCGTTACTAATTAATGTGTTCCTTTCACGGACCTTACAGGAAGTACAGATGTCCTGTGGTCCACTGGCACAGTTCTCCTTAGTATTTGAAATCCACTTTCAATAAGAATGGATTTGAGTTGGTTGCTTGGTGCCCTAGAGAGGACCTTGTAAATGGAAGAGAATGAGTTAGAAGTTAAATAGGGTTTATGATTATTTTGTTATTTATGGATCCTCTGCCTATGAACTATGCTGGTATGTCCCACCGATTTCCATAAAAATCACCTCTTTTTAAAATGGGCCTGTATCGCAATGCATTTTGAAATGGGGAGTCCAAAATGAAGGCTCTGCTCAAGACTTCTTCCAGTAGTTAGCTATGTGACCTTGACTAATACTGTACTTTTCATAGTTTTAAATTTTTTTTCATAATAAAAGAGTTGAATATATGACTCTAAATTTCTACAAGATTGAAAAATCTCTTAAAATGTCCTTGTACCCGAGGAAGAGTCTCAAGTATGCAGACAGTATTTGAACTGCTAAATCAAGCACAAATCATCGCTTATGGCTTTTGGATCTGGACACAGTGTGCTTCTCAGACAGCATTCATGATACGTCATGTGGCAGTCTCAAACTTTAGGCTACCATGTTGGCCTGTACTGTAGACAAGAAATCTATCCTACTCAGCCTCGCAAAGTAACCACTGCTGCTCTCGCATTAAAGGCATAGTTTGAGGCCAAATTCACAGCACAAATTACTTGGATCCAAGATTCTTACATGGAAAAATTCTGCACCAACTAGTGAAATAATAATCTTGTCAATGTTAGGAATCGACTTTTTTTAAGCTTCCATGACAGACAGAGACTGAAAAATCTTATTAAATTATTTTCTTTCCTGAGGATCAAATCAGCCAGGACCTTCTGAAGACTTCAAGAGACTTAATAATCCATCGTTGTGCATTTTGTGGGTTGTTACTGAGTGACCAATGTGTATTCTCTTGATGGGCAAATTTTCCACATAACTCATGTTAATTCTTTCTTTGTTTCAAGTTTTATTTAAATTTCAGTTAGCATATAGTGTATTATTAGTTGCAGGATAGAACTCCATGAATCATTACTTACATACAACACCCAGTGGTCATCACAACAAATGCCCTTCTTAGCACCCGTCTAGCTCATCCCCCACCTACCTCCCTCCATCAACCCTTGGTTTGTTCTCTATAGTTAAAGGTCTTTTTCTTGGTTTGCCTCTCTCTGTTTTTTTTTCCCATATTGTTATCTGTTTTGTTTCTTAAACTCCACATATGAGTTAAATCATGTGGTATTTGTCTTTCTTTGACTGACTTATCTCACTTAGCATAATACACTCTAGTTCCATCCATGTCGTTGCAAATGGCAAGATTGCATTATTTTTGAAGACTGAGTAATATTCTAATATCTATCTATCTATCTATCTATCTATCTATCTACCACATCTTCTTTATCCATTCTTTAGTAGATGGATATTTGGGCTCTTTCCATAATTTGACTATTGTTGATAATGCTACTATAAACATCGGGGTGCTTGTAACATGCAAATTTTTTTTAAAAAGAAAGATGGTGTTTGGACCTTTTGTTTCCTGAGCCTTTCACTGTTTAACAAACAGAGTAGAAAGAAAATATTCTATGTAGTATCAACCATATTCATTTATTTCTTTTTTAAAATTTTGATCTTGGAGGCTCTGTGTTTCAGTTTTTGAGCAACTTTTATATATAAGCCAGGACTCTCATAAATGATTTCATTAAGCATATTCTAGTATTTAACCTCAGATTCCAAAGCAACTATATAAGGTATCATCTCTATATCACGATGTCCCATAGATATGTAATAGTTAAGACTAGTGGATAATAAAATATTTTTTGTAGCTAACTTAAATTTACTGTTAAATAATATCATGCAAATATTTAAACTTTTAATAAGTGGCTGAAATCTTTGTTTCCTCAAAAATAAAAATGATATGTGCCTATACAACGTAAGGAAACAGTAGCTAATGATGGCGATCTCAGAAGGCATGGGGTATGGCTGAAAATTAAGAAGGGTACCTAATATTACTTACAGCAAGCTCTTTTTTCAAAGAGACTTTTAACTGTTGGATTCTTTGCTTCTTTCTTTCACAGTTGCCCTGACGTCAGGTCTAAAATTTTATTCCATAGTTGCTCTCTCTCTGCTAATTTCTCTGAAAGCTGCTTACTTGGAGTTGGCAATTTATGTAAATATTCAGTCACGTTAAAACACTGGAAATAATTTCATTCATTCATTCATTCATTCATTCATTCATTCACTCATTCATTCAACATATATTAATTCCCCTCCAACCAACTAACACTAAAGAGCTATACATTGTTGGGGCACCTGGGTGGCGCAGTCGGTTAAGCGTCCAACTTCAGCCAGGTCACGATCTCTCGGTCCGTGAGTTCGAGCCCCGCGTCAGGCTCTGGGCTGATGGCTCAGAGCCTGGAGCCTGTTTCTGATTCTGTGTCTCCTTCTCTCCCTGCCCCTCCCCCGTTCATGCTCTGTCTCTCTCTGTCCCAAAAATAAATAAACGTTGAAAAAAAAAATTAAAAAAAAAAAAAGAGCTATACATGGCCCACGGGATGCCCAGTTAAGTCTATCAGAGCCCACGCACCCACAGAGCTCACAGTAGTTTAAACTTTTTCTGCTACCCATGCTACACGTTTGTATCACAGGTTTGTGTCAACTCCCACTTTTAGTGTAGCGCTTAGCACATAGCACTGTGCTTAATACTTACCCGTTAAAGTTGAATCCTGCTGACTATTCCCCAGTGCCCAGCTTCACCAAATAACAAAATGCTAAAGTTAAAAATGACTTCATTGTTTACCTACCCAGATGCTCTAATTCTACACAAGAAAGTTATCTTAGAATAAATAAACACAGGAAAACTTGTTCTATCCAAGGTCACACAGATCGAGAGCAGAGTTGGGATAGATACATTCATATTTTTTGTCCCCTGCTTTTCATGATAGCTTCCTCACGATATAGTCAGCTTTCTAAACTAAAGATTAAATACAGCATAAAATTAATAATGATAAATATTTACAACTCCAAGTGCATTATAAAACATATTTACTAAGAAGCTGATACAATTTGATGCTAGGCTTTCATATCCTAAAATTGTATTTGATGCCTATAACAAGTATAATATTTATTTGATGCCTATAACAGGTATAATATTTCTTTGATGCCTATAACAGGTATAATATTTATTCAATGTCTCTAACAGGTAGGAACTTGGTTATAATTCTGTAGGCGTCAACTCACACCTGTCACTAATATCTCTGCAAAATGACCGTCCCTAGATCCTGAGAGAAAAACACTGAATTTCATGATTAATCTCTTTATCAAAAGTAAAATAAATGACTCCCTCAGATACCCTCTCTAAAAATGTAGCTTGGGAACATATTCACAGCTTAGATCAAAATGAAGCATTTACGGTAAAGAAGAATGTGATTTTCTGGAGGCCAAAGCAGAGCACTAGTGTTCAAAGGCAAATACATTGAACCAGTGAATTAGATCAATTAACAAAGAACAATATTAACCGTGTTCTTAAAAGGTTACCATTATGGCCACCTGCCACTTTTACTTTGTCTTGTTTCTGTCAAGGAAGATTCCGTGTCATATTTCCATTTCAGAATCTCACTCTGGGCCTGGTTTGTTCTCACTTAGCAAAAGCCATCCTGGGTTATTTCTAAGTGCAAATGGCTCTAGAAAGGTCTTTTCAATCTATAAGACCATAAAAAATCTAGTGCACTAGGGGTCCCTGGATGGCTCAGTCAGTTAAGCATCTGACTTTGGATCAGGTCATGATCTCACGGTCTGTGAGTTCGAGCCCTGCTTCAGGTTCTGTGCTGGCAGCTCAGAGCCTGAAACCTGCTTCAGATTCTGTGTCTCCCTCTCTCTCTGCCCCTCCCCTGTTCATGCTCTGTCTCTCTCTGCCTCAAAAATAAATAAACGTTAAAAAAAATCTAGTGTGCTGGATTTTCACAATCATGTTAATAAAAAGAAAATCTCACATTTATCAAGGATTTACTCTGATCCAGATTTTATGCTAAAAACCTAATGTCGATTGATATATCTAATCCTCACAACTCTGTAAGGTAGGTTATATTATCATTTGCACTGCACATGCCAGGGAAATTATATTAAAAATCAGAGCTAAAGCACATTATTTACTTGTATAGGCAGCAATATGCAATAATCACAAACATTTATCATATGTACTGATTTACACATTCAACAACAATGATCCCATGGAGTAGGTGCTATTATTATTTCAACTATAATAAATTGACAAATAATGCAACTTGCCGAATCTTACGACTCGTAAGAAGTTGGGGTGTTGATATTTTGAGCCATTCCATCTATTATTTCATTGTGCATTTGACATAATGCAGATATGGGCTGAATATAGTGTCACTGCAAATATTGCATGAACTGCTGCATAAATTATCTCTAATACAGTAAATAAAATGTAAATAGATGTACACTAAAGTTTTTTCATAAAATGTTTAGTACGGTTTTTATTTTTTTATTTTTTTAATTTTTTTTTCAAGTTTATTTATTTTTGGGACAGAGAGAGACAGAGCATGAACGGGGGAGGGGCAGAGAAAGAGGGAGACACAGAATCGGAAACAGGCTCCAGGCTCTGAGCCATCAGCCCAGAGCCCGACGCGGGGCTCGAAATCCCGGACTGCGAGATCGTGACCTGGCTGAAGTCCGACGCTTAACCGACTGCGCCACCCAGGCACCCCTAGTACGGTTTTTAAATGTAAAGGGCTGGATTACAGATGTGAAATGGAAATGAGTTGTGATTATTATTCGAATACTCAAGTAATTTTCTTCAATCACTGGTGTAGGTTAATATGTATTAATATGTACATAAATATGTAAAATAAATATGTATTTATCCTATTATTCACAATTGTTTCATTATCTCAGTACAGTAGAAAACATGTGATATGACTTAAACTTGCCTTTAAATAAACTTTGAAACTTTTAATAGACAGTGCTTTAAAGGAAACACCACATCAATTATATATTACTTTGTGATAATCTTTTGTTTACCTAACAGGCATTTCTAAATCCTTGTCAGTAATCTTATTCCTAGAAATCCTAGATATTCCAGGTGAAGACTCTTATAGGAAGCCCGTTTCCCTTTATTTCAAGTGTATTTCAAATGCATTATAATGCATTTAAACATCAACCCAAACCTCAGTCAATGCCCTGAAATGTAACGAAAACAGAAGAAACCAACACATATATAATAACAAACCGTTGTCCTAAGATCCAAAATTCTTAAAATATCGCTTTCTGATCACCAATTAAAATAGTTTGTTAACTCTTTTTGTTTTTTTTTTTCTGTCTTTGCTTCCTTTTCCACAGTTTCCTTTAGCACCTCCTCAATCTTTTTAGGGACCCATAAAACGCTAGGCAAAAACAAGGGTTATGTAATAAAGGCCTTAGGGAAATAACCTAAGGATGAACACAGGATGACTGAGAATTGTTCCCACTGATTATGAAACTATGATACCTCAGACTTACTAACATCCAAGAGGCGCATATACTTTTTTGGCACTTAGGGATATTTTCAAAATATCTAGATAGATTGTGTGTTATGATCATCGGTGTTTGGAATAGTACTTTATGGTTTACCACAATCATCTTGTGATAAATATTGTATTGAATTTAGAAGATGTAAATACAAAATGTTCCTATACAAACACTAGCTAAATAACATTTTGTTAAGATATAGGAATGTTCTGGAACACTGGTTATTAAATCCTAAAAGGCCTCCTACCAGCAAGATGCGTATTTGGAAGAAGTTCTCCAGAGTATGGCTGTATTTCATTTTGAAAATTAATTGGCAGGTATTAACATATGTTTATGCAAAGTGTATTTCTATCTAGCTAACTAGCTGTTTGGCAATGAGATAGAGCCAGAGAATGGCAGTCATACATTTTTGGTTGTGTTCTCTTAGCTTTTTGTCCCAATAGAGAAACGTTTTCTCAGTGCACACTAAATCTCAGAATTGCTTTGAAAGATTTTCACTTGCTTCACCAGTTTTGAGTAAAGTTCTCTTTGCCCTTGTGTAAGTTCACATGAGAAAAATAGTCTAAGACGGTCCATAAAAGAGTGTGCACCGTATTTAATTCCGAGCCTAAAAAGAAGAATGCCAAATTCCCTCATGTTTAGTGAGGTCACAGTTTCCACATTTTGAGAATTACGTATGTTTAGAACCATATACTGATGGTGTGATAGAATAAACTAGATTTTCAGGGCGATTTCTATTTGTCTATATAATCTTTACACAGTGCAATCTTACAGCAAGAAACTCATTTACCCTTTAAGATCAGCAAAGAGGCAAGTCTCATAGTAACAGGTCTGCAAAAATTACAATTGACCTTGCTTTCGAGGAGTCCAGAAAGTATTATTGTACCATAGGTGGCAAATTATTAGAAAATAATCAGTTTTAATGCTAATTACAACGTATACTTTAGATCACAGGTTAACACATTTTATGGAATAAAGCAAGCTATGGTCTACTCTTTTTGTAACTCAGTGTTTGTTCTGTCCCAAAGCTAACAGCAGCCCAAAGCCACACCCACTGACTTTAGACCTAAGGAAAAGTCACAGACTCATACATTCCTTATTATTGCATGAACTGTGCTCCTTAGTGAATCATCATAGTAGGTGATTGTGGGTTTAAGGTTTAGAAATAACATCAGCAATCAAAATGAGGTCTTTAATGAAGTCTTAATGAAGTCTTAATAAAGTCTTTTTGGTGACAATGCATTACTCCAATTTGATAAAAGACAACTCCTTAGGCACATAACTTTGAGTTAGTTCATCAGTTTTGTAGCATTGAGTAGTATAACAGTTCTCAAACATGATATAAAGTCACAATGATGGGAAAAGAAGAAACGAGGTAGAATTATGGTTAAGTTCCTGAGAATTTTATATAACATGATGCTTATCTATGTACCACCCTAGAATGAAAAGTAGCAAATTTAGCTCCCATAGGTGAATAGTATCTATCCCTGTGGTATCCCACATAAGGAGGAAAAAGGTTGAGAACCACTTGTTTAGTAGAAAAATCTCTCTCTCAAAGGTGTTGTGTTTTTTTTTTTTTTCATCCACACATCTATCATGTGTATTTATTATGGAATACCTATTATTTCCATGGATTACATCACAGACCCAATTCTGCATGAAACTAACTACAAGATCCTTAATGCCTTGTAATCCCTCTGCACCTGTTTCCTTACCTGGGTAATGACAGAATGCACTGGAATGATCAAGATTCTCTGGCTGGAAAGACCTTCATTTTCTAAGTGACCCAACCGGCTGCTTCAGCACTGTGAAAGCCTCCTTTATTTTCCTATTCTTGCTATTATATATTGTTTGTTGCCCTGAAAAAAGCTGGGTTTACAATTTTCACTGAAAAATTAACTCCTTCACTTTACTACACAACAGCATTTCTAGTCTTAGTAAATGTGTATTCTGTGAGTTTAAAAGAGAGTCATCCTCGGATGCCATCAGAAGCAACAAGGTGGGGAAGGCTGAGAAGTTCCTGTATATCACATTCTTATGTCAATGCTTATAAATTATGAGCAAGATATATTCAAAGTAGACAACAACCAAAAGAGTAACACATTGACCAGTCGGTATGGAAAACTAACCAATGCAAGCACTCACGGGCCAGCGTGCTGTTTGGGTGCCCAATGACCAAGGACTAGCCTTGATCTCAAAAAATCTAATATTAGTCTTTTAAAAAGTGCAAAGCATGTGGATGTTTACAATTTACTTTAGATTTCCTGCTAAGCAGTCATATATCTTTTGCTCTAAGTTTGAATTAGGCAGAAACTCCACGACAATCAAGTTACTCTGAATACACACACACACACACACACACACACACACACACACACATATATATATGTATATGTATATATATCCCTAATTGTTTTACATTGTAATTTTTTGGTTGTGAGTATGGCTTCACCCATGGGTACTTTCGACTGGAGCAAGATGCTAAACAGAAAACTAAATAGAAAAACTGCCACGAACTTTGCAACTACCATCAATGGCAATTTAATATGTTTTTTAAGTAGAACATACTACATGATAATTTGTATGCTCCAGAATATTTTTTTTTTCAGTTTCAAGTTTTTATTTAAATTCCAGTGTAGTTAACATACAGTGTAATATTCCCTTCAGGTGTTGACTTCAGTGATTCATCACTGACATACAATGCCCAGTGCAGAATATTCATTTTTTAAAAAAAATTTAATGTTTATTTTTAAGAGCAAGAGAGACAGAGCATGAGTGGGCGAAGGACAGAGAGAGAGGGAGACACGGAATCTGAAGAAGGCTCCAGGCTCTGAGCTGTTAGCACAGAGCCCAAGGCGGGGCTCAAACTCACAAACCACGAGACCATGACCTGAGCCGAAGTCAGACGCTTAACCGACTGAGCCACCTGGGTGCCCCAGAATATTCATTTTTTTTAAAATTAGATGGCTGCTTGTGTTAATGGTTAAAGCTCTTAAGGACTTTGTGCATACTCTGTTAATAATTATTCAAAAATAGGTTTAATAACATAGGATCGTTAATGTTCTCAGGTTCCAGAGAAAATGAACACTAATATATATTACTATAAGATGCTATGTTTTTAAATCCTATTTTATCTTATTTTCACTTTTAGTTTTAAGATTTATGCCCTTTATGATGATCTCAGATACATAGTCTTATTTCATGTTATATAAAAATCAATACACAATTTAGAAATTGTCTTTTAATTTATTCATCAGGCTCTCATGCATACTGGAAGCACATTGCTATGCATTGAGAAGAAGAGAAAAAGAATTTTTCCTTCTGCATTGATTCATATCTTCTCATTTTATAATGATATTCAGCCTCTTAAGAAACTAATTCAGACATGAGAAAATAAAGCTCATGGCGGTAGCCAGGGCATAAGAGAAAAATCCTAATGAAGCTTGAGTCAGAAGGTGTTTGAGGGTGAACGCTTAAAAGTGATTTAAAGTTTAAAATATAGAAACTGCAATTGATGTTGCAATTTTCAAACATGCTAGGTTTTACAGATTTTTCACAACTTGAGCAGTTTGAGCAAATGACCAATTCAAAGACATAAAGTATTGAATTCCTATTATGGGCAATGAAGCCAAACAGTGTGAGCACTGTGTCTCTGTACTTTTCCAGAGGTTATTTACCGGGTCATCTAGACCAGTGGTTTTCAAAAGCCAGCCCTCAGGCTGGAGGCAGAAGAATCATCTGGGCTATTTCTTAAAGATATGGATTTCTGGTCCCCATTCAAAATGGACTGCCTCAAAATCATCAGGAGCAGGTGCTAGACATTAGTATTTTTAAGCTCTCCCCATGACGCTGTTCTAGATGCATCGCAGCATCATTTTCACAAAGTTCCACATGATGTATTTCAGCTTTGTTCTGATATTTGGTAAGAGAAAGAGGGGTAGAGAATGACAAACTTGCTTTCCCCTAATGGGCGCACAATGCATAGACACGATGCACCAAGCTTCCTGCCAAATGCAATCTCTCAAGCCCTGTGCCATTTGTTCCGGGCCCATTACTCTTCTTAGCCATCATTTGTTACCTTTCGGTGAACTCACTCTGTGATTTGAGGGGACATACGTCCCCAAATCTGTGTGAATAACAGCTTTAGAAGTTTCGAGCTGCTTTTCTATTTGTTGGGAGCAGCAGAATTTCTCAGACCCCTTGACTACTCTTTACTTGACAAAATGACACAATAAAGAAGATTGATACCAAGGTCTTTTAGATAATTGTGTGGGGAGAAGCTTCAGGGGCTATACATTAGCTCCACTATATTTGTCAACAGTTGAGTTAAGTGATCCACAAGAAGTCATTTAAAACAAATGACTCTAAATTTATTTTAACACCAGTGTTGATAACAGCATTAAGCACCGGCTTAGCTTAGCACCATGAATGGACTTTAAATCTTACATAGTACATGACTGTTAATCACAGCAAAGAATTTGGAAAAGAGGTAAAGAGCAAAGGATTCAATAATTCTGACTCTAATATATGCGTACCGAGAGTCAGAGAATAGAATAATGTGTTTTAAGAGAAAAAACCCAATCATAAGGCTTCAGTTGTGCTCTATCGAACTCCTCTGAAACTATAAATCCATTTTCTTTTGGAGATCCCATCTAAAATATTTGTCATTTTTTTCTTGTATGTCTTAGCTTTGTAGGCCAATATTCTATGTGAGGATTAGGTGAAATTTAAATGCACTAGTGACTATTGTTTTATTTTTATCATCCTGGAATATAATTAGGAAAAAAGTAAAATGTTTTACTTTCAACTGATATTTTTGTCTTTTAAGTCTATGCACTGAATTTAAACTTCAAGTTTACTTGTGTTTTTAGTGCTACAGCTGCAAATTGTACGTATCTGAAGATGTATATATTATCAAGGCTATAGTGAGAAAGTTGGAAAAGATGATATTTGCTTATTACCTGTCCCCTGATGTGGATTAGTTACTTTGGCATAACCTGAAAGCATATTACTCTTTTAAAGTGCAAGCTTAAGTTTGACTACTGCAAGGAAACCTAGACTGGAAAATACATTAAAATCGTTACCTTTTGCGGCGCTTGGAAGGCTCAGTCATTTAAGTGCCCGACTCTTGATTTTGGCTCAGGTCATGATCTCACTGTCTTTAGATCAAGCCCCATATCAGGGGCTGTGTTGACAGCGTGGACGGTAAGAAACCTACTTGAGATTCTCTCTCTCTCTCTCTCTCTCTCTCTCTCTCTCTCTGACCCTCCTCTACTTTCTCTCTCAAAATAAATAAATAAACTTAAAAAATAATTACCTTTTAAAAAAATAATTACGTTTTAAGAATTTACAGACTAGAGTACTTTTATTTGAACAATTCAACATATATTTTAGATCTTCTATGAATAAGGCTTTCTATTCCTCAGATTATAAAATGCTAGTAAGAGTGAATACCAGCTTAACCAGACCTGACAAGACAAGGTTACTTCATCTTTTACATTCAATGTTTACAGGTTCTGAAAGATCACATGACTTTCTCTTAACATTTTAGGAGTAGGAGGAAGACAAGGGTAAACTTGGAGGTATAAATAGTTAAAAATTATAAGTCATATTTAAGTGTTTGAACAGAATTTCTTCTTTCCTCTTACCTTGAAAAAATATCTTTATGATAATCTCACAGTGTAGGTATGAACTTAGCCTTCTCTGACTTTATGGGCATGTTCACCATTTTCCCAGCTCTTGCTGGCATCCATAGGCATATTGTTGATGTTCAAGAACTTATGTCCAACCTAAGTGAAGGCTACCCCTCCGCCATCCCTGGATCTAGCATTGCAGACGCACAGTCTATCAATAGGCCTTGAGAAATAAGGGTGTGTGTGTGTGTGTGTGTGTGTGTGTGTGTGTGTGTGGTGTTAAATTAACATTAAAAAGATAAGGAAGGACGGAAACCAGTTTTCCAATTTTGGTTTGATCTCAGACAAGAAAGGTAAGGTAATACAAAGGAATAATACAAAATGACTGATTAAGTATGAACCATCCATCACAGAAGATCCAAAAATGTGATATAACTAATTTATTTATCTGCTTCTGTGCATGCAAATACATAAAGAAGAGCACAAAAGGAAACCATCAACATTGAAGGGGATTGTTTCAGAATTGTAAGATTTTACATTATTTTTTTAAACCTCCTTCTGTACACAAATACATTGTTTTTTTAATGCAATGAGCATAAATTATAATAGATACTGTCATTGGTGGAAAAGAGTTTATTCTTTAGAATAAAATATATGTGGGTCCCACACGTACAAACTCTAAATTTAGACCAATACTAAATCTTTGTCAGCCTGTCTTAGCTACTGTCGAGAGGGTATACTGTTAGTATCTTTCTTGTAGACTTGTGTGGGTTATCTAAATTAAGGCTTAGCACAGAGTCTGGCAGATGATAAACAACAATGAAAAGTGTGCTGGTATCATCAACAATGCCATCATAATCATCACATTAATTAAATTACAAGAATTTAGATTCTATCCCTGCATATCAACATATCTCAGCAAGATTAGTGATGGCAGAACAATTTTCTTGTTCGAATCTATTCACCTGAAGTTAAGTCTAAATTGGGAACCAGAGTCGCATGGCGGAACCATAGCTGTGCCATGAACTAGCTTGATGGTCTTGGGCATGATATCAACTCTCTGGGCTTTCATTTCCATGTAGCTATAAAACGCAATAATTAGAAAAGATGAATCCCAAGCCTTTATCAATTATGATACCAACTGAAGTTGTTCTATAAGTGTTTTACACATGTCCTCTCTAATTGAACTCTGGTCAACACACTCAGTTCAATATCATTTATTCCCTGGACTCTTATAGGAGCTTTCAGCCTGGTTTCCTTGTTTTGCTTTGGTGTCTCATTAACCCACTTTCTACATAGCAGCTCAAGTGATGTTTTAAAAATGAAAATCTTATTGTACTATTCCACCGCTTACATCCAGCCATGTACTGGGATAAAATCCAAATGTCTTATCATAGCCTATAGTATTCTGATAAAATTAACCCCTAAGTTTGACCACCATCTTATCTAGAATCACTGTCCCATTTTTATCCATCTTCCAAACACATGGATGTTCTCCCCCTTGCCCAAATAGTCCAATAGTCTTTTCCAACTCAAGGTCTTTGAATAGGAAACTCCTTCTAACTAAATGCTCTTTTCCTGACCCATTGTCTGGCTGGTTCTTTTTTACTCATGAGATATTATCTTAAATACCATCTCTTTAAAGGGGCATTCCCAACCACTTATCAAAAGAACTGCCTTCTGCTGCTACTGACTGCCCCAATTTGTTTGATTTTTTTCCCCTTGTTAGGTTCCTACATAATGCTTGGACCGATTTTAAATATTTTATTGGTTTGTTTCTTTATTTTTGTCTTATTTTATCTAGATTTCTTAGTTTCAGGAGAAAAGGGATGGTTCTAATCCAGATATCTTTGCTGTCTCCGCTGTGGTGGCAGATGATAGAAAATGCTGAATAACACTTGCTAATTAGAGGTACAAAGAAGAGACTGGCTAAATAAATAAGTAAATAAATGAACAGCGAATGAATAAGTGCATGTGTGCATAGACATGTATACTCTGCAATTTGATAATATCCAGCGCTGTCATTTAACTTGGTTCTGACAGGCTTTTTCCTTCAACATAAACACAAATTTCTAAGCTACAAGGGGGCCTGGGGACAAAAACAGGGCTCCAGCTGCACCGTATTTTCCAGATGGTGGATGTCAACAGTATTATAATTGCTTATTACTCGAATGGGAATTTTCCAATAAATACCAACATTTTGGAGGAAGAAAGGACTAGTGACCTTACTAGGATTTTGGATTCATCAAACATATCAAACGATCTCAAAAGTTTGGGGTTTGATATAACACAAAATGCATTTGGCCAGCTATTGTCAACTGTCATTTGAAAATCCATTTCAGGTCACAAACTTTGTTGTGTCCTTTCCTCTTGGGCCAACTACTACATGGCCCAACTTTACGTTTGTAATTGCAGCTGGCCTTCTGTGACCGCCCTGTTGCACATTGCTGCCCTCTGTTGTTTACAGTTTTACTGGTAGAGTTAAATCTTCCCCTGATTTTGTAGGTCAGACAGGAGTTCCAAACTGTGATTGATCTTACATAACCTTTACTCATGTAAAGAACATTATTTCTGCCCTTAAAAAAATGTCCTGTCAGATGGCAGGACTATTGGCCATACTAAGATTTTGTAATGTCCTGTTTTCTAACAATGTCCTTCACGTCCCTGAAGAGGGGAATGTATATTCATTTGTTCCTCTAAAATTTTAACTCAAAGCACGCTTATATGTGCGACCTCTTGTGTGTTATAATTAGCAATTACAAACTGGCAAAGTTACGCCCAGTTTGTTAATTCCAAAGAAGTCCAAGAATAACCAAGTATACCTCAAGGAATGGCTTGCGTGGCAGTAACAGGAGAAGAAATGTTGAGTTCTGAGCTTCTACTGCAAGCAAGGCATTTTGGGATATTCTTTAGCTATGTTGTAATTCTGAATCTCCTATTAGAATTTAAAGTCCCACATGGGTGAGATGTATTTTTAGTACCTGAGAAAATGTATGAAACAATTACACAATTACACAATGTAGATGTGTTCATCTAATTTTACAGATGGGAGAACTGAGTTTTACAAGTTTAGTAATGTGTTCAAGATCAACATTTTGAAAGTTGTGAAGCCTGGCCTTTCATCTGACTGAATCAGAAGCTCATTGTTCTTTCGGTATGTTACGTGATGGCAAAACCTAGAACTTTTGTTTGAAAATATTTATGGAATGTAAAATTTCAAAAGTCACTGGTGGGGCGCCTGGGTGGCTCAGTCGGTTAAGCGTCCGACTTCAACTCAGGTCATGATCTCGCGCGGTCCGTGAGTTCGAGCCCCGCGTCGGGCTCTGTGGTGACAGCTCAGAGCCTGGAGCCCGTTTCAGATTCTGTGTCTCCCTCTCTCTCTGGCCCTCCCCCTGTTCATGCTCTGTCTCTCTCTGTCTCAAAAATAAATAAACGTTAAAAAATAAATTAAAAAAAAAAGTCACTGTTGACTCGGCATCAGGTAGACTGCAAAACCATCTTAAATAATATCTGCAGCTGATAATTTCAAGCAGACATATCATAATCTTGTTTTTTGAATGTCAATAATTCTCTCAATAATTAGCTATTAGTCCTTGAGGTATAGCAGACATACAGTTCTTTATAAATAATGCAACTTAATAAGTGTCCCTATCCTCACATAACTCCCAATTCTGCTTTTCTTTTCTTTTTTGTATGTCTAACATGCGTATGGAGAATCTTCTTAATTAATTAATCCAAAAACTCAAATCATCTTGAGTTTTCAACATCTGTACAGCTAATTTAATTTTTACCGTAATTTGTATGGTGACAATTTTTTAAAAAGTAGAGTTTCTTTCCCCCGAAATAAAAAGAAATTGTGTATCACAGCTCTGGATGGGCTTAAAAATTTCTATGAAAGCACTGGCAAAGAGAAATATATGGTTGATATCTGTTTGATAGGTAGTCCTAATATTTGTAAATATGGTCGTTAGGTAGTCCAAATAGGCCAGATGAGATATTAGTCACAATTGTCTCTAAATGCTCTTCGTTTTAAGTAAAATCGGTAGGTGATTTCATAGTTAACAAGTGATTCAGTGATGAATGCATACTTTCGATTGCTTTCCACTGATCCATTATAATTGTTAAAGTATGATGGTAATACGTATACACTATAGCATTTCTGTCCTGAATATTATTACTTTTTAAGACTATCTTTCACATGGTGACATCTTTCTATTCTTCCAGCAGGTCTGCTCATGAAAATAGAAGCATTTGCTGTCACTCTGCCTCCCATTAATGTTGAGTTAGATGCTAGAATGTCATGACTTACATTGCATGATGGAAAAAAGGAAAAAAAAATAGCTAATTGATCTCAAATCACCGCAAGTGTAATTGCCAAAGGTCTATTTGAATAATGCTTGTATAATATCACATCCAGAATTTGGCACATAGTAGATACATGGCCCATATGGTACTTCTTTGTCCTTAACACACCTCAAAGTAAGTATGAATTTTACTTATTTTACATCCCTATCGTACCACTTACTAGCTATGTGATCTTGGGTAGTTGAGTCACCATCTCTGAATATACATTTCTTATGGATTTCAACGGATTATTGTCTGCCTTGGTGACCTCAGAGGATTGTTTTGAGAATTACAAGGAGGTTATATTTGTAAAAGTGATTCATAAGCTCTGATAGCACATATGAATAGATGCTATTTTGCCTGTAACTCTGAGAAGAAAACATGATGTAGTATAAATATCACGAATCTAGAAGTATTCTCATTAACTATGACACCTTCAATCAGCTGTTCATCTCTTGATTTTCCATTCCTACGCTCTGGGTGGGACCTACTTCTCCAGTAATATCCAGAGCCATCGTATGTATCTCACTGAGATTTGGCTACTCTGTCCTTGGTCTCGTTCACTCAAGATGTTGAGCCACTTCTTGCCTGAGACCTTTTTCACATGTTCTTCATTGGCCTGGAAGACTGTTTTCCTACTATTCCCATTCTTGGGGTTTTAGCTGAAATTTTAACACAGTAGCATTCAGTGGCTATCCAATTTAAAGTACATCTCCCTCTCCCAGGATTCCACCATTATATACTCTTCCTACCTTGTTCTAGGATTGATCATTTCAAAGTTTTTAGCTTAGAGGCACCTAACTGTAAACATGATGACTGCCGATTATCTGGTTCTTATTATGTGATTTATTTCTCACTCATGAACGTCCCACCGAACTGTGTGGGATGTTCATGAGTGAGAAATAAAATTTTATGTGTCAATCCATTGAGATCTCAGTGTGTGTGTGTGTGTCTGTGTGTGTGTGTGTGTGGTAGTTATTACTTCCCTAGACCAGCACAACTACAGAAGCTGTATTTTGAACTATTCCATTATATTGTGTCCTTCAGGAAATTAGAAGTTGGGACATGGTCTTCAGTTCATTAAAGGTGTTTTCTACTGCAGAAATATTTGTGATGTCATCTTATTTTCAATATTTTATTAAGGTTCAGAAAACATTCGCTGTTGCCAACAAGCATATTTTGTTTGAGTAAAATGATATACTTTATATAACTCCAGGTTTTTCAATAGTGTTTAAAAATCTTATCATCTTAGTTTTGTCCCTTCATGCAAAAATATGAGAGGAAAACTGTAGAGACTACACTTTAGCAATTTAGAGAAAAGCAATGCAAGAAAAAAGGCATATTTACATAATATATATTTTCCTTCTGTTCTTGCCTTGATCAATGGTAGGCCAAAGGTAATCCATATTCCATTTTCATCCTTCCCCCCTCTTTTTTATATAGAAAGGATGGGAGGTGCCTAAATAAGAGTCTAGCTCACACATTTGCTGTGTTTCACAAGGCTCTTTTTTCCTTAAGAGACAAGACTAAATTCCTTCTACAACTATAGAGACATTTTTAGAAAGGAAAGGAAAATGGGGAACACAAATTTATGTTTAGATTTTGGTTATCAGAGATAGATTAAGTAAAATCAGAAGGATATCTAATTAAAAATTAACTTTGTGCCACATAACAGCACATGCCCCTTTTAATTCTACAATTCTTGTGGAGTGTTGCAATAAATATAATTTGTCACATTGTTTTCCCAAATGAAAGCCCTGAGAGGTTGACTCGCTTTCTAAGGGGAGCAGAGTCAATTAGTGGCACAAGTATGGTGAAGCTCAAGGAAATGACAAATGCTTCTGGAAAATTCTGGAACCTCTGTTGTCTTACAAACTGAGTCCCAAATGAGCCATGTGCTTATAAAGTAAAACTGACTGCTCAGAATATTGTTAATGCTATACCTTAATTAATGTCCCTTTCTTTTTTTTTCTTTCCTCTTAGAAAGTGTGACTATTAAATGAGATAACACACTCTGTCTAGCAGAATGCCTGCCTCTGTGGAGATAGACAGCTAACGATAGTACTTTTTCCTCATACTGTCTCAATGTTTTTTTTTTTTATTTTTTTTTTAGAAAAAAAAATGTAGGGGCACCTTGGTGGCTCAGTTGGTTGAGCATCCAACTCTTGATTTCCTATCAGGCCATGATCCCAGGGTTGTGGGATTGAGCCCCAAATTGGGCTCCATGCTACCATGGAGCCCTGTTTGGGATTCATTCTCTCTCTCTCTCTCTCTCTCTCTCTCTCTCTCTTTCCCTCCCTCTGTCTCTCCTTCCTGTTCACTAGCTCTCTTTCTCTCTAAAATAAAAAAAAAAAAAGAAAAGAAAACAACTGAAATTCTTTTCTATCTTGAGTTTCGAACAATAACAAGTGCAATTTTTTTCATACTTTAGGTATTTGGGGCTCTTCATTTCTTTACACAGAGCAATTGTGATACATTCTTCTAATTACCTCCACCTATATCATTTTATTTTCTCTTTATAACTTGTAACTAAGTATTTTACTGATTCCATTTAGAGGGGAGAAAAAAGACCTAAAGAAGTAAAATGACTGTTCTAGGTCATAAAATAAGTGGCTAAGCTAGGAATAAAATCCAGACATTAAGATTTTGATTCTTGGGGTGCCTGGATGGCTCAGTCCATTAAGCGTCTGACTCTTGCTTTTGGCTCAGGTCATGATCTTACAGTTCGTGGGATCAAGCTCTGAGTTGGACCCTGCACCTACAGCATGGAGCCTGCTTGTGATACTCTCTCTCTCTCTCTCTCTCTGCACCTCCCATTCTCTCTCTCCCTTTCTCAAACAAACAAAAAACAAACAAATAAATAAATAAAATAGAATTATGAAAATAAAAAGATTTTGATTCTTTTGAATTCTAACAAGCTAACTATGTTAAGGAGCTCCTCGGCCGATACCATCCACTGAAAACACACTGAGGGGGCTTCTGCATTCAAATACACAAATACATCAGTGGAGTCTTGACATGTGCTTGTGTGATTGGTCTTGCTCTCTTGTGACTCTTCATCATAAGACTTTTTTTTATAGGAAACTAATTGTCCCTTTAGTCTGGGCCCTACAGACAGCAGGCATAGAACAGACGTGTACTAACCGTTAGAAAGAAACCAAGCCCAGCTCAAATACCTTTATCTTAAAGCAGCCTCATTCACTTGTAGACACTTGGACCACCCATCCTGTTGAACTACATATGGGTGAACAACAATAGATGGTTGCTGTTTTAAGCCACTGAGTTTTGACTGATTTACAATCTAGTATTTGTTGACCACACGCGTGTGCACGCACACACACACACACACCACTCACACACACAAAAGTCACTGTCCTGGCAAGTGTCAACAGTTGATAAGCTCTGAATAATTAGAGACAAAGGCTGCAATGCTATCAGACCAAGAATGTTAAATTCAGGATCTTCAATATCATCCGATATATAATACATTTAAGAGTGTCTGTAACGATAAATTTAAAGTGTCTGTATCTCAGGATTATCTCAGTTTTAAGCCATGGAAAGCCTAAAACAATCCGGTTTAGCAAATACAGTACATAAAACAGAGCGGCTCAGAAGGATACCTAGTTCCCAAGAGAACTTCATTGGTGACTCAGAGATGCCAACCAAATTAATCTTCCAGCTCTGCTTCCTCTGATAGCATCTAATTGTCAGGCTGTGCATAATGATCCCTTGGAATTTCCAAGCTCTTGCTTCTGGAATACAGCAGTTTTGAGTCTCACAAACCTGAATCACCAGCTCCAGGGGAGATGTGAGAGTCTTTTCCCAGCCCTCTCAGGAAAAATCTAAGATTCAGTCTGATTAGATAGACCTGAATCGCATGCCCCTATCTCGAAAGCTGTAAACTGAGCTATGTGACTTAATCCCAAAGCCACTGCCTGCTTTCTGCCTCCTGACGGAGTGGCTCAAAGAGGAAGGAGAGTTTGGTTGAGATCACCCTGGGTTTGCACAGGCTTGAGTATTTTCTAGTTCGAACAAGTTCCATGGCACTTTGCAAACACTGGATATAATTGAAGACCACGGGGCAGACTTTTCAGGAAGTCCAGACCATTGTTTTGACCATTATTCTCATTTGGAAAGATAAAATATCCATGCCACCCCAGAGGCTGCCAAGCTAAAGCTGAATTGTTTTCTGGATGATTTACACCTGGATAACAGTCAGTCAAACAATGTGACATGCTACTCACGGAAGGCGTGACAAAAGCTGAGTGGCCTCTTCCTGTGGGTGCTGTGGAAATTAAACATAAAAATCGAATGTGAAGCATATACAATAAACTGCCTTGACAATAATTATTTAAAAAAAGAGGAAACAAGGCCAGACTTTTATTTTTGCCATAATATTATACGTATGAAAACTTCAAATAAAAACACCAATATCCATTGATACAACTGAAGCGACCCCAGACTATATGTTCGAATATGTACTAAGTGCTTTACATGGCTACATCCTCATAACCGTAATATTTTCCATAACCATTTACATTTTCCATGAACAACTGGTCAAGCCATGTGGCCAGTGAGTCATAGGACCAAGATTGAATCCCTGTTGTCTCATATAAGTCTGAATGTCCCCACAATAAGTTAGATTGCCCAATAGGCACAGAATATCATCACAAAGTAAAGTAATAAGCCATGTGGAGTGAGTTTAATCTCTAAATGCTTCTAAGCAGCATATTTTTTTAAATTTTTTTTTAACATTTATTTATTTTTGAGACAGAGAGAGACAGAGCATGAACGGAGGAGGGTCAGAGAGAGGGAGACACAGAATCTGAAACAGGCTCCAGGCTCTGAGCCGTCAGCCCTGAGCTCGACACGGGGCTCGAACTCACGGACCGCAAGATCATGACCTGAGTGGAAGTCGGCCGCTTAACCGACTGAGCCACCCAGGCGCCCCTAAACAGCATATTTTGATCTGAGTTCTGAAAACAGAAACTGATAGGGATTGGGTGAGGAGGAGATGGGAACTATAATAGGCCGTTTTAATTCCCTGAAACTATCAATTTCTCCAAATTCTCTAATATCTTTCTTAAAAAATAATCCACCTAGGTGTACGTTTGGCATAGTCAGGCTTGTACACTATTGCTTAATACTTGTTGAATAAAAGTGACATTCAAAATGAGCTAAACCATTTATTAGAAACTTATGTTTATTGTAATATACCTGGTATGGGATTGGCCTAAGTCTTATAATTTACCTAAAGGAACTCTGAGGTTTTTTTTGTGTGTGAAATTTAAATTTTGATGAGTTCATGTTATTTAAAATGATTAGCAACTTAAAATTACCCACGAGCTTTTGTTAAACGAAGCTATTCGACTGTCAAAACCTCGACACCATGTATTTATAATTTTTGGTACAAAAAAAGTTTTATTAACTAAGATGACAACATAAATATATTTTAGTCATAAATAATTTTGAAATAATCATTGTTATTTGGTACATTGTTAATTTGTACATTGTTAATGTAGTTAACAGAATGTAGTTAACAAGAATTTGTACATTTAAACTACATTATATTCGATATTGTATTTTACCGTATTTATTTCTCTTTCTACTGATGAAATTTTTTTAACCTTTATTCATTTTGGAGAGACAGAGAGACAGAGCATGAGTGGGGGACGGGAAGAGAGAAAGGGAGACATAGAGTCCAGAGCAGGGCCCAGGCCAGACGTGGGGCTCGAACTCACAGACCATGCATGAGATTATGACCTGAGTCGAAGTCGGATGCTTAACCAACTGAGCTACCCAGGCACCCGTCTCTTTCTACTGATTAAAATGTTAAAGTTCATTGAGAGACCACTCTATGGGAATCTACGGGTATGTGTGTTGTGTGGGTCCTGGGGTTTCTTTGCTATTCTTATGATTTTGCATTTTACACAGTACTAACAGACACATGTGTGCTCACAGCATTTGACTTACAGTAAGAATAAATTCTTAATGTCTTTCAACCTCCTCTTTCTCTCTTTCACTTCTATCAGAATAATTTGGGAACTCTTTTTCCCTTGGCTTCAGGTTCAATCTTTTTGTTGTTGTTCATAATCCCAGCATTTTAAACATTACTTCCAGAGGAAGATCTCTGATACTAATGCACAACAGGCTTCTTAAATTAATTCTGATGGACAGACCTAGTGCTATTTTTCTCTCCACAAACTCAGTTCTTGTCTTACCCACGAAATTGCTTTGCTATGCATTTTATTAAGCTCGAAGTCTTTTTTTTTTAACTTTTTTAATGTTTATTTTTGACAGACAGAGACAGAGCATGAGTGGGGGAAGGGCATAAAGAGAGGGAGACAGAATCCGAAGCAGGATCCAGGCTCCGAGCTCTCAGCACAGAGCCCGACGTGGGGCTCGAACTCACAGACCGCGAGATCATGACCCGAGCCGAAGTCGGACGCTCAACCGACTGAGCCACCCAGGCGCCCGAGGCTCGATGTCTTAATACTCTTTCTCCTGCTGAGAAATGAAGACGATATAGGTCCCCAGATAAATTTATCCGTTGGGTAGGGAACACAGAAATGTAATCTCCTAACTGGCCTCGTATCATTTGGCTGTGCTCGGCACAAATGGATCTGAAGACATTTACCTGACTCTTAAGCTGAGATCTTCATGAAAGCAGGTTACCTCTCCTGGATTCAAATAACCGGGTTTATAGCCTCTAACCGAAGGATGACTTTTGAGTTTTAAACCAGACCTATGGGTTAAAAGAGAAGTGGCCTTAAAATAGTTAAGATTTACTGTGAACGGCAAGGAGGTGAGCAGCGCAGAGGGAGAGGAATGGCTGTACAACACGTCCTGCTGTAAAAGATCCTACCTTGAACTTGCTGATTGAGAAGAAATAATACAGTGCCTTGCAAATAAACCACGCTGACGGATGTCTTCTCTAGAACGGAGCTCACTGTATTTCCTCTCTGTTCGATGTCAGCATCTTAGCACTCAGCATGAACTCCACTATCGCTAACTGTCGAAATAAGTTATTTCTAGTCGATAATGAATGCTTCCCAAACATGTTATTATTGAAAATAACAGGTTCCAAATGTGTGACCGTATGGTATACAATTCATTTTCTTCCTCTGTAAGAATTGGATTTTCTTGTCATTAGAGCTGAATTGTGTCGACACTGTGCTAAGTTAGAACATCCAGAATCCAGACCAAAGGTAAAAGTTGCTTTGAAAAATTATACTCACAATTACAATGGAACAGTTGCATACAATCTGCAAAGAGCTTAGAGAATGCCCTTTGAAATGTCTTGTTCCTCTCTAAAGAAATAACATATAAACTTTTATTCCCATTTTTAGAAAAGGGTGGGTTTAAGCATGGGGCATTGAAGTGACTTGCCCAACGTTATCACAAAGCTAGTAATTCAGAATGCTGAGATTCAAACCCTCAGTGTTTCCTTCCAGATCTAATGTTCTTTCTTTTCTTACTCTAAAAGTAAAATATAATTATCTGGATTTACTTGTCTATTTTTAACCATAGAAAAGAAGCGGCACAAAGACCCACAATGTGAGAGTAACTAAAAACAGCTCAGGGAACATTAGTTACTAGACCTTAGTGGTTATCTTAGGTTACACAGAGAGTTAGGAATGTTGTACAAAAGGATTTAAGCAAATTTCTGGATTGTTAGAAATCACATTTCAAGGTAGACACCTAAGAGTCAAATCATTTTGAAATATCTCTTTTTTTCATCTTTCCCCATTTTGTTTTGTACCCCTAAATATCAACTTAAACGATTATTAGAACTAAGCATACTCAGTGGACCCTTACGGACATGCACATGTTTCATTGTTTTAGCGCCACAAGGCAGGTAAATAAATGGGTAATTTCTTCCCTCCCTTCTTTCCTTCCCTCTCAGTCCTTCTTCCCTTTATTCCTTCTTTGCTTCCACAGTTATTTATCAAGTACCTAATATTAGCGTTGTTACAGTGACAGGCATTTTTTTCTGACTTTCAGTCGTCTGTTTGAGATTATTGCACCATATCACTTAAGCAATTATTTCCCCTGCTTCATTTTGATAGAATATTGAAGAAACCGTTTTTCCTACAATGTTATGCCTGCAGCCTGGCTGGGAATGAGTGATAGCAGGAACCACCCATCCTTACATGTATCAGATCTGTCTCCTGTAAGAGTGTCTGTATTTGGCATAACTCTGGGTTTCAGTTAGACCGTGATAGCATCACGCAATGGGGAAAGTATGGTGATAAAAAATAACAGAATCATTACAGTGAGTCTGCAGTTCCTTTCCACTAACTGGTTTCAGTCAATTTAGCAAGGAAATTATAGGTTCACTTTTTCAGGGTAGTTGCTCCTGGAAATAGAAAGATGTTTGTAAATAGAATACAGTTACCTTCCAAGTAAGAGAGTTCGTTCTTTCAGCATGCTTGGCTCCCCACACCCCCCCCCCCTCAAAATGTGGAAAAAGTACAACTACGCTAATAACTGATATTTTATGTAAATCTTTCTTTTCAAGGCCTTGAGAATTTATGGAATAAAGTGAGTTACATTTATCCGTTATCATCTCATTTAATTTTCACATCAAGGTAGGAATAAGGTCTGTTGTCACTGTTATGCATGAGTGGTAACTTTCGAGGATTCCCTCACCCCTCAGGAATTCTGGGCCTTTGGGCTCTGGAGTTTCCATAAGTAACACTTAGTGGAAGATTAGATCATTGTCCGCCAGTCCTCTCTCCTTAATATACAAAAATGCATGTAGGAGCTTCTGGGTGGCTCAGTCGGTTGAGCGTCCGACTTCGGCTCAGGTCATGATCTCACGGTTTGTGAGTTCGAGCCCTTCATCGGGCTCTGTGCTGACAGCTCAGAGCCTGGAGCCTGCTTCGGATTCTGGGTCTCCCTCTCTTTCTCTCTCTCTGCCCTTCCCCCGCTCTTGTTCTCTCTCTGTCTCTCACAGATAAATAAACGTTAAAAAAAATTAAAAAAAAATTCGATTCACTTTGCCATGTGACTCTGCAGTACCTTCCTCTACAGTGAACTGAGTGCATTTTCCAGCTCCAGGGATAGTGGGTTTGGCCAGGGATTTACTTTGGGCGCTGACTGTTGTCAGCATGGAACTCCAACAGAAGCTTTAAATGCACGTGAATGCTTCGACTTGACTTCTTGTGCTTCTAGCATCCATGAAGAGAAGAGCACACTCCAACTTGCTATGGATCCCAGAATGGAGAGCCACTTGAGAAGACCTGCCTGGAACCCATTATCTACAGCAAAGCCCAGGTGAGGCCAGCCAGGCCCCAAAGAGCAACATGTAACTTACAGATTCTAGAGTGGGGGAGAGTTCTTTTCTTCACCATGTGTCGTGAGGACACTGGTTTTACTTCTTCTACCTTACCAAAATATGAAAACGGTATTCAAACGGTTTTCAGTGGTTTATCCAAACGAGAAAGAAAATAAAAATGGAACAGAGACAACTCATATTGTATAGCTGTATGATTCTGTGGCAAAAATAATTTGCCTATTAAGAATTAAAAAGATCAATGGAGTAAATCAGAGTACTCTTTTATGCATCTAGTCCTTTCTAAAGTCTCCAGAAGTTTGCAGACTTTGGAAGTAGGTTACACATCCCATATAGAATAAATGACTATCATGAAGGTCAAATGTGACAAATTTTTGGTCATTTGGCTCTGTATGATATTGATGTAGGACAATGATTAAACCCTCCCTTAGAGTTTAAAGGTTCTGGAGAGGTTTACCTGTTTAAGTACACATTCAGAAGGCTATTTGTTTTGGCCCCTTTTGTTTCCAAAAGAAAACCTTGTGGGTAGGTGACGGATTCACTCGTCTCTTTTCTGCCCCTTCTTCCCGAGAAACAAATTCACTGGAAAGATCCATCCAGCTAAAGCTCGGTTACAGAAGAAGCCTTTTATACATGATACTGATGACACAGGCATTAAGACCAAATGGACCTATTACGATTCCAAAATAAAGAAAGTGAATAATTTGGGAGGTCCCAATTTGAGTTGCATCAGTTTATTTAAATGAATTTTCACTGGGCTTTTCAAGACTAGTGTCACATAGGAATAGTAATAAAGTTTTCACAATCCAAGTATTTTAACTTCTCTATTGTTGTCAGTCAGGGTTCTCCAGTTATTTTCAAATCAGACTTATTTGTTGAATGAATTGGAACCGAAAAGGCAGACCTTGCTTTTAAGAAAACATCCAGGTTTTCCTCTTTATTATTATTTTACATGTATTTTAGAAGATAGGGATTATTATTGAATCTGTTATTTATTGATTTTTCAAATGCATTAAAGCAGTCTTATTTACAAAATAGTTTATTCAAAATAAGAACAAAACTAGAATTATTAATGTAGCTTTTTTTGTGAATCATGTTTTTTAGGTTAATACATCTTTAATGCTTCTCAGATTCTTTGCTGAGTAGAATAAGGCTTCCTACACATTGTGTCTTCCAATCTCATATGGTAGGTTGGGCATCTGATGCCATTAATATGTCAGCTACAATTAAGATGAAAATTCTCTGAGGACAAATGGTTTCCACCAGGCAGGTGGGGAATACTTGCGGTAATATTTCTTGAGGCGGACTTCATGGCAGCCCCTGTTAAGGTGCTTTGAAAAACTCGATTAGCCATTGCCTAGGCAAACAGGAGATCCTTAGATACCCTCTGGGTAGTTCTACTTTAAATTGGTACAAAAAAAAATTAAATGTGTCGTTATTTCTTTTTCCTTTTAGAGTGATGTGTGTGAGTGTGTGTGTGTGTGTGTGTGTGTGTGTGAGAGAGAGAGAGAGAGAGAGAGAGAGAGAGAGAAAGAGAGAGAGAGAGAATGTGTGTGTGTGTATACATCAGATAAGAAGAATATACTTACCATGTGTGTACCATCTAAAAATAATGATATAAGCATCCAGGTGAGCTTTACAAATCGGCAAGAATTTATACCCCCACAGCCCTCTCAAATCCCTCCATTCCACAGACTACTGGAGAACACAATAGTGATACTATGTGGACCCAGATTTTAAGGAAGAAAGGCTGTCATCATAGCTCAGCTGATTCTTACCGCTTCCACCTAGCAAGAAAAGAAGAAAAGAAAAGAAAAAAGAGACATAAGATATGAGACCATCACACATTAAGTCAAAGAAGAAATCGGAGAAAAGAATATAAAGAAAGGAATGACAGTGAAGTTTCAGGATAAAGAATATAGTTATCAAATCAGTGTGTGTGTGTGTGTGTGTGTGTGTGTGTGTGTGTGTGAGAAAGAGAGAGAGAGAGAGAGAGAGGAGGAAAATATTTGAAACATCTTTCTTTTTGTTCTAAAGGTTAGCAATTTCTCCAAGTTTATATCACTATTAATTCTAAACACTGGCTTCTTAACTTTTTTTCTTTTGTTAGGCAGTTGTGCTTTTTTTTTACCTTCCAAATGTATGCTAATCAGTGAGAGGTGATAGTATTTACTGTTGCATATTGTTAACCTCCTGTACCATGCCTTTATTTATTGTGTTTTACCACCTTATTTATTCCTTTTACTGCACTAATGTGCTTTGATGATAAAAGCAAAGACATACATGCAAAGATAATGAGCTTCTGGTCAAAGGTGAAAAATGCATGCTATATTCTTCTGCTTACCTGACACCGCGATTGTCAACATCATATTAATTGGATCTTATTATAAGATCAGACCCTATTGCTTACATCAAAACAAGATTATATAAGACATTTAAAACACTGGCACATCTTTGCACTTATTCGGGGCCACGGGACATTTTTGCTTTAGAAATCCAATTCTTAATGCAATCTGCAAGATGAACAGTTTATTGATTTCAAGGGAGGCTTCAGGCAACGACTTGTTAACTTAAAACATGACCATTCACTTGGATATTTTCAAAGGCATTTTTCTCTCTATGCTACAAAAGTTTTACCTGCCAACACTTTATCAACATGTTTTCAATGGGAAATTTATTTCACACTGTCTCATAACAATACCTCAATAGCCCGCACGTCTCCACTTTGATAGGTCAGAATGTGCTGTCTGTGTATTGCTATGATAAGGGAAAAAAACTCCCAAAATGCCAGTTTGGATTTTTTGATCCTGCTGTGCCGAAGACAGTGTTTTTCCTTGTCATCATTCATTGGGATTATAGGTCAAATTGTAGGACGATGTTTAGCATGGGGAAATGTGCGTCAATTAGAGACCCTCAGAGCTATCCTACCTTTGTCACTGAAGTGTTTAATTAGCTAAATAACAAAAAATAAGATGATTAATCTTACGGCAAAAGGCCTTTGATTTTCAGAAAATATTGAGATTAGATTAAATGATTATGGTTCTCTGCTGCTGGGTCAGTGAGAAGGAAACTAGAGTTCTGGTCCAGGGTCGCACTCCTTTTGGCTGTTGGATTTTCATCAAGTCATTTCACCTCCCTGAGACTCATTTCCTTCCTGCAAAGTAATGCTACTCATCCCTGTTTTAGGTAACTCCAGCCACCCATGAATCAAAGAGGTGATTCTCATTTGAAAGGCAGGTGGTATATATAGTCTTAACTTCAGTACATCTGAAGAGCAGATAAGTAACATAGTTCATTTCATCCTTTGAATGAACCCAAGCTGTAGCTGGTAAATGACAAACTGAGGATTCAAGTTTGATCATCTCTACTATTTCATCCCTTCTTGACTTGAGTTAGAATTTATGCCAACAACCGAAACTAAGGTAACACGTCTTTAAGATCATCAGGAGAAAGAGAATTCCGGGCAAATGTCAACCAATGCTCTGTCACCCTCAACTCCAAATCATCTCTCTCTGCAGAACCAAAAGGGCTACACAGACTTCTACACCTATGTATATATCTGTAGGTGCATATTTATTTAAAAAAATCCAAGAGTTTATATGGATACCTACAATTCCAACACAACCCCTCAGGTTTGTTTGTTTTTTTCCTAGTCTTCCCCCTTTTTGCATTTCTTTTCTTTTTTTAAAGAAATATTTTTTTTTTTTATTTAAGTGACAGAGAGAGGAAGAGTGTGAGTCGGAGAGGGGGTGGAGCAGGGGAGCGAGAGACAGGGAGACAGAGAGAGAGAAAGAGAGAGAGAGAAAGAGAGAGAGAGAGAGAGAGAGAGAGAGAAGTCTCAAGCAGGCTCCACACTCAGCACAGTGTCCAATGTGGGTTTGATCCCATGACCCTAGTCGTGGAAAAAAAAAAAAACCCTAGGAAAAAATCAAGAGTCCGAAATCACTTAATTGCCTGAGCCACCCAGGCACATCCCCACCTTTTGTATGTATTTCTATACTGTTTCTCTGACATTGAAGCTTAAATCACATTATAATCAATATTTTTACTTATTTGATCATTTTATATATTTGTTATATATTACTAATCTCCCAGCCAAGCCAGCCTCCTGTTTCCATGGTCTCTGTATTCATTCTAAGCTACTTTGTCGGCCATCACATGGCTCCATCATGGGCACTTCCCCCTCCATTTACGTACCACTGGACTCCTTGGCCACTGGTCACACTCTCAAGTCCTATGGTTCAGTTCCCACTGTCCCAGCTCCTTTCTCCTAGGCACACTGTTGGCCTTTCCCACCCCCTTCTCTTTCTGTGCTGCTTTGTTGGCCACAAGGAAGCTGGTGCCTCTAGATGACCTTTTCCATCTCTTGTTTTCTTGCCTGTCTGCCACCCTGCTCTCCTGCCCCGCCACCTGCGTACATGGTCACTGACACACAGGTCCCTCCGTGAAGGGGAAGAAAGGAAAGGATGAAGGACAAGAAGAGAGAAGAGGAGAGGAGGTCAAGGGAGGGAAGAAGAAAGGGAAGAATGTGGAAAGAGGAAAGAGAGGAAGAACAAGAAGAGAAATGTGAAAGGGAAGAATTTAAAAAGACTGTAGGGAAGACAAGGGAAGAGAACGACAGAGAAGAGGAAAGGGAAGGGCAGAATGGACTCTTGAAAATCACCAATGAATCAAGGGAGATAACTCAAGATGTAGAACACAAAGAGTCAAGCCAGGGCCTTGCTGTAGATGTAGAAATGGTGTTTATTCATGTAAACTTTCCTGAGGCTTCTCCTCACACCTAGACTATGAACCAAAGCCCTATTAGGGCTGACAGTAGTCTCAGTATATTTATTTATTTGCTTAATGTAATCATCTCCCAACCATGCCAGCTGTCTTACCTACCAAAAATCAATGTTAACAACCTACAAAAAAAAGTTTTCTTTTTTTTATTTATTTTTTTTAACATTTATTTATTTTTGAGACAGGGAGAGACAGAGCATGAACAGGGGAGGGTCGGAGAGAGGGAGACACAGAATCTGAAAGAGGCTTTGGGCTCTGAGCTGTCAGCACAGAGCCCGATGCGGGGCTTGAACTCACGGACCGCAAGATCATGACCTGAGCCGAAGTCGGCCGCTTAACCAACTGAGCCACCCAGGTGCCCCCAAAAAATGTTTTCTTATGTTTATGTCATCATATGTGAACACAACAGTAGACTTACACATTCACACACACGATATGAGAAATCTTGGGATTACTTTGTTTTATGGAAGTATGATTCTAATATATAAACAAACACCATTTCTTTATTCTTATTCAATTGTATTTATATATGTGCTAGATTTCTTTTAAGAAGGACTTTGTCAATTCACATTTGCAAGAGGCTATGTACCTCACACCCACAAGAGCAATAATTATCCCTCATTTTATTTACTAATCCGATGAACACAATTTGATGGCTCATCGTTACCTTAATTTATGTTTCCATATTGTGAATTTAAGCATTTACAAAATATTTAGTGGCCATCAATTGCTCTTCGGTGCATTGTCTACTTACATACTCTGCCCATTAGATAATTGGGTTAATATCTTTTTGCTCAATTTGTTAAGAGCTCTTTATATGTAATCGATAGTCATTCTATATTTCAAAACTATGTTATGCTCTTTGGTATGGTTTATGCAATAATATGCCATAAAAGGGTATTATTTTTTAATTTTGCAAATCTACATATTTTCTTTTTTAGCCTCTAAAGTTTAAAACTTGATTAAGAAGCTCTCCTTGACCTTACATTTCATAGTAGTGTTTTCATTTTATTTTTTTGTCAACACTTAAGTCTTGTACACATTTACAGTTTATCTGCTATTTATGATATAATAGGCAAACATTGTTGTCTATTTTCTAGATGAATTAACTTTTTCTACAATATTATAAAATGATTCATCTTCTTTTCAATAAAATGAAATATCACTTTCTTATATTAAATACACTAATATCTTGTATCTATTTCTAGCCCATTTTTAAAAAAAATATCATATTAATTTGATTAATAGTTTTATATGTTTAATACATGGCAGATCAAGTTCTCATTATTTTTTGTACATTTGGGGGACTTATTTGAGTACCTATATTACTTAAAAACTCTAATGTCATTTGACTCAACATTTACTTATTTATTTATTTATTTATTTATTTTATTTTTTAATCTTTATTTTTGAGAGAGAGACAGTGGGGGAGGGGCAGAGAGAGAGGGAGACACAGAATCTGACGCAGGCTCCAGGCTCTGAGATGTCAGCACAGAGTCCAACGTGGGGCTCGAACTCACAGACTGTGAGATCATGACCTGAGCCGAAGTGGGATGCCCAACCGACTGAGTCACCCAGGCGCCCCTTGACTCAACTTTTAAAGAAAAAATCCTTTCAGTAATTACACTTGGAATTATTTTCATTTTATTTTTTTATAAATTTTTTTAATGTTTATTTATTTTTGGGAGAGAGACAGAGCATGAATGGGGAAGAGGCAGAGAGAGAGGGAGACACAGAATCCGAAGCAGGCTCCAGGCTCTGAGCTGTCAGCACAGAGCCCAATGCAGAGCTGGAACCCATGGACCGTGAGATCATGACCTGAGCTGAAGTCGGATGCTCAACCGACTGAGCCATCCACGTGCCTCCTTGATTTTATTTTGTAATATATATTTTTAATGTTTATTTTTGAGAAAGAGAGAGAGAGAGAGAGAGAGAGAGAGCAAATGGGGGAGGGGCAGGGAAAGAGGGGGACAGAGGATATGAAACTGGCTCCATGTTCACAGCAGAGAGCCCAATGTGAGGTTCTAACTCATAAACCGTGAGATCATGACCTGAGCCGAAGTCGGACACTTAACCAACTGAGCCACCCAGGTGCCCCAACACTTGGAATTATTTTAAATAGGTATCCCTATTTTATGGTGAATGGACAGTTTTCCAAACACTTAATTTTAAAATGGAGAATAACTATTATTTTTGAATATGTTTCGTGATTCTGACTAGTTAATAATTAATTAATAACTTAGTAGTAGTGTTGTAGGACTATGATCTATTCCACCTTATTATAAAAACATATCTTCATACAAAATATTTCTAAAATTAAAAAGTCAACGTCTTTTAACTTGTATGCATGTGTTTACTTTATATTGTTTAAAATTTGTTGGAATCAGCCTAAATTGTTCATGGAGAGTTATATGAACTGGAAAAAGAAAAACACATAAAAGATTCTGTTTTTATGGGTGCCTGGGTGGCTCAGTCGGTTAAGCGTCCGACTTCAGCTCAGGTCATGACCTCACAGTCTGTGAGTTCGAGCCCGCGTAGGGCTCCGCGCTGACAGCTCGGAGCCTGGAGCCTGCTTGCTATTCTGCGTCTCCCTCTCTCTCCGCCCCTCCCCTGCTCACATTCTGTCTCTGTCTCTCTCTCTCAAAAATAAATAAACATTAAATTTTTTTTTAAATAAAAAAAAAGATTCTGTTTTTATAGTATATATCATATATTATAAAGCACAGCATGGTAGAGTATGTTTTTTAGTATATGTTAAAATACCTTTTACACACTGCCTGAGACTTTTTATTTTAGACAAGTAATTTAGAATCGTGAAAGGAATAGAAAGGGCATCAAAGCTTTTTTATGATGATTATGTCATAATTGATGCCTAGAAGACTGTATCAGGGGCTAAGTCTGGCTTAGCATTCAAATCTCCTGACTAGAATTTGAATTAGCTGTGAAAGTTCATTCTAACTTGTGAGATCACTATTTGACTGTTTCACATTTGAACCCCAGGTAGATTTTATGTACATAACGTATGTTTATTTACAGAAATATAACCTCAGGAGCACCACTCTGATGCATGTGTATAACCACGGGAACTAAAGTTGAAAAGTAAATAAATGAAGAGACACAGATGCTGAAGAGTCAAATGATTCATTGGCTAAGTATAACTTTTGATGATCTACAATCTACAGTTTCCTTAATGTGCCTAATGTCTACTAATCTTTGTGTAGGTGCTGAGGAATCAGAATAGATATGACACATCTTCTCTTATTAGGATTTCAAGATATCTTGAAGACTGTCCAAAATCATAAAGCAGCAATTGGTATATGACCGGATGCTTGGACTTTGTAACGTAGGACTTTGCTCTTTGGTTTTGCCTTTGCCCTTTGGGCCAAATGCTAATGTTAAGATCATTTAAATTCTTCAAGTCCCAGTTTTGTAGTCTTCAAAATAAGGCCAATAGTAGTCATACCGATGACTCACAAGGTATTAATGAGAATAAAATAAGCAATATGTTTAACCAAGAGAGAAAAGTAAAATCATATCATAAGGTGATCTTCAGATAGTTTGGGGTTTTAAATTTAATTTTTAGAGGATATCACCATAGCTTATATGGAGCACTTTGGATTTTGCAAACGACCTGAACACGGGTCATCTTGTTTAATATTCCAAAAAATTTTTGTATTAAAATGAGTCTCTTATTTTCTAAAATGTTTGAGTTGAAACATCCAAGGATTAAATACATAGTCAAAAAGAGAACTGGAAAAGACTCAAGTTTTTATTCCAAACTCATTCCTCTTTTATGTGTTTCTATTCAGAGTATCCCCACTTCATAGTGTAGAACTTAATATCACCAGAAATAAAAAGTCACTTAACTGTGGTGGTTTTCTTTATTCCTCCAGGGAAAATTGATTACTCTTTAAGTACACAATTATATAATGTTAATAACCTCAAAGCACTTCTAGTAATTTCCAAAAGGGTTAATTCACTGGCATTTTCATAACTCAAATGCAAAATTGAAATAGCTTCATAAGTCAGAATAATATATCCTACACTCTTCTACTTCTAATAACCCCCTGAATGTGCTTTCTATTTGCAAACTCATGTTCCATTTCATATTCTTCTAAATTCCCTTCTATAGCTTTGATTTGAAAGCATATAATATGTTTGATGTTATATTATGTCTGATTTTCTAATGTTTCTTATTCTTTGAAGAGAAAACATATCTTCTTTGTTAATTGAGTTAAAAGGAGTGAGGTCTCCCTAATCTCTTATTTGTAAATGGTCTTTAGTTTTGCATGTGGAATAATGTTTGCACATAATAAAAAAAAATAACTACTATCCATTAGGCCTTTATATGTACAAAGATGTAGCTCATAAATGAACTTAATTCTCATAATAACCCTATGAGTCAGATACTATTGTTATCATTGCCGTTGCATAGATAAGGACACTGAGGCTTAGAAAGGTTAAGTAATAGCCCCATGTTTAAAGTGGTCATAAGCTCAAAATAAGATTTTAACCCAGGTCATCTGACTCCAAAGTCTTAGCTTTTAGCTGCTGTGTTACATTATCTCCTATGATAGGCAATTATTGCATATTTATCAGACAGAAGAAAATTGCTTCAAATTTAAAGTGCTGAAACCAAAACTATGCCTGGTCCGTTGGTTTATAGATTTATTTGGTATAAAAACTCAATTAAAGGAAAAAAAAAACTGGAGCTTAAATGCATAGGGGGAATTCAGATACTGTGTATCAGAATCAATAGAGAGTGTATACATTGCCGCTTAGGAATTGGTAAAATGAACTTCTAACCTAATGTAATAGAAAAAAATCTTTCGGTCATAGTATCACATCTTGAGATTCTCCAGATTTCCGCAGATGTTAATAGCTCTAACAAAGCATGAAAAATCAACATCCCATACCCACATCTCCTGAAAAAAGAAAAGATTGTTATCATTTGCATTTATTTTTGTTCTGTTTGTAACGTGCTTCTCATCCTTATGAGAAGCAGATGCGCAAAAGTGATTCTGAGTGTCTCTCCTCCAATTATATCACTCTTGTTTCCCCCTGAGTTTCCCTTGCCCCTATTCAAAACCTGGTCTCAGAACTCGGAAGAATTTATTTTATGTCTGGCAGTGTGGCTCTGACAAAGGTGATCGGGGGCACAAATGGAAAGTATGACAAACCTGAGAGTCCCAGTGAAAGAAGTAAAGACTGGAAATCCGTCTATTCTCACCTTGCATTTGGGGGGCCTTTTGGCTCACTCTGGGTTGTTCTGTCTCCCTTTTTCCTTCAGTACAGGTTAAACAGCATCTCAGAGTCTTTCTCCAGCTCCAGAGCAGACATCCTTCACACAGCACTGCCAATGAGCGAGCTGGGCATGAGGGAGAAAAGGAAAGAAGCATTCGACGTGTTTCCCACTTGTACGGTTAGAATGACCCGGGATTAGTGCCCAGCCGCTTAGCTCTGCTTTTCTATGTGCTTGTGGAAAGATCTAGATGCAGGAAAATTATAGTTCAACCCTAGCTTGAGTACTTGCTATTTTCACAGCATGAGAGAGTCACTTTTAAAAGGTTGTTACAAACCTCACATTCTTAGAGATATCTAAAGGTAGCCAGCTGTTGGGAATGGTCCATTACTGATAGCACACGGTTGGTTATGATGGTTTATGTTGATACCTTCCAAGTTCTCAAAAGATGCAATTCTGTTAATTTTCTAAGAATAGATTTACTCACCAGTGACTCCAGAGAGCAAAATTACTCTTTTCATAAGAAAAATCATATATATATATAAAATTACATAGTATAAATATATATGTATTTATGTATGTATGTACATGTGCATATGTGTATGTATGTATGTATGTCTATATACATCCCCATGTATTGAGTAAAGGAGCATAATGCAATAAAGACGAAATCTCAACTTTGTTTCTGCCGCTCATTGGTCACGTAACTTTTGGGCACACGATACCTACCATCAACACTCTCCTCTTTTTAGACAAATTAAATCACACAGTTTTGAGTTCTTTAGCAGTGCTGCTGTTCTTAATTTCTAAATCAGGAATTACTTACACTTGCACATTATAGGAAAACGGTGCAATCTGTCCCCTGCCTGTAATTTATGTCAGGGACTTTGCTTTAAACGTCTTTATTTGCTGATTTTCACAATCATAATTTAAGCTTAGAGCTTGATTTCCAATGCTTTTTATTATACTTTCATACGAAAAGTTAACTCCATGTTATTTCGCCTTTTCAATTAGTCAGTTCTGCAGTTTGTTCACATGTTATTCCCTCTGGAAGAATTGTTTCCATTATCAATGAGGCTTTACGGGCAGCCCACAAATCATTATGAGGTTTGGCACAAACTTTTAGGTTAATGAGATAAATCTGATTTCCCTCGGTCTTCTTGTACCTAAAATGTCTTTTCTGAGAGTCATATTTGTGAAAATGATTTGGCTCAGAAAATCTGTTTAAAAACATGAAGGTAACACGTCCCTTAGGTGACGATGATTAGGAATATAGGGATCATGCAATTAAGTTTAATTGGATTAAGTAGAGCAGACTGACTTTCATAATTAATTTAGCTTCATGATTGGTCTGTGGGGGGACTATCCCAGATGAAAATGATGATTGTGGTGAAAGAGCATGAAATGCTTCAAGATATAGACCAACCCACAGGCAATCCAGGTGTCAACCAGAAAAAAGGGATTTAGCAAGGGCATAGGATTTAAGATCAATATGCAGACACATATAAAGACATCCCTATATACCAGCAATGAACAACTAGAAGTTGACGTTTTAAATATCTTGTAGTGTTTACATTAGCACCAAAAACTGAAAAACTTAAGCCTGAATCTAAATATGTATATTTACAGGACATACATAAGGAAAATTGCAGAACTCTGATGAAAGAAATCAAAGAACTGAATCAACAAAGAGATATTTTGTGTTCATGGACTGGAAGACTCAATATTCCTAATGTGGCAATGCTTCTCGAGTTGATCTATAGATGCAACGCAATCCCGAAATCAAAATCAATTTGTGGATATCAACAAATTGGTTCTAAAGTTTTAGGAAGAGGCAAAAGGACCCAGAATAGTCACCACAATATTGAAGAAGAAGGAGCAAGCTAGAGGCCTGACACTAGTCCACTTCAAGACTCAATATAAAGCTACAGTAACTAAGGCAGCATGGAAAAGAATATATAGATCAATGGAACAGAATAGACATACCAGAAATACAGTCAACTGATTTTCAAAAAAAGTACCAAAGACAACCCAACGGAGAAGAGATTGTCTTTTCGACAAATGGTGCTGGAACAGCGGGATATCCACATGCAAAAAAAGAACAAAATAAATCTAGACAAGGATGTTACAATTTTCGCAAAAATTAACTCAAAGTGAGTCATAGGGTTAAATGTAAAATGCAATATTATAATACTTTTAGAAAATAGCATAGTAGAGAATCTAGGTGACCATGGATTAGGCAATGACTTTTTAGGTACAACACCAAAAGCACAATCTGTACAGGAAAAAAAAAAAAGTGAGACATAATTAAAATTAAAACCTTCTGCTCTGCTAAAAGCACTTTTAAGGAAACTTAAAAACAAACCACAGACTAGAGGAAATATTTGCAAAACCGTATTTGATAAAGGACTAGTATCCAAAATACTCTTGAAGCAAAGCAATAAGCAAACAAACAATGCACTTGAAAAATGGGCAAACTTCTGTACAGAAACCTCCCCAAAGAAGATACACAGATGGCAAGTAAGCATATAAAAAGATCCTCAACTCGATTTATCAGTAGAGACTCATAAAATAACAATGAGATATCACCACACAACTATTATAATGCAAAAAATCAAGTAAACTGATAATACCGAATGCTGGTAAAGATGTGGAGCAACATAAGCTCTCACAGCTTGTTTGTGGGAATGCAAAATGCCACTTTAGAAAGTAGTTTTGAAGTTTTATACAAGGCCAAGGGTAGTCTTACCATATAATCCAGCAATCATGCTGTTAATATTAGCTAATCATATTGAAACCGTATGCACGCAAAATATTTCTAGCATATTAGTGTTTATAGAAGTTTAATAATTTCCCCAAAGTGAAAGCCCCCAAGATGCCTTTCTATAGGTGATTGGATAAACAAACTGTGGTGCATTCGTGCAATAGACTATTGTTCAGTAATCCAAAAAAGGAAAGAGAGATATATCAAGCCATGAAAAAGCATACAGGAACTTAAAGGTGTATTGCTAAGTGAAAGAAGTAATCCAGTCTAAAAAAGGCTACCATGATGATATTATTCCAATCATATGGCATTTTGGAAAAGGCAAAACTATAGGCAATAAGAATATCATGGTTCTAAGTTGTTTGAGGGGAAGAGAAGGAGAATGACTCGGTGATACGCCAGAAATTTTTAGGCAAGTGAAACTATTCTGTATCAAACTGTAATGACTTGGCAAATCCCATAGAAACTTGATATCATAAAATCAAACTTTAATACATGCAAGTTAAAAAGAAATCACTTAGGAGGTCAGGAATCCCAGGAAAGAATGAACTATTGCAAGAGAGTTAAATGCCTTGAGAATATACAAAACCACCTCACTGAAGGGGGTGGGGAACAACGTGGGACCTAAATAACTGGGAACATGAATGGAGGCTGTAAGATAAAAGGTGAAAGAGACTGCACATAACCATCGTAGTCTAGTTGATATAACTGTTTCCGAAGGGTAAATGGATTAACAATTCTGATACTGCTATATGGGTATATCAGAAGTAAACAATTAAGGAAATGAACGACAAATGGCAGAAGCTTTGGTGTGAAAGGTGACAGATCAAGGAGGAGTACGCTAGAATAATCCATGTGATGATGGAATAAACCTGGGGACTTCAGTAAGAACTTGTGTGTAATTTGATGTAGATACAAATGCAGTAACATTGATAGATGTGAGTATATACACAGGTTAGAAGGCAAACATATACTGCTTTGGTCTGTCGTCTCTGAGGGCCTAATAAATAACACCCCAGTAGCAAACAGGATGCGTAGCACTCAGATCTTTGTACCTAAAACCGTTCTCCAACCAAAGGAACCATGACTCCTTTGAGAAATAGCTGATTCTAGAATTGGGGCAGGAAATCTACAAGATCAGCTTGAAGCATCTTATAGAGTCTGGAACATCTTTGTAGCACCACAAATAAAGGAGCTCTAAGCAAGCAAACAAAAACAACAGTGGCCACGATGGGGGTAAGTCAAAAGGGCACATGAGCCAACTAAAAGAGCTTTGTTATGAGTTGAATTATACCTCCCTCAGATTTACACGTTGAAGTCCCAACTCCCACTACCTCAAAACGTAGCCTTAGTTGGAAATAGAATTACTGAAGTTGTAGTTAGTTAAGGTGAGGTCATACTGGAGTGGGGTGGGATCCTAATCCAATATGGCAAAAGGGAAATTTGCAAAAAGGGAAATTTGGATAGCTCTGAGGGAGCAAACACATGTTGCCTTAAAGATCAGATAAGCTGGTTTGGTTTAGTTGGCATCATGGCCAGACCAAAGAAGATACATTTCTTTTCACCGATAATTCATACTTCCTCAGAGGATTTGGTCTGTTCACCAGGAACATACCTGTTGTGTAGAGTTTCAACCCAGCCAGGTCAAAGTGGATGCCTTCCATCCTTATTTGCCTTCTTCACTTGCTGGGATCTTCCACTGAATCAGCTGTGGCCAAAAATGCGTGTTTTGTTTTGGATAATTAGCAATCCGAAGCCTGGAAATTTTTGCAGGGAAGAAGGCTTATGAACCACTTTCTTAAGGTCTCTTGAGGATTTAGAGACTCTTCCTCAAGTCCAATCAGCGCTGTTCAAGCCAAGGGAAGACAGATATAGTCATTTTCCCACCTAGTCAAAACTCTTCTTGGGCTAAAAATAGCATTGCTCAGTTTGGTCACGATCTTTGTTAAGTTCAACTCAACAAACATGTTTTATGGGCTCTTGTATGTTAATCAATGCTCTCGGTCCCGTGTGAGGTCAGAATCCTGCATGGGAAGCATAAGTTTTGTAAAAAAAAATAACTATTACACAAGACAGCATATGGAAATTGCCTATAAAGTAGAAACTTACTGAAAATAGGGTGTAAGTTCTCACAGGAGCATAGAAATAAAAGGTCTTTATATAAATTTACTGGAATTTCTTGGAGTACAAGTTTTTGAGTATGAAACCTGAACTCTTCTTGTGACAAGCCCACCAGAAACTAATGTTGTTACATAATTATCTCTTGAGAATGAGTGTATGCGGCCAAGGAATTTAAAGCAGCAATTTTTCTCAGAGAATTCAAGGATGACCTCTTTTCTCACTGGTTAGGCAGGAGCTCTTTCTAGCAAGTAACGTCCTAGAACACCCTACTCATTCCTGATGGTTTCCCCTGTTTTTTGATTGTTTTTTTTTGTTTGTTTTTGTTTTGTTTTGTTTTGTTTTATAATTAACCTTACCTTTGCTTTTGCTCGACATCTTAGAAAATTCTGGTGAAAACATCTTCTCTTTCTTTTTTTTTTTCTTTTTAATCCTCACCACCCCCACCCCACCTCCCACCCTTTTTAATGAATGCACTGAAGAGCTATGGAAATAGTTCCAGCAAAGTTTCAGAGAATTGAATTCACCTTCTGGGCATTGAGTGACTATAAATATCATAAGGTAAAATCCAATATCATGTGCCAGTCTAAGCCAAAAATAGGTACAATTCACATACAATTGAGAGAGAGATTATAGGTATACACAGATTATACATTGGCCTAGTGACACAAGGTATGTTAGTTTACTTATTTACTCATCTATTTATTCATTCACCAAACTTTTATTAAGCCATTTAGAGTGTGTACCTAGCTAAGCCTACCAACGATAAACGAGAAGATGTTCTTTCACTCAAGGTATTTGATTTAGTTGGAAAAACAAAACAAAACAAAACAAAACAAAAAACAACCATTGATTACAATAAAGTGTGATAAATGTTTAAGAGAAACTTAATTGTGGCAACTCAATCTTGGACTTCCCAGCCTCCAGAACTAAATGAGAAATGAATTGTTGTCTATGAACCACCCAGTATATGATATTTTTATGACAGCAGCCCACGTGGACTAAAATAGGTTGCTTTAGCAGATGTAGGAGGAGGCTGAGACAGAAGTCAGAGAGACGCTCCAGTAAGGAATAATGCTTTCGATTGAGTCTTGAAAGAAAAGTCTGAGTTTTTCAGGTTGGAGGCAGGGTGTGGGTGGGGAGGCTTTGTGGGCCAAAGGCTCAGTGGTGTAAAACAGCCAGATGGAGAAAACTTGTGAGCAGTGTGGACTGGCACTCTGTCAGAGCGTTTTCACAATGAACTGAAATGATTTACATCACTATCCTGCCTGATTACCTGTCTCTCCTGACTGGGACCCCGTGCAAGGTAGTGTAGCAGGTACTGTTGCGCATGCCTCATTTCATTTCCTTAAGACCCTTCTACCATTTTGATTGATACGGCCAATGCCCACCTTCTCCTCCTTGGTTTGGGGCTTGTGCCTGCAGCCTTCTTCAGAAAATCTTCCGTGGGTGATTCAAAGTACTAACTACCTACGCAAAGTCCCAGAACTTTTCTGAAAGTAGGGCCCACTGTATTGCAAAGGATACTTTAGATCCCCCAGGGGTCAGCCTGGAGTTAGCCCATCTCTTAACAGTTCTGTGGCATAGCTCCTTTCCTTTCCAGGCTTCTGTCCCTTATACTTATATGACTTTTTCCTAAAAGCATTCTTTCAATAAATCACTTTCATAAGTCCCTATCTCTAGCCGTGCTTCTATAGGGCATAGCTAAGACAAGTGGGGTCTGTGTTTCATTCATTTTTATGTCCAAGTACCAAGAAGTGGAGACATGTTGTAAGCACTGAAAAAGAAGTTGTTAAATGAATAGTGTGAAAATTACAGTTGGTAGTGTGCGGGCATACTTGCTAATCTGAAATCCAATGATATTTATTAAACATGTACTATGCTCTAGGCATCTAGTTAAGCCTGTTACACGTATAATCTCATTTAAACCTCAGAAGACCCCACAAGGCAGATCGAATATTATCTACATGGTACTGGTAAAGAAACTGGGGATTAGATAATATGAATCTTTTGCCCAAGACTGCCCAGCAAGAATGATCTATACAATTCCATTCAAGTTTTGTGGTGTTTTTTTTTTTTTTTTTTGTGGGGGGGAGGATGTTAGTGGAAATCTGATCATCTGAAGTTTATTAATTGAAATTTAATTTATTTAGAAAAGAGTTCAAAAGCTATGAATGTCAAATGTATAACATTTTTATGAAGGTGCTAATCAACTATTTGCATTATTAATCTACTGTTAATCTAATTTATTAAAAATATTTAATTTACGCTGTTAGATTCATGCTAAAAAATAAATTGTCCTCTCCGCACCTCCCAAATATGGGGTAACAGCTCGTTGTTCACAGGCAATACCCTGAGTGTCAGGTTAGCATCTGGATTATATAAAGCATAATTGGGTTTACTCTATGCAATTAGAATTGGGATTTTTTGCTGCTGAAGCACGACGTTGCAGTTTTTGCCTGGAAATGAGTGTTAAGCATTTTGTTTGGTACTTGGAAAATCTACCTTGACAGTGCTTCATAATAGAACCAATTATCAGCTATGCTGTTACACATAGCCTTCCGGACCCCAATTTAAATAGAAACTAGTGACAATTTCTTTTGTGAAATAGTCTCCATAACACTTAAAATCAACCATAATGTGAAGACCTACAAGCTTATCAGGCCACAACAAGGGACCAAGAATACTCGTTACATAAACATGTACTTTGAGGTTGAGATGATTGAATTGTCAACTAAAGAGAATGACAGATATTAACACTCTCTTCCAAAGCCAATTCTTGCTGAATTTCTTTAGTAGCTATTAGCATAGTGAAACCTGTATTCTACCTGTTTCTTTCTCTAAAAGAGAAAAATAATCCTATTGACAGAACATCAATATACTTTTACAGACTCTTAAAACACATTGTGATTTTTTTTTTCTTTACATTGACTTATGTAAGTATTCAAACAAATCGCCCGTTCTCTGGAGAAACAAGTAGAAATTCATGATGGGGTACGTTAATTAAACACAGTAATGCAGTATATTACTACTTTGTCTATATTATGTGCAAGAAACATTTCCTGAAAAATTGCTGAACAATTTTTATATATGATTTCTTACATACCACAAGAGAATGTAGCAGTGAGGAGTAATTCTCAGATGGCTATAAGCAGGCCACAGCTTAAGAATTACATGGCCTCCTTCACTGAGATTTTGATTCAATGGATTTGAAGGAGTCAGAAACTGTATTCTCATTTTTAATCTAGGTGATTCACATGCATAGTGATATTTGGAAACCAACAACTTAGTGCTTAATATATAAATTTATAAATATTTTCAATTATATTATAATAATATCACATACAATACGTCATTATATCACATACTTTGAGTACTGACATACAATTATCAACATACCTGGGGCACCTGTATGGTTCAGTCAGTTGAGTGTCCGACTTTGGCTCAGGTCATGATCTCACTGTTCATGAGTTCAAGCCCCACATCGGGCTCACTGCTGTCAGTGCAGAGCCTGCTTTGGATCTTCTGTCCCCCTCTCTCTACCCCTCCCCCACATGCACTCTGTCAAAAATAAACATTAAAAAAATTATCAATATACCTGAAAATAATTATGAGCATATGCATAGAATATATTCTCCAACTTTGAACTTTAGGGAAACCTTTCCTGTTTTTATTTATATATTGAGCAGGTTTTGAATATTGAAGGTAGGGCCTTTTTAACAGTATCTGACGGCTGAAAACAATTCCAAAGTCTCAACATGCCTATTCTGTCATCTCAAGACAAAATTATGTTCAGCTTCAGGTGAATTAAGTATTGATGGGAGGAAATCCCATGCCGACTATGAGATCCTGATTATTTCAGTGAGCTGAAGTGAGGTGTCTAAGGAAAGCAGAAGAAGAAGTTTATCTTAGAGCAGTGGGCATAAAACTAGCATATGTTTCCACCTGGGAAAGCATAAAAACATTCCAGGAGTTTCAGGGATACAAATAGTAGCGAAAGATTCAGTACTCATATTTACATCTTCTAGATACAATTTTGCCTGCAACTTATCTTTGAGGGCCTACATCATTATGCAGATCCGCATTTTTCATCTCCCCTTTAAAAATCACCTTTCTCACACTTCACAAAACAATGGAAAACCTCTAATCTACTTTTAATTTATTATAGTAGATTGTGTTGGGATGTAAAAATCTCCGAGGCAACCCAGGAACAATTCACAATATTGATGTAGGTGTTGAGAAAACGAATGATTCAAACAAACGTGTAAGAAATCCTTTCGCAAATAAGTTTTCAATTTCTGATTTGAACAATATTGATGGAAGATCAAATTGATTTGCCAGTGGAGACTTCATTAAAAATAATTTTTGATGATAGGTCACCATGTAACTTTTGGGTATAATACAGAGGTAGTTCAAATAATTGAATGAAATTTTTTTTTCTGTCTGTTTATTAATGCGGGCAAGGCATATCATCCTTTACATCTATTAAAAAAACCTGGAAGGATCTAGTCATAGGTGATATTTCTTTACATACTTCCAAAAAAATGAGCCTAGGTATTTGAATTCCAACTCTAGACTACTTTTAGAGTCTGTAACCGTACTGAAATATAAGGTCAAGTGAGTTAGAGTTCAAAATATCCATTTATAAGTATTTATTTCGGAATATTGGTATCTTTACAACACCCAGTTTTCCAATCCATTGTATAATAGCCTTTGATTTATCTTGGGCTAATTTAATTCTTTCAGATTATGTGTTGAGTTTTCAGATTTATTTCTATCTATGTAATAAGCTTAGGTGCCATGAAAAGAATTATTATTTTTTTAATTACGGTGATTTTTTAGAGCAGTTTAAGGCACACAGCAAAATTGAACAGAAGGTATAGAGATTTCCCATATACCTCTTTCCCTCACACATGCATAGCCTCCCAAATATCAACATCCCCCACGGGAGTGGTATGATACAACTGATGAACCTGCGTTGACACATCATAATTACCCAAAGTCTGTAGTTTATATTACAGTTCACTTCTTAGTGTTGTATAGACTATAGGTTTTAAAAAATGTATAATGATATATATATACATCATTATCGTATCATATAGAGTATTTCACTGTCCTAAAAGTTCTATGGACTCTGCTTATAGATCCCTCCCTCCTCTCAAGCTCCCTGGCAACCACTGTTCTTTTTACTGTCTCCATAGTTTTGCCTTTTCCAGAACATCATATGTTCAAATCATGGCCTTTTCAGATTGGCTTCTTTCACTTAGTAACACACATTTAAGAATTCTCCATGTCTTTGCGTGGCTTGATAGCTCATTTCTTTTTAGTGCTACATAATATCCCATTTTCTGGAGGTATCACTTTTTATCTATGCATTGAGCTACTGAGGGACATCTTGTCTGATTCCAAGTCTTGGCAATTTTAAATAAAGGTATTATATATAAACATCTGCATATAGGCTACGTGTGGATGTGTAGTGAGTGAACACTTGGAGCACAATTGTTGAATTACATGTATTAATTGTACGCTTAGTTTTGTAAGAATTCACTAAACTGTCTTTCCACAGTTTGGTGATAAGTCTGTGATATCATTTTCCATTCTCACCAGAAATGAATGAGTTCCTGTTGCCCACATCCTCACCAGCATTTGGTATTGGCCATTCTAATAAATGTGTAGTCGTATCTCACTGTTTTAATTCCTGTTTCCCTAGTAGCATGTGATATGGAGCATCTTTTCATATATTTATTTGCCATCTTTATAGCTTCTTTGGTCAGGTGTCTATTAAAGTATTTGGTTTTTTTTTCACTGTTGATTTTTATTAGTTCTTTGCATATTTTGGATAACTGAACTTTATCAGATACATCTTTTGCAAATATTTTCCCACAGTTCATGGCTTGTCTTCTCATTCTCTTGACATTGTCACTCACAATAAAGATTTTTATTTGTTTGTTTGTTTTAGAAAGACAGTGCAAGCACGGGGAGAGAGCAGAGGTAGAGAGAGAGAGAGAACCCCCAAGGAGGTTCCATGTTCATGGCAGAGCCCAACATGGGCCTCCATCCCAAGACCCTGGGATCATGATCTGAGCCGAAGCCAAGAATTGGATGCTCAACAGACTGAGCTACCCAGGACACCCCCATGGAGAAAAAGTTTTAAATCTTAATGAATTTTAATGAATTTTATCAACCTTGCCTTTCATGGATTGTGCCTTTGGTGTTATATCTGAAAAGGCATCATTGTACCCAAGTTACCTGGATTTTTTCCTATCTTATCTACTAAGAGTTTTAAAGGTTTGCATTTTACATTTAGGTCTAGGATCCATTTTGAGTTAATTTTTGTGAAGGGTGTAAAGTCTATGTCTAGATTAACTTTTTTTTTGCATGCGGATGTCCACTTGTCCTCACACTATTATTTGAAAAGATATTTTGTATTCATTTTATTTATTTTGCTCCTTTGTCAAAAATCAGATTATATCTATGTGGGTCTATTTCTTGTCTCTCCTCTGTTCCATTGGTATATTTGCTTATTCTTTTACTAATATCACACATCTTGATTAATTTACCTTTATTCTTTTTTCTTAAAGTCAGGAAGTATGAATCTTCCAACTTTATTTATCTCTTTCAATATTGTGTTAGCTATTCTGTGTCTTTTGCCTCTCTCTATAAAATTTAGAATCAGTTTGTCAATATCCACAAAATAACTTGCTGAGATTTTGATCAAGGTTTCTTTGAATTTAGAGATCAATTGGGAAAGAAGTGACATCTTGACAGTATTGTGTCTTCCTGTCCGTGAACATGGAGTATCTTTCCATTTATGTAGTTCTCCTTTGATTTTGTTCATCAGAGTTTGTCCTCACATAGGTTTTTACCTGTATGTTTGTTGGATTTATATCTGACTATCTCATTTTTTAGTGGAAATTCAAGTGGTATTATGCTTTTAATTTCAAATTCTACTTACACACTGCTGGTATATGGGAAGGGATTGACTTTTGTGTATTAGCCATGTATTCTGCAATCTTATTATAATTGCACATTAGTTCTAGGAGTTTTCTGGTGATTCTTACAGATTGTTTATATAGGCAATTCTGTTGTCTGCAAACAACGAGGTTTTTTTTTTCTTCCCAATCTTTGCGTCTTTTATCCCCTTGTCTTGTCTTATTGAAATAGCTAGAATTTCCAGTACAATTTTGAAAAGGAGTGGTGAGAGGGGATGTACTTGATCTTAGTGGAAAAGCTTCACTCTCATTTAATATGATGTTAGCTGTAGGGTTTTTTGTAGATGTTTTTAATCAAGTTGAAAAAATTCCCCTCTATTCCTAGTTTACTGAAAGTTTTTAATCATGAATAAATGTTAGATTTTGTCAAATGTTTTTATTTTTCTTCTATAAATATGCTCATGTGATTTTTATAGCCTGTTGTGATAGAATACATTAATTGATTTTTGAATGTTGAAAAAGACTTGCATACCTGTGATATATCTCACGTGGTCCTAGTGCATGACTCTTTTTATATGTTGCTGGATTCAATTTTCCAGTATTTTATTAAAGATTTTATATCTCTGTTCAAGAGAGGTATTGGTGTGTAATTTTCTTGTAATGTCTTCTATTTTGGTATCAGGGTAATGCTGGCCTCAGAGAATGCATGAAGTATTTCCCCTGGTTCTATTTTCTGAAAGAGATGATAGAGGACTGGTATTCCCCACCCCTTAAATGTGTGATAGAATTCACCAGTGAACCTATCAGGATCTGGTACTTCCTGTTTTGGAAGGTTGTTGATTTTTTATTCAATCTCTTTAATGGATATAGGCTTATTCATATTGTCTATTTCTTCTTGTGTGAGTTTAGGTAGGTTGTGTCTTTCAATGAATGGTTCATGTTGTTTAGGCAATCAAATTTGTGGATGTAGAGTTATTCACAGCATTTCATTATTATTCTTTTAATGTCCATAGGATCTGTAGTTATGTTGCCTCTTTCATTTCTGATATTAGCAATTTATGTCCTCATTCTTTTTTCTGAATTAGTCTGGCTAGAGGCTTATAATTTTTTTTTGAACAAGAAGTGTTTTGTTTTATTGGTTTACTGTATTGATTAACTTGTTTTTAATTTCATAAATTTTTTGCTCCAATTCTTATTATTTCTTTGCTTTTGTTTACTTAGGATTTAACTTCCTTTTCTTCTACTAGTTTCCTAAAATGAAAGTGGATTGTTGGTTTTAGATCTTCCTTCTTTTTTTTTAATGTTTATTTATTTATTTTGAGGGGGTGGGCAGAGCAAGAGGGAGAGAGGGAATTCCAAGCAAGCCCCACACTATCAACACAGAGACCAATGTGGGGCTTGATCTCATGAACAGTAAGATAATGACCTGAGCTGAAATCAAGAGCCAGATGTTTAACTGACTGAACCACCCACATTCCCCAGAGAGAGAGAATCTTAAGCAGGCTCCATGCTCAGTGCCTGATGTGGGGCTCAATCCCACGGCCCTGGAATCGTGACCTTAGTAGAAACTGAGTCAGCCGTTCAACCAACTGAGCGACCCAGGTGCCCCTTGCTCTTTTTTTTTTTTTTAATATATGCATTCAATGCTTCATTGTCCTCTAAGCACTCCTTTTGAAAGATTCCCCAAATTTTGATAAGATATGTTTTTATTTTCATTTTGTTCAGTATTTTAAAATATGTTTTGAGATGTTTTACCTTGACCTATGTGTTGTTTAAAGGTGTGCTGTTTAATCTCCATGTGTTTGGGATCTTAAAGTATCTTTATATTATTTATTTCTAGTTTTATCCACTGTGATCTGAAAGCAGACATGGCATTATTTCTATTCTTTTAAATTTGTTGAAGTGTGTTATGGCCAAGAATGTGGTTTATCTTGGGACATGGGCTATTTGATTTGGGACAGATGTGTGTTCTCCTGTTGTTAGATAAGGTAGTCTTTAGAAGAATTATCATTATAAAAAAATTTAGTTACTACTGTAATTATTAGAGCTTGGAGTTGAGGCTGCTGGTTGGACAATGAACCTACAAGTGTAGGTAGTATGCTACATGATGGGCAAGTCTTTCGCTAACACTGCAAGCATCTCTAACACAATGAGTGGAGTTTGATAGTAATTCTTGCTACAAGTTAAAAAAATTATATTACTAGTTGTTTCTGATAAGTGGATGTAAGTTTTTTATGTTATTTTTATAATAGTAATATTTTGAAATTAATCAATTAATACTATTTTTTCGTAGAAACAACCATGTCATCTAAAAATAATGAGTTTTATTTCACTTTCAAAATTCTTTGAATTTATTTTCTTTACTGCCTTAATGCACTTCCTAGACTTTTCAATAAAATTTAGAATGTAGTTCTTCCTATAAATGTTCAAGCAAAAATGAACTATTGAGACTTCATCAAGATAAGAATTTTCTGCACGGTGAAGGGAACAATCAACAAAAACCAAAAGACAACTTTGGGAATGGGAGAAGGTATTTGCAAATGACATATCTGATAAAGGGTTAGTATCCAAACATCTATAAATAACTTATAAAAATCAACACCCAAAAAACAAATAATCCAGTTAAAAAATGGAAAGAAGACAGGAATAAACATTTTCCCAAAGAAGACATACAGATGGCTAACAGACATATGAAAAGATGTTCAACATCACTCATCATTAAGCAAATACAAATCAAACCAGGAAACAACAGATATTGGCGAAGATATCAAGAAAGGGGAACCCTCTTACACTGTTGGTAGGAATGCAAACTCATGCAGCCACTTGGGAAAACAGTATGTAAGTTCCTCAACACTTTAAAAATAGAACTACCCAATGGCCCAGCAATTGCACTATGAGGTATTTACCCAAAAGATACAAAAATACTGTTTCAAAGGGATAGATGCACCCTGATATTATAGCAGCATTATCAACAATAGCCAAACTATGGAAAGAGCCTAAATGTCCATCAATTGATGAATGAATAAAGAAGAGATGGTATATATACATAATGGACTATTAGCCATCAAAAAGAATGAAATATTGCCATTTGCAATAATGTAGATGGATCTAGAGAGTATTATGCTAAATGAAATAAGTCAGTCAGAGAAAGACAAATACCTAATGATTTTACTCATATATGGAATTTAGGAAACAAAACAAATAAACATGGAGGCGGGGGGGGGGGAGAAGCAAACCCTAAAACAGACTCTTATGTATAAACAACTGGATGGTTACCAAAGGAGAGGTGGGCAGAGGGATGGGTTAAATGGGTGATGGGTATTAAGGAGTACATCTGTGATGAGCACTGGATGTTGTATGTAAGTGTTGAATCACAAAATTCTACACCTGAAACTAATACTACATGGTATGTTAGCTAACTGGAATTCGAATAAAAATGTGAAACTAAAAAAAGAAAAAGGAAGAAAGAAAGAATATTATCCCACATCAGGGATTCGTTCTTGCCCAGCCCTTTTGTAGGTACTCTTTTAAGATAAAACATTTTCTTTTATCCCATTACTAATTTCTAAAGTTGTTCCAACATTTCTTATAGTTGTTGTTTGTGGTGATATTTTTAAGTATGCAGGATTCTCTGTGTTGTCTAATTTTTCCTGTGTCTATCAAAATGATTATATGATCATTGGTTGATGATGATACACTGGTTGGTATTTTGAATGTAGACAAAATTTGCAATTTATTAAAAAATCTACTTAGTCATGATGCCTTATTCTATTTCAATATATTACTTTTTAGTTTATTTCAGTATGTTTTCATTTAACGTCTTGTGTATTATTTCCTTTTTAAAGTTTGGAAGAATTCACTGTTGAAGGCATCAGGGTTTGAATGTGTGACTCCATTTACATGATATTCTGGAAAAAGTATAACTATAAAGAAATAAATCAGGGGCGCCTGGCTGGCTCAGTTGGCAGTGTCCAACTCTTCATTTCGGCTCAGGTCGTGATCTCACCATTCCTGAGACTGAGGCCTGCATCAGGCTCTACACTGAGAGCACAGAGCCTGCTTGGGATTCTCTCTCTCCCTTCCTGTACCCCTCCCCCATTGGGCACGCACACTCTCTCAAAATAAACAAAAATAAGCATTAAAAAAAAGAAATAAAGCATATTATTCATTGCCAAGGACCAGGAAGTTGAGGGGGGTTTGACTACTGGAGATATGAGTGATTTTGTTGTAACAATGGAAATAGTCTACATGTTGATTGACATAGTGGTTATTTGGCTGTATAGATTTAGTCAGAACTTCGTGATCTACACTGTATACTTAAAAGCAATGTATTTTACTCTGAAAATTTTCATCACTACAAGTGATTTATAAAATAATGCATTGAGTGATTATTCCTCTGTATTATACTTCAAGTAATGTTAATTTTAAAAAGTATATTCAACATGAAGAGCAGTCATTATATCAAGAAGTGTTTCAGAAATGCTGGATTTGAAGTAAAAAAGAAATGAGGCTTAATCTCAGTTTTGCTTATCAACTATATGATCTCAGGTGGGTCATTTCACCTCCCCCAGCGATCTCAATTGTCAAAGGAAATACCATCTAGCTCTCTTAAAAACACCATTAAATAGTATTTAAAAATATCAATGACAAAACAGCGGCACAGCAAACGTCCATCAAGCTTAAATATGGCATGTTGTTTATTATCTTTAATACTTTCTGATCTTGGATAAGAATGTTAAAAACTCCAGGGAGATATCCTTTAAATTTGTCATGGGCTGTCATATAAAAGAAAACAAAAACAACTTTTTTTTTGTTTGTTTCAATTAGTTGGATTAAAGTTATAAAATGGAATATTAGTGGTTAATTTAAGAAGAATTTCTGAAGAGTAATGAAATAAGGCCTTATATTCCTTCATTGTTCTTTCATTCAGGACATATAAGCTATCCACCCAGCACCCAACTTAATTCTATTACATAAGTAACCCAACCTATGAAAAGTGTGAAGAGAAGGACATTCTTAGATTTTCCTGTCACTGAATGTTTCCACTTCAGAAGCCAATCTAGCCAGTTTCTTACTCTTCTGTCCCTCCCTACAACAATGGAATATCATGTAGACCAGACTTGCATATGGGCCTGAAACCAAGCTTACAGGGTTTCCTTGAATTCTGCTAATTATCCAATCCTTTTGTTGGTTCCAGGTGCCATAAATGACTTCCACCAAGCTTTTCCCTTTTATTTTATAGTGGCAAGTGTTAATGTTGCCCACAACAATAACCTTGTTATATACTATAGTGAACAAATGTCATTGCTGTCAAGGAAATTACTATTTAGGTTGATTGGAAAATGAGACAACCTGCTTCACGAATTATAATTGATGATCATTTGTCATGTAACTGAATCTATTAAAATAAAGATGAATGGAGGTGCCTGGGTGGCTCAGTTGGTTGAGTGGCCAACTTCGGCCCAGGTCATGATCTTGTGGTTTGCAGGTTCGGGCCCCATGTGCTGACAGCTCAGAGCCTGGAGACTGCTTCAGATTCTCTCTCTCTCTCTTTGAGCTCCCTCTCGCTCAAAAATAAATATTAAAAAAATTTAAAAAAAAGAAAAATGAATAAAAGGGACTTGCACTTGATCACGATGAAGCTTAAAAAATCAAACTTACCCCCATGCCTTAAAAAGAGAACAAGACAAAACAAAACAAAATACAAAATATATGAAATAATAATTTTCAGATACCGCACAGCAAGTCATGGAAGATAGTGATCCCTGCAAAAAGAAAAACAAATGTAGTGAGCTCTGCATGTGCCCAGTACGGAAATGTAGGAAGGGCATACCCAAATAGAACCCAACAATCTCCTTGCATGAAAGTGAGAGTGTCTGAATTTGTGGAAGTCAAGTGGTCTAGAATTAATGGAGCAGAAGCCAGCTCTCTTTGCACACAAAGAGAGCATAGAACTAAGAGAGTTCCTCCCAAGTCTTCACTTGAGTATTAATACGTGTATGTATGTGGGAAAATGCCCTGAAACCAGGAGAGGCATAGAGGAGGATGTGGCTCAGTCCCAGGAATAATTTGTGTTCCAGCCAGAGCAGAAATATCTCCTGAAACAAGGGGCATTGGTAAAGATTTCAGAAGGGAATTCCTTTAGCACTGATGCATAATTCACTCTTTATGAAATGCTATTTTGGAACTGCCTAAGAAAGCTTAGAAACAAGCCTGGAAATAATGGATCAAATTATACCCAAGTAAGTGCATCACGGAATTATGCCTCAAAACATTTAAAGAAATACACACACACACACACACACACCTCCAACACAAAACATAAAATTCTCAGTTGCATTCAATAAAATTAAGAAGCATGAAAAATCAGAAAATATGACTCATGATGAGAAGAAAAATCAGTCAATAGAAGTAGAACTGGATTTGACACAGATGATGGAATTTCAAATAGGAATGATACAAAAGCTACTATAAATGTATTCTGTATTTTCAAGTAAATAAAGGAAAGCATGAGCATGCTAAGGGAAGAAGCAGAAGATATAAAAAGATCCAGATCAAACTATTAGAGATGAAAAATAGAATATCCCAGGTGAAAATACATAGGATCAAGAGGAGATTAGACACTGCACAATATTAGTGAATTTGAAAACATAGAAATGGTATCTACAAAATGGAAAACAGGAAAAAAAGACTGAAAAATAAAATACACGGAGAATCAGTGAGACGTAACAAAATATTAAACAATCTAATGTATGTATCTTTAAACTCTCACATAATTGTACAAGTCAGCAGGTTGGAAAGTTGAGGGTTGTTTGCTCTAAAATTATTTCAGTTGAGATGACCCATCTCTGGTCTACACGATCTCTCATTCTCCAGCGGGATAGCCCAGGCTTGCTCGAAGGTGGCACAGACCCAAGAAAATGAACAGAAATGTGCCATATCTCTTAATGGATTTGGACCAAGACGAGTGCCATTTCAGCTTTGTTGTTTTTTCCAAAGCAAGTCCAAGGTCAGCCTGGATTCAATGAGGTGGGGAAATGGACTCCAGCTTTTGATGGCTTCACATTGCAGGAGATGTTGGCACAACAGGGCAAGACTGAGGGCATTTTTGTTTACCATCTATCCATCATATATGTTTTAATAATAATCAACAAACCTGTTTTGTTGAGCCACACTTTACAGTCTCAATATTATTCTCCAACTTCTGTTTCAAACAGTGTTTCAGACATAAAGAAAAGATTTGATCTCATTAATACTTTCATTTTCTAAGAGTTTATTCTGTGAATGCATTTCTACTTTGAGTGATCACACTTCTTTCCACATTTTGTTTCTAATATTTCATATTCTTATCTACTTATAGTTAGATCTGAGATACTTTCTGATTTTTATAACATCTAGTTATATTTTAAACCCAAATTGTGTATCTCTCAAACAACCATGCAGCCAATATTTGATTTGGGCACAATTAGAAGACATTTTGCTTTCATTTCTAAGCAAAACCACTTTGAGTATAAGACACTATAGAAGTGAATTGCCTGAATGATGTACAACATTCCAGTGTAATGCCGCAGTGAGCTAATAGTTGTGACTCAAATCTCTAAATGTCAAACGCTCTAGGCTTGCTTTGAAAAGCTCCATAGATGCGACCATTCCTGCACTATGCAAAGATAAAATGGAAGAGCCCAGGAATTTCCTATAATTATATAACTCATTCTCTTTATCTAAAAATAAAGTCAGTTAGAAAAAGAGTTTGAATATTCGGAAGAAAATAACACATTTAAAGACTTAATTGGTTCTTTATTAGGAAATTACTTTCAGCGAGTTGGTATAATATTTTTTTTTCATTGAATAATCTAAAATGGAGAAAGCTGACAATCCATGAATAGTGAATAATTTGCCAACGTGGGAGAATTAGGAAAGAGATACTTGAATTATTATTTTCCCATCAACTACTTCTTATTTAACTTTAAGATATCTGTGTTCCAAATGTTTCACTCTAATTGTACCTCATGGACTAATGCATCTAGACTCACATTTCCAACTCCCAGGTGCAGAGTGTGGTTGACATTCCCTTGTTTAGCTACCCTTTGCCTTTGAACACCCTCTCTCTTTTGTTAATGTCCAGTTTGTGAATCTTATCTTCCCAAGGCAGAAAACAGAAAACTTGCATTGCCAGGCTCCCATAAAACTGGGATTCATGCATATAACTTCGGATCCACCGCCAGATGAACTAACAAAACAGATTCAGCAGTGAGTAATATGAGAGAATAAATCTTCTAACAAGTGCATTGTAAAATCCATCTGGTTCTTCGAGGGAGACAATAGTGGAGGTTTTGGCTTTTAATTTGTATTATAGGTGCCTAGAAACAGTGACATATGCTGTAATTAGCAAACCTCACGCGTGCTTGGTTGGGCTGCTGGTTAAAGTGCAGGATGCCCAGGTAAATTTGACTTTCGTATAAATAATAATTTCTTACTCTACACATGCCCCAAATATTATATTACTTTTACTTTTCAGAAAAGGCATATCTGTTGTCCATCGGAAATTCAACTTTATTGGGTGCCCTGTATTTTAATTTGCTAAATCTGGCAACATGATTTAGCAAATCCTCATGAAGGATTCATATTCCTTGAGACTCTGCGAGCTTCTTAAAATAACTTTAGAAAATTGCTTTTGGCCACCTAGAGTTTATTTTATTACCTAGTAAATAAGTTGTGATAACAAAGACTCTTTGATATAGTCTAAAATGAGCCTGAAGAGTTACAGAAATAGAAATACTTTAGAATAAACTTTGCATGTACAACCCACTTGGCATTTCCCGAGGGCAAGCAAAATGCTCTCTTCATCAAGGCAATGGGAATTAACACTTTTCAGTGAGGCTAGCATCATTAAGAAAGGCTGGCATTTCTGTCCTTTGGAAGCCAAAGATACAGTTGGTAGGTGATGCCTTGAAATTGACTTTATGATTTTAATGGAGATGATCAACTTTGAGGGGGCAGAGGCCTCTGTCACTGTGCCTCTGGAATGTTCTTGGGTAATTACACCCACCTGGCCACCACCAGCATTGAGCACTGCAAAGTGGGGTAGTTATGTAAATAGGTTTCAGAACCAGGATGGCAACCAGAATGACCCAATCCACAGTGATCCTTGGCTGTGACTAACTTAGCATTTATACTTGGCACCAAAGGAAATGGAACATAAAAATGAATCTCTAAGAATTATTTTTATGCAAAGAGATCTAACAGTTTCATTATCAAAGAGTCAGTGATTCATGAGAATTTCTAGGAGGCAATCTGAAAAAGGGAACTTTGAATAAACTCGAGGAAGAAGTCTGGAACACTGTTGCACAAACATTCTGTAAACCTTCCAGCTAGCTTTCTCCAAAAGCATCTGGAACTAGGGTAATTGTGCCCAGAGAAGAGCCAAATGCACAGACTATTCAGTGACTGACACTGATTCTGAACTAACACGGATTCCTGGTTTAACTGAGCACAACTGCAGTCTATAGGTTTTGGGAGGTCAGGTGGTAAATGGAGTTTGGCCCAAAAGTTCCTTAAAATGGCATAATTGGTCTATATTTTCTGTGGTTATATCTCAATTTCTAATGTATGCTTATAAGAAATATAAGAAATATAATCAGCAATTGACTGTATCCACATTAACTTTTTGACTCATAGGATGGTATAAACAACTATGTAGGAATTTCTGGAGTATCTCTTTTCATATCAAGAGAGTAAACCAAAATCAAGATTGCATCCCTGATAAAACATAAATATTGATACCAAATCAAAAACTTGAAAGGTACACTATCTATAATTCTGTTCATATTCAAACCTTTATAACTCTGAGGTTTGGAAAGTTTTGCCAGTTTTTACTGCCCAAATTACACAACATAAGTTCATTTAATTGACAGCTAAAACTTCTACCTAGTTATTTCAGACTTCCTAGCACTGGAATAAAATGGGGGAAAAAGATTATTGTGTTGGCTGGGTAATTGATTTTTATCATCAAGTATGTAGACTTTTTGTTAACCCGATCTCGGAAGAAAGATTAGAAATGACCATAAAGTTCCTCTGAGATGACTTTGAGTAACCCCATGTCTTTTGGAGAAGTTAATGGATAGTAAGAGCCCCACAATAAATGTAAAATAATCAAGAACTCTCTTACGAAATTTAGTCTTGAGTAACCCTTCCAGGTAAACAACATTGCCCAACTAAGCTACTAGCTAAGAGCAAAATGAACATGCTATATATATTTTAAAAAGTAGTCTCAGTATGAAATACAGTCTTTTAATCAGTTGCAGAAATAAAGAATGTGGTGTCTATCTTATTATCTATCTCTTATTATCTACCCTTCTCTTTTTTCTTTTTTCTTTCTTTCTTTCTTTCTTTCTTTCTTTCTTTCTTTCTTTCTTTCTTTCTTTCTTTCTTTCTTTCTTTCTTTCTTCCTAATCTAATTCATCTATCTCTCCTTCCATCTCTCTATCCATCTATCTAAATGTTACATCTACCCCTCTTTAGTTCCTCTTCTGCTTTATATACTATCTATATTGCACAGAGGTTAACTTTATTTTGCCTGTAAGTTAAAAAATATCAAGACTCTGCTTTGACTGGTCTATAGGAGGAGTGGATATTACTCAGAAGTCTTGGACTTGTAGATTTAGTGGCTGAATTGACCTCTTTATAAGAAATGGCTATCACTTTTTATTTATATAAAGAATGGTTGTGTTACATTTGTTAGGGTGCATGTTGTTGTTTGAAAGTTTAAATAGGGAATAAGTGTGCATGTTGTACATATTCATAGTGTTTGGCCAATTTTAAGACCTGGGCTCTACTGGACATTCGTGATTTGCAGTGGTCTAATGTCAGTAAACAATCTGTCTATATTGGAAAATAATCCTCACTTTGAACTTTGCCCTGCTGAGTTACAAGTCAAGAATTTTTTTCCCCCAAATCACTTGCTGTTCAGATGCAGCATAGTGATGCATGTTCTGGTAGTCAGATGTACCGAAGATTTGGAGGTGAGTAAGATGAAATGATGGTCATGTGAGAGGTAATAACTGAATTTTTTTAAATGTGCTGATGAACATACCTGATTGTTTGTAGAAGACAGGGACAAGACTTTTGTGTTCACTCTTAAGCATTAGCATTACCAAATCAGAGGGATTAAGGGGTGTCGATAGAGAAACTCAACAGTGACATTGACTATAGACCCTGCCTCTGTAGGCCTTCAGAACCTGAAATGTCCATTAATGTAGCTTCTATAAGCAAGTTAGTATCTTCCAACAATGTCTTTAATACTATTGTGGATTCTGTTGTTTTATATTAAGCCAACTGGTAGATCATCTGTCAATATTCAAATTGGCTTATTCAAAGATGATTATACAATTTTTTGAAACTAACTTCATCCTCATGAAATTACCAGATGTGTTAATAATGGCACCACAGTTTGAAGAAACAGGGCTTTAATTTTCTTTTTTTTTTTTTTATTTTTTTTTCAACGTTTTTATTTATTTTTGGGACAGAGAGAGATAGAGCATGAACGGGGGAGGAGCAGAGAGAGAGGGAGACACAGAATCGGAAACAGGCTCCAGGCTCTGAGCCATCAGCCCAGAGCCTGATGCGTGGCTCTAACTCACAGACCGCGAGATCGTGACCTGGCTGAAGTCGGACGCTTAACCGACTGCGCCACCCAGGCGCCCCTAATTTTCAAATTTTATATCAACTTTATCTTCTTTTCTGTCTTTCCATACCAATTGATACAACTTGAAGATTCCACATGTTTTCTCACAAAAATAAGAGGACCATGTAAGAACTACCTAGGAAAGTGTTTCAAGTTAGACACATCCAGAGTTGTAAATTAATACGGGGGTGGGTGGATATAAGAATAACTTACAACATAGATTTAAAAAAAAAAAAAACTTCTATGGTTAAATAATATAATCATTCTAAATTTTGTATTCCAATCTAGAATTTGTTTCCAATACTAATCGTGCCACTTATACATACGCTTGGTCAAATTCTTTAAAAATCTTTGTTAATATCTTCATCTATTCAAAGCTAGTGATAATATGAATCTCAGTGTACCTCATATTGTTTCAATAAGAATAATAAAATTTATCACTATATCAGCCAATGAATGCCTAAAACCTAGAAGGAATTTGACAGACTTCTCTTCCCTTTCTCTCCCTTTGCTTTCTCTCCAGTTGCCAGCATCCTTTTCAACATTAGCTCTTTTCTAGAATATTGCACTGGACTTCTTTGCTGGTGGTGGTGGTTTCTTTTCATTATTCATGCTATATTCTCTACTGTTGAAAAAAAAATAATCAGTTTAAAATTCAAGTCGTAATCATATTTCTCTTATTTGTGTTCCCTGTTGTCTAATACATAATAATCAAACTTTTCTTTTCACAGTTTAATAACCCCCTAAACATGGTCCCATTTAGAGTTTCCAGATATTTCTCTCTCTACTTCCTTATCCATACCTTAAACCTAAATTTATCTCTACCCCCTGTGATTTGTCAATTTCTCAATTGTTTGTCCTTCTTTACCTTCCTTCTTTCCAGGTGCTCTGCAGCTTTGTCTATCACAGATCTGCCCGCTGTCAGGAAGGCAGGCAGGAAGCCTTTCTTAAATATCCAAACCCAATGATTCCCTATTCTGCCTTAGTCTTGCATTGCATTATAGCTATTTCTGATTTTGATTGTCATATCCATTATCTTGCACTTCTACCTTTGCTTCTCATACACACTTTGATGCTAAATTTCTAAAAATCTTAGACTTTCAGAACTGGACAAGATTTTAAAATTAACCAATCCTATTCAAAAGTAAGCAATCATTGCAAATTTTATATTTAGACTTGAGTTCAGAACTACTATGTAATCTGAGTACAAAGCCTGTCCCAGCAATTATTCTGAAAAGCATGCCTTTATAAGTGCAAATGAGAACCAACATTCCCTTTAAGATATAAAACGTTAACATCACACTTCGGTCCTGTATTAATTATATAATCAATTCACACTAAAACTTTAATTAAAAAATACAAGATGCATCACTTTTCCTGAGTACTCAAGCAGTTGGTTTGTTGGGCCCCAGGTAGAGAAATGCAAATTTTCTCTAGTAAACGTCCTCGTGATAAAGGCATAGAAGTTTCTAAAACTAGAAGAAATTTTACGAATAATCTAGAAGGTAATAAGTAAAACATTTTTATACACATATTAAAACTAACATAAATATAACTTTTTGGTTAAAGATTGAATTTCATTGTACATACTTAAGCATTTATTAAACTGCTTTGAAAACAATATTAAAACCAAAAATTTGATTTTTAAGTTACTCAACTTACTTCTCTTGAAAAGTTAGTTGCGAAATACTTTACTACCTATACCAGTGTATTGAACAGTATAGGGTAAATAGATCCCAAATGTTCATAAAGGTGGTTGTCTTTGGAAATTGTTCCCACTGGTGAATCTTCAGTATACTATAGTATCATACCTATTTGAGGGATTGAGAAGGAATATAATAGTGTTGGCCAGTAATATTTTCTTTTTTTGTTTTTTAACATATTTTAATGTTTATTCATTTTTGAGAGAGAGAGAGAGAGAGAGAGAGAGAGCAAGTGTGGCAGGTGCAGAGAAAGAGCAAAACACAGAATCCGAAGTAGGCTCCAGGCTCCGAGCTGTCAGCACAGAGCTGAACTCGGGGCTTGAACTCACAAGCCGTGAGATCGTGACCTGAGCCAAAGTCAAATATCTAACCGACTGAGCCACCCAGGTGCCCCAGAAATATTTTAAATTTAACTCTAAAATCTAAGTATATGGCTATCCGAGATGCTTTGATTTCAAAAGTTTACTGCATCTATAACCCCCAAGCATTCTCTATGTGCAAGATTTACTTACTCTGCCTGGTCAAAAACAATGCCTGCCAGTGTGTGCTATTATTTTTGACGAGGACGATAATACAAATGCTTTCATTTGAGTGAGCACCATTTCTGTCCCTGATAAATTCCAAAGCTCCTGGTTATTAGACCCTTTAGAACTTCCCAGGATTCCCATTTTCCAGGCCAAATTGCAAAGAAAACTCATAAAAATGGAAATTCATAAAAGAAATAACATTGCGCTGCCAATGTTCAATGGGGAAAAATTGCTTGGCCAGCAGTCCAAGCGCAGGAAGAAGCATTTACAATATTGTATGTGTACTATCCCCATCAATTTATATTGAGGACAGCTAGAGGGAGAAAAAAAAAATCCAGCCGCTATAGCAGAGATGCAGAAGTCTAAACATTTTTAAAGGACTGAATTGACACCAAAAGTGAATTGAAGGACTTTAGAGGCTTATTTAGCTAATATTTTACGATATTTTAATTAAATTAATGTGGCTCAGGTTTGAAACCTTCCCTAAGGGTCCAAATTGGACACAGATAGCTCATCAGGTTGACACTCCCTGATTCTTTTTCATTAACGAAAGGCTATATATATGCTTTAACTGTCATCTGATACTTCTTCTGGAAAAGTGCAATTAGGAGGGCAAAGTAGCATATTTAGTGCTAAAGGTCTGCCATGTAAAAGGGTGACTTAATATTTCCTGCCTGACTCTAGAGAACAGATCCAGGACCCATAAATTGCGCTGTGAGGGCAATCATGTTTGGTTTAAAATGGAAGATATACCCTTGGAATTGCTCATTAGCTGGAATAATGTGCCTTTCAAGGTGATAAGCCCCCTGTCAGCAAAAGATGCCTAACGTGTAAAATTTTTATAGTTTTGAATTATGTGGGGGCCACAAAAGTTTTTTAAGGCAAAATTTCAAAGATCTGCTTTCTTTTTTGGTCGGGTTAAGCTAAACAAACGCCATTTTAATGGATGCCCCCAAAACACCCTGATTTCATAAGCATCAAATATTCTTTTATTTATAGTTTTAAGAAGATTAGCTTTAGTGCAATATTCTTGAATTTATACTGGACGGGGGGATAAAAATTTGGATAACGTTAAGTTAGTTTCATGTAGTAAGCCAATTTATAGTTAGGACAAGAAGGACACCAACATGCTGAAGAAATTGTTTTTATATGCTCAATTTGTTGTGGTATTCCAGGTAATCCCAATTGTCTTATGACAACTTGAAACATATACACATATAAAACTCCTACATTTACGGAAAGCAATTTGTCATGTAGATGGGCTGGAAAAAACTAAAAAGAACGATAACAAGGGAATTATTAAAAAGGTTATTATTCTCCCTTGGACTTTAGCATCTTTTTTTTCCTTTTCTTTCTTTCTTTCTTTCTTTCTTTCTTTCTTTCTTTCTTTCTTTCTTTCTTTCTTTCTTTCTTTCTTTTTTTTTCCAGTAAGAAGTTAATCCCTTAGAGCTCAATTTCTCCTTTAACTTGGTGGTTCTTTGATATCCTAGAACTGGATTCCATTTTTATGTGACTCTTCGTAGAGTTGAATGAGATGAGAGAAGGATACATTTGATTTTTCCGTGAACTGGTTTTCATCAAAAGAGAATGACCATTGATGCATTTACTAAAAAAACAGAGGAAACTTTGATCAGAAGACCAAAGAAATCGGAAAGATTAAGTGTAGACAGACTTGCCTCTGGAGGCAAAATTCTGACAGAAACAGCAGAATTTTCACACTGTTGAACATACTTCACCCTGATCAAGTTATTCATTTTTGTGTGTTAAAATCAGTAAAGATAGAAAAAGGAAAAGCATGATATGGTTAGACGTGTTTTTGGTAAATCGAAGTGAAATCCAAGGCAGTGATATTGGCCAGTTCATCAGGGAATAAAATGCAAGAATTGGAGGAATTAAGACTCTTTGTGACTTGTTCATATTTCTATTATTTGCAATTATTTCTTCCTTTAAAAATATTTATCAGTGATTTTATGAAATGTAAACCTTAACTTTGTAACTCCACAGTGACACGTTTCACATTAACAAATCAGCCATTGAATTGTTTGTTCAGGACAAACTTAATGAAAAAGGAAGAGAATACCTTTTGGGACAGTAAAATTGTTACAGAGAATATAATATTCATTTGTTTATTTGTTTGTTTACTTATTTAACAAATACTTCTATAGAATATACTCTGTGCCACACATTTTTAAAAAGGCCTTTACAAAGATAGTGCATCTGATATTCCTAACATCTCTGTGAAGTAGGTATTATTTTTAGTCCCATTTTACAGTTGAGAAAATAAAGATACAAAATGGTTAAATAACTTGCTGCTATCCACAATATAACTGAGGTTACACTAGAGTAACAAACAGCCCTAGGATATTGGGGATTTACAACACCCACGGTGTATTTCTATCTGTCACAGGTCGGCAGCTTTGGTGTGGCTGAAGTTCTGATCAATGTGCCTTCTCTTTCAGGCTGCAGGAGTAACTTGTATTTGCTGTAGCCCATTCTTGGTACAAGGTAAAACAGCATGATGGCTTGTGGAAGTACGATCGCTGTGGGGGCACAATGGCCTTTAAAATTTCTGCTTTGAACTAACTGATGTTTGTCATTTGAACTGGCCAACCATGTCATGCGGCCAAGACCACACCGTGGCTGGTGAATTTCATCCTGCCCAAAGGAAGACAGTGAAATGTACATGATTTGTGAAAAGATACAAGCTTTTCTCATAGATAAGCAGAGGAGAGCATATTTGGAAATGACAACTTTATGTAGCCATCTACCTTCTTGGTCACAGATATTCACTTGCCTCTTTTTTTCCTTTTCATGTGAAGTACATGCAAAACTGTTCCTCAAGGAAGATAGTCTAAAAGCCCCATTCCATCTCAGCAATGAGCTAAAGACACAAAGTCTTGTAATAGTCTCTACATCAGCTATGTTAAGCTATATTAAGATACTTACAGTTTTAAAAGAAAAAAAAAACTAAAATTCATCCCCCAAACACTTAAGGTGCATTGATAAAACACAGATAAAGTTGCAATAATCCCATTCAGAAATAGGAACCTGAGGTGTTTAGCAGCTACTTGTCTATAGAAATTATAAAACCTTGCTTTTGATATGGCCCATAATTTGGGGAATAAGAAGTGTTTCTTCACGAGACCTTATTTCCAGTTCATGAGAATACCCTCTGCTTGGTTCTCCGCTCTTGACTTCACTCTCTGAGAAGTGCTTTCTTTAAGACTAAAGGTTATTTCCTCTTAAACTATAGGTTATTATTTAATACCTAAGAGATTTTCTTGAGCTTTTATTCTGCCATGGAGACTTAGCAGCCCAAAGGTTATTTTACATCTCGAGCAGTTTTAATATGTTTTAACTCAGGCTGGTCATTTTTTTTTTTCTCTTTGAAAGTATAATTCACTCAATGACTTTGCCAGCTTCCTATTTATGTGATTCCCATCTGGATAATTGTCCTAATAATCTGATCCACATTTTTTTTTTTGGAGGCATGCTTCTCTAAATTATGATCTAGTTTATTTGCATTTATCGGTCTTCAGGGTGAATGCCACGCCCTCAATCTCTTGACTCCAGACGTTTTGCCATCCAAAAGAATTTTAAGGGTGAAATAAGAGGGCCATTTGTTTTTTTATTTCTTTTTACTTTTTTAAAAATGTTTGCTTGTTTATTTATTTTTTTTAACAACATCACCAATGGCCATATCTTGTATTTGGTCTTTTCTCATGACTGAAATTTAATTTATCTTTTCCCTATTCCATCTCCCACTTAGCACGCACTGGAATTTCTGGATCCTCTGCTTTTCCCCTTCTTACAAACCAGTCAACTCTTTTCTAAGTTAGTCTGATTCTTCTAATAGCTTGACAAATACACCTGATACACCTGATAACAGCCAAGTCTTATCCATAAGACTACTTATTCCAGCCTCTTTAACAAAAACTCATTCAGCACGTTACCTTCCCCAATTGTCATAGGTGGAATTTCCACAAAATATTTTGCCTCTTTCTAACACGGAGCGACTATTTTTCAAATGTTCAGTAACAGTTTTGGCCTTAGTTTCCCCCTAACTGCACAAGCTAGTGTCACAGAGTTTAGGCTTATCTTATGAAAGAAGCATCCCATTTTCAGTACCAACTTTATTAGATATGCTTCATTTACAACTCACCAATCTTCGTGGCTTATAAATATACTGGTGTGCTTCTCACTCACATTGCTTGTTATCAGGTGTGAGTTTCATGAACCTTGGTTTCATATATTTCTTCATTCTGGAACTCGATACAAAAGAACAGGCCTATTTGAGATATGCTATTCTCATGGTGGAGGGAATGTTCCAGAGAGTTAGCAGAAACACAAAATGGCTAGTTAAACTTCCACTTGGAATGGACGTGCATCATTTCTGCCCATGTTTCATTGACAAAAGAAAGTCAAATGGCCACACCTGATGATGGCAACATGAATTACATTCTTCCCACAGGTGTCATAAGTCACATGGCCAAAAGAAGGGTGCATATTTTTCTTACAAGGAAGGGGGCATAAAATTTTCAGAGCAAAAATGTAAAGTTTTATGAGAACCCACTGTAGGAAGGGTTTTGAGGGCCTGAGTACCAACAGACAATAACCAGCACTGGATTTTAAAAATTTTGTCTCAAAATTAAGTCTTACCAATACTGATTATTTTGCAGAATGCTTCTGTGAAACTCCGTGTGATTTTGTAATTGGAAAACATTTGGGAAATCAATTTTTCAGTGAGTAGTTTAATGTGTAAGTTCATTTGAGTGAGGTCTTGGTCAAGTGGCAGTCGGTTGAATGAACTGGAAAAGATCACAGAATAGTGTTTGGCTCAAGCCAATTTATTTTATTTTACTGCTTCCATCTCTGGGTTCATAAATATTCATGACATTTGAACATGGAAAGGAAATAGGTTCTACAGAGCTAGTGTTATAAAGTAAGTACTTCCCGCCATATTTTTTCAAATAAAAACAGACAAAAGATGTGATTGTGTTTAGATTCACACCAGTTATTTCAACAGAAAAAAAAATATATATCTAAGCAAAATGTAAGATTACACTGCACTTAAGGTTAAAAAACAAGGAGGGAAGTTATTTGGCTACCGCATCCATTCTGAGTTACTATCACCCAAAATTCAACATCAAGATTGGGTGAACCTTCTTGGCTTCACTGGGTTAATATGGCAGTTTCCATTTGGTGGGGAAGGGGGGGGGTGTTCTTCAAGGACTAAGAATAAAGGACTCACTCTTCTTTATTCTGTAGCTAGAGCTTTCTGAAGTAAAGGAGTGCTTAGAATTATCACCTTGGGGTGTTATTCCACAATTAATGAGAAAGACAAAAAGCACAAAGTAGATTACCAAGGAAAGTAGACAGAGAAGCAGGAGATCTAATCAGAATTCAGGATCTGAAGATGTCAAAAGATGCAATTTGAAAGCAGCGTGTCGAGATGGGAATGTATCTATTTTACGGTGAAGGTATGGATCCAATGAAATGGTTATATAATCCAATTAATTGTAGATGACATATTAAGGTACTTAATAAGCCTAGCCTCTCAGCCTCATATAATATGTAACTGCTAAAATCCATTCCTATTTTCAGGTCCATCTTAGCATAGGGGAGCTGATATTTAGACTGTTTTCATCCATATGGGCTGTTTATGGTTTTTACAGTATTGAAATGTTTTTAAAGTATCCAAATATTTTTATGCTAGTTGGTAACCATTATCCCAAGCTCCTTGAGGATCCCTGTTAGGAACTGAATGGTTATGTCTCCCAAAATTCATATGTTAAAGCCCTAACCCTTAATATGATGGTATTTGGAGGTGGGGTCTTTGGGAGGAACTTAGGTTTAAATGAGATCAAGAGAGTGGGGTCCTCATGATGAGATTAGTTCCCTCTTAAGAAGAGATCAGAGAACTAGTAGTCACTCTTTCCACCAAGTGCAAATACATCGATATGTATCTGCAAATCAAGAAAAGAGCCCTCATCAAGAGCCCAATCTACCAGTACCTGACCATGGACTTCTTATCCTGCAGAACTGTGAGAAATAAATGTTTGCTATTTAAGGCATTCGGTTCATGATATTTTGTTATAGCAGCTCAAGCTGACTAAAACAACCCCTCACTTCCGGCCTTCTGAATCCCTTTCCTTAGTTTTTCTAGTTAGCAGGATAAAATAACTAAAGAATGAATGTTTGTCCTGGGGCAGGAGACAGGGACGTCCAAGCCTCTGCTGCAGAGCTGTGACCAAACTGTTACGTTATCAGTGTTTGCAGTTGCCCACCGTCCATGATGATGTACTATGTTATATGCAAGTGCCATCCCTCATGTCAAATCATGAGTCAGAATTATTCTCTCTGTCATGCTCACAAAGCACATTATTAAAAACCTATTGGAAGCACCGATTCCCATGCTTGCATACATTTTAGAAAAGTCTGGCCCCTCGAAGGTAGTTAGTTTTTTGAGGGCAGTATGCATGATTTAGCTGTCTTTCAGTCCTCTCATGGTTCATATGGTACTCACCACTTACATGCTTACAAAGTCTTTTCTGATTGAATGGCAGTCCCCAATATTGACAATTAATGACGTTGTTGCTTTGGCTGCTGGGCTGAGAGGTTGGATGCTGAGCTGAAAGGTTATAGAATGCATGTAAATGGAGTGATGCAAATCATCCTCCCCACCACCACCAAAAAAAAAAAAAAAAAAGAGAGACAGAATCATCACAAATTGGAAAACAGGCCAAAAAAACATTGATTTTACTTAAATTTTTCAAATAGACTAGAAGGTTGTGTGACGAGTTGGACATCGTCCCTTGAGGAAGTCAAATTGCAGCGATTTGGTCAGAAAAAGAAATTGGTGTACATGGAGAACCCCCGAATCAAATATTCCATTATTTGGAAAAACATAAAAGGTTTTTACTGCCTATTGAGAGGGAATTTTTTTTGAAAAGAAAGAAAAATCTATGTATTATTTTATGAGGCATATTTATCATTCTATACAAGCTTTAAAATCTAACTAAAAATATTAAAAATAAAACCTAGCCAAACGTTAACTTTTATTACTATATTTCCATTACTCCTCATTATAGTGATAATTGGACAATTTATGTATAGTATATAGCTGTGGGTATACTATTCCACAAATGGTAAAATTAAATATATTAACGCAAAAATGGTATTTTGCTTCTGGAAAATAAGCTTTATCAAGTAATAGGTACTTTTGTTAATATTAGAATTGAAAAATCAGCAGTCCTTTCTGTAAAGAACTATCCTGGAAAGGTTTGTCAGGCATTTACATGCTGCATATGTTAGTTAGTAATGGTTAGGAAATCATTGTTCTTGGCAGGAAGGGTAGAGGAATATTTGAGATCAGCATGTTTAACTATCTTGACATACCCCAAATCTTCTCCATTTTATCTCTCTCTCTCTCTCTCTCTCTCTCCCCTCCTTCTCCTTCCTCCCTCTCTCACTGTCTCTTTCTTTCTCTGTAAGAAAAAAACAAAGAGAATGATCCCTCCACATAAATGTAAAATATTAATTGAAAAAAATCAAAACAAAGATCCAGAAGAAAATGAATTTAAGTTTTCTGAACTCATACCAATGTACCTAGGGCTTAAAGCATATTAGTGTCCTTATAAATTAATAACAGTGATAATGATCATCATAATAATAGTAAATAATACTAATGGAAATATTAATAGGCAACATTTAGAGTTTATTAAGCAACTGCGCTATTCTGAAGGTTTATAAATATCAACACATTCTATCCTAACCATAATCCCATCACATAGCTATAATTATTCTTATCTCTTGTATTTAAATTTTTTTAATGTTTTATTTTTATTGTTTGAGACACAGAAAAACACAGTATATGAGCAGGGGAAGGGCAGAGAGAGAGACAGAGACAGAATCCATGCAGGCTCTAGGCTCTGAGCTGTCAGCACAGAGCCCGATGCGGGGCTCGAACCCATGAACTGTGAGATCATGACCTGAATCTAAATCCGATGCTCAACCGACTGAGCCACCCAGGCGCCACAGTAGTTATTCTTATTTTGGAGATGAGAACACTGAAGGAGAAAGATTGAGTAATTTGACCAAGATCACCCTGCTGACAAGTGGCAGTGCTGTGATTTGAACCCAGTCATTTTTTTGCTCTCCAGTCATGTTGTTATTAGCTGTAATGCACTGCTTTTTTTTTTTCTCTTTCCACGAATGTGCTAGGTCTTTTCAGGAGTCACATGACCTTGCTTGCCTATTGAGTTCTCTCACATGGGGATCTGAGAGCAGCCTGAATTCTTTTTTTTTTTTTTTTTTTTAATTTTAGGTTGCTTTAAAAAAAAAAATTATTTATTTATTTTGGGAGAGAGAGAGAGAGCCAGCAGGGGGAAGCAAAAAGAGAGAATCCCAAGCTGGCTCCACATTGTCAACACAGAGCGGGAGGTGCGGCGTGAACCCAGGAGCTGTGGGATCATGACCCTTGCCGAAACCAAGAGTGGGACGCTTAACTGACTGAGCCACCCAGGCGCCCCGCAGCCAGAGTTCTGCTCCAGGTTTCCATGACTCCTCAGGCTCATTCACTGGACCCTACTAACACCCTCTTGCCAGACTGCACTTTACTGAGTTTCTTGAGCCACATTATAATTTCAATGTTGATTTGTAAGAATTGGTCTTTTCTTCCCTTCGTTCAATTGCAAACTCTTTTAAGAAAAAAAAAAGAGTGCTTCTTTATCCACCGTGGCTTGTATTAAAGTGCTAATAACATATTTAATGCCCAATGTATATTTATGATACGATTGGGACAGCGTGGATTCATACACCCAATTACAAAAGCCATGTCCACAAAGCCTAAACTATTTAACATCCAGTCCTTTGCAGTAAAAGTGCTGACCCCGGTGCTGAAATGGAGAATGAATCCACCTAACTCATATTTTCCGTTCCACATTAGGACTAGACTTCTGCCTTTCTGCTTTCTGCCTTTGCTCCTATTGTCCCTGTACATGTTTTGTTCTGAAGTAACATGTGCTCAAAAAATAGCCCTACCTATTGCAATTCAGTTCTACTTGAGGAAGGGGGAGATTCAAAACTGCCAGTGTCAGAACCAGGAAAGAAGGCTAGGGGCGCCTGGGTGGCTCAGTCAGTTAAGCCTCCGAGTCTTACTTTCAGCCCAGGTCATGATCTCATGGTTTATGGGTTCAAGCCCTGAATCTGACAGTGCTGAGCCAGCTTGGGATTCTCTCTTTCCCTCTCTCTCTCTCTGCCTGTCCCCCACTCACACTGTGTCTATCTCTCTCAAAAGAAATAAATAAACTTAAAAGAAGAAGAAGAAGAAGAAGGAGGAGGAGGAGAAGGTGGCCAGAACATGTTCAGATACTGAGGGAAAGATTACAGGCGGGGTCTTCTGGAAGAAAAAGAGTTTCAAGTTTCATGCTTATCTTTTAAAGAGAAAAGTAGAAATATTATAAAATGTACAAAACTATGTTTTTATTGTCTGAGAGCAAGTCCAGAAAGTATGAAGAGAATATGATTATCTGTTTTCCCACTAAATTTCAATGGAGTCTACTAAAAAGCAAATAAGCCTATCAAATGGTTATATCAAAGATTTTAATAATCCTGAATAAACCACTATTGACTGAATATCAAAAGAACTTTGAGCCTTGACATATATCTAACTAATACTCTAGATAGAGCTTAAGACTGATCTTTAATTAAACATTTTTCCTAAACATAACTACAGATGATGCAATTTAATAATCAGGGTTTAGAAGCAATTATCCCTATGAAATATATAAATATTGCCAGGTGAAACAGAAACTCTGGACAAAGGAAATAATGTCATATTTAATGAGCTTGCATCCAAACTTTCACGATACATATTGAGGATTCAGTTTAATGTCAAAATTATGCTTTATTTATATCAGTGTAAAATGTCTTTATATAAATTCTAAGTAAAATAGGAAGATACAACCAAAACCGTCCAAAATCTGGGTCTTCCTTAGCTATGTACAGAGTTCAAAACCTACCTTTTAAAATGTTAAAAGTTTATATATTTAATACGGTTTGATCAGAGAGCTGTGGCTTTCTGTTTTATTTTTTGTTCCATGAATTATTACTCCAAGTTTAAAGTGATAATATATTATCATAATGTATAAATACATATTTTATATATCTTCTAAGCTTCTTTTACATTACTGTACTTTATATTTTATTATTGAGTTTTTCATTGGCAAAATGGTCAGCTCTATTTTCTTAGGATGAGGTTCAGCTTTCAAATTAATATCTAATGACTCTTTTTCCACAATACTTTGCTCATTTGCTTTTGTTCTTTCATTTATGGATCCATATAAGGTAACTCAGAACAGAGGGAAAAAAATAATAACTCTCTGACAAACACAGTTGACCCAAATGTTAATGGTCAAATGTTAAAGGCAGCTAAATATATATATATATATATATATATATATATATATATATATATATACACACACACTCAGTTTTCCACCAGTGGTATACAAAACCTTACATCAAGTATTTTATAAACTATTTTGTTATAAACTAAACTTACATAGATATATTATTCCATGAAAATTGTTCCCATTGCCATAAAGTGAATTTGCGTATAATTCTTATTCATTAGAATGTAAGATATGTTATAACTGCTCAAGAGCATTATATTTTTATCTTCCTTGAAGTTGATAGTAATCTGAGTAATTTATCTGTTACTGATCAAGTTGTTAATTATACCATCTTTATAGAAATATATTTCACCCAATGCTCTCATATATTTTTATAAAACTTGACCAGTGAAAAAATAAAAAAAAATAAAGGAAGAAATAATTTATAATTCTGAAAGATGATAAAATAAAGGGATTCATGTAATACTATTTTGTAAATATTTTTATTATTGTAGGAATTGCAGAAACACTGCTTGCTCTAAAGCCTCTGTGAGTTCTATATATGGAATCTCACGTTCACCATTTTGATTATTGTACAAAAACCTGGAAAAGTTAAAACTATTAAGAGATTATTTGACTTTACTTTGTTGCCAAGATCGTCCATGAGCCATGGGTTCATTAATGATAATTCACTATTCCCATCAATTATTTAAGATGGCTTTTAGGAATTTCATCTGCAGATCCATACTCAGAAAACAACAAAAAAAAAATGTGTCCCTGTTTTAGGAAAGCATGGCATACTGGGGAAAATATAAAAAGGTTAAGGGTGCCTGGGTGGCTCAGTCAGTTAAGCATCTGACTCTTGATTTTGGCTCAGGTCAGGATGTCAGCGTTCATGGGATCGAGCCCTGCATTGGGCTCTGTCAGCACAGAGCCTGCCTGGGATGCTCTACCGCTCTCATTTGCACTCTTTCTTTCTCAAAACAAGTAAATAAATAAACATTTTAACAATGCTAACTTTATGTTTCTAATCTGAGACTTCCTTTTGAGGGGTTGCCACTAGACTGTCAACTGTAATTTACATAAATAAATAAATAAATTCATATAAATGGAAAATTGTATCAGACACCTAAATATCGGCCAAGAAACTGGTTATGTCCACACAAGTTGAACCATGTGGGCCCCAAGCTTCGTTCTTCATTATCTGTTTTCTACTCACATGGACATATTGATAGCCTGATGCCCTTGTCCACTACTCCCCAACAAATAGGTCTATAGCAATAGTATAAACTCTGTGAGTTTCCTGAGACCACAGGTTTTTACATAATTCTATCTATGCGTAATTGGATGGATTCCGTTATTCCTCCTTTGGCACATCTGTTTGCATGCACAGCCACCATCAGCTTTCATATTCTGCCTTAAATGTCAACACCTTCACAGATTTTCAGGATTTGCTTCATTTCTCTTCTAGAAAGTCGTCCTTAGATGTTGTTCCTCCCTCTCCTGAGCCATGCTGTATGCTGTACCTGATTCTACCTTCTCACTAATTCTATGCATAGTGATCTGTTGGAATGTGTTTACTCTATTAGATTTTGAGCACCTGTGGAAATTATCGGGTTACGTTCTTTCAGCCAACTTGACCGCACAAAGGGTGGGATAATTTATTTTAATCGAACTTCATAAAGAGGTGAGGTGACAATGATTTGGAAAAAGCATTAATGAGTGATAGAAAATAAAGTTGAAATTGATACGAAATTTCATTCTAAGGAACAGAAAACAATTTCTTAAGCAACACCTAAATCGCTGTCGCAAAAACATTGCTAAGTAAACCCTGTCTTATATACTGTTTCTTCTATTTCTAACACATATTACTTGATGCTTGGAAGCATATAGTATCAAATATTAAAGTAGCCAACTCCATAATTATATTTGAATGCTCACAATGCTGTAAATCCAGGGGAAGTATGGGCAGTGGATGTAAAATAGATTAATGTAGAGTGGGGAAAGATTAACGTGTAGCAGAAGTGTGATGAGAGGAGTATGGACACAGCCATTAGTTAGGAGTAACAAGTTTCTTAGGACAGGCCAGAGCAGAGGAATGACTAGTATGCCACTAAGACAACAGAGAGAGGCTTTGGAATGGGGTGGTTTGTATTAACCTTCGCTGTGATTCCTCCTCTGCAAAATGAGGATAATAAGAGTACCCTCCTCAAATGGTATTGTGAGAGTTAAAGGCACTGATGAATGTAGAGCCTTTAGAAGAATGCTTGGCACGTAGTATGTGCTCAACCAAAGCTAATTGACGTCATTATTACTACTGTTGCTAGTGTTATTCAAGAGGGACCTTGGCGGGTACATTCCAGGTTTAGACACAAACATGGAAGAATAAAAGACGCAAAAAAAGCCCAGTGTATTTCAAGAAAGGAGGAAGATCATAGTTGATGGAAACATAAACTGGGGAATCGGGGAAAATGTCTGAATTGAGAAATCTGTTTTGACGGGAATGCAGGTGGAGAAAACAATAAGTTGTTTTAGGTGGCAGAGACCAGTGAATGTTCACGAACTTTCGTGAAGGCCGTTAATTTTCCCCACTACAGTGCTTCTCAAGCTTGTGTGTGCACACATCACTGATGGATCTGATCAGATTTGGATTTTGGAGATCTAAGGCAAGGCCACAGATTCGGCATTTCTACCCTTCTCCCATGTGATGTCAGTGTTACCATTCCAAACATCACACTTTGCACCTGTGCATTTACTTGTCCATAGACCCCCACACGTTGGAAAACGAAAGCAGAGACTGTGTCTCTCCTTGTGGTTACCGTGTCTCTAGTGCCTGGCACTGCGCTCAGCACAAAGTCAGCGCCCAAAAAATATTCAACGAATGAATGAATGAATACATAACTGGAAAAATGATATAAAAACATGAAGGCACAGAAGTTATAAGTGAGACAGAGGTTGAGTGATGGAGGATCTTTCTGGGGGATGAGGAAGTGTAGCAGGATCAAGAATGCAGATGGTGTAGGTTAGTTTTGGCTGGGAAAAGAAAATCCAGTTTCTGTGTGTGTGTGTGTGTGCGCGCGCGCGTGTGTGTGTAAAATAGAAGGGCACTATTGAAGTAGAAAGGAGGGAAGAGAATGAAAGTCTCATTGAACCTCCTGGATCAGCATAGAAAATAAGATTCAAGATTCTCCCCACTTAGGTTCACTCACAATTCAAATATGCTGAAATCAATCTGAGTTGTACTGTGTGACCCCCAGAGGCTAATCTCTCCTAGTCCATAACTAGTGCTGAGATTTGGTTTTTAAATACATGTTCTTAAGCCCACTGTAAATCTATGGAATCAACGGACAGCATTAGATGGAAGGCCCTGGAATATTTATTTAAATAACTTATGATGATTGTTTTAGCCTTTAGCAGAGCAGAAACCCAGAGCTATTATACTCAACAGTTATTTTGCATTTTTTCGCATTACCCTAGAAAGAGTCTTTAGAATTTAACTAAAGCTACCGCTAATATACTATCACATGGCTCCAAAAAGTGAATGCTTATATCTAACAATATTTATCCAGAAACAAAATAGTAATTAATCATGGAGAAAAATTGGAAGCAGAAATGCATTTTACAAAACTCACACTGGAATAGGTGTCTGCTGTTTGGGTTTTCTTAACACGTGGATGTTAGCCTCTGCTGACTTCACAAAAAATGTCATTTGTTGCGAACATTGTAAGTCACTAATTATGAGCGCTGAAAGCCCTTTGGTAGGACAAAAGATGCTGTATTGAAACAAATAATTTGATTTCTTCATTTACTTATTTATTTGTTTTAGTTTTGCTAAAGTAATTTCTACCCACAGTGTGGGGCTCAAATTCACAACCCTGGGACTGAGTCTCATGCTGTACTGATTTAACCAGCCAGGCTTCCCACAAATAACTTGTCTTGTACAAATAATATCTCTATTGCATAAAAGCAGCCTGGTATTTGAACTTAAATTCTACTCAACTTAGGCAAAAAATCTCATTGATATCAGTTCAGATATCTGATAACAGCTGTTATACTGAGTGCCAGCATGCAGATAACACTAACTGCAGATATGTTATGGTATTTATCTAGCAGTGCTTAAAATAGAGCGAAGTAAGGGCATTATAAAATTGGTATATTTATTGTTGGTGTAGATGAATTAGCGAATTCCTATTCTTAGGAAAATGCCAGGATAGTTATTAGATATTGGCTCAATTAAAATGTTTTACAGGAGAGGAATTGAGGAATAGTGTGGGCAGTGAGACTGAAAGTTGTGATGTTTGAATTAATTGTTTTAATGTTTTATCTTTCTAGCTTTGTCTTAAAAGGAAGAGTCATTTCTTAACATACAGGTGCTATGGTAGATTACATGAGTTTTTTGTTCTGACTTTGCTGAGAGAATTAAATTCATACTAAAATGCAGTATTCTTACTCCGTTTGCAAAATGAGGAATTAAATTAAGAAAATCCAATTAATAAAAACACTGGTCTTGCCTACGGAGTCATCAGTGTAGATAACTTTCTTGTTCCTTTTTTATCCTTTTTTTTATCCTTTTTTAAGCTTTATAGCCATAATATACCAGTTTTCACAACTTACTAATCAGCAAAAGAAATTTTGACTGCAAATGATACTTTTTCTGATATTTCATATAAGTTCTCACATATTGCATCAGTAGAAATCTGATTTAAATTAAAACTTTTTTCAAAAATATCATTTGTTCTGAGAAAAGTAATTGTCAAATATAATTCCAAAGAGTTAAATTCAGAAAACAAATTAAAAAAAAACCTTACTGCAAGTATAAAGAATTTTTTTACAGTAGATTAAATTGATGATGGATCATTTGAAAGTATCCAAAAATTTAGTCCATGTTAGTCTTGTGTGTTACCATTAAATGTTTCATAAAACTATGTACTTCCAGTCATTTACACTGTTGATTTTATTCAGGCAAATTTTTCCTTGCCATAATTTCTGTGCACATTATTTACATGTTTCGCTTGAATTTGTTGAGTGCTATTTTGGATTTAATGTTTTCCCAATTAGAATTACTTACTTAAATCTTTGGTGAGGTGATTCATGCTGACAATGGACTTTAAAAATATGCTTAACCTTTTAAAGAATATTTTGCCTTTAATATTTAGTATTCGCTTCTAGTTTGTTTGTATATGGTGCATTTACTAGCTTTCTTTATGGTGTACAAGATGAGGTTTTAAACCACTTCCAATATTTTCTTAATATTAAGGGACGAATAACTTGAGTGAATTTTTGTCTTTATCATTTGCTAACACATTTAAATCACTGTATTAGTTTCCTATGGCTGCCGTAACAAAATACCATAGACTGAGTGGCTTAAATAACAAATTTATTTTCTCACAGTGCTAGAAGCTAGAAGTCCGAGATCATGATGTTGGGAAGGTTTGGTTTCTCCCTAGGCTTCTCTTGTTGGCTTGAAGATGATTACCTCTTCGCTATGACCTTGCAGGCCTTTTCTCTGTGCACACACATGTCTGTGTCCCAAACTTTTCCTATAAGGACACCGGTCACATTGCATCATGCATCATTTTGAACTCATTTTACCCTAGTACCTCTTTGCAGACCCTATATCTAAATAGAGTCACATCTGAGGTACAAGAAATTAGGACCTTAGCATATGAATTTGGGGGTGACAGCATTCAGTCCGTAATGATCACCCACCATAAAACCTGGTCTGTCCTTTAAAATATTCACCAGATCATGAGGCGCCTGGGTAGCTCAGTCGGTTGAGCGTCCGACTTCGGCTCAGGTCACGATCTCACGGCTCATGAGTTCGAGCCCCACATCGGGCTCTGTGCTGACAGCTCAGAGCCTGGAGCCTGCTTCCGATTCTGTGTTTCCCTCTCTCTCTGCCCCTGACCCACTCGCATTCTGTCTCTGTCTCTCTCAAAAATAAATAAACATTGAAAAAATAAAATAAAATAATCACAAGATCAAATTACTTTTATATGCCTGAATAGTGTTGATTTACTTGTTTTGAAAGTGCTGGCAGATGATTCTGAGGAGGATTTGTCAATTCTGAAGGAACAATCTGAATGTTGTATGAAGCTTCCCACTGAATCTTATCAAATATTACTGGCTATGTTCATTCCACAACAGTAAAATCAATGGGTACATAGTGAATCTCTTAGCGAAAGGAATAGTAAGACTACAGCTAAAGGAAGTTTAATGGTGTTAAGTAGAAAACATGAGAAAGCAAGGTGTATACAAGGTAACTGAAAAATTACAATTACTTTTATGACTCTAGGTAACTGTTTCTGCTTTGGAAGAACTCTTGAGAAGGGTTCCATTTTCAAAGCAAGTTAGATTTTCCAGATCCCCTTTTTCTCTGTTGTAACATTTTATACCTCCAGAAGAGGAACCATCTTTTTGAACATTGTACATTTTATTTATATTTTTTGTAAATGCTTTTGTAAGGTTTATTTTTATTTTTGAGAGACAGAGAGAGACCCGGCATGAGCTGGGGAGGGGCAAAAAGAGAGGGAGACAGAGAATCCGAGGCAGGCTCCAGGCGCGGAGCTGTTAGCACAGAGCCCGGTGCAGGGGTCGAACCCATGAACCGTGAGTGAGTTCATGAACTGAGCTGAAGTCGGACGTCTAACCTACAGAGCCACCAAGGACATTGCACATGTTATATCTTACAGTGATGTCTATTTTGATATCCAAATAAGTCTTAATTTTTTTTCCTTTTTTTTTTCTGGGCTATAACTACTTTTTTGAGTGAAGTGAAGAACACTGCTTTAAAATAAAACAGGCTTCTTTAATAAAAACTGTAAATCTTTAAAATTTGTTCTTGATGTTAAAAGCAGCTTAATTTTTGATGTGTTTTATTGCAATGGTACTTAAATTGTGGTCTGAAGCTTATCCTGTCCCTGAAATGTGTATGGATCAGCAACAAGAGAAGTGCAGAATTTTAGAGTGAAGAGGAAACCTCAAGAAACGTTTATAAGCTTTGAGCAGGTTAATATTATCTTTTGTTTTCTACTAATAAAAATTGGGGAGTTGTATTTTGAATTCTTTCTAGTTTTATTTTATTTTGAAAGCAATTCCTTTTTATCTTTCTTTTGGATTTCACAAAAATGCAAGTTTGTGAAGAACTGAACATTACAAACAAAGCAAAAGGGAACCAAAAAAGAAAAAAAATGTAGCCTTTAACACAAGGAGTATGAACAGCACTGTTCTCTGGGTTAGGGGTAAAAGCTCTAGATATAATTCAGGCAGGCCTGAACTTGACCCTACTCTCCCTCCCACTCAAAAGCGATTGGGATTTTAGGCAGGCTACTTACAACCTCTGACTGTGTGTTCTCACCTTTCAAGTGACGATCATAGCAGAATATTAGAATTTCATCTTACATAGCACATAGGCTTCAGACCACACTATTTCAGCCTTGGTACTATGGACATTTTGGGCCAACTAATTCTTTGCTTTTAACATTCCCTGTTAACAGAGGCTTGTGGCTGGTTTTCGACCTGGCCCCGTACACAGCGGATAAGTAGAAACTGAAGAAAGAGGCAGGCCACTCCAGACTAGCAGGTGACAATCTTAATACGCAAGGGAAAATGAGTAGATCTCTGCACCTGTCTGCCAAATATTAAAAGTTTTATATGGAGACCTTCACTAGGCTCAGTCATGTACACCATCCAGATGGTCTCGACACCACATTTCTATCTCAGGGCTGTATTTTGGGGACAGCTTCTGGAAATGGGAAAGGCAAGCAGAACACACATTCCAAGAATAAGGGAGGGGTAAAGACCTCCCCCCCACCCCCAATTGTCTGGGTCCAGCCCGAGGGTCAACTGGAGGTCACATCTTCTTGACCTCCTCCAACATTTCACCCCTCGTGACTGGCTCTTACAATCTCACATGACTCTTTCTTCCATAATATGCCCTGAAAATTCAGCCGGGCATTTCACTAGCATCATGGTGGCTCATTGGGGGTCTAAGGTGAAGGCAGGTATCACAGCAATAATACAGGCACAGGCAAGAGAAGTCATAGGTTAAGATAAAAGTTCCAAAAATTAGTCATAACTTTTTCCACGAAGAGCCCCGTGATCTAAACCATGGATTTCCTAAGTGCCCTAAGCTGAAGGTGAGATCACTCACAGCATTCATGTGTGTCTTTATGTGGTTTTAAAAAGATGACACATTGGAGCGCCTGGGTGGCTTGGTCAGTTAAGCGTCCGACTTCGGCTCAGGTCATGATCTCACGGTCCGTGGGTTCAAGCCCCGCGTCGGGCTCTGTGCTGACAGCTCAGAGCCTGGAGCCTGTTTCAGATTCTGTGTCTCCCTCTCTCTGTGACCCTCCCCCGTTCACGCTCTGTCTCTCTCTGTCTCAAAAATAAATAAACGTTAAAAAGAAAAATTAAAAATAAATAAATAAAAAGATGACACATTAACAGACTCATCAGGTGTGAACACACAGCATTCTGTCTGGGTGACAGCACAAATGCTTCCTTTCAAGGCAATAGGAATGTCCGAGGCCTTTTTATTTGGGAGGAGAGCTGTTCTCATTAGAGGCATTTCAGTTTTCGGTAAGGACAGACTACTGGCTATCATTCAAGGCTTGCTGGGTGAATTTAGCAAGGGCTATAACATTCTCCAGGCCAATCGAGGGAATAAAGACAACAGCCAAATGATTATACTACTGGGAAACAGACGTTATCCACTGGGTCTTGAGCAGAGGGAGGTTGGCAGCTGTAGGAACTTGACCTGGTTGTGCATACCGTACTTATTGGCTAGGGGAGGCAGCTTTGTCAGGGACGGGAAGATGGACTAGGGGTGGGATATGCCAGACTGGAACCCCCACCTTCTTCCCTCTTTTAATGGCGTGTGTTCCATGCCAGGTATAATGTGTTTCAATGGCTCCAGCTTTTAACAGAACAGCAGGATAACAATGGCGAGTGAGTAGTTGTCCTTACCCCCAGGTGAAGTAACTCACCCATCCCAGCAGTGTTTATTCCAGTACATAATTCCTTTCCCAGGCATAACGGGACTTGGTGTTCTCAGCAGCATAGCATACTGAACCGTGGTGATGGTCAGGGCGGTGGCTGTTTCCCGAGACTTCCATACCTTTACCATATTGGGTGCCTCAGCAGGGGTCTCCAAGTCTGGCATGTGGGACACTGGGACCTACTGGTTGATCATTTAAACATATTAAAGCCTGGGACAGTACATTACTTGGTTAAGGTAATTTTACCTGTTAGCAATCTTTTTTTTAAAATTTTTTTAATGTTTTTATTTATTTTTGAGACAGAGAGACAGAGCATGAGGGGGGGGAGGGACAGAGAGAGAGGGAGACACAGACTCGGAAGCAGGCTCCAGGCTCCGAGCTGTCAGCACAGAGCCCGACGCGGGGCTCGAACTCACACACTGCGAGATCATGACCTGAGCGGAAGTCGGATGCTCAACCGACTGAGCCACCCAGGCGCCCCTACCTGTTAGTAATCTAATCTGCTGTTCTAATATTCTATATTTCTTTTCTACCAACCCTTCTGTTTAGAGGGGAAATCGAACCTCCATTTAATGTCATATGCTTTAAATATTTTTTTTAATGTTTTATTTATTGCTGAGAGACAGAGAGAGACAGAGCGTGAGCAGGTGGAGCAAAGAGAGAGGGAGACACAGAATTCAAAGCAGGCTCCAGGCTCTGAGCTGTCAGCACAGAGCCCGACACAGGGCTCACACCCACGAACTGTGAGATCATGACCTGAGCCGAAGTCGGATGCTTAACCGACTGAGCCATCCAGGTGCCCCTAATATCATATGCTTTTACCCAGTGTTGCACATCATGACCTTTGGAATGTGACCCCTGATTACTATCTATTCAATGAGGGTATCCATACATAGTGCTCAGTTTTTCTAATCCCCTCCTAGTGATGGCCTGTTTGGCAGGGCAAAAAGGGGAAGCTTGGGTTAGGCCAGATGCAGTGTCCACACAAAACAGGATATATCTAGAATACTCGCTCAGAAAAAAGGGGCCGATACAATCAATTTCTCTATTTCTCATTAGTTGAGAACTCTGGTGGATGGCCCCAGACTTCTTTGGCAGTTGCCTTGGGCGTTGTTTAAACATATGACGTGCTGTGACTACATTAAACAAGCCATTGTATTTTAAGGGCAATCTGGTATCCTTGGCAATATGCCATCCCACCTTGGTAGCATGGTGGCCACTCTCACTACCCAGTCTGTAGTATCTACTCAATGGTCAGTTAGAACTTGTGCCTGAGCACATCGGCTCCTTGACTGCTGGGGAGGACCAGCGCCTTATCAGCCAGGATGCGGGAGACAGGGAGGACTGCCTCAAGCTTTTACAAGCAAACCCAAATGTCTCTCTGCACATCCTGACCTCTCAAGGGCCCATTAACAAATCATCCACCTCTCAGCTTCCCATTGTCCAAACCATAGGGTTAATCTCTTTAGAACAGCCCAACTGTCAGCGCAAAGAGTTAATGGCCGGAGCTCATGAGTGATCACTGGCCAAACCCTCCGAGTTCAGCCCATTGGCTGCTGTGGTTCATTTCCTTCTGAGCTGCTCTCCTGGAGGGGCGCCATACTTTTGGGAACTGTTGCTCTAGGAGGTCATATTGGGTTTCTGCCCCCTCTAGAGCTGAGACCAAAAAGGAAGTGGCTGGGGCCACCCTCCCCTTGGTCACTTCTGCCACAGTGCCTGACCCATTCCTTCTGGAGTCATACACCTGTGACTCAAATGGGAGCCTTGTTTGGGAGATGCCTCAAACTGTAATCTACTTCATTAGTATTTTTGCCTTTTCAAAAATGGTTTCCTGCTCTGGTCCACAGTCCCACATGTGTCCTTTCTATATCATGCAGCATAGGGGATGGAAGCACTGTGCCAGGTGGGGGATAAAAGTCCCCCGAAGCCCTCAAATCCCTACAAAGGTTTGTATCTCCTTTATATTTGTAGGGATTGGTTCAGCTTACATCTTACCAAAGATAACTTCTGAGACAAACATGTCCCCTACCCATCCAAACAGTTCCCAAAACACTATGGCAGTTCCTGGACCATAAATTTTCTGTGGGTTCCTTACTCATTTTCTCCCTTGCAGATACTCCAACAAAGGCTACAAAGTACCCTTCAGCAAAGGTGAGTCTTCATATGTCAGCATTATATCATCTACGAAGGGGCCCATTTTACTGCTGTGGGAAGGAGGACAGGAATAGGTCTTGGGACACCATCCTATTATGGGGGGTTATGAAGACAACCTTGGGGAATCTCTTGAATGGTTTATTATTATACCACCCACATGAAGGCAAATTGATCTTAGTTATTAAAAACCTATATTTGCCAAAGTCTTTTTAAGGAATCTCCTTGAAAATGAAGCACTTTGGTAGGAATATTTTTGGCCAAACTATCAGAGTAAAACAATAACTATCTGTAAATGAAAAAAGACTTAAAAATGGCCATGGGTAAAGGTTTGATGAGAGTTCATTATAATGCAGCCGAGGGGTGCCTGGGTGGCTCAGTCTGTTGAGCATCCCACTCTTGATTTTAGCTCAGGTCATGATTCCACAATCGTAGGATCAAGTCCCGTGTGGGGCTCTTCTCTAGGCATGGAACCTGCTTGAGATTCTCTCTCCCTCTCCTCCTTTCTCTCTCTCTCTCTCTAAAATAATAATAATAACAATAATTATTATTAATAATAACACAATTGAGAAAGGAATTTGGTTAATTATATGACATATATTTAAAAATTATGACTGATAGGGCACCTGGGTGGCTCAGTTGGTTGAGCATCCGACTTTGGCTCAGGTCATGATCTCAAGGTTTGTGAGTTCGAGCCCCACATTGGGCTCCGTGCTGACAGCTCAGAGACTGGAGCCTGCTTCGGACTCTGTGTCTCCCTCTGTCTCTCTGCCCCTCCCCTGCTTGCATTCTGTGTCTCCCTCCTTCAAAAATAAATAAACATTAAAAAAATGACTGACAAAACTGTACCAGGAAAGATTAGACTTTTGAGAATTTCATATAAATATATGCTACCTCCAAATTTAGCATCACTTCTTATTTGACAATGCTTCTTATGAACTTCAACATATACAAAAAAGTAACATAGTTTTTAAAAACTTAGATCTTTTAATAGAGAAAACACAGGTTTTTGGTTTTTTGGGGTTTTGGCTTTGTTTTGTTTTTTGTTTGTTTGTTTAAGTAATCAAAGACCTGATAAAGACAAAACACAGGTCTTTGTTTTCTAGGCAAATTATATTAAAGTAAGGAAAACATTTTGTTTGAAATTTCTTATTTTGGGGTTTTCCAGTGGGGTGGGGGCCACCAAATGTGGGGTGGCTTGATTAGATGGAAACCCGTAGTACAGAAGTTAAATAATTCACCCGAGGCAGAAGGAAGGAGAGAGTTTATTGACCACATGATCAGAGAGCAGATGGCAGAAAGCAAAGCAGAGACTGCCTGAGGAAGGCAGTGGTGGGGGCTGCAGTTACAGGGGGGAGGTGAGGCGATATGGGGAGCTGTAGTTAAAGGGGGGAGGTGAGAAGGTGGGTCCCCTAATGGCCTGTTTGTATTCAGCCAGATGATTACTGTAGGCCCTTTTACCCTACTCAGTGTCCATCGTTCAAGTTGGTTGCCTAAACGTGGCTTTTACACTTATTAAGAGCACACCAATAATTTTTAAAAATTTTGTCTTTTTAACAGAAAGAAAATCAAATTCTAATTTTGCATCAGTATACTTTTGATATTAAAATTCTTCTCTTTTTTTCTTTTTAACTTAAATTCATCCATTTCAGTCTTAGCTTGACTATTCATAAAATATCTTGCTCAATATTCATTTTCCATAAATCTATAACTTTCTGTATGTATTTAGCTTTTGTCTTGTGCTTTCTTTTTAAATCTGGGAACAGGGGCGCCTGGGTGGCTCAGTCGGCTGGGCGTCTGACTTCGGCTTGGGTCATGATCACATGGTTTATGGGTTCAAGCCCCATGTGGGGCTCTGTGCTGACAGCTCAGAGCCTGGAGCCTGTTTTGGATTCTGTGTTTCCCTCTCTCTCTGTGCCCCTCCCTGGCTCATGCTCTGTCTCTCTCTCTTTCAAAAATAAACATTGAAGAAAAATTTAAAAATAAATCAATAAATCGATAAATAAATCTTGGAACAATCATTGTATTTTAGAACAAAATTACTTTATTTTTTCCTTTACCAAAACACACACACACATACGCACACACACACACACAAAACAAATAAAAATATGCCTTTCATAGCTTTCCTTATCCAAAGCAAACAAACAAAAGCACATTCTATTTGTCTTACCTACATTTTATATATAGTCATTTTCTTTCACCCTTATTATTTCTAGCTGTTTTGTAAAAACCTTAGCTTGTTTCCAAATCAATTTTGGCAATACACTTCGAAAAGAGAAAAACATCACGTGCACACAACATGCATCCATAGACATTCATAAATATACATAAATAAACAGAAATCCCGAACGTAAGGGAAGGGAAACAAAAATAATATAAAAACAGGGAGGGGGACAACACAGAGGAGACTCATAAATATGGAGAACAAACTGAGGGTTGCTGGAGGGGTTGTGGGAGCGGGGTTGGGCTAAATGGGTAAGGGGCAAGGAATCTACTTCTGAAATCATTGTTTCACTATATGCTAACTAATTTGGATGCAAATTTTTAAAAAATAACAAATTAAATTAAAAAAAAAAAACAGCCATGAATCAGTCACCCGTTTCTGTGGCTAAAGCTTTTTACTGGTACTTGTGATCTTATGGAGACTGTGGAGTAGCTTTTGGGCAAAAGAACTACAGCAGTTTGTATTTTAAATGGTTCCCTGTTACCTTTTTTCTTTTCTTTTTTTTTTGCTTCAGTTTCTCTGAGCAATGTTTTAGTTATCTCCCAGGTGTTTAATTTGTTTAATTTCAAAGACATGGTAAGATTACAACTTCAAGGAAGGAGAAAGAATGCGAGTTTTCTCCAAAGCATTTGGAGTAATTGTTATTTAAATTTTTCTTTTGTGGTAGGGGTCAAATAACACAGGGAATTTTGTCCATTTCCTCATCCCTTATCAACACATACTCCTTTCTCATTCTTACCACTTTTTCAGAGATTCCACCTCTTAGCATCCTAATCAGACTTTGTCACAAGCCCCCAGATCTTAATCTAAGGCATTCGGTGCCTTTCCAGCTTCACAAAATGGCACACAGAGTTCTCTGAATAGTTATCCTGCTCTCCCACCCTGTCTTCTAGCCCAGGAGCTAGCAGAATAGTAAGTCACCCAACTATCCTCAATCTCAGCTCTTCTTTTAACGTTCTAACTTAAGTTTCAGCCTCCAGTTGAAAATTTGTGTCCAGCTGAACTGCCCATTGTGGTAGCCATTCGTCTGCCTTCTTTGCCACAGTGTATTATGTACAATTTCTCAAACAAGCACATTAGACCAACTGGCCTATTCAGGATGGCCCCCAGGTTCTCACAGTGGTCCACAAACATGTAACATACAGGCTACCCCTCCCCACATAGAGTTTGATGGCCGATTTGGGATTTCCCCAGGGAAATCCCGATTTGGGATTGTCCACCTTTCCAAGACTCATTTCTTCACTCTCCCACATGGCTCACCAAGTGTTGCTTTGCAAACTGTCCCCATACACAGAGGACAAAGAGAGATCAAAGAAAGAGGCAGACCACTTCAGATTGGCGGGTGGCAATTTTAATAAGCAAAGGAACTGACAAGGTTTGTCTTTGTGGCAATAAGACCTCTGCACCTGCCTGGCAAATCTTGGAAAAGTTTATATACAGGCCTTCACTGGGTTTAGTAATGTATACCCTCCAGAAAGTCTCAGCACCACATTTCTATCTCAAAGCTGCATAGTTGAGGCAGCTTCTGAGAATGGGAAAGGCCAGCAAAATGCACATTCCAAGGACAGGGGTGGGGATGAGGAAAGTCCAGTTGCCCGGGGTCCAGCTTGTGAGTCAACCAGCAGTCATATCTTCTCAAAGACCTCCTCCAGCGTTTGTCCAGGGCATTGTAGGGTATTCAGCAGTGAACCTGACCTCTACCCATTAGATGCCAATGAGCGCCCTTTGAATCTTGACAACTGAAGATGGCTCCAGATGTTGCCAAATGTCCTGGGTGGCCGGGGGGTGATGGTGGTGATGGATTGCCCTCAACTGAGGACCACAATCTAATCTCACTACAAAAAGAAAAATTTACATATGATTAATCTAACTCTCGTAGGTGTCTTAAATGTCGACATTGTGGTGAAAATCAACACACTGTATCTTAATAACTCCACCACAGCCATTTTTTTTCTTTCAGCATTAATTACACTGATGTTTTATTCTTTTAAAAGTAAAACATTTAACTGCTGCACTTTTTGATTGAGTAGTAGATAAAAATTGATTTACGTTTATAATCATGTTATATATGTACATATATCTACACACACTTATATGTATATATACACATTATGTACTCATATACCTAAAAACACCCACATAAATACATCGTATAGTGTGCATTGTAATAAAATCATATATAAGTTACATATGTTATGATGTGATGTAGGATGATATAATTTACTGAGGGAACAACAAAATTGCTTTTCTAATTACTTCTCATAGGGTTGTGTTGTTCAATACAGTAGGCACTATCCACATGTTGGTCACTCGAAATGTGTCTAGTTTGGATAAAAATATGTAGTTTATGAAAAATAAATACTGGGTTTTGATGATGTAGTATGAAAAAAAGAATGTAAATTTTTTCAGTCATTTTTAAATCAATCTTTACCAAAAAATGGATGAAGCATTCCTTTGTATATTGAGCACATTGACTAAAATGATTACAAAGGATATATGCCGGCAGAGACAAGGGTAGTTTTATTGCTTTTCTGAATTTTCTTCTAAACTTATTACAAAGATGTACTAATAAAAACAAAGAAACAAACGTCATCTTTTTCAACTGAGATTCTCTCTGAGAGAATTAAATGGTGTAATGCCCTAAGCACTCAATATATGTAATTAATAGGCTGTTTTTCTATGCATCTAGAATAGTACAACTTGTGTAACTGCTTTGGGGAATTAAAAAAAAAATAGTGACTCCATTATGTTCCATGTTATTATTCATTGTTCAAATGAGGACTTTGGGTACGCATTTCTGTATTTGAATATTTGTCTTTGTTTGTTTATGGGATTAGGCTTTAACAGAGAAACTTCTCAAAGTAACCAAGAACCAAAGACAATGTAATTGCTTGGTTTATTAATCAGAAGAAATAAACACAGCATTTTGCTTATAATTGTCATAGAATCAATCATGAAATCTAGAAATAATTCAAGGAAAAGGTAAGAACAATATATATACCAAGGAGATAAAAGACCAGACATCAGAAACATTCAAGAGCATCGAACTGAGGTTGCAAAGAAGAAACAGAATTGGAGAGAACAAAGCAAAAATGTGAAAATAAAGTAACAGTAAAGCTCAGAGATAGCCTCTGGAGGACATTTAAAAATCCCACATTAACATTTAATGTTACTCAGTATATGAATAAAAGTACTATAGCCTATAGGGGCAATTATTGTAAGAACAAGCTGAGTTTGACTCCTCCACTCTTTAAAGGTATTATTTTGCTCTCAGTAGTGTCACATTAAAAGGAATACCAAACAATACATTGTATCCACTTGAGGAAAGGGATTTTGTAATTTTAGCACATGACAAGCTGAGGTAGTGTGAATTCCTATAAAGTCAACATGGATCTATACAGAAATAGAACCCCAAGCTTGCAACAGTGGAAAGCATGTATTTTAATATGCATCCTAAGAAGAAGAATATGGACAAGATAAAAACATTAAAGGAGGAAATAGAGGCTTATAGATAATTTTAACAATAAGTTCCAGGACAATAAGGCTTAGAAAAACAGCCCATCATGTTTTTTTAATGAACTCAGAATTATTGCATTCTACTGTAGCCATATATATAACGTAGTATAATTGTTTATTTTAATGAGAAAGGTAACAAAGTATCCATAGTTCATTAGGTTATGCATCCATTAAAAATATTTACTGAACTCCTAATATACTCCAGGCACTTGACTAGGCATTTCAGTGGTGATAGAAAAGGTCTCTATCTTCATGGAACTTCTAATCAGGTATGTTACAGATAAAGAACAGAAAGAAGAATAAGCATTTACCATCATTCAGGTTATTATAAATACTTAAAAGAATAAGGACATGGTATAAAGGGATAGAAAGTAACGTAGACCTGTTTAGATTGTTTGATTAAGGAAAAGTTCAAGGAGGCAATGATTAGAGAGGGACCTGAATAAAATAACTAAATGGATATCTGAGAAATATTTGAGAAAAATGTAAAGCATATGAAAGCCTGGGGTAAGATTATTTTAGGAAGAAAAAATTACAAATGCAAAGCCTTTGAGGAGAAAATAAAATTGTCACATTTGATGCATGGTAAAGAGTCCAGAGTGGCTGGGCTGGACTGGGCTTAGGAAGGAATACTAAGTAGGAGATTATTTAAAATATTTATGCAACTAAAGCACAATCTATAAAAACTAATAATAATAAAGATCGCAAAACTAGATTACATTAAAATAAAAAAAATTAACTCTGTAAGGAAAAAAGAAACACCTTAAAAAAAATAAGCCACAGACTAGGAGAAAATATTTTCAAAAGACATATCTAATACAGGACTATTATCCAAATTATACAAAGAATGTTTAAAAACCAACAATAAGAGGGGCACATGGGTGGCTCAGTCAATGAAGCATCTGATTCTTAATTTTGGCTCAGGTCATGCTCTCACCGCCAGTATCTGGCTCTGCACTGGTAGCACGGAACCTGCCTGGGATTCGCTCTCTCTCCCTCTCTCCCTCTGCCTCTCCCCCACTAGCTCTCTATAAATATAAATAAACAAACTTAAAACAATCAACCAGAAGAAAAACAACCCAATTAAGACGTGCATCAAAGACCAATGGACACCTCACCAGAGAAGACAGATAGATGGGAAATAAGTATGTGAAAAGATACTCGATGTCATACGTCGTTAGGCAAATGCAAGTCAACCCAACAACGAGATATCGCTATCACTACACACCTATTAGAATGGCCAAAAGCAAAACACTGACCACACCAAATGCCAGCAAGCACGTGGAGCAATAGGCACTTTCACCCACGGCCGCTGGGAATGCAAAATGTAGCAGCCATTTTGGAAGACGGTCCAGAGATTTTTCACAAAATGAAACACACACTTGTCCTGTGCTCCAGCCACACTTCTTAATATTTACCTAGAGTTGAGATAATCCACACAGGGATGTTTATACCAGCTTTATTCATAAGTGCTAGCAGTTGGAAGCAACCAAGATGTCTTTCATTAAATGAATGGATAAATAGCCAGTGGTGCATGCAGACAATGGAATATTATTGAACACTAAGATTCAATGAGCTATTAAGCCATGAAAAGCCATAGAGAAGTCTTACATCCATATCAAGTGAAAGAAGCCAATCTGAAAAGGCTACAACATAATGTATGATTCCAACTATATGATATTCTGGAAAAAGCAAAACTGTGGAGACAGCCAACATACCAGTGTTTAGGAGGAGGAAGAATGAATAGATGGAGCACAGAGGATTTTTAGAGCAATGAAACTTATATGTGAGCTTGTAATGATGGATACATGTCATTATACATTTGTCCAAATCCACGGAATGTACAATGTGAAGAGGGAACCCTAATGTAAACTATGGACTTTGAACAGTTATGATGTGTTGCCTTGGGTTCGTCAGTTGTAAGGAATGTAACACTCTTGTGAGGGATGTTAAGAATGGAGAAAGCTGTGTGTGTGTGTGTGTGTGTGTGTGAGGGTGGGGACATATGGGAATATCTCTGTACCTTCCTCTGCATTTTTGCTGTGTATCTAAAACTGCTCCAAAAATAAACTCTATTCTGGAGTTAATTTTATACTGGAATTAAACTAAAAAACTTACAAGAAATAAGCAAAATAAAACCAAAAAACCTCACAAAAATAAACTCTATTAAAAATATGGAGGCAGAAACCGATCTAGTAGGATCTTAAAACAATGACAAGAGTCTTCATTATGGTTCTAAATGTGAAAGAAAGTCTCTGAAGAGCTATGGACACGAATGTGACATCATCAATATTGAGGATAGAGAGAAGGGGGAGGAATGGAAAGGAGAAAGACTACTTAAAAAGCTGTGGCAAATACCCAACTAATTGATGATGGTTATTTGCTTAAGGTTGGTTTTGGTGGAGGTAATAAAAAGTGGTAATAAGAAGGGATGTAGAAAGAAATCAAAGATGATTTACAAGATTTCCATTTCCAACAATGATGTCAATGTCATTTGCAACATTGAGATGAGGAATATTTGGAAGAAGGAGGGCATCAATGGATGGCTTTGGACGAGTTAAGTTAGATATGCCTAATGGAGTTGTCAAGAGAGAGTTGTATATATCAGTCTATCTCAGAAGTCGGGGTTTGAGATAAAAACTGGGAATCATTGTTAGAGAGATGCCTTTAATACCATTGGACTGGATCAACTCAGCTAGCTATAATGTAGGTAGAGAAGAAGGGAAAAGTTAAACCAAATACTTAATGGTCCTGGATGAAGGCAAAACTAGTAAAGAGTACTATATTAAAAGAAGAAGAAAATTGGGAATATGTGGCATTCTCAAAACCTAGTAAACTTAGCAATTCAAAAGGAGGAAGGCTCAGTTGTGTCAAACCTGCTGAGGAAGTTTGAGGCTTGATAATTGACCATATGTTGAATTTGTTAAGTAAGAATTTGCTTTAGGTCTTTTTTTAAGGTTTATTTATTTAGAGAAAGAGAGAGGGAGAGAGAGCACAAGTAGGGGAGGGGCAGAGAGAGAGGGAGAGAGAATCCCAAGAAGGCTCCCGGCTGTCAGCACAGAGTCCAATGTGGGACATGAACTCATGAACCGTGAGGTCATGACCTAAGCCAAAATCAAGTCAGACCCTTAACAGACTGAGCACCCCCCCCAGGTGCCCCAGAATTTCCTTTAGACCTTGACAAGAATATTTTCAAAGGGTTGAAAGTCTAAATAAAAGTCTAAATAAAGAGAACTGAAGACAATGTAAAGAAAAAAGTAGAAAATGCAGTAGTCAATAACTTTGGGTCAGTGACTGGAGGAAATGAGAGGAATCAAAGAAATTTCTTTTTAACAACAAGACAATGGAGCATGCCTACAGTCTGACAAGATAGGAAATTTATAATGTAGGAAAGAAGCATATGACTACAGAAAAATCCTTGGATTGCAAATGAGGGAAAACATGTTGAGCACCATTGGTGGAGTTGACCTTAGATAATAATAGGGACCATTCATCAGTTCAAGAGTCAGAAAGCCAGAGTATGTACGAACAGATGGAAGCAATCTTGTGTTTTCTCAGCAGAAGGTCAAGGACAGAGGGTGTTATTGATGGTTTGAGAAAAGAGTAGAAAATGTGAATTTTTCCTTTCTGAGAATGAAAGCACAAACTGGGAAACAGCATAAGAAAGCTAGGAGGTTCTGAGGGCTCAGCTGATCTCTGGACTCAGGCACATTGGTTAAGTATTAGGGGAATGGTAACTTATTTTCATGGATCCATGAAGTTGAACATGAATTCGGATGAATTACTTTGGCTTTGCTTTAAATTTAGATAAAATATTCATCAGTCATTGAAAAGAATAGTCTGACCTAGGGAAAAATGTTTACCCTCTCTATGGCTCATCTGTATATTGGGCAAATGTTATCTGTCTTATGGGATAATTGTGAGAAATAAATGGTGTGAAACATTTAGCACAGTACTTGACAGAAGTAAGCATACATCCCTTGCAAGTTATCGTTATTGTTATTGTTTCTTTCATAAAAGCATAAATAACCAGCTACCCTGTATGGTCCAGGTACTTGGAATTCAATGGAAGTATAGTTGCCAGGGATGCAACTGGCATTAATAAGCAGAAAACTTGCCCATGATGTTTCAACCAGATAGGGGCTTGTTTTTTTAATCAACATGATGACAGTCAAGGTCCAGCTCAACTGTACAAGAATGCAATCAGAAACAAATGTTCCTTCCATTTTCATACTGCCATCTGCACAAATGGATTTTGTCCTCAGAGTTTCAAGATGGCTACTATATAAAAAGGCTTTGTATCAGAGTTCTAAATAAGAGGATGAGGGAAATATACAGTATGAATGGCTAAAGTATGGGCCAGCTGAGTTTGAGTGTGTGTGTGTGTGTATGTGTGTGTGTGAACGATGTTGTTGCCTTTCTCTTCCTTCTCATTGGCTTGAACTTCAGAAGACACACAAGGTAGCCTACAGCGCTATGTTACTAGGATAGACTATCCTCTAAATAAAATGAGAGTTCTCTTTTTTAAAGAAGCATAGAATGCATATTTGTTAGGCAGCTAACTGCCTATGGCAGAGGATCAAGATAACTTCTTTCTTTTGGAAAAGCCCATTGTTTAATAGAGGAGACACATGCATAAACCTGAATTCACAAACAGAAATGTGTACAGGGCTGGGCAGAGAACAAAAATGATGGAATGGATTGGATGGTGATTAGAGAGCTCATATCACAACTAAACATGGCAAGAATTTCCTAGCTGTAATAGACTGATACCATGAGATCTGTGGCTTCAAAGTACTTAGCGGTTTCAACACAAGCCCGCATCTTGATTTTATGTTAATTTTAATTTTTCCTTTTGTTTTTTTTTTAGAATCATACCTTGATAATTATTTTTTTTTTATTGAGCAGATCAAATAAAAAGTGTCTATGACCTGGAATCCATACAATTCACCTCTGACTTGTACATTTTGATACCTTAAATTATAATACAGGCTTCCACGGGAATATAAGCAAAGCAATAGGGTAGCCTCATGGACAAAGGAACTCATTGTGAAGGTCGTTGTTTTCACTTAACATTGCACGAAATTCAATGTGCCATAGAATCATAAATCTGTGCAGTGGAAGGGACCTAAGAAATGATCGAATGCAACTTCTTTATTTTATACGTGAAGAAATTGCAACCACGAGAAATAACGTTGCTCGCAAGGCTACAAAACAAAGCTCAAGAATCCAGGTTTCCTCCACCAGGACTCTTTCTACCTCCGCCTGCATCTTCATACAAGTCAGACAGAGGAGTGAGTTGAAACTGACAAGGCGATTGACCTAGTCCACTGGGCTTGTGATGCAGAAATAATAGATAATGTTTTAAACACTCCTGTCAATTCACCACGGTGATAATGCCAGGGAAGCAGAAGAGCTTCTAGAGATTGTGAAAATAACTCAGTTGAAGGCTATTTCACAGCCTCTGAGTCAATAATTAATTCTGCCAACAGGTAGTCGTGTTATCCTTCTCTGAAGGTCATGCGGTTGCTCATCTTTTATTAAGATTTTTTGAGAAAGAAACAAATGACCCCAAATAAGCTCACATCAAGGACTTTCTTAAAATAGTTGAGCATTTGCATTGGGTTGTTTTCAAATAATCCTATCTCTGAGTGAATCTGTATCCAAATCTGTAGAAAAATACAATATTGGAGGTATTTGAATCTCTTTGAAAACGTTTTTTTAAATCTCAATTTTCTAAGGATCCACTATTACCGTCAGATAAATTATATTTACTTTACCGGGTTTGCTCAAGTAGGGATAGCTAGTGTAAGTGTATCAGAATGCTTTAAATTGAAAGAAAGAAAAAGAAAGAAAGAAAGAAAGAAAGAAAGAAAGAAAGAAAGAAAGAAAGAAAGAAAGAACTGCTTTCAGGAATTGATTATTTAAAAAGCATCAATTCAAAATGCCTCATTTTTAGAATGTTTCAGGTTACTCTCTTCTGTATAATTTCATCCACTTAAACAACCTACTAGAGTTCAATGATAAGAAATGTATCTCCATATTTGCTTTTTTTTAACATGGTGAGTTTTGCCCTTAAACGTATTGGGGGTCTGGGGGAGATGGAGAATACCTGGTAATTCGTTAAATAGATACTCCTCTGTTTAGGTAAATGTTCATTTCGTATTCATTTCCTAACTCTGTTGGAGCCTGTGCTTTTTTGTGTTTTTCAATTTAATTGTTTTTTAGTTCATCTCTTTTCAACCTTGTTCTTTACATGTTACTAACACTGCTACAATTTGAGAGTTCATTTTTTTTCCCTCTATAATTCTCCCAATTTGCTAGGCACAGCACCACCTAAACCATCCTAAGCAGATGTATATATAGCTGCCTTTTTTTTTTTTAACTCTCCAGGGAAGAAGACTCCATAAACTCCCTTGGCAACCAATTCTAGTGTTTAATGGAACATGTCCATTCATCTATAATAATATTTGTAATTATACAGCACATTTCTTCTGAGTAGCTCTTGGCACTTTAAAATAGTATTGCAATCCCCAAGACATTCCTAGAAGTTGGTGGTAAGCTCCATTATGCTCCTAGAGGGCATAAACAACGTCTTTATACATGTTATATTCAGTGCTCAGGACATTGTGAAGATTTTAGAAATGTTTAATAATCAGAATAGTAATTTTACAGATGGATGAATTGAGAGAAAGTGAATTTAACTCCTCTCCCAGTGCCCACGATGGAGAAAACTTTTGAAAATTTCAGACTCCCACACACTGAAGGCTACAAGAATCTTCCATAAGATTCTGTTCTGTTTTTGATGCTTTGATTAGAAATGATACAGATACGGTTATGTATCTTAAAAGAGGAAATATTCCTGTTCAGGCAATCTCTACACAATCTGATATTATTCAGTGAGTTATTATGAGTTTAAACTTTGGAGACCAGTAAACCGTGAATGACATAAGCTTCATCATTTGGTATTCCTTTTCTCAAGGGACCTACTGGCTACATTGCTTCCCCATTATATATTTTATATTATATATGGGACAGGCCCTCTCTAAATAGAGTTCTGAAGTTTTCAAACTTTGCCAGCTAAAATATTCCTGATTTGCATCTCAAGTCATTTGGGCCCTGGCAATTCTCAATAATGCTATTAAATAAATGCATTAGAAATTCCCAATATGTACTGGATCATGAAATAAATTTGCATTTTAGAACATTTTGAGAGCATGATGGTTTAGCTCAAGAGTAAACAGAAACATTTCAGGAAAAATGTCATTGGTCTATGGGAAGAAATATTTTTGGATAACTAATTTCCTTAGAGCCATTCCATTATAATTCAACGTAATACTTGAAATATATTGTGTAAATGACTATCTACCCAATATTTGAGTAGGAAAAATCATATGGAGCTGTATTCATTAATTTAGAAGCCTAGTTTTCATTAGAGATTAAATTTTACTACATTACTAAGATCAGTAGCCTGGAAGCCTTGTTGTGCTCGAAAGAACCGGTTGAGGTCTAAATTAGATATTTTGTGGGACTTCAATGACTCAGATCATGTGAATGGTAAACAAGTCTACTGGCTAATTCTCCTTTTACATGGATATCATGTTTTCAAAAGCAGATGCTCTCAGCCAATTCTGAAAACAACTCGGAACCGGAGATGTTCATATTTGACCAGATTGTCCTCAACTGTTTGAAAATGTAAGATTCAATCTGACGGGCATGTGGGTGAATGAGTGCATTTAGATGAAATAAAAATAGGGGAGGGACAAAGAGAGAAAACAGAGATCGAGACAGAGAGATGGAGGGAGAGACAGAGCACATTTGAGTGCTCATTCTGACAGGCTGAGTTTTTAGACTGTTGGCCGAGATGTAAACAGACCTACTTTTACCATCTGTCTGAGGAGCATATGTTCTAAAGCTTTTAAGTAACTTTTTAAAGGAGATTCTGTTACCGAATGGAAAATATGATTTCACTCAGACCTGTCCCCATACATACAATGAAGTTATCAGAGATTCTTTTTTTTTTTTAATTTTTTTTCAACGTTTATTTATTTTTGGGACAGAGAGAGACAGAGCATGAATGGGGGAGGCGCAGAGAGAGAGGGAGACACAGCATCAGAAGCAGGCTCCAGGCGCTGAGCCATCAGCCCAGAGCCTGACGCTGAGCCATCAGCCCAGAGCCTGACGCAGGGCTCGAACTCACGGACCGCGAGATCGTGATCTGGCTGAAGTCGGATGCTTAACCGACTGCGCCACCCAGGCGCCCCAAGTATCAGAGATTCTTATAGAGAAACAGGAAAGAAGAGTTTCTTAGAGACAGCGTCAAAAAGACACTGTATAGGAAGGTCACATTTGTCATCTTCATGCAACTGGCAGCCGTGTGACGTAGGCGATCCTTGGAAGGGTTGGCTTTAGTGCCCGGTGCATCGAAACTCTGATGGTGGTGAAAATAATGTAAAATGTCAGGAATCAAACCGAAAAGAATTAGAGAAAATAACAAGGCAATGGATAATTTTTTAAACACCGGAATTATTTACTTTTAAATATAAAATGATAACTGTGGGCATAACCCTCGTTTAAGGCGTCAGCGCTAGCACGAATATATTAATAAAGTATTAATACAAGTAAAAGACAAAAGGAACCTTCATCATCATGTTATTGAGCGAGAAGACCGAGCCTGACATATAAACAAACTTCTCATATCTAATGACTAGATTTCAGGGAGCAAAGTACATGTTGTGTGACATATCAAAGTTCACGCTGCAACAAATCTTTCACTTTTTTAGACCTACTTCGAGGTGGGTCACTGAATATTCATTCCACATAAAAAGATGTATATATTAGCAAAACGTAATTTACAATATAAGATAGAATACCTATAGGCTTCAGAAATAAAATCTAGCCTATTTCACTAATTCTATTTCTCCTTTGAAATATCTGAGCCACCTACACATGTCAGTGACATGGTACTCGCTCCTATAAATTGAAATGGTAAGAGTTGAACTTGCGGGGATATTATTCAAATAATGGGATGCAGGTGTAAATGGAAGCATTCCATCTGATTGACAATCTTGGTGCTGTGAGGAGAAAGGTGAGCTGTCTGCTCTGACACTAATGAACTATTTGAATAAATAGATTCTCTGTGTGCAATGCAAAGCATGTTGTTTTAAGATTATATTCATAATTAGATGCTGCTAATAATATGGGGCAATTTTATATACATTGCCTAGGGCACATCGAATAAATAATGAGCTCAGAAATAAGTTTCAAGTATCAGACGGTGACGTTCATCACAAATGCCATTTCTGTTACTTTCAATCTTATGACCTTGGCTAAATGGCTTAGCCCAATTGAACTTCGACCTAGTATCTGAAAAATGGGAATAAAAAGTCTTGACTTACAGGGTTGTTGTAAAGATGATGCAGATAGTATTAAAAAAAAAGTAAACAGTCTTGTGTCTATGGCATAGTAACTGTTCTATAAATGGTAGTTATTTATTAATAAAACTCTTGGAGAAAATATCAAGAACACAGTACTATAAAATATTTCTTTATGCTGTAAACACTGCACTAATAGTAAGTTTTGTAAGATAAAACTTCTTCGGTGAGACTCAGAGTTTATATATTTATAATTGATTTTACACAATACTATATATAATAATAGTAGGCATTGCAGATAAAAATCCAAGCCTCCAAAATTCCCATTAACAATCCCACAAAAACTAAATTTGGAGAATTTGAAACAGGTCTGCAGAATGTCCTCTTAAAATGATCGCGATAATGATAAAATGAATTATGTCTTTTATATGAATATTGTTTTATATTAAACATTTTTAATGTTTATTTGTTTTTGAGACAATGTGAGAGACAGAGTGCAAGCAGTGGAGGGGCAGAGGGAGGGGGACATGGAATCTGAAGCGGGCTCCAGAGCCCAGAGCCCGACGCGGGGCTCGAACTCACAAACTGTTAGATCATGACCTGAGTTGAAGTCCGACGCTTAACCGACTGAGCCACTTAGGCACCCCAATTGTTGTATATTTTCGAAGGCCCTTAAATACCCTAATTTTATCTTTTTTTTAATGTATGTGGTTTAGAAGGCATACTTTAAAGGCAATATTTTTTTTAAAGACAATATTTTAAAGAAGGTGGTTAATGTAACCAAATGACCAAGTAGAAGAGCAGTGACCAGACTCCTGTGTCACATCCTGTGTGTGTAAAGAACTTGGTGACAATATTAGGTTTATTGATTCACTGGTTTGTAAAGTTTTTGGTTGGTTTATTAACTAATTTAGTAATTCAACAAACATATACCAGGTGACTTCTTTGTTTAAGGTTTTATGATGCAGGCCAATGAGGAAAGTGACAAAGTATAAGTGAAACTATAAAGGGAAGCACAGCGTTAGTAGAGAAGGATTTAAGAAGCATATGGAGAAAACGCATTCTTTTCTCTTGTTGAAAGTGCTGCTCAGGTACAATGTGAATATTACGAATTGGAGCCACTATATCATGTTACTAAGTTCTGGCTTAATTCCACAATCTTTTCGTTCCACCTCAAGAGGCTGAAAGTGTTTTCCTTAGGTTGATGTTTTATTTTTAAAAAAATTCAATCTCTATCCTAGCCATTCCAAGGGAAAACTCTGGAATGCTCGGTTTCCTAAATCATCCTATTTCCTGAGCCATTTGGGGTTCCAATCCTTCTCCGCATTTTCTACAGCACACAGGATACCCCTGTAGCAGCACTTCTGGGTCTGGTGCCTCCCCTAGACAGTAAATTCCTTGAAAGTCAAGGCTATGTCATATTTATATCCACATTCACAGAGTTGATCACAGTGGGAACCAATTCATTATAATAGGAGAATGGTAATGGCAAATAGCAAAGTCATTATTAACGAACACAAGTCTTCACATTTCTCTATGGCCACTTCTGATCTTTGTTTCCTTAGATAAATTAAACTACTTTTAGTACATGTCCCTTCAATATTTTTTCTCATGCTTTTCTAATATCTTATTAGGGTTTTTTTTTTTATGAATAAATGGTTGGCTGAATGAATTAGTGAATATGCTTGCACCCCCTTACACAAAATAGAGTTTGTTAGAGGCCATTTCATAATTTTTTTAAAAATGTGTATTTATTTTGAGAGAGAGAGAGAGAGAGAGAGAGAGAGAGAGAGAGAGAGGGAGAGGGAGGGAGAGAGAGCACCAGCAGGGGAGGGGCAGAGAGAGAATCCCAAGCTGAGCATGGAGCCTGATTGCAAGGCCCGATCTCAGGAACCATGAGATCATGTCCTAAGCCAAAGTCAAGAGTGAGTGGGACGCTTAATCCACTGAGCCACCTAGGCACCCTGAGGCCATTTCAAAACTCAGAAACAAAAACCAAACAACAAACAATCAAACAGGGAATCCTAAAGTTGCAAAAATTGTATGTGGGTAAGTGGAAGGAGTTGTCATCTGGCTTTTAGAAGAGTTGGGGAGCCCGTTATTAGATTTTTTTCCTTTGTACCAACACCCCGTTGACTTTCCTGGTGCCTTTCTCCCTGATTTGACTGTTTTCTTGTGGTAATTGTTTTCGTTTTGTGTGTGTGTTTCCTGGGACCCTGGCTTTTGGAATTTTTGGCATATGAAGACTGGGTTGGGGAAGTCATACTTCTATCTATAATCCTTCAATTAATTCCACTATTGCTGGGCCCATGTCTTACTTTCAGTGCGTACAACATCCCGAATATCAGAAGACCACCTCTTTAGGGCTGGAGAGAGCTCAGGAGCTCCTTTCTTTGTATTCGGCGCCTCTGAGTTTTAACTGGTATTAATCAGTTGCGTGAGTTATCAGTGTTCTACCACCTGTGTCTTCAATAAATTTCAGTTTCTTAAAATCTCTTGGACATGGATCCTCCTACACTTTTTTTTTCAACGTTTTTTTTTTTTTTTAATTTATTTTTGGGACAGAGAGAGACAGAGCATGAACGGGGGAGGGGCAGAGAGAGAGGGAGACACAGAATCGGAAACAGGCTCCAGGCTCTGAGCCATCAGCCCAGAGCCTGACGCCGGGCTCGAACTCCCGGACCGCGAGATCGTGACCTGGCTGAAGTCGGACGCTTAACCGACTGCGCCACCCAGGCGCCCCTCCTCCTATACTTTTAGTTCCCTCTGCTCTGATAGTTTTATACTTTTTAGTATCAGTGGCATTGGTTTATTATCATGGTAATGGGTCTTGGGAGCTAGAAAAGTCAAACACCTTTTCTGCTCAATCTTACATATTATTTTAGAATCCCTACCATTTCTCAATATTTTTTAAACCTTTGCTCAACCTTTGGAACATGTGGAGAGATCACAGATATTAGATTGAACATAGAACAGGCAATTTATCAATACTCGGATCACAACAGAGAATCTTACTTAAAACTTTTCTCAAAGCTGTTTGGCTGCTGGTACCGAGACATTAGTCGTCATTATGCACAGTATGGGCAGAAGGAATTTGCATGGATAGAGTACAAGTGAAATTATTTGTGAGTTACTTTTTCTATCTTTCATATTGACCAAATTATTCCCAGATCTCTGTCTTTCTTGCTTCATTTTTCTTTAATAATTTTCCCAATCATACAAGTTCTTGGCAGGTGTATTAAAAAGCGTGAAATGCAGATAATGAAATAAATCCTAGGGTCCTGGAAATAACACAATGCTCTACACTGTTTTTGTTTTTGTTTTTGTTTTTGTTTTTTTTTAGAGTTTCAACTGATTTGGACTATTTTCAGCAGATCCAAATTCCTGATCTTAAGATTGGAGACCAACCTGTGGTTGCAGAGTGAAATTTGCCCTTTTTATACCATGGAAATTGTTTGTGGCTAACAAAATGCTTGCTTTCGTGTGTGTTTGTTTGTAATTTACTGCCAAAATCTCAATCTACTTCACTGGGAAGGAGACCAATTTGTATTTCATGTGGCTATAAATTACATCTCATGTAAATCAGATGTAGAAATCTCAGCTACCTATGCGTTAGTTCAGATTTATTCCATTGATATCTGTGCACTGCTTTTTTTTTAAGTTTATTTATTTATTTTGACACAGACAGAGACAGCATGAGCAGGGGAGGGGCAGAGAGAGAGGGCAGGAGAGAATTCCAAACAGACTCCACACTGCCAACACAGAGCCTGAGGTGGGGCTCAAACTCAGGAACCAAGAGATCATGACCTGGGCCAAAACTTGGACTTGGGCCAAGACTTGGACGCTTAAGGGACTGAGTCGGGCCGGATCCCCGGTGTGCTACTTTTCAGATGATGTCTGGGAAGCTGAAGGCTGGTTTTCTTTTCAATATGGCTGTAGGAACAAGGGAAGGATGTTTAGCTCTGACCCTTCAGTTTCTTTCTTTCTTTCTTTTAACATTTATTTTTGAGAGAGAGAGAGTGTGTGAGTGGGCAAGGGCTAGAGAGAGAAGGAAAGACAGAATCCGAAGCAGGCCCTAGGCCTGTCAGCACAGAGCCCAATGCGGGGCTCAAACTCACCAACCATGAGATCATGACTTGAGACGAAGTTGGACGCTTAACCAACTGAGCCACCCAGGTGCCCCCCCCCCCTTTTTTTTTAAGACCCTTCAGTTTATTTCTGATGGTCTGATTCTGAAGGACATGACAGAACATTTATTTTCACTTTTTGTCAGTTTATTTTATCTTCTTTAAATATCCTTTTCTTTTTTAACCAAGGCTTTCAAAGGGGCTTTCGTGTCTCTTCACAGTTGTACAACCAGTATAATTGCAGGGATATTGTGCATTTACTCATATTGTACTGTCCAACGGGACACCTGTTCATTCTGGCTTTTGTTTCCACCTACGAAGAACTTTCTTAGCATCCAATATTCAATTCAAATGCTATCCCTCTGTAAAACATCTAACGTTCCTAGTCAGAAATAAAAGCTTACTCACAACTGTCATGGGAATTTGGAGTAAAATTTATAATTTGATATTATAGGCGATGAAAACTCTAAGGTCTAGTGGCTGTAAATGCTTGGCAACTTATGTAACTTCGCAAGGCCCCAATATTCTCATAAGTAAAAGAGGCTAATGTTGGTTCCTGACTAATAGGGTTATGATTGTATAACATACATATAATATATATACAGTATACAAAATAATGAAACAGGTCTTGATATTTGAGGAAGTTGTCATATTATACTTGCCTTTTGATGCTAAAGGAACTTGCTGGAATCTGTACCACTTATTTTTCCTTTAATATACACAGTGACAAACGTGAGATGTAACATAGCACATAAATCAATAGAAACATGTGTGTTATTTATGCTTCAGGACATCTCAGGCATTTTTACCTGGGATTTGTAATTGGTATCTGATTCTGGGTTGAAAAAACTTGATGATATGTTACCACAGAAATGTTTCCAGGCCAGTGAGTCTGGCCTGCCTCACAGTGTTCCTTCTTTGCATGGCCATTTCCACGCATGTGCATGCAATTCAACCGCACGAATGGAGGTTAAAGCCCTGAAGAACTTCATGGCGTATTTCGTGTCTAGGATGAAATTTTGTCGGCGGAGAATGACTTTGCCATATAAAATGACAGATTTTGTTAAAGCTATAATACTCGCCTTTCTCTTTTTCAGTGAGATGGATCAAATCAGGAGCCTCCTTTTGTGCAGAAGAAAAGAAGAAAAAAAAAGAAATTTGTACTGAGATCTGTGGAATCGAGGTTTGATGGACAGATAGAAGAGAGTTTAAAAACAAGAAGGAAAAATGGATGCATTGAGTATCTAGGGACAGTCAAAAAGACTGTGAAAAAGGCAAAATTTCTAGAACTGTGTGTGACTTTACCAAAAGTAAATGGGAAATGTGATAAAATTTAGAAATGTTTTCTACTCGTATCAATTGCCTCATATCTTTTTCTTATAGAAGTTTGTTTCTGCACACACTGACTTTCCCAAATTTAAATTATTTTATTCAATCAATGCATATTACAACACCTTTTGTAATTTATTCCTTCTATATGGATTTGGTAAGTGACATACTGAAAGGCCAGCGTCAGGCTTTTTTCAATACACTGCTGCGAAAATGCTCAGTTCATATATGACTTCAGAAGTGACGTGACATTACCTGTCCACTCCTTTCCTTTTATTTAATTTCAACATTTGATTTGAAAATTCAAAGATGGTTATATCTTACCAAGGACCATCAAACTTGGACAGGGCAACCATACTCTTAATGGTGATTTTGAAAAATTTATTTTGAAATTTGTATTTTCATTTTTCTGCTATGTACTGCCTAACTCATTTTTTTTTTCCTATGAGTTGGGTTACTTGGAAACAACATTTGTTTCTTCATAAACCTTAGCAAATGCTTTTAAAGATGATGTGGTTGTGAAAACTGTAATCTGGAAAATAAATGGACTGAGTTTTAATAGGTTGGCGTAGTTGCAAAGAAGTACATGGTCTATTTTAGTTATGCACCATCACAGAATCAGAAGGTTAGAGCAGGGAGGTCTTAGAGATTTGGGGTCACGTCCCCATAGGGCACAGATGAGGAGAGACTCAATCGTGGTAGTTTTCATTTTCATTTCAATTTTCCAGATCAGAATCAGAGTGCACAAAGCATAAGGAAGAATCCAGAGACAGCACAGGGGTTTGTTTCCAACACCACTGGTTTCATACAAATTCCAGCACTGGGTAAAGAGTTTAGGTCATTTTTCTGAACTTTCCATGAAGGAAACTGACAGTGTCACTTTTTTATTTAGTTGTTTTTTTGTTTGTTTGTTTGTTTCAGACCTAGCATGTTTGTCTACAACTTTACTCTAAACAAATAAAGACAGAACTCTTATTCACAGTCCTACCTGGACTCCACATAATAGGAAAGAGTAATTTCTCAAAAGGAAATCACCATGCCAAATAGACTCCTATCACAAGACAGTTCTGTTTGAATGCCAAGTAGGAATCTCAAATTCAAAATGTCGAAAACAGGGGTGCCTGGGTGGTTCAGTCGGTTAAGCGCCCGACTTTGGCTTAGGTTGCGATTCTCACAGGTCATGACCTCAAGCCCCGAATTGGGCTCTGTGCTGACAGCTCAGAGCCTGGAGCCTGCTTCCAATTCTGTGTCTCCCTCTCTCTCTGCCTCTTCCCTAATCGCGCTCCGTCTTTCTCTCTCTCAAAAATAAATAAACGTAAAACAACAATGACAACGACGATGACAACAAAAACAACAACAAAACGTTGAAAACAGAACTCCTGGTCCCCTCTTCAAATAACCTGTTCGGGACAAAAATCGGGATGTCGGCTTTGAGTCGTCTCTTTCTCTCTTGCATCAAATGGAACTTATCAGCAATGGCTAGAAACCCTACCTTCGAGACATACCCCAGATGCTGCTGCTTCCCACTGCCTTCACCACCCTTGTGCTGGTTGATGCCACGATTATCTCCCATCTGAATTCCCACCACCGACCAACCTCCTCCCTCACATGCTTCCCCTGTGCTATTTTCTCCAGAGAAGCCAAAGCAATCTTTTTGAAAAATAACTCATTTCTTAGCATCCCCTTGTTCTAACAGGACAAATTCAGGCACAGTTAGACGTCACAATAGACACTGAGGGCAGAAGGGAGGAAGTAGGGGAGAAACAGCTCATGTCTACCACAGGGTGGGGGGGAATAAAGCCAGTGTCACTTACATGGTGGGTGTCCCCTTTATCCACAGTTTTGCTTTCCGTGGTCAAGCCAGTCGGAAGCAGATGACCTCTTCTGACGAATCATCACAAGGTCAATAGTAGACTAACTCTATGTACAATGCCTACATCATTCACCTCACTTCAGCTCATCACGTTGGTATTTTATCATCTCACACCATTACAAAACAAAAAAAAGGGTGAATACAGTCAAATGAGATATTTTGAGACAGAGAGAACACATTCACATAACTCTTATTATAGTATATAGTTACAATTGTTCTATTTTATTATCAGTTGTTGTTAATTTCTTACTGTGCCTAATTTACACATTAAACTCTCATAGACATAAATATGTAGGAAAAAAAATAGTGTATACAGGGTTCGGAATGATTTGTCCTTTCAGGCATCCTCTGAGGGTCTTGGAACATATCCCCAGCAGATAAGGAGAGACGACTTTAATTTTAGTAACATCTGCCTATGGAATTCAAAAACGCTGAGTTTATTGTGCGGGGAAATATTGAAAGCCTCAGAGTGTCTGATAAGCCAGCGGACTCGTGTAAAGAAGGTTAAATTTAAAGCAGCAAGAGGGAAATAAATACGTTGTTCGTTATTTTTTAAAACAGAGAACTGCTTTGGGTTCAAAATGAGATTATACGGTGTTTAGATTGCGCTGCGTGATAGAACAAGTTCTCATGTATTTTTTGCCCCAAGGAGTTTCACGTTATTTGTTAAAAACAAAACAAAACAAAACAAAACAAAAAAGAAGATGTTGAAATGCGGATGAGACTCACCCTTGAAAAGCCAAAGACTTTTAAAGCAAATATATGTTTGGTAAACGAGAAAGAGCAGACACTCTCGGAGAACAGAGCGAGCTTTGAGGAAGGGTGCCATTCTGCCCGGTGACAGTAGATGGGGCTGGTGTGCCAGAAGAGAGCCCGCGACGTTGTGCCTGCGAGCTGTGGGAGGTAGTTTAAGCAGGTGCTTGCTAAGAAAGACACTATTTTGTCTGAGCAACTGTAAATTGTATTCATGATTCACATATCATTATTAATTCATTTTGTATTCATTATCAGACGGCAGACTCATTTGGCATTTAGGCAGATGTCAGAGTGGAGACACTTCCAGGAGCTATCTGTGCAGGTTCAGACCAGGCCTTCTGTGTGCAGGGTTTCATGGATGCATAAGTGGAAAGACGAAATGTTAAAAAACACACACACACACACACACACACGCACACACATGACACAAGTTGGCTGGAGATTGTACCAGGGATTGCCCACCTAATGGCTTTCAGTGTCTAATTCTGTGACAACGGTGTGTGTCATTATTTCCCTGTGCATATTTTTGGCAGATTAAGTCTGGCAGATGAGACTCTTCCAGGTTGGAGAGCTCTGCATAAGATAAAAATTTAATAATCTTCTCTCTGACCCCGCCACTGAAGGTGGGACAGATAATCCTTTAATAATGCACTTCAGAAGCCCGGCTTGCGTAGCCAGAGACCGGAGGCAGTTGGGTAAAGGGGAAGGAAAGCCTTCGAGACGGGGAAAAAGATGGGCTCTGGGGTTGGCTCCGCCACTAACTAGCTCTGGGACTTTGGGAAAATCAATTAACCTTCCCGGGTCTCAGGTTCTTAATCTATAAAATGAAGGGATTGCACGAGATCATCCCCAAAGTCCCCTCCAGTGCTAAATATAGCAAAATTTCCTGGTAGAGAAAAGACACATACCGGATAGAGTTTTGAAATGCTAACGCTTCTTTGTGACCTACTTCAAATCAGATGAGTTGCAACGCTGGCCATGAATTGTAAAACGTGTATCATCTGTGCCTAAATGCACCTCAAGCTGTTGCAAGTGTGATGTATCGCCAGTGGTGGGTGCACTATCACATGTAAGCGACAGTACTCGGTCTTGAAACCTTTCTTCAATCTCAGAAACGACAGAAGAGAAACTTTGGGAAGGAGGTCTGACTTCAGGACTGCTCTCTCACAAATGAACACAATTGGACAAATTGCGTGCCATGCCACGGCATACGCTTCGCAAATGTGCAAAGAGATGATCTACCTTGAAACGTTTCCGAACTTGGAACCCGATTTTCCTCACTCTCGAAATAAAGCAAATGTGCAGAGAAGCTCATTAACTCTTTGAGGACAGCAGCCCCTTGTTTCCACTGCGATATGGAAATTGAGTTCCTTGAAATGGTTTATGTATCCTCACATGCTCCGTGATTAACACAGGACATGGTGGGTCCCGTTGGTGAATTCCCAAATAAAGGGCACTGACAGTTAAACAGATCTAGTAGATAAAGACAATGATGTTCTTTAGGAGAAAATCATGTTTGACTAATCATTTTTTTTAAAAAGAGATGGACAATTGGGGTGCCTGAGTGGCTTAGTCAGTTAACAGTCCAACTGTGGCTCAGGTCATGATGTCACAGTCCATGAGTTCAAGCCCCGCGTCGGGCTCTGTGCTGAAAGCTCAGAGCCTGAAGCCTGCTTCGGGTTCTGTGTCTCCGTCTCTCTCTGACACTCCCCCTCTCATGTGTGCCCATGCATTCTCTCTCTCTCTCTCTCTCTCTCTCAAAAATAAATAAACATTAAAAATAAAAAAAAAAAGAGGTGGCCAATAAAGATGAGGATACATATTTATAATTTCAATTTTCTAAACCTTGGACAGGGTTTCAAAGGAAATTTTTTTTTTTTTTTTTAATTAGGAGCAACTGTCAGAAAGGGAGAGATGTTTTGTCACGGATCTCACATTTTCCTCTCTTTCGTGATGAATGGATGAGTGAAGCATGGAAAGAACAGTCCCTCAGGCATCAAAGTTGAGACTGATTGGATAGTCTAATTATCCAAAATTAGGTAGAGGGAGTCTCAGTGCTCCCTCGTGTCTGCAGTCGATTCTGAACTCTTCAGTACTATTAAACGCTGAATCAATTGGGATGAGTTGTGTGGGTATTTCCTTGGAGTACAAGGGCTGCAAGATGAGAAGAAGTTTTGTTCTGAAAACTCCAAGGAGTTCCTATGTGCCCAGAACTCTGCTAGTGCAGGAAATACATTCAGATGCAGGTAAGAGATGTTGGTATTAATGAGGGAGGGAGGGCATCTGGAGGGATGCAGAGAACTTGCAGAATAAAACCAGACCAGAGTTGGTGAATAGCCGAAGTAGGAGTAATCTGGGTTAAAGGGCAAGAGAGGCGGTGTGTGGAAAAGCAAGGGGAAGTAAGAGAACATATAGTATTTTTTCAACGTTAATTAACATGGTATGACAGAGTGAAAAAAAAAAAGATGCCTGAGGTTAAGTTGTGGGAGATGTGGTTAGGGAGAAAACAAGAGCTAGCTCTTGAAGGAATTGCAAATGTCATCAAATGAAACAGATCCAGTTTTGAATTCTTTCTTATATTTACTGCGCGTCTCTGGGAAAGTGCTTAATTCTGAGCAATGGTTTGCTCATCTTTAAAGTGAGGGTAGTCACGCCATCCTCGGAGGCTCACTATGAAGTTTTGAAGTTTGAAATGGGTCTCGACCAGTTGTCAAATGGAGATGAACATCTCAGCCTTCAGCTAGGAGCTTAGGTTAGAGGAGTACCGGATCTCTGTTAGCAATCTTCAGCTTCCTGCCCATAGACTCTGGAGAGAAGAAATTTCGTCCAGGCGTGGCTTTGGACTCTCAGTTTCCGTCTCTCTTTCTCACCATCTTTTGAATGGCAGAATATGGTTGATAGCATGCGTGACATTAAAAGAAGCGTGCCTACCAGGATAACAGAGAAAATTCCTCCTAACTTTCCTAGATCATGTCCCCTTAGCTCTTTTTGCTTCAGAATAAAGGTTCTGGTCAACCAAAGCTGTGGTGGCCCTCTAGAGAGACCAACAGTATGAAAACAACTCTGCGTCCATCTCATGAGAACATTGCATAGCAGCAACTTTATTTATTTCCTTGGGCCTCTGTCACACGGTGAATTTGGATCCCAGAAAGCTAAAAAAATGAAGACTGCGAATTAAAATAGCTCCTAATCCAAACTGCAATCTTCTAAGAAATTTACTTCCTGTTCCACATTTTATCTAAAATATGACCAGTGCAAGAAAGCATAATGATGTGTGTAAATGACAGCACACAATTATTCCAAGTAATAGAATTTTTTGTGTGTTCTCATTTAAAAACTTGAATACTACCTGCATTATTAAATTCATGAGAAGAAATCAAAGCCCCCCAAAGCCCCCCATTTTAAAGTTAAAATTGAATGAAACATGTTAAGTTAAAGCTGAAAGAAATTAAAGTCTAAAAGATTTTGTTCATTTGTTTTTGTTCATTTGTTTTTGTTTTTGGTTTTGTTTGTTTTTCCTGTTCAATTCCTTTCTCTATTCAGTCATAGTCATATAGGTCTTAGTCTAATGCCTCAGGGAGTAGAGGCTCCCTTAGCAGCTATAGCTCGGACCCGTTTATAAGAAGGACTAAGATACATTCAAGACCTCTAAATTTCAAATACATTTCCTTAAAGTCTCCCATGTGTCCTAGTTTTTAAAAGCTTGAAAAATTAAGAGGCCACACCAGATTTCACCTCACTAGCTCCAAAGCCTCAACGTCTAGAGAAGGTGTTCCTCAACTGGTTCCTTTCTCTCCATTCTCCATAATTTGAAGCCTATTAAACCCCTCCTCAGTCCCAAGCAATGCTCTCTCTACCCACATTTGTTTCATTTGGCAGAATCAGCAACAGAAGGTCTCTGCCCTCAGCTACTGCTGGGACTGAAGAAGGTGTTGCCCCAGGAGGCTCAGTGGTTGCTAAGACCTCGCCACATGGGTTCACCCCAAAAGTCGTCAGTTCTCTGCTTTGCTTTGGATTTTTTTTTTTCAGAATTGGATTTTTATGTTTCTGATGGCAAAATTCATCCTTTCTACTGCTTTATCTTTTTCCGCTATGGGAGGTTGCTCCTCAAATATTTTGATTCCTTCCTGTTTCTTTTTTTAAGAAGTCCCTCCTGAGTATTTTTTTTAATATTGATTCTTTGTCTTTAATGTTAAATGCACCCATGATTACTGAAAAAAAAATCAAGTTTTTTATTATTATCAAGACTTTATTGGGGCTTCTGGGTGGCTCAGTTGGTTAGGTGTCTGACTCTGGGTTTCGGCTCAGGTCATGATCTCATGGTTCGTGAGTTCTAGCACTGCATCAGGCTCTGTGCTGATGGTACAGAGCCTGCTCGGATTTTCTCTCTCCCTGCCTCTCTCTGCTCCTCCCCCCCTCCCTTTCTCTCTCCCCCTCAAAATAAATAAACTTAAAAAAATTAATAAATAAAAGACTTTATTTTTTTAGAGCAGTGACAGGTTCATAGCAAAATTGGGGACAATGTACAAAGATTTCACATATATACCCTGACCCAACACATGCATGGCCTCCTTCATTATGAACATGCCCCACCAAAATGGTACATTTGTTAACAACTGACAAACCTAGATTTGACACATCATAGTCACCTACAGTCCATATTTATATTAGACCTCACTCTTAGTGTTGTAGTTCTATAGATTTGGACAAACTTATTATGACACGTACCCATCATTATAGTGTCATATAAAATAGTTTCATTGTCCTAAAAATCCTTTGTGCCCTACCTATTCATCCTTCACCCCAATCCCTGATAGCCACGATCTTTTTATTGTCTCCATGGTTTTGCCTTTTCTAGAATGTCGTGTAGTTGGAATCATACACTAGGTAACATTTTCAGATTGGCTTCTTTCACTTACTAATATGCATTTAAGTCCCCACTATGCCTTTCATGGCTTGATAGCTCCTTATTTTTTGCACTAACATTTTATTGTCATTTTATTGTACCACACTTCATTTATCCATTCACCTGTTAAAGATATTTTGGTTACTTCGAAGGTTTTGACAATTATGAATAAAACTGCTATAAACATATGTGTGTAGGTTTTTGTGTGGAAATGTTTTCAACTCCTTTGGATAAATACCAGGGATCATGATTGCTGGATTATATGATGAGATAATGTTTATTTTTGTAAGAAATCACAAAACTGCCTTGTAAAGGGCCTGTTCCATTTTGTATTCCCCCCCACCATGAATGAGAGTTTCCATTGTTCCACGTTCTTGCCAGCATCCTTTGGTGTTATTGGTGTACCGGATTTTGGCCATTCTCATGGGTCTGTAGTGATACCTCATTGCTGTCTTTTGTTTGTTTGTTTTGTTTTGTTTTTAAGTTTATTTATTTATTGAGAGAGAGAGAGAGAGGTGGGGAGGGGCAGAGAGAAAGGGAGAAAGAATCCCAAGCAGGCTCCACACTGTCAGCACAGCCCAAAATGGGGTCCAAACTCAAGAAAGGCGAAATTATGACCTGAGCCAAAACCAAGAGTTGGATTCTTTTTTTTTTTTAATGTTTATTTATTTTTGAGACAGAGAGAGACAGAGCATGAACAGGGGAGGGTCAGAGAAAGAGGGAGACACAGAATCTGAAACAGGCTCCAGGCTCAAAGCTGTCAGCACAGAACCCGATGCGGGGCTCGAACTCACAGACCGTGAGATCATAACCTGAGCCGAAGTCGGACGCTTAACCGACTGAGCCACCCAGGCGCCCCAAGAGTTGGATTATTAATTGACTAAGGCACCCATGCAGCCCCTTCATTGTTGTTTTAATTAGCATTTCCTTAATGACATATGATCTGGAGCATCTTTTCATTTGCGTATTTGCCATCTGTATGCCTTCCCTGACGAGGTATCTGTTAAGGTCTTCAACCCATGTTTTAATTGGGTTATTTGTGTTTTTTTATCGTTGATTTTAAAGAGCTCTTTGTATATTTTGGATAACAGTCTTTTGTCAGATGCAAATGTTTGCTCCTGGTCTGTGGCTCATCTTATCATTTTGTTGACTTTGCCTTTCACAGAGCAGACATTCTTAATTTTAATGAAGTCCTGTTTGTCAACTATTTCATCCATGGATTGTGCCTTTAGTGTTTTGTCCTGCTGAATTTTGAACATCCTAAACTGATATCTGTCCTTTTCCGTAACCTGTAGGGTGAACACAGCTTGTTATGTTTTATTCACTTTCTTTTTAACTTTCCTTCTTCTCTGAGGTCCTAACTTTTCCTTCCCTTACCTACTTGTTGAGATTTTATATTGTCAGGCTCCCTAGTAAGAGAGATAATGCCTGACCTAGGTGCTAATCTGTTATTGCTCTATCTGGTTCCTTTCCACCTTTGTTTGTTTGCTTGTTTGTTTGTTTTCGCATACTTTTTGCTTCCCTTTGAGTCTCATTTCCATTAATAAGGGCTTCCTTGGTCACTAATTTTTTTCCTCAGTGGACACACTCTTCCCTGTTCCCTCATTTTCTTTATCACTTGTCACTCTTATGCTATGCACTCATCTATTTATTTTATTTTTCTATCTCTCTCTCTAAGATGTATGCTGCATGGGTATAAGGTTTTATGGTTTCTGTTCCTTTCACATCCCCGAAGGCAAGAGAAGTACCTTCCAAAGAGTAAATGCCCCCAAATTTTATTGAATCAACTTTTGGAGGGTGGGGGAAATATCTATATTTTCAGCTACCACAATGATCTTAAAACACATCTGAAAAGGCTTAAAGTATTTTGTGATCTCTCTAGTTTTTCCCTCTTAAATGTTCAAATAATCTGTAACTGCTTTGTATGGCTGTCCCAATCTTCATGAAATGGTTTCCTAACTACTGTTGCTACAGGCTTCCCATCTGCTGTTATGAGATGATGTTTCTCAAAGCTTTCTTGGATATGAACTTCTTCCAGAAAAATCACTCAGGTTCACCGCTGAGAAATTTTGCCATTACCAGAGAAAAGCCACTTGGTATAAATGTAGCTCATTTCCCTTTCTTTTAGTTCTGACTTGGTAGTAAAGATCTCAAGGTATCTGTTAGGTAGCTCCCTTTCCTCATCCCTTGAAAATTGTGCTGCTCTTTCCAAAGGTAAAACCATTTTCTGAGCCATAACCACTTAAAACATTTAAGTTACTCTATATTTTTCTCCTTTTGTTTTGCAAGTTGTCTGTAAGTCTTATTTTTAAGATGAATGAGGCTCTAACATTTCTTTGCTGAATTTTGAGTTCTGACTTTCTGATAACCTCATACAATATTCTTTAATATGTTTTTTTAAATTTTTTAATGTTTATTTTTGAGACAGAGAGAGAGAGAGAGTGTGTATGTGAGTAGAGGAGGGGCAGAAAGAAAGGGAGACACAGAATCTGAAGCAGGCTCCAGGCTCTGAGCCCAACACGGGACTCGAACCCAAGAATTGTGAGATCATGACCTGAGCCCAAGTTGGACACTCAACCAACTGAGCCACCAGGTGCCCCTCTTACAATATTCTTTAAATCTAGGTTCAAGGAAAAGCCATTTCCAACATAATATGCCTCTTTCCCTTATTCTCCCTCATTTGTTGATTAATAAAATCTGCCATCACCTTGAAGATCAACCAGGTCTGGACCTTGGAGATCTTATGCCATGATCACAGCCCATTCAATGACCAAATCAGAGTCATTTTGAAACTATGTGGTAGGAGATGGCTCTCAGAGATTGTGAATATGCCATATGAATCCAAAAGATTAGCCACTTGGCATGTCTCATGTTTGTTTTTTGGGAACCGAATGCCCTTTCAAGTGTGGCAAGAGGAAGGAATTTGAAGTCGCTAAACTAATAGCCTCTATTAATGTCAAGCACTGACAATACAAAGACTGAAACCTCCACCCAGACGTAGGATAGCCCACATGGATATTAACTGCCTTTTGTAGATTACTGCCTTTTGTAGACCGCAGCCTCAGCGAGCTGACGGTGAGAAACTCTAGAAGGAACAAAAATCATTTCACCCCTCAATGCCTGAGAAGCCTGTGTCAAGCAAGACTTAACTGGAACTAAATGATTCCCTTTTCCCTGATAATCTAATCCCTATCTCATTCATGCCTGCTTAGGTTAATACTATACCTGTATCAGTCAAGGTCACCTACAAAGGTCAGTGTGAGGTGTGTTTATAAGCCCTATGCTACTTATTAAACACATAGACACATGCTGTAATAAGCTGCTGTGACAAGCCACTGTAACCCTAAAAGGTCAAGCCACACTTGAAGAATCAATTTATCCACATGCTACTTTGTTTCATATAATACTAACTCATTGCTGGTTCTTTCAAGGTTCCGGGCCAATGTACCAGTATATTGAAGTTTTAGGGTCCCAATAAATAACAATTAAGGTCTTTCCTTTCTCCTGTGCTTGGAACAAATTTGAGAAGGTAGACACACAAATTGCCAGGTGAATATTGAAATGGCAGTTATGTTATTCAAAGAGCTGGATTGGAGGAGAGAGTTACATTGCGTGCTTATTACAGCACTTTAAAATTCTACCCTTTGCTGGTTGAATTTGCCTACACAAAATGATAAGCCACCTTGTTAAGAACAGAGATTACCTAAATTCACTATAGGAAGGGACAGAGAAAATATAAAGGAGAGAAATAGCCTCTACCCTAAAAGAATGTGGAAAACTTACACACACACACACACACACACACACACACACACACACACACACATACACACACACACATACTCTAATCCTAACCAACAATCAAGCAAGAGGTGTGTAAAGCAGGGTCAGTCTGTCTTCATAGTCTCCTCTTTCAAAGCTTGGCAGCCGGGTTGTGTTGGTGAACAAAACTACAACAATATGTATCAAAACAGAATTGAAAGTCTAGTGAGGGAAATAGAAAACAAAAATTTAAACAACAACAAGGAAATCCAGATAATAATATATAAGGAGTAAGGAAAGTTGTTTTTTTTTTTAATGATACTTAAGATGTATTTTGAAAATGGGTAAGAAGAGATGTTCTTTTTAACATAGAGATTAGAGTAGAGGAAATATTATTGTCAGATTATAGATGAAATCACCACAGCAATACAATAGACAGCGAACTGTATTAAAATTTTAAAAAACAGACTTAAAAATACTGCATAAAAATTGAATTTAAAAAATTAATTTGATGATATTATACAACCTTCTTAAGATTGGTTTAAGAAGGACATCATCACTTAAGAATTGGTGCATCCATTGGCTTTGCACAGATATCCCATTTAAGCCTGGGATCAGTGAATAAGTTTATATAAATGATATGTATTTCATGTCCAGAAAGAATAGATTATCTCTTTTTATGTCTATGGATTTGTGGTTTGTTATTTTCTTTTCTTTTCTTTCTTTCTTTCTTTCTTTCTTTCTTTCTTTCTTTCTTTCTTTCTTTCTTTCTTTCTTTCTTCTTTTTTGACAGAGAGAGGGTGCAAGTGAGTGAGGGGCAGAGAGAGAGGGAGAGGGAGAGGGAGAAGGAGAAGGAGAAGGAGAGAGAAAGAGAGAAGTGGAACTCACCTGGAGCAGAGCTCATGTTTGTTTGTTTTTTATATTATTGTCAGGTTAGCTAACATACAGTCTATACAGTGTGCTCTCGGCTTTGGAAATAGATTCCCGTGATTCATCATCTACATACAACATCCAGTGCACATTCCAACAAGTGTCCTCCTCAATGTCCATCACTCATTTTCCCTGCCCCCCTGCCCTCCTATCCCCATCGACCACCAGTTTGTTCTCTGTACTCCAGAGTCTCATGATTTGGCTCTCTCTGTGTAACTATTTTCTTTTTCTTTCCCTTCCCCTGTGGTCTTCTGTTAAGTTTCTCAACTTTCACCTATGAGTGAAAACATATGATTATCTTTCTCTGACTGACTTATTTCACTTAGCATAACACCCTGCAGTTCCATCCATGTTGTTGCCATTTGTTTTACCCAAAATGGGGCTCGAGCTCACCCAATGCGGGATTTGAACTCACAAACCGTGAGATCAGGGCCTGAGCCGAAGTCCGATGCTCAACCAACTACGCCACCCAGGCAACCTGTTATTGGTTCTTTATTGAGTGATGGGTGCAAAGTTCCTCCAAGTTTGTTGGCTGGTCAGATGTGGTATGGTGGAGATAACACTATTCCGAGACATAATTGCCCTAGATTTTGATTCTGGCTTACCACGTACTACATCGGATACAACGATAGGGTATTCAAACATTCTGAGCTGTTTGCTCTCTTATTTTAATGAGGATATTATTGCCTGTTTTAATTCCATGTATTCATTCCATACTCAGCATTTGTCTCTAATCTCAAGAAGATTTTAATCTAAGGAATAAGATCACCCATGCACAACATAGACGCGGCGTCTACTCAATTCAGGTTCAACGGGCTTCTCTTGACTGTTATTATTTAGCATCTGTGCCATATTTCATGCTATTACGGTGACTTTTCAATCATGTTCCCATGAAAGAAACTGAAACTTAAATAATGACTTTGTTGATAAATTAACAGGCAACAGAACAGGGAAGGAAGCCATTTATAGGGACAGGAATAAAATCCACCAAATTAAACTAAAGACGTAAGAGTATGTAGGGCTGTATATAGGAGTAAAGATAAGATTATATTAGCGCTACACTGACTCAAGTTTTGTGATCCTATATGATCATTACTTATTATTTCTTGTACAGAGAAGTTTGAAAAATACTACAATGTGGCAGAATAAAAGACGTAAGAACTTTGGAGCCAGACTTGCAAGGCTCAAATACAAGCTCTGTGACCTTGGGTGAGATACAGATCTCTGTGCACCAGTCTCCTCATCCATAAAATAAGGGTAACAGCAATACCTATGTCACAGGGTTTTGTGAGATTTTTAAACAGTTAACATTATGAAACATTTCAAACGTTATTTAACATATTATAAACACCATGCATTTACTTAATTGATGCTGTGTTGTGGTGTTTGGACTTATATTTAAAATCAGGCTATAATCATGAATCACAAATCAGGTCACAAGTATAAATGACCTTAGAACCTCAGAAATGTTCCACGCTTAACATCTGCAGATAATGAAACACTGAGAGGGTGAGTATGTTTATCCAGGAGCTAAGAGCTTATGGATGGTCAGACTGAATTGGAACAGGGGTCTTCTCATTCTCAGACCATTCTTTTTCCACTTTACTTGTTCTCTTCATTTTGTGACCACCAGACTCTTCTCCTTGTTAGGGTGGGGAATGTATCACTTGAACAGTGCACAAAGGGACAAAAATGAGACTAGAATGACCTAGAATGTTTTACATCTTAAGAGCACACTGGCCCCTTTCTTTAGAGTGACGTTAACATAAATGCGCTCAAAGAAATGAACGTTCTCATCTATACTGACTCACTAGGCAGAGTTGAGTTTGTCTGCCAGTTGAAACAGAGGTAGGAGAAGAATGGGCCAGTCGAGATGACACAGAAAATTAATCATCACAGATGCGGAGGGGAGAAAAAGAATTTTCAAATGTGCCAAATTCAGAGTCACTTAAGGTAAACAAACAAAGCAAATAAACAACACTAAACACAAACATGGGCAAATATTCTTCCCATGGGTTACAGATCTCCTTCACGGTTTTGTTTCCTCATCTCATACACAAATTAGTCTCCTTAATATTTTATTTGTGGCAATTTTTGCAATTTAAGAAAGAAACATTTCCTTTGTCAAGTCTATTAAAATTTTATTTAGTTTCCCGACATAAAATGTGGTTAGGTATTTTAAATTCTTAAGCTACTAAAACATTAATATTTATTGAATAAAAGTCAAATAAATTCAAAATAATTCATGGAGCATTTTTAAACTGCAAAGTCCTAAGACCCCCTCCGCCCCATCACAGATATACCACACCAAAATCCCCACGTTTCCTAAGACTCGACCAAATTCAGTTAAATAAATAAGCAAACCGATAAAATCCACTCCGAAACAAAGATTTTCTAGTTAGGCGATTGCAAACAGAACAGCTACTGTAGTGCACTCACAGATTTGGGAATATCTGAAAGTCTATTTTGATTGCTTTTTAATCCAAAATAATGTTCGTGCCAAAGTGGTCCTTTCGGGGGCTGCCTGCCCTTGGCCCTGACAGTTGAATAGGTTCCCCTGAGATGTTAATGTTTGAATTCCCAGGACCTGTGACTATGTTGTCTGATCCAAGGGAGTCTGAAAAATGTGATTAAGTTAAGGATCCTGAGACGGGGGTACTATCCGAGAATATCTGGGTGGGTCCAGTGTAATCACAAGGGTCTCTATAAGTGAGTGGAAGGACAATAAGAGAAGGAGGTAATGACGGAGGCAGGGATGAGGAAGGCAGCTAGGAGCCAGAAGCAGCTGCCTTTAGAAGAGTGAAAAGGTAAAGAATGGATTCTCCTCTGAAGTCCCCGGATGGAACAAAGCCTGCACAAAACCAAAATCCCTTTAAGACTCGTTTTGGACTTTTGACCTCCAAGAGCATGAGAACAAATTTGTATTGCTTTGAGCAAGGAAGTTTGTCGTGTTTTGTTCCATGAGTGCTTGCCTCTGGAATCGCTGCTGAACACTTTACCCCGAGGTGATAGAATTAAATCACGTGAGGCACACATTAGTATTGTCTTTAGTTTTACATAAGACCAACTGTAGCTTATAGCAAGTAAGTAACTCACCCATCGACTCAGGATTCAACCCCCCACATCTCCTGCCTCTGTCCTGTCCCAACCTGTTCACACTTATCTCTGAGATTCCTCATCAAAGGCATTGGGTAGGGTCTAAGGTCATAGAAGGTAACTGGTTCCGGTGAAGTTAGAAACTGCCATTGCATTGAAGTAAATTGAGCAAATATTCAATAAGTAACCAACGCATAGTATTTTCCTAGACAGTAGACCAGGCAGGTAGATAAGCAGGGCCCTAATCCTGGAAGAACTTATAGTCACAGCAAAAATGTGACCCTCTTTATAGAACTTAATACACTTCCAATCTGCATTCAGTGGCTTTATTTATTTATTTATTTTTTGGTCCGCTTTTTAGCTGTTTTTTAAATCTTGCAAAATGCATGACCAATGTCGGGTCACTACAAATTTCATTTTTACACTAGTGCCATTTGAAGCAGAAGAAGGGAGGTGTTTTAGATGAACAGACAACACAAATACATTTTCTCCTGTAATATTGTGATTGGAGTCCCTGCATTGTAGCATTCTCTACCAGTGGTGAAACCACTTTTAATTTTTATCTCCTTTACTTCCTGGAAAGGAAAATGAATTAAGCAGAACTTCCATTTGTTTTTAAATATGAAGCAAAGCTTCAAGTGAGACATTTGGGAACATAGAAAACAAAATAGATGAGGCAGCGGTGAATTCAGGAGGCAGATTCACAGCCAGGGAGACAAAAGAATGCTTTTAAAAAAAAACGAGTTTCTTTTTCACTCCCTTTCATTTCCTCGTCCTAATGCTTTTATGAGCCAAATATTTTACAACCTTATGTTAAATGGAAACAAAAGGCTTCACTGCATATTATTAAATATAGAATTATACGAATAATTACATAAAAATATATTGCATTTGGATTTTCCCCAACTCTATTTTTTCCAGTAATTTTGCGCTCATTATATTCAGCTCGATCTATCGATTTTATTTTTACAGATTCTAAATGATTTCTTGCAGTTTACCCGTCGTTCCCCTTTTAATTAACAGCGGATATGTAATATGGCAGCAGGCAGTATTTATTCCTTACCATTAATTTTGCACTTGCACAGAGGCATAGAGCTTGATGCTAAACAACCAACCACACAAGCTAAGTTGTGTGTCCTACAAGATAAAACCCTGAGGGTGCACTGCGGTGTCATTTCCTTATGGGAAAGCGGGTTCTGCTTCCGAGTTAAATGAGTCACTTTCACTATGTGGACCTCAACCCTGGTATCTGTAAAAGAAGGACCTCTAGAGTTCTTTGCAGCCATGCTTCAGAAATCTATGGGCCCACTTTGTCTCCTGTAGATTTTCCAGTGCACTCCGGAAAAAAAAGAAAACAGCCTTGGGATCCTTTAGATACCCTGGGAAAGTCTGCTTCCCATGTGTGTTGGACACTGAGATTCTGGCTGTAGGAGAAATCCAAAATTGCTCATAGACCCAGTCCAGTCTCTTCTCTATTTTCACTTTAATTTGTTGGATAGCATGTGTTAGGCCAGCAGGTGGAATAATGGCTTTTGGTAATCCCCGAAGGGATTTACACACACATCATAAATTCCCACATCTTGTTTCCATTTCATTTTATTTGTTTGTTTGTTTGTTTGTTTGTTTATTGAGAGAGAGAGAGAGAGACAGAGAGAGAGAGAGAGAGAAGTGGGAGGGGGCAGACAGAGAGGGAAAGAGAGAACCCTAAGCAGGCTCCATGCTGTCAGTGCAGAGCCTGATGCAGGGCTCGAACTCACGAACTGTGAGATCATGACCTGAGCAAAGATCAAGAGTTTTGGCACTTAAATGACAGCCACCCAGAGCTCCCCTTGTCTCCATTTTAGAGTTTTGAGTTTTAGAATCTTTTTCAGTGTTTTCCAAAAGTCATCTCTGATATGACATTGTAGGGGCAGAAAAAATTTTCCATCTCCCCTTCAGGTAGGTGTTTTGGCTGGTCTAATAATTCAATTGATATAAAACAGTCTAACAGGAGGAAAAGAGTGGGAATTGTAGGAGAGGGCGAGGAAAACTGAAATGGTGAAGCCATCACTTTAAATACCATCTCCTGCTAAAGGCACAAGGTGTTGGACTAGGGAGTCCGTTATGGGAAGTTACCCCCCGGAAGAGCACAGTAAACAAAAGTTAAGGTTGTTATACAAATTTAAGCCCTTGTCTTCTCTGCCATTAACAGTTTCTAGAGTTGCAGAGTCCGCCTACTCTTCCCAGATAGCTGGGAGACTCCTTACAAGTGGAGATTTCTCTTATACATGCAAACGGCTCTTATAATAGGGTACTTTGTACATAGTTTTCAGACATCTCCTGTGTTTGCCATGTCATAAAAATAACCAGCTTAAAATAATCCATGATGAAGAGGCATAGCTTGGGGTGGAGATATTTGCTTCCCTCCAACATGTAGATGGAGGAGAGGAGGTCCTCTTTCCAAATGTGCCTCCAAAATATTATATCCTACCGCAGAGCTTTCGTCTTTGGTAGGAGAAAGAAAACGTGAGGGTGCCTGGGTGGCTCAGTCGGTTGAGCAAGGTGAACATCGGATTCTAGGTTTCAGTTCAGGTTATGATCTCGTGGTTGTGAGACTGAGCCCCAAGTTGGGCACCACTCTGGGCGTGGAGTCTGCTTGAGATTCTCTCTTTCTCTCTCTGTCTGCCAGTCCCAGCTCTCTCTCAGAATAAATAAATAAATAAATAAATAAATAAATAAATAAGAGTCTGATGGTGCACAGCCTGTTTGGGATTTTCTCTCTGTCCCTCCCCGACTCGCGTACATGCTTACGTGCGTTCTCTCTCTCTCTCTCTCTCTCTGTCTCAAAATAATAAATTAATGAACTTTAAGAAATACGTAAACATTTTTAAAAGTGAGAGGGGGAATGTGGGGCATTCTACAGGTAGTTTTAGGAACAGATGGAAATAAAGCAGGTCAGCAAAAGATTCATTTATATTGGCTCGAAAAGCAAAAAACAAACAATCGCGAAGATTCTGGATTCCCTGGAGTTAAGAATGAATACGAAAGGCCTTGACAGTTTTGTGCCGTCTCTGTGCACCAGCTTTCCTGTAACCAGGTGAGAAGACACAAATAATATTATCCGAAATAGCGATAATCCTTTTAAATGTTAGCACGTGTTCCAATTTCTCCTGCTTAATCCCCAGGACTTCCGTCGTGCAAGCAGGAGCGGTGAGCCTCCCTTAGGGCTGTTCAAGCACTGTGGACAGTAGCTGTGGGCAAGCAGCCGGCTGGCTTACGAGATGCTTCTTGGTAAACAGAGGTCTTTCTCGGTCCCTGTCCCAATGCAAGTTACCTTTTCTGATGTGAGAAACATGAATTTTTTTTTTTTTCCAGTTGTAAGTCTTCACGAAAAGAATAGGGATAACCATACCTTCCTTCCAGTATTGTTGTAGACACCAAACAAGACAAGGGACATAAACACTTAGTCTGGCATGTGAAGAGCACTCACACCAGGGCACGTGATTCTCTTTCAAAATTAAGTAGTATTATTTCGGTTGCTCCAAGGCAAAGATCTGTATAATTTCTGAGCATTTTTCCAAGCTAACTCCCTAGCCTGAAAGAGAACAAAGGAACCACAGATTGGTCTCTCTCAGTCAGAAGGCACCATACTGCGAAACTTCCAGAAAATAGTTATGAGAGAAATGTTAGAGTTCCAGAAAAGTCATTGTGGGCAACCATACCAGATGAAAGGCCTTCCTTTTGAAGGTATAACAAAGAGATGTTTTTTTAATTACAATTTTGAGTTCGAAATAAGAGGCATTCTCTTTCCAGTTAAGTATAAAAGATAGATACAATCTAAATTCTTTTAACGCTTATTTATTTTTGAGAGACAGAGATACAGCATGAGCGGGGAAGGGGCAGAGAAAGAGAGGGAGACACAGAATCCGACACAGGCTCCAGGCTCTGAGCTGTCAGCACAGATGTGGGGCTCGAACTCATGAACTGTGAGATCATGACCTAAGCCAAAGTCAGACGTTCAACTGACTAAGCCACCCAGGGATCCCCAAAATTACTCTTCAATTGGGAAAAATCTCCATACCTTATTGATACTGGAAGCCAATATTCATTCAATAACATTGATTTCATAAAAGAAACAGAAATAACTTTATTTGTCAATGTCATTAATGTACCACAGTAACACACCTCATGAAGGGATACATTTTCAGATCGAGCATCACATCTGCGGTGATGTTTATCAATTCTCAGAAGCAGGCTAACTGTGAGGCTACAGGAGTTCAGCTTTAGGGTCTCTGTTTCAGGTACCCTGCAAGTGCCGGAAATTATTAGGAGCTGTAAAATATTACACGGAGGAGAAAAATCCAGGTTTAATCAAAGTATTTCTATGTCAACGTTTCTTGCCAATTGTCTCTACAAATCTCAGAACAAGGACCTGAATCTCAATACAGTCAACGATATAATGTGATTCCTTTGTGTCTCATTCTAAACATTCATTTCATGCTACCGTGGGTAGAATAATGGCCTCCAAAACATGCTCACACACTAATACCTGGAATCTGTGACTATCTGTGCATGGCAAGGGAGACTTAAGTTTACAGATGGAATTAAGTTTCCGCATTAGCTGACCTTACCATAGGAAACTTATCCTGGAATATCTGGGTAGGCCCCGTGTAATCACAGGGTCCTTAATGGAAGGGGGAAGCAGAAGAATCAGCGATGGACTCAGGTGATATAAAAATGACTCAAGCCAAGGACTGAAGGCAGCCTTCGGAAGCTAAAGAAGGCAAGAAAATGAAATCTTCCCAAGAGTTTCCAGAAAAAACAACAGCCCTGCTGACAACCTGAGTTTTAGCCCATGAGACTCATTTTGGGCTCTGACCTCCAAAATCATGGGTTATTACACTTGTGTTATGTTAAACCAATAAATTTGTGGTAATGTGGTAAGTACTAGCAGGAAACTGATCCAAATGCCTAATTATGGATTTGTAATTTGCTTATTTGTTCTCTTAGAGAGGATCCTGAATCGCATGGGTTTATGCATCCACAGAACCCGGCTCTATCCTTGCCAATTTTGTACATGAATGTTGATTTTAGTAGCAAGTACGTATTTCTTCCACCACATATATTTAAATTTTCCCAAAGATAGAGATATATTTTATGACGGGTCTCCTTTCCCCTCGGGACACTGGACCCTCTTAATGTGAATCAAGTTCCTTGACTCCCCCTAACCCACCCATCAGAGAAAGACAAAAGAATGTCTTATTTTGCAACACTTCATCCTTTTGTAATCTTTAACCCAATTTGGCCTGATGGAGATAAGTGTCAAGCCTGCTGTTTTCCTTAATTTAGCTACGAAAATTAAGTTCCTCTATGTAATTATAGGGAGTGTAATATACTTGCACTGTGTCTGTGAAAATTACCAGGGCTATTGTTTTCCCTTCTAATAATAGCCAGTGACACATCCCAGTTTGTAAAGGCATGTATGTCTGTTATCTGCCCCACTATTGGGCACAAAGTGATATCAGGATGCATTTTTTAAGAATATTTGTAATATTAGAGTAGGTAAAAAGAAGCAAACGGGAAGATTGCATTGTTTGAGAGCTTACTACGTATGAACCACTCTGCTAAATGCTTTGTAAACCTTTTGTTGTTTTATTCTTCCAACATTGCTCTACGCTGTATGGTCTCATACTCCTTTTACCAATTAAGATACTGAGGCTTTAAAAAATTACCTGTTTTGCTCCAGGTCAAATAACGATAAGCAACCAAATTGGAATGTGATTCCAGTTTTGGTTTGTATGACTTGAAACCTCATAAAATTGGAAACCCAATGTCATCTATTTCTACCTATACTTGACCTTGGGATTCCAAGCGAGGGTGCACCTGTATGTAATGTGATAACTTATCAGAACTGTCATAGTCTTTTCTTGGGCACAACTTTTTGTTGGACTTTTTATGACTTTTCCTGACTCCTCTAGCTTCTCCTCCATCTGTTTTCCACTTAGCCTATCCTCGATTCACTTCTCCCCTGTTCGGGAACATCGCTTTTGAATCTTCTCTAATGTTCTCCCCTGGTTAGGTAGATGTCCTCCTACATGTCCACATGCCCCTCTATTCCTACCTATCTCATCACAACCATGCCAAATTAAAGGGGGTATTTGCTTCTTTGTCTTCCTCACAAGATTCCTTGAGAAGAAGAGCCCATGGAATGGATCTGTATAATCCCAGGAACATCTAGAACCTAATCTACACTCAGTCAATATTTATTGAGTTACTAAATGCATTCCTTGACTTTAATATGTCTATAAAAATACTTTTCAAGGAACAAAAGATACAAGGATCGCCCTGACCTGTTGGACTTGTGAAGATTATGGAAAATAGCAGACTACTGTGTATGTTTTAACAGGGCATTTTATTTATATCATCATAGTTACTCCCTGTCTGAATTCATTTTTAGCTTCATTTCATGGATGTGTAAACCGAGGTGCTAAGCATAGTAATCTGGACCCAGGTTGTACTGGCTCAGGTGATACGGCAACAGAAAATTATGCCTAAGTAGTAGTAGTAGAAGTTTAGGCACCCCTTAGGATACTATGCAGTGGAGCTGGCTGACTTCCCTTTCCGGGGTGACTTCCCCTGGGCATATATGCAGAAAACACTCCAGAATATTAAAGTCTCCACAGCATGCTCCATATGAAGGTAGGTCCTGCCCTCCTTGGATCTTGCTGTTGAAATAGTCTATCAGTTTGGCAAAGGTCTGACACAGGCCGGAGCTGTGTATTTCTAGCTCCCTAAAGCAGCACCCACTGGTGGCCTTCCTTGGCCAGGTCACATGCTGGTCATGGTGAGGGCAGGTCACAGATCATGAACCCTCACATGGATCTCACACAAGTTGATCAGGGGATAGCTCTTTTAAACACGCACAGAATTATGACCCAACAATATGGACTATAGCTGGAGACAGTCTAGGTTCGATCAACAGGAGCATAGGTAAAGGGGGCAAATGGCTGATACCTGCAATTAACTGGATGCATCTCAAAAATTTTACAAAGCAAAATAATTTCATAAGTTTCCCCTTGCTGCTGTAACACATTACCACAAACCTAGTGGCATAAAACAAGGCAAGTGTATTATGTAACATTTTCGGAGATAAGGCGTCCAAAATGGACCTCACCAGGCTAAAATCAATTATATCGGCATCTGTGTTCCTTTCTAGATGTTTTGGAGAAGAATTAATTTTCTTGGCTTGTCCAGCTTCTATATAGGCTTCCCACCTACCTTGACTTGTGGTCCCCTTTAACTATCAAAACCATCAGTGTTTGGTCAACTCTTTTTCATGATGCTATTCCTTTGGTTTTGACTTCTCTGCCTCCTTCTTCTCTATTACCCCTCTTCCATATTACCCCTGCGATTACATTGGCACTTCGATGATCCATGATAATTTCCCTATTTTAAATCCACCTGATTCATAGCCATAATCCCATCTGCTACTTTAATTCGCCTTTGCCATCTTGCCGTGTAAAATAACATGTATCCAAATTCTGGGGATTACGATACATCATATGAGCATTTGGGGGACCATTGTTTTGTCTATGTGTCATGCACGTGGCATCATTACACAGAAGAGCACACTTCGTTTTTTTTTAATTGTAAACCCTACACCAGTTGTGGGGCTTGAACTCAGACCCCGAGCAAGAGTCCCATGCTTTTCCGACTGAGCCAGCCAGGTGCCCCAAGAACACACATTTATGGTTTCCTTTCAATAAAATTCGGGAACAGGCCAAACTAATCTTTGCAGAAAACAACTGGAACAGTGTTTGCTCTTGGGGCTTTGGGGTGGAGATTGATCAGAAGGGTTATGAAGCAACACTCTGAAATGACTTTAATGTTCTCCATTTTGATAGGGGTTTTTGCTACATAGATATGTAAATCAGCAAAACCTCAATTTATACACATGTATAAATGTTTTATGATATATAACTTTTACTTCAAAAAGAAAAAAAAAAAGAGGATCCAAAGCAAATAACAAACTCTATAAATGGTATCTCTGCATACATATCTAGGGGAAAGTTCACTAATGTCTGCAAATTGCTGAGAAATACATTGACATTTGACTTAATAGACAAGGAGAGAGATGGATAGATAAATAGATATGTAGTAAATCAAGTACAGTAAAATGTTAGTTTTAGGCGATAGTTGGTTATTTTAAGTCGGGATGTTTACTGGAAAATTGTTTCCATTTTCCGTGTTTAAAAATGATCATAATAAAATGTAGGTGCAACAGTATATGGGGGTGGGGTACCGAGCCTCTGTAATAAATAGATCTGTATCCGAATCCTGCCTGTTCTCTCCATTCTCCTTCCAGGCACTGAGGTTGGATCTCATTGCAACCCTCAGACTGGGAGAGCTCACGCTGACCTTAAGTGAGTGTAAGAGCTCACCCTGACCCCAAAGGACTCTCTTACCAACTTCTAAACTCAGATCCTGAGAGACTTTGGGCAACGAAGTTAATTCCATTCACATCCCTGCCCCATACAAGTCTTCCTGGACAAAACTCTAGTGTTTTTGATCCTCAGCCCTGGAGAGATAGTGTGTATGCACGAGGTTGGGAGGGATGGTGATGGAGTTGTGGGGGTGGAGGCATATCGATAGTCAGGAATTTATGATATTATATATACCTACCTACCACAGGTAAAAAATACCTACCACAGAAAAATCTCAAAACAGATGCTGCAGCTATACTCTGACTAAAGGAAACTATACTAAAGCTGATCCCCATTACCCTGCCACAGAGGCTGTGTCCAAGAGGAGAAAACACAACCCCATTGTCTAAACGGTGATAAAAATCCCCATCGGGGATTATTACAGCCGGCCTCTTGGAGGCCCGCATGCAAACCCATTCATTTGTCACATGAGGCTCTAGGGGAGCGTGTGAACAGCCCATTACACTCCCATGAAGGATGCCAATCTTTTACCTGATCACAGCCAGGGGTACATTTGGATACGCCCTTTGAAAAAATTCCGAAACGTGCCCTCAGCTTCAGAGCATCTCAGGTTGCTTTTCCACCCTCCAAACATTCCCCTTCTCTCATGGATGTGTGCAGGCTTTTTTATATGCACACAGCGGCTCATTACATATTTATGGGTGTTCTTCTCTATAGGTTGACAGTGGGACTATGTTCCGATCTTTAAAAAGAAAAAAAAAAAACAGAGTTGTACTGTTTATATACATAGTTCTAAAGCACATTTACTTTAGCTTGTGAGGATTCGAGATGTGATCTCTGGCCCCTCAAAAATCTGGTCTAAATTAGGCCCTGTATGTGGAAACTACAAGGTCAGTAACACAGGGCTTCTTCAAACCAAATTCTAATTTGTCCGCAACTGCAGCTACATGTGTCTCTCCTTCTCAGCTCCTCTAGACTATGACAGACTACAATAACCAAGATAACATCACTCCTAATAAGATGGGCCTTTTCCCTTGACACTGAGCTTAAGCAACTCTCCACACTACGGATAAATTCAATACTTTCATATGAAAACCCAGGGCTGGTTCAAGCACAACCTCAGTGTGTCCCCCGTGATGCTCCTGCTGGCAGTTGTTCATGGATGATAAATTGCTTTGATTCCAGAGAGTGGCAATGGCTGCTCCTTAAGTTGAAACTTACGAAAATACCAGAACCTACTTTGCTCACATGCGGTTAATGTCTAATTATTCTTTGTTGGCTTCTTTTCTTCTTTGTCCCTCAGTGTTTCCAGCACCATGATGATTTTTCTACTGCTAACTCGCTCATCCAGCAGTGGTGATATTTTTGTCAGTTTTAACTTTCCTCTCTTAACTGGTGGAACAGTTTGCTTCTATTTCTCATCAAATTCCTTCTAATTGTGTGTGTGTGTGTGTGTGTGTGCGCGCGCGTGTGTGTGTGTGTGATTTCTTTGACTGGAGCTTTATGGCTAATGAATCTGTTATTCATTTTTTCTTGTTTACTTCATCAGAAAAGCTGGGAACAATCTAGTGGTTGAATTCAAGCAGACATGCCTGATTTTTCCTTGTTATAGAAATATATATTCTATTTAAGTCACTGACTTCTCACTCATTCTTCTATTGATTTTACATTCACTGTAACCTTTACATATGCACTTGCTGAGTATTTTCAGAAATCTACCATTCCTTTCGATCATATTAACAATAAACATAAACTCAAATAACTGTAATACTTGATAGAATATATTATATCATGAAAGAAACAGCTGGTGCCTATGAGAAATGAAAGTGCCATAAAGGAAAAGGGTACAGGAGAGCTGTGAGAGACATAATGTGGAGAATTGTGGTTAGGAAAAGTAGGCGGGGATGATTATAGTAACTTCCTGCATGATGCAAATGTGAAGAGCATCTCATTAATTGGCAACTATTCCTCTAATTATCTCCCATGTACTAACCCCCATTCTCTCACCCTTGTGTGGAATAACAGATATACAATAAATATTTGTTGTTATTGACCTGCGGTGAATCACTATACACAGACTATATTCTGCTGTACAATTACGATATTTTGTGGTATTTTCCTTCCCCCAAATGTTACCTGTTGGGACATGATGGTTGTATGGGAAAGGGCGTCATCTTTCATGCTACTTAAACAAGTGATTGTATTGTCACTTCACTAATTTCAGGCAGATCCTTTAGCATGACATCCTCCAATTTACTCCTCCTTAAAACAGGGGCACTGTAAGTCTACCTCGTGGGCTTAGTCTTGAGGAATTATTAGCATGCTGCATAAAGGACTGGGACATTCCTGGGACATAATAACTAGTAACCATTTGACATATCAAATGTCTTGTTTTTGTTTTTAATTTGGTGTTATCCTGGCTGTGGGTTATATCCAATTTTGACACATGAATGTTTGCATCTAATTAAAGGTGTATGTTTACTCTAACAGCTATATGTGATTCTGACTTTTCACTCACTGTTTTCTTCAAAGAAGTCTCCCCAAAAGAAGTGCCTGTTCCTTTCCATGTTTCACCCTATGAGTTCCCAAGACTCCTCCTAATTATGTGATTTTGGTTTCTTTGCCCTTCTGCATCCTCTAGGACTACAAATATGTCTCTTCCACTCACTTTCTATCTCTCCTTCTCCATATGCTCAACTCTCTCAGGTGCCAAAATAAATATTGATCCTCTCCCTTCCTTAAACTGCCTCCTATTCCCCCCTCTAGTTTGCTGGCTGCATTCTCTGCAGTACAGGTGATTTATTTTGTTATGTTTAATCATTTCAGGCTCATTGCTTAGTCACTTGCAATCCAATTCTGCACCCACTATGCCATTGAAACTGCTCTTACATAATAATAAGATGTATTAATAATAAATTAGTACTAATATATTAGGGCCCTCACTAATAAATACTCAATGGTCAAATCCCATGGCTTCTTCTTGCCCTTGTTCCCTTTGACCTTTCAGGAGCTGTTAATATTATGGATCATATTATTTCTCAAAACTATTGTCTTCCTTGCCTTTTAGGACATTGTATTTATCTGAATGTATTTTCATCCCCACCTTCCCTTTTACTCTTCTTTGCCCAGCTCTTAACCCCCAATGGCAGGAGACTCTTACAATTAGGTCCTCCAGAGAAGCAGAACCAGCAGGACTGATGGATTTATTTTCAGAAATCGGTTCGTGTGATTATGGAGGCTAAGTTCTAAGATCTACAGTAGGCAAGCTAAAGACCGAGGAGAGTCCGTGGTATAGCATAGTCCAAAAGTTGGCAGACTGGAGATCTGAAAAGGTCTGATGTTTCAGTTTCAGTCCCAAGGCAGGAAAAGACGGATGTCCAAGCTCAAATAATCAGGTGGGAGTAGTTTCCCCTTACTTATGGGATAGTTAGCCTTCTTTCCCGTTCAGGCCTTCAACTGGTTGGATGAGGGCTACCCACACTAGGGAGGGAGGTCTACTTTACTCACTCTACCAATTCAAATGTTATTGTTACCCCAGAACACTTGCATAGAAAATGTTTTGCCCATTATTGGGGCACCCTGTGGCCCCATCGCATTGACACAGAAAGTCAACAAACTATCCTTGATCTTCTTTTCCCTAAATAATATTTTCCAAGAGAAATCTCCTCATTCACTTTACATTTTAGGGATCCAAACATTGATTTATTATATTCACTTCTTTAAACTTACTTCTGTTCCCTTATCTAGCCTGGTAGTTTTGCCATTCCATGAACCGCAAGCGACCATCCATTTCAAAGAGACTTCATCTCCTCTCAGTTCTATATCCCTGTGTACTACACATCCATTAGAACAGATCTTCATTGCCTTTTAATTCTTAATAATAGCTTCTTAGTTATTGTCCTAGACCACTTACTGCTCCCACTGCTTCCAAAATGATCTTACAAAAAGTTTGACTCTTCCTTCATGCTACTCTAGGTTCCAGAGAAAACGAGGCGAGAATCATATTTCGGGGTAATCTTGCTGAGTACTGTTACTGCCTGGGGCTTTGGTGAATCATATATAACCTTTCCATGGTGGCATGAGACAACCAAATGCAAAAGAGAGTCCATATCTTATTTTAGGAAAGAAGGTCTAGAAGAAAAGGGTCTAAAGACGTTCTAAAGGAGGAAGCAGATCATGAGTTCAAACACTTGGGGGCATTATTACGTATGAAATGAGTCAAGACAAGTGGATTAGAACTGAGGCTGTGCACAGTGTGGGAGTATAAGGCATCTACTGTCACATCTGCCACACATACTAATTCATTTCTTTCGAAATAAATCCCAAGTTCTTATCAGGATAAACACATGCTTTTGTATTTTTACACGCCCACCTGCAACTATCCTTCTAGTTGTGCCATTTACTAATGAAGACACTTGGAGAAGTTATTCTAGGTCTCTCGGGTTATTTCTTTATCTATAAAATTTGGGTACTAATGCCATTCTTGCCAGGTTGCTGTGTAAAATAATTAAAATAGCCTGCATACATATCACTTCACCTCCATGAGGGTGGCTGTTAGACAACAAAGAAACGAACAGAAAATAACACATGTTGGCAAGGATATGGAGAACTTGTGCGCCACTGCTGGGAATGTAAGATGGCTTTCCGCGATGGCAAATGGTATGGTGTTTTCTCAAAAAAATTAAAGAGATAATTGCCTTATGATCTAGCAATTTCACTTCGGGGTACATACTCCCTCCCAAAAAAAGTGAAGGCAGGGACTTGAGCAAATATGTGTAAACTAATTTTTAGAGCAGTATTATTCACAGTGGCCAAAAGATGGGAGCAACCCAAGTGTCCAGGGGATGAGTGGATGAACAAAATGTAGTATGTACATTCAGTGGAATATTATCCAGCCTTTAAAAAGGAATGGAATTCTGACATACACTGTAACATGGATGAACCTGGCAGATATTATGTTAAGTGGAATAAACCAGCCACAGGAAGACAAGTACCGTATAATTCCACTTATACGTGGTACCTAGAGTAGTCATGTTCATAGAGATAGAAAGTAGCATGGTAGTTTCAAGGGCTGGGGGAGAAGGGGTGTTGGGAAGTTGTTGTTTAAATGGTGTAGCATTTCAGTTTGGGAGATGAAAACGTCTTGAAGGGGTACACGGTAATATGAATATAGATAATACACTAATGTGCGTACTTAAAAATGGCTACATTTGAAACTTTTCTGCTATTTGTATCTTACCACAATATAAAATATATATGCTATCTGCAATGCATATAAATTTCTCTGAATGAAGACTCTCATGTTTTAGCCCCTGTCTTAACACACCCTATGGATATCCCAGGCTTCTGTCATTCTACTCTATACTTTATTCCCTGAATAAGTCTTTCAAGTTCAGTTCATAGCTGTGTGTATTCTCTCACGTTTTCTGCTTTTTCCTCATTCTGCTATATTTGTGATCTCTTTCTTCACACGGCAATCGGAGTTTACCTTTCAGATTCCATATCCTCTGTAAAACATTTCCAAACAACCCCGTTTGCAATCGATCACTCTCTCATTTGTACCCTGTGCCATGTTGACTTATATCTTGACTTACACCGTAGTCAATTTTTCCTCTTGGTATAGATGACTGTCGGCATGTGGTGCCCTCCACCACATGATAAGCTCCTGGAATGCAGGGTCTGTCTTCTCTCCCTGTTCCTAGTTATTCAGTGAGTGTTTGATACGAAATGGGGGTGTCTCACAGAATAACCCCTGAGACTGGTGCTTGCTCCCTTTTGCTTGGTGAGGGGCAGATAAAACTCACTAATGATTAAAGGACGTTTTCTCTGTTTGAAAATGGCTTTGAACGGGTGTTCATTTCAATGGATATGAAGACTCTTATTGTTCTCTCCTCTTTCTCTAGCCCGTTAGACTTTAACAACATTTACATCAGTGCCACTTGAAGGGCTAAGGCCTGATCTTGTATTTTCGATTTGGACAAATGTGGGGACCATAATATTGTGGCTCTTATATTTGTAAGAATTCACAAAGAGGACAATTTTTCTCAAGTGGCTTGGCTAAAAACGATGGAGTAAGTGGCAGTTATAAAACTGGCAGACTATTAAAACGACAGATATTTAAGGCGAACAACCGCTTAACTGGTCTCATTGTTACATAAACTGGAAATCCTATATAGCTAATGATGCCTTGCAGAGGCACAGGCTTTTTCCTCATAATCTTCATACTCTTAATTATCCTCTGTAAGTTAACTGTACAATGCAGGAGCAAGTTACGCTATCTTTAACAATGTGGGTCCCCCAATCTCAAACCCGGTAGAATCGCGGTTCTAGAAATACAGAATGACTGGGTTTCTTTCAATACAGAAATGCTTTGAAGAAGTTCTACTAACTTAAGGGAAAGTGTACATTGAGGTATTACTTTCTTTTTGAACCCACAGGTCTGGGGAACTCTCAGATAGTCTTGGATAGCTTCCTATTAGAGAATACAAAAGCCATCCGAAGCATTGGGGCCTGCCAATTCCGTCAGTGCCCTCTTTACTAACACGTATGAATGCGGAATCTTTTTTTTTTTTTTCTTTCGAGGCTTCATTACTGTCATAACCACCCGTGTTCTAAAATCTACTTTGTCCCAATCTTTCTTGCCAGCTCCTTGGCTGGTGCCTTCTCATCCTCTGCAAGAGGTACACATACCGGGACACGTATCCCCTCTGTCCACCCAGCAGTAGGTCAGGAATCCTGTATCGCATGGAGTGGGGGCCATTAGCGATTGGATATAGCAGAGCCTCTAAGCCTCACGTCCCAGATTGACACAGGCTCTTCACAACCCTTCACAATGCACTTGAGCCACTAAGGGAAAAGAATGAGCCTTTCTCAGGCAATCCATAGTTCAATATTGACAGGAGCATTAGAAGAAATTTCAGATTGCCTATTTCTGCTAGCTAGAAAGTCCTGTAATTGAGGCAGGCAGGGGGCAGAACGCCTTTGGTGGCTGGGAGTGAAAATACTTGATCTGAGCTCTCAAAGCCTTTGTAGATATTTCTATCCAGAGAAGAGCACAGGGCTGCATTAGCTGAGTCCTTGAGAAGCAATTGAGGAGGAATGCTATTTTCCTTCTGGCCGAGAGAAACGGCAGAGGCTCTTTGCAACAAATGATCATAAATTGCCCGAGTGTCTCCGAGGCAATGAGAGAGCTTGCATGTTAGAGCTAATGCAAGCTGCTCTCATACTTTTGAGTGGTGTTTGCTGCTGGGATGAAATAGGGCCTGAGGACACAGCTACCAATACATGTCTGTTTGCCCCAAGTAAACGCGATTGAAAGGGAAAGGCTTTCAGCTCTCGAGTTACTTTAGAAACAGATTCTCAATCCTCAGTAATCAAATCAAGAGGAGACTAAAACCAGAAATGAAGATCGAGTGAAATTTGGAAATAGAAAAGTGAGAGAATAAACAACAGCCCCAGATGGAGTTAAGCCTATCTGTCAACCCCGTCTTGTATCTGGTTTCTATTTTGTCATTTAAAATTCGGTACAAGGCCGTGTAAGTCATATTACAGAAATGTGCAATCAAACACATGCATATATTTCAAGCTTAAATTCAGAGAAGAGTTTTTGTTCAGTGCCGCTTTTGGCCATTTTGGCCAATTTTGAAATGATCCCAGGGCACAATCTAGGTAATCTTTAAACTTCCTGAGCTGCAGTGTTCCCTGGTTCTTTGCAAAATCATTCTGTGAGGACACTTCAAACGTGCAGACTTAATAGTCAGTGACTTTTGATGGACTTAGATTATGCTATACCTGTGGTTAGGAAATTTCCTTAGAAGCCCTGAAGTATTATATGTGTTTCTAGAATGCATCTATGAAAACTGGTTCGGCGTAACCCAGACAGGATTTTGTTACTTCACTTTTTTTTTGAAAGCCTAATTGTGTTCGTTTATTGAAATGATTCACGTATAGAAATGTCATAACAATTTTTAAAGTAAAAATATTCAGTCAAAGGGAACTATTTAGAAAATAAATACATTTATAGATAATTGTTACTAAGCTTTTTTTTTTTTTAAACGTGATGATAACGATGTTGTTGATGCTGATAGCAACGCGTGATGATAACGATGTTGTTGATGCTGATAGCAACGCGTGATGATAACGATGTTGTTGATGCTGATAGCAACGCGGGTGACTCAGGAATTTTATGTGTCAAGATACTCTGCTAGTTATTTATCATAGATTATCTCATTTAATTCCCCCAACATCCTTATCACGATCATTACTCATATCTTTGAAGAAACCGAGGATAAGTAAAGTCACACAAAGAATATATGGAGGATGATTGCTTTTAATTCAAATTATCATAATTTTAAGTGCAAAGTGTCAATCAGGAAAGAGGAATGGTGTGACAGAAAAGGCATGAGGGGCGCCTGGGTGGCTCAGTCGGTTAAGCGTCTGACTTCGGCTCAGGTCAGACGGCTCACCGTCTGTGGGTTCAAGCCCCACGTCGGGCTCTGTGCCGACAGCTCGGAGCCTGGAGCCTGCTTCTGATTCTGTGTCTCCCTCTCTCTCTGCACTTCCCCGACTCATGCTCTGTTTCTCTTTGTCTCAAATATAAATAAGCATTAAAAAACTTTAAAAAAAGAAAAGGCACGAGTGTTTTTTGTTGAGTGATTTAAAGTTTACTCTCATTTCCTAGCAGTGCACAATGAGCTTCGTTTGCTTTTGAGATACAGTGTTTGATCTTCCTTATTCTGGAAGAAATGCCCTAATCTCCTTTGGTAAAACACCACTTCTAGTCATCAGCCATGTAGATTGACTATTGCTTATTCAACTCACAGCTGCAGGTGTTCGGTTCTAACTGACTTAAGGACTATTCTCTTGGCTCAAAAATGGGTCAGATATTTGCCAGAGCTTCAGGTAAAGGAATTAATCTCTCTCCCTTCTTGTGCAAGAACCACTACAATATACATTGCCAATCCCTGAATAATTGTGTGAAAATATGCTTTATTCGAAATAAAGCAACTATTTGGACACAATGGAAGAATGAATCAAAACTTCCTGTGGCCATGCTCCCTTACGGTGCCTTTTCCAAAGCTCCCAGCAAAATACGGGTGTTCTTCCCCACCTCTTAGATCTAAGCTGGTTTTAAAATTTGATGTGACCAACAGAACACAAAAGCAATGATGTTGTACAACTCTGAGACTGAGCCATGCAGCTTCCATTTTCATTCTTTTGGGACTCTGCCCTAAGACCACCATGTAAAGAAGCCAGTTCACTGGCTTCATCACTGGTATACCATCCTACAGTGATGATATACCACAAGGAAGAGATCCATGACTCTCAAACATAAATAAACTTTATTAAAAAGGGGAGGGTGGCACCTAAGTGGCTCAGTTGGTTAAGCATCTGACTTTGGCTCAGGTCATGATCTTGCGGTTCGTGAGTTTGAGCCCCGCATCGGGCTCTGTGCTGACAGCTCAGAGCCTGGAGCCTGCTTCAGATTCTGTGTCTCCCTGTCTCTCTAACTCTCCCCCAACTCGTACTATGTCTCTCTCTTGCTCTCTCTCAAAAATAAATAAACTTAAAAAAAGAGAGAGAGATCTATGGTGTTCAAGACGCTAGCCAACGTTAGCTGTGAGACCTGTAAGTCAGGCCATTTGGAACTTCCAACTCAGCTGAATCTCAGCTTAATAAAGCTTCACCGGGAAGTGCATTGGAGGAACCATGGCCAACCAACATTATTGTGATAAATAACAAATCATTCTCTTTTAAACCACTTAGTTTTGTGGTGTTTTATTAAATAGTAATAATTAAATGATACTGTCACCCTGGCTGGGACATTGGACAGACCAGCGAGAGTGATTACAAGGAAACAAAAGATTCTTAGTATTCTTACATGATTGTTAAATCAAGCCTTACCTGAAACTTGCCCTACATTTAGACTTAACATTTATGAAAGCTTATCCCTCCCCACCACTCGTCTCCCTATCTTGTTTTTTGCAGGGGGTAAGATTAGAATGGTTTAAGCCAATTACATTTCATTAAGCTGCAACATACGGTAAAAAAAAAAAAAAAAAAAAAAAATACCCTAGTTACCACACTTTATTGTTGGCTAATTCTTATAAACACTCTATCTGGAAGTGATTGTACTATCTCTGGGTCTATTCATCATCTAAGGGATTGATAGAGAGAGCAGTATGAAAAGCAAAATTACGAAGGCAATATTACTCCATGATTGAGTAGAGTAACGCTCGTGTGGCTTTAGTCACATCTTTCCTTTGTTCATTTCTAAAATGAATAAGCCCTTACCTAACTTAACTTATCTAAAATTGGCCCTGTGGCGGAGGCCAAGGTTATATTTTTTAAATAACTAGTAAACAAGACTTCCTGGGCATGCATTTGGAATTTTTAAATAGGTGATCATTTTGAGCTCTTTCTCTGTGTAAGAAGGAAGGGCACAGTTCTCAATCTTCAGTCAAAGGTCAGTATTTCACTCACACGGTGGGGCAGATCCAATATTTAATACAAATATCAAGAAAAAGGAGGGGACAGAAAAGAAAACATGCACTTTTTGGAGATGAATTGTGTTGCAATGTACATGTATATGTTTCTGAGATATAATTTATAAGATGTTTAGATCTCTAAACATCTAGGTTGCATGATATAGATAGTCTTTGACACTGAATTCTCCAGTTCTTGTTACTAGATATTGGCTTCTAACATGTCCCATTTGCAAAACTCTCTGCTTAATTGTGACATCAAATATGAGAATAACAGAGCCTGGGTATTAAAGATGATGACTAACTATAGAGATGGTTAATTCTATAAGCGGACTAAAGCGTATAAAAATCTACAGTTTAGTTTTCTTTGTAAGAAATAATAAAAATTGAGTGTGGTGTAAATCTTACTCAACCCTCTGATTAAAAGGTTCCAGGCATTCTGAGAGCCGTTCATTTACTTATTAAATTTATTGAGTACCTACAATATGTCAGGCCCTGTGCTGAAAGGAATGAGAAATGGTAAATTTTCTTAGGGAGCTCATAATCTCAGGGATGAGCCAGGCAATTTGTCAGGCTGTACAATAAAGTGACTCAGGGTAATGAGAAGTGGTCGAGAGTGCTGGACAAAGAGACGGAGTTAATTGAGTATTCTCCTCCAGAGAAAATGCCAGCCATGTTGCCCGGACTTGCCACCTTAGTTGTCTTTTTTTCTGCACTGGTTGCAAGGACCTGTTCACAGGATCGAAGTGCATACGAGAGGGTATCATCAGTGCAAAATACTCAAACCTGGTTCTTTGGTCCTTCTAGTCAACTGGTAGGATGGTATTTGCTGATCTTCTGTGGGATGGGTGTGACGAATTGGCCACAAATTATGAATGGAAATCTCTTACGTCATTCTGGTATGGAGCTTTTAACTTCTAGAACAAGTCTCTACAGAGATTTCTCCCTTCTCTCTGGCACTGTAACCAGCCATATTCAACATGATGGCTGCTGTGATTCAGAGAAAATCTGCAGAGTACCCCCCCCCCCCCCGCTTATAAGCAATGGATATATGGAAGGAGCAAGATAGCTACCTTTCTTGATATATCACCAAGATTTTTGTGTTCTTTACTACTCAAACGTTAACCAGCGCATTCAGGCTAAACGGAATGTTTTTGCATACTTTTATAATTATTTACTTACGTGAATTGCCTACCCAAGCAAAATAAAAGGAGTTACAAAGGGCTTATTCTCAATTCTCGTCCTTGTTTTTTCCAGACTTACCTAAACACCCATCCCTGCAATTGTGAATTCCTTCTAAACAGGCCCCTAAAGCAAGAGATTGCACATACATGCATGGCTTGCATGTACATACACCCATACAAGTATGCGTGCACCAAATTCGTTTTCTTCTTTTTATTTAATGTGCAATTGTCCACATGATGGACTATCAAGGTTTTATGAGGGGTTTGCTGGTTGGATGAGACTTGACATAACTGGTTTTTGTCGTTGTTGTTGTTACGACTATTTTAAAAATTGACATCGCACAAGGTTTAATTTGGGACTTTGGAAAACTTATTTTACCTCATGTAAGGTTTATAGACTAACAAAAGTAAAGATTTGTAATTCCTACAAGGAAAAAAAGAGGACAGGAGAACTGAAATAGGAGACACCCTGATCCAAAAAAGTTGAGGGGTGTGTGTGTGTGTGTGTGTGTGTGTGTGAGCTTCCTTGTTGTATATGTCGCCACCATGTTGTATGGTTTTGTGGAAGGAGTTTGACTATGTACATCCCCCCCCACCACCCCCACCAAATTCCCCCAGAGACTTTTCCTGTGGAGGCAGACTTTATTTCTAATGTAAGCTCCAATATGAGAGCCTCTCCTTTTCTTCCTGAAAGTTCTTGGCACTCTGTTTACGTAAAGATATTTTAGTGATGTTGTAAGATGCCATAGCTTCACCTTATGCTTATCTGTGATTAATCCTTCTTGGGCTGGAGATGGGATGAGATTCTTTCCCTGAGGGTGCAACTCGATGTTTCTGCAGTGTTCATGCAAAATACGATTTGACAACGAAATGTGCTTAGAGAATAAAAAACGATGACTGTTCTAAAGGTCTCTTTAGGTAAAGAAACCAAAGTAAGCATTCCATGTGTAGAAAAATTAGGCCTTAAGAAGCTAAACTCCCACACCATAAGCTACATCTTGAGACTATATAAGGCACATTAGAAGCGATATTAATTCTTTCAAGATAAATTATTATCTCTTAGCATTAAATAGAGCCCAAAGAGGCCACATTTTTTCCTAGTTATTTTAAAACTAAAAATACAGTTTTTTGAAATAGTTGGGAACATAGATTTAAAGGAAACCTGGAATGCGGCTTTTCCACCATTTATTTTGTTTTTTTTTTTTTTTTGATAGTCTATGTTTGCATTTAATTTAATTTAACTTTTTCATATAATTTGTTGTCAAATTGGTTTCCATACAACACCCAGGGCTCATCCCAACAAGTGCCTTCCTCAACGCCCATCATCCACTTTCCTCTCTCCCCCACCCCCCTCAACCCTCAGTTTGTTCTCCGTATTATTTTTTTTTTTTTGCTTTGAATGTCGACACTGAAGTATTTGTGGTTATAACTTCACTAAATATCTGTACGATTACCTTATAGTACTTCTGCGGTTTGATGATATGTAGGAGACTATTTCACTTACCTTTCAGTGGTGTTTGGTAGGCATTTATTAAGCACAGCCTTGATCTAGTACAGGACGCTGGAATGGTGATGGGGGCTAAAACATGGCCCTTCACTCAAGAATGCAGTCTAGTTGGGGCACAATTGCATGAACAAGGAGCTTTTGTGTGATGCAGAAAGTCAGTGACTGTACCACATCAATTCTCTACACGCTTTTCTGAGAAAGCATTATTTCCTATTTGTTTCAAGATGGAGAAGTATGCGCATCTCTTAGTACGTTTGTGCAGAAAGGATTGGAATTTCGCATGCTGCAGCTACCAGAGGAAAAAGAAAATAGATGAAAAAGAAAAAAGAAAGAAAGAAAGCACAGAAAATTCAGCTGTAGCACAGAGTAATTACATTAGGTTTGATACCTAAAACATCTCTCTTTGTAGCTGCATTTGAGCTGATTGGCACCTGACCTTTCTGAAAATGTTAATAACCAAAACATATATGATTGCATAATAACAACCTGTATTCATTCTTACAAACAAAATATTAATCTATATGGTTGACACGACCTAAATATTGTTAAATGAATGATTCTGAAATGGCAAAATATAAAGTTTGGAGCTCCCATGCGTGTCTAAATTTTTTAAAATCTCTGATTTGAACAAATTGTCATTTATATCTTCCAAGGAACACATTACCTCTGCTACGTGAAAACCCATAAGATCTGCACTGTCAGATTTTATTATTATTGTGACAGATACTTTAGCATATAAATCTTAAACTAATCAAAAAGTGTCATCTTCTTTTTGGAGCTAAATGTTCAAAGTGCATCAACTATTCGATTTGATAGACATTTCTTGAGAAGGCTTGGGAGGAATTACATATTAAAAATACGTTGTATATGAAACTCTTATCATTTATATCCACCTCCACAGTGGATAAACTAATTGTAAACCACTTTCGAGAGCTAGACTTCCAAACACACACACACACACACACACACACACACACACACACACAAACTTTTACCAGCAGGAACAGAATTCTAGAAATGCCAAATGATATTTTTGTGACTTTCGCAATATCCCAAGCAACTTCTTTTTATTTATTGGTTTAATATCAAAAGCAGATGAGTGTGTATAATATTTCAGAGCAGAGGCAATGCCTTTACACAACTTTGAAGCCATCACAATGAGACCACACAGTATGTGGCCAACTGAGCTGATGAATATGTTTGTCTTTGGTTGTCCTGTACTTTGGACATTGTTTAAATGATAGTGAAAATTATACATTCTTAGGACAAGGAAAAACCTAATGTAGCGTTTCTCAAAATACCATGTGCATAAGTTCACCTGAATGTTTGTTAAAACTGCAGAGTCTCAGGCCACATCTTGAGAGATTCTGATTCATAAGGAGTGGATTCTCGTAGAGTCCTGACAAATAATTCTGACGCAACTAGTTCAAGGAAGGCATTTAGGTAGAGGGTGATGCAGAATGTCCAGATTTATCGATCTGGTTAAATTATCTCAGGAATAGATAGCCTGGAGTCCTGAAGTTATCTGAAATTTAATTTGCAGTTGATTAAGACCACAAAGATAAGAGAATGCAGATTTCTTTAATAAATACCTTCTCCTTGAAAGTTTTCTCTTTTAAGAAAATATTATCACCACCCTTTCTAAAAAGAAGGGTTGATCAAAGTTAAATATCCAGAGATCAACACTACTCACTTTCCCTTGACAGCATCATTTTCCTAAAACCATTCCTTTACGTTCTATAACAGGGGGTTAGGGTATTGCCGTGCTGAACCATTCGTGCCTAGGGTCCAGGATGTCGCTCATCATATATTACTCGGGATTTTAACTTCCCTGGCCTTAGTGTCACTGTAGGTAGCACTTTTCTCTGTTAAGGCACAGGCCGAGCAGTTCTTTGATAAAGCAACAAATAGTATAATGGTCTCCTCTAGAAAACTCATGGTATGTGTGTCATTCCCTTAGGAAGGCAACGGCCACAAACCCATTCTCCTGATCTTCATTCAGCAGACACGTCACAGAAACGTCATTCGGAGATTAATCTGAAGGAAGCTGAGAGCCATTTTCATTGTTTTCATCATTCCTAGTCATTTTCGTACAGCGTAAAGTGTACATTCTGGTATGAATTGGATCACTTGACTCCAAGGTAAATGGTATTCACCATGGAGGCCAGCATTTTTGTTCCTCAGAAAGCACTGTATTTAGCAACTGCCTTTCAAACAATGTTAGTCCATATAAGTATCCCTCTAAAAAGTGGTTTCATGCTCATATGGGAGGGTCTGCATACCCTACTGCTGCTTTTAAAGACTTGTGCAAAACATTAATATATTAAAGGTCTGGAGTTACCTTGGGAATAAGAACGTCTCTAACATCATTTAACTCAACGTTTCCCAGAGTAATTTATCTATAGAGGCCCCTTTTCACTTGGTATCTGTTGTTTGCCTACAGCTACACATTATGCCGTATAACTTCTCTGTTGAACTCATGCCATAGGTCCTGTTCCATTGGAATGAAAAGCCACAAGCCCTGTCTCCTGGCCTTCATTCAGTGCATGCTCAAAAAGGTGATCATTTGGACCGTAACAGTGAAAGAGGATGGCAGACGTTTTTTTTAATCACTCCAAGCTATGATAGTACAGTGTAAATACGAGAAAGCTATTTTTTAATTAATTTATTTATTTTGAAAGAAAGAGAGACAGAGAGAGAGAAAGAAGTGGGGGAGGGACAGAGAGAGAGGGAAAGAGAGAGATTCCCAAGCAGGTTCTGAGCTCTACACTGAGCCTGATGCGAGGCTTGATCTCACAACGGTAAGATCATGACCTGAGCTGAAGTCAAGAGTGGGACGCTTAACTGACTGAGCCACCCAGGCACCCTGAGAAAGCAAATCTTGAAGAATTGGTTGCTTCACAAGTTCATCTGTTCTCTCTATTCCTCCTTTGAAAAATCAGACACCAAATCCAGTTGACTCAAGTTCACACTATAATTTGCCTGTCCGGTCTTAGTGCCACAACTCTAACCCATCGCTGTTTATTTGAAACGTGGCAGGCCTCTTTCCTAGTGGCCTCTGTGCCTCGATTTTGCGTCCATATGAATCTACTGATAGTTACTACTACTAATGTCCTGGGTCGATTTAAACATTTTAATGTTTCCTCCCCGGATAAAGAATAAAATTCTAATGCCTTGAAATTTCATGAAAATTCTTCATGACATCATCTCACCTAACTTTTCTAGTTTTGTTACCTTTTATACTTGTACATTCATACTTCATTGCACCTAAAATGTCAGATGTTCTATGGGCTTAGAGCCCATCCTCGCCTGCCAGGTGCAGACACTCTTTATGCCCATGGAATTTGAAACATTTTGCATTGCAGTATATATATTTAGAGAGTAAAGCTGTGTCATGTTACCTTGTATAACCTAATGCTTATACCTAACAGCGTGTGTTAAGCATGGGAGGCGTTAATAATAATAATACTCCTGAATTGAACGGAAGAAGAAATAAGACTCCACATAGTTACCTATTTCCTCTACAGATAGAAATCTTTTGATAGAAAATACTAGCTTAAAATAAACTGCATGGTGGCCATGATGATCATTTCCTGGAGATATACTTGTTTTCCTATTGTTATCTCCGTGAATGCCTCAGCCCCAAAGAAGATGCAGCTTTGATTGTCTATTTGTAACTCCCTAGGAAGGGTGAGAAATCACATCCAGATTGTTGTTATAAATATGAGAAGTATCAAAAGGCAGTCTTTTGCAAGGATCCTAGAGATTATGGTGAGGGAGGGAGCCTGATGGCTGAATAGAGCTCCCAGCTGTGTTCGAAAGACACTTCCAATGCATGAGGAATAAACTGCTTTTATATAATACCTTTGAAATGTATGCATAATGCAAAAGTATAAAATCCAGTACACATTAGCAAGCTGATAGATGAATAATTGTTAAATTTGCTTTCCAAAACCTAAAGGTCATCTAGAATTATCCGAAATGGTATTTAACATCTGAATCGATTTTTGACAGTTTAGCCAATGCATGAATCCAAAGTGTGACTCATTTGAAAAAATAAAATTATTTACACCTTACCTAACACAGAGACTCAGCTTCTCACCTCAGTCTTACAAGAGCACCTGCTGAGTTAGGGACTCGAGTTTACTCCAAGAGGTAGGTTTTGATAAGAGGGAAAAAAACCTGGGCCGGAAGGGTAGACAAAATTTGTTTCTTGCAGCGGGCTTTACCAAGAATCAAATTAGCCAATATTTTTGTTTTGTAGCAGTTATTCTTCTAAGGAAGAGAACTGAAGGACAAGGCAGGGAAGGAAACGTGAAACAGAAATCATTTTTGACTGTCTCTTAGGTGCTAAGCAATGTATTAATTGTTTTATTGGCATTGCATTTAATATTTACAATATAATCCTTCTGAAATGTGCAAGAAATTGAATTTGCAATTGAAATCTATGTAGGATTTCATTACAGTGAGATAATGATAATGATGATCTGATAAATTAAGTGGTTTGTCTCAGTTTTGCCCCACTGTGAATAATGGCTCCAAGGTTCATGCTGGGGTTCTTGTTCTCTGCCCTGTAAAACCCGGTGCCTAAATCTTGTTTTCCTGACTGCTATTTTATCTACCGACATTCAAGACCTGGGTTGTTACTGTGTGAGAGTTAGGTTTGGAATTGAGGACTATTTTCATCTGAGAAGAAAACAGAGGGTTTCCTTCTACCTGTATACAAGATACGAAGCAAACAAAATTATGGAATTAATTCCTATGTAACTATGTCGTCCTGATTTGGAAGTTCTTTGCCATTAAATGTCAAGATTGGTAACACCCTTCACATGGTGGTTATGATGATTATATAATATAGTTTAAGTTAAAGCTATTAAAATGTCAAAAAGAATAAAGGACCTGTGGTGTTTTAAGTACAACAAAACCAAACTACTGTATTTTATGCCATGTACTTCCCGAGATACTATTAAATGATAGAAAAGAGATCTCTCTAAACATAACAGACCTACGCCAATAAAAACAACAAGAGGGATGCCTTTAAAAGAAAAGACATTTTAACAAATTTCTGTAAATAAGAAGTGACTGGAGGAGTGATTAAACAGATTGGAAAAAAAAAACTTTAGTCACATCATAAAGGCAGAGTGAAACTACATTTATTCCAGGGAGCTGATGTTCACAGATGCATCCCAGAGGGGCCCAGAGAGCCCCGTAGTGAAGCATGAAACTGAAGACTGGGGGTTAATTGAAAATGTATACACGAAATATTAATACCTCAGCACACTCACAAACACATCCCTCCCATCTGAGACCACTTTCCATTCTATAACAACCCAGCATTTGCAAAATTAAAAATAATAATTAAATAGTGGGGATTTTTTCCTGCAACATGTTTGCTAAATATACATGGTTTCTGAGAACGATTCGCCTGAAAATGTTAGACAAAACATATTTACAAAAACCTTTTACTGAAAACAGTAAGGTTAACTTCTTGTGCCAGGTGGACAAGAGAAATAATGCTTAAAAAAAAAAAACCAAGCAGATTCTGAATCTGGCCTCCGTCCAGAGAAACGAAGCATGGGGCCCAATCTCTATAGGAAGCAGTACCAGATATCTTACATACTGCCAAGAACCACAACAGGATGTGTTATCCCTGAATGAATTTGGAGAAGAAAAAACCCGTCAAGGAGGAGTGAGGAATTGTGCTTGCCCCAACTGTCTTTGCATAAGGTAGAATAGTACACCTTAAAAACACATCGCAACAATCCAGTTTTCTCGAAGGTTTCCCACTCTCGATGTAGACTGAAACTCTTTTCTTTAAATTAAAAAAAAATTTTTTTTTGAGATACACAGAGCACGAGCAGGGAGGAGGGTCAGAGAGCCAGGGAGGCACAGAATCTGAAGCGGGCTCCAGGCTCTGAGCTGTCAGCACAGAGCCCGAACTCATGAGGAGGGCTCAAACTCATGAGCCATGAGATAATGACCTGAGCCCAAATCAGAGGCCCAACTACTGAGCCACCCAGGCGCTCTCATGTAGCCTGAAACTCGTAAGGCAGAAATGTTGTTGAAAGGGAGTTCCTATGTCCCTAGGGAGTTTGGCAGAAGCAATAAAAATGAATGACCAATAGTTACATATATCATATAAAAATATGAGCCACGTAAGTTCTATGAAAAATAATTAAGTCACTTAATTTATACGATATGTCTCCACTTACAAGGACTTACAAACATGTAAAATGAAACAATTCATTATTCAAGGATACACACACATATTGTAAGACTCTCAGTAACCCAGGAAAGTAAGGAGAAAAAAACAATGACCCCAAGGAACAGGTGAAAGAGAGAATTAAATTTAATCAAGATACAATAATTTTACCCTAAACTCTATTAACACTTTCAAAAGTATTTACTAATAAAAAGTTATCTCTAAAACGAGAATGCGCTGAAAACTTAGATCACATTGAATTTTAACGATGCAATTGCTGAAATTAAATAAATGTGCTGTTATGGTGATGGCACAAATTTGAGGTAATCTAGAAATTAGAGCACGAAAATAAGAAAAAATATTTTAAGAAGTTAAAAGGCATAAAAGATCAATCCAGATCCATCATTTTATTAATATAAATTAACGAAAAAAGGAAAAAAAAGATGGACCGAAAGAAAATTACCACAAAACTAATGAAAGGGAAATTCTCAGAACTGAAGGACATTGTCTTCAGGAAGGGAAGACCCATCCATCCTGTGTTTAGAAAACAAAACAAAAGAATAATAAAAAAGATCCATACCTAGATATAACATTTGGAAATCTCATAACAATATAAAGAAATTACCAGAAAGCACTTGAACAAGAAAATATTATAAACTCATGAAGAAAAAAAAATCAGGCTGGGATCAAAATTTCTTAAGCCAGATTAAACGTAGGGGAACAGCACCTTTAGTGTCCTGAGATAAAAGTGTTTTTACCTTAGAATTCCATACCGGTGCAGTGGAATACTAATCTGACAGTTTATGGCTCCACTTTCTTTTTCAGGAACTACGTGAGGATGTGCTCCAGAAAAAGCAGGGAGGAAATCAAGAAACAGAAAGATAAGGGATCCAAACACGAAAGGAGCACCTTCAGGAGATTAGCGAGGTCAAGTCCTAGGAAAGCAGGTGTGAGCCTGACATAGAAAGTGATCATCAGTGTAGTTGAGAGATGAAATCAGGGAGACATGAATTTTTTTAAGGCTGATGCATAAACAAACAAGAATCTAGTTTTGATAGTGCCCTTAAACCTTTGATAACTGTAGAAAATGCAAGGAAATATTGCATTTCCATCTAACAATGGAAGACAAACAGAGCCAAACAGGTAAATGCAATTATAGTACAGCACTTGGTTCTATAGTAAATGTCTTAATAAAATCCTAATAATACAAACATTGTCTACAAGTGTCCCATTAGAAAGCACAGACAGAGGTGTAGGTTACCAACTTCATGCTATAAAAGTAAAAGGGCATGTAATGGGAAACATTTTATCACCACCATTCATGTCACGGTTTTCACCATTGGTTTCCCCATTGGTTTCATCACCATGGTTTCATCATGGTGTTCTTGTTGCCTTCCATCTCTGCATGAGGTTTAAGCTCAAATGCAGGGAGATTCTTCAATTAGGATGGCAATTAGGATTGACTGACTAGAATGAACATTGCTTCCGCAGAGTAAAGAAGATGCCAGTGGGCAACAATATGTAGCAACGAAGCTGGCATTGGCGATAAAGCATAGGGGACTAGAGAAAGTCAAAGGAAAGTATTTGCCTCATTCTGGGCATTAGGGGGTTTGATATGTTAAAAGAAGCAAGGATAGAGGTCCAGAGAGGAAGGAGGGAAAATCAAATATTTATATTCACTCATTTATCATTCATTTAATTCTTTCATTTACTATGCATTTAACGCATACTGATTGAGTGCATATTATGTTTTAGTCAGGATTGCAGGTGCTAAGATAGATGCACCAAATAAAATGGACGAAAATCTCTCCTCTTAGGAAGTTTAATTCTAGAGACTAGCAAGAGCTAACGCTTGTCACTCTTACTGTGCCCAAGGCACTATTCAAAGCACTTTATATATATGCCAACTTGTTTTATTGACTTTCCACTCTCCAGGACAGAACCGGGATTTAGTGATGTGGGTAGTAGATATACTGAAGGTAATAATATCGAAGGCAGGAGCTCTCCCCACTTCCCATCCAGATGGAGATGAATTGTGAACTGCCTCATCCCCAAGACAGCCCCTCACCTCTAACAATCCAGAGCCAGCCCAGACTGACATGATTGGACAAAAGGGGGCATTTGAGTTTCTCCGGTCCAATCTCACTTTCCTTGTGGCATTGTGTATTAATCAAGACAAACTAAACTGTATTCAGAAGTAACAGCCACGTCTTCATGGTTCAGCACAGCAAATATTTATTTCTCATTGGTGTTTCATTTTCAGCTTTGGGGTCTGTAAGCTGTACAGTCACCCAGAGATGAGGGGTGGAGGCTCCATCCCTGGTAACATACAGCTTCCTTACTTACTCTGGAAAGAAAAAAAAAGATTCTGGAAAATTCTATATGGGCTTCTTAATGCCTCATTTTGGAGGTGATGCATATTCTTCCTGCTTATATTTCATTGGCCCAAAGTAGTCATGTAGCCCAATCTAACTACAAAGTTGGAAATAATAGTGGATCAATGGGAATATATAATGTACAGAAGGTGGTGCCCCCTTCCCCAGCTTCTAAATGAGGAAGTTTCAATCAAGAAGAATTTCAAAAGCAGAACATTTGAGAGCTAGCAAGCGTTGCAGGGACTTTCTGGTTAACGGATGCCATGAACCAAGTGAAACCTAGTGACTTGTAGTAAACTAGCAGGGACAGGGGCAGATAGGTTCAGAGGCTTCTTTACAATGGAGGGAACCTGGTGACACTGAGTAGGAGGCTCTATGGAGGCTGCTGGTCCTGGGTCAAGGCGACAGCTATCAGATCACGAGTTGTATCAACAACTAACCTCACAGTCTAAGCCCCATAAGGTGCCCAGAATCAATGAAGTTAGAAGAACTCTATATGACCCTCAAATGAATGGAAAGACCTGTTTAAATCACTTCTTATGATTTCCCTACTCCTCATCCCCAAATTCGTCAAGATGCTTTCTTAGGGACGAGCAAAGGTGGAGGAATGTGGTAGACACAAATATGTACTGTCTGATCTCTTTTCAAGGAAGGATGCCAGTTCTTTGCCTCAACTGAAAAGAGCTACCTTATCCCGGGTCGTATCCTACCCAAAGTGGCCCGTACTCAACAATTGATGATGGTAGGGGTTGAAAGACCCAGGCATTTGGCCCAGGATGCCTCTGATAGGCCATTTTTTAAATAGTTTTATTTCCTGTATAGGTAGCATATGGTTTCATATTATGGTGTGCAAATATAGTGATTCAACAATTCCGTGCAATGTCCAGTGCTCGTCACAAGTGACTCCTTAACCCCCATCACCTATTTAAGTCATGCCCCCACCCACCTCCCCTCTGGTAACCATCAGTTTGTTCTCTATAGTTAAGAGTCTGTTTCTTGGTTTATCTATTTTTTTTTCCGTTGTTATTTTGTTTTGTTTCTTAAATTCCACATGAGCAAAATAATATGGTATTTGTCTTCCTCTGATTTATTTCGCTTAGCATTATACTCTCTAGCTCTGTGTTGTTGCAAATGGCGGTGCTTCATTCTTTTTTATGGTTGAATAATAGTCTATTGTATATATACAAATCATGTGTATACACATGCACATATATTTACACGTACATTGTATACACACACACACACACACACATCACATTTTCTTTATCCATTCCTCAATCGGTGGACACGTGGGCTACTTCTGTAATTCACCTATTGTAAATAATGCTGCTATAAACATAGGGGTGCATCTATCCCTTTGAATTAGTGCTTTTGTATTTTGGGGGAAGATACCCAGTAATGTGATTACTGGATCATAGAGTAGTTCCACTTTTCACTTTTTGAGTAAACTGATGGGCCACTTATGCGCCAGAGTTTCTGTGGAATTAGCTATGTTTTTTGTCGTTCAGCAGCATAGACTTTTTCCTCTGCCCAATCTTGCTTTCTTTCCCTCCTTTCCACAAGTATTGATCCCTCCTAAACATCTTACGTGCCACACTCCATCTCAGCTTCTGATTCTGGAGAATATAATCTGCGATAGCCAGTGTCAGGAGTGGTCCAAGTAAGGGGGTGATAAAATAGGGTTATAGGACTGAATCACTTTTATCCCAGTCACTGGTGTTTGGTGGCACTCACAAGGCATCCCTGGCACAAGGCAGCAGCTCAACTGTTAAAACTCTCACTGTCAGTGAATTGAGATGGTCTACAGGTAGGAGAGAATGTAGTAGTTGACGCAATTTGTCAGACTTTTGAAAAGTACGGGCAAAGAGTAACTGTAAAGACAGTGGGCTTGGAAGGTTATTGCTAAATGGCATTGACCCCTAGCTAAATATGACAAAAGACCCTGGGGATTAAAGAACAATTGAAGATTGAGTGGGAAAGCTATAGGGCTTCTCTGGCAGCTTACAAAAGTTCTCTCCTCTTACAGAGGGAGTAAAGAAACATGAGGACCAGGCTCAGAACTTAATAGAGTGGCTGTCTTCTAGAGTATGGTAAATGCCAAGCAAGGATGTCTATTATGCCAAGGTGAGAGCCCTAATTAGAAAATGAATAGGAATAGGGCCTTTTGGGTGGATGATCGCAAGTGTTTTGAACCGCCTGCTATCCCTGAAACTTCTGAGACTATAAAGTAGCCTATCTCTTCCAGTTAACTCTACTCCCCTGCCTAGAAGATATTTCAAAAGCCTTTCGCCTGACAGATGTGTTCCCTTTAGGATCTCCTCTTTTATCTCCCTTTTTCTTACATTGCTGATTAATCCAGCTGGCCCATGTTGGGCCCAATAGGGAAACAAGAAGAGTCAACAGACCTAGCCATGCTGTGCTGGGGAATCCTGGGAAGCATGGGATGTGGGGTGAGATTCTTTGGGTAATTAATCAAAGGGGATGGATTATATGTCTACATAGTGAGAAAAAATTTACTGATTTGGATCTGGAATAATTTATGGTGTTAGAGCTATCTGTGAGAGGGAAAAATGTCATGTGGTACTTAAAGAAGCCTCATGGGAGAATTGTGATGCTCAGGTTCTGGAGCAGGGCCATGCCACCTGCAGCAGAAGATAATATGTCTTTTGAAAAACAGCTTCTAGAGACAGAATGCCTGGTCATGCAAAACCAAATGACCACACATCTGGAATTTCCCATTATGACTTGGATTCTCTGAGAGCCACAAGGATCAGGTGGGCCTAGGAGCAATCCATCACACCATGGAAGAGGTGTATCAGAACTGAGTCGAAGCAAGATCAAAAAGCACACACATGCTGCGTGAGTAAGTAGCCAAGGTCATCACTACTGAAGCATAGGTATACCTCCCTCAGCTAATGCCGGTGTTCAGATGAAGAGTCCCTCAAGATCAGCTATAAGAAAAAAAAAAAAGACATGGGTTACACATGGGTCAGTTTCATAAGTTTCAGCGGAAGTCAAAAACAGATGGTCGTTGCTCTATAATGTCACGTACTTGGAAGACACTAATAAAGGAAACTTCATGCCAGCCAGTTCATGTGGAAGGAAAAGGGGCCCTCCATCTTTGGACTCTTCAGGGTAGAAGTCCTGCTTTTTCCTCCATTCCACAGGCATTAAGAACTTAACAAGCCATAATGGGGTACAAATAGAGACTAAGAGGTTATGCCAAAGGAAAAATCCAATGTGTGGATTTTCCATAGTATCGCTATTATCTACTATTGCACCAGATTTTTACTTCCCCTGTGTATACTTCTGTCATCTTTTATCACTGCTCTTAACACCCAATCTCTTCATTGTAGCTGAATAATTTTCCAAAACTATTCTTTTTGAAGATTTTATTTTTAAGTAATCATTACACCCAACATGGATTCAAACTGACAACCCTGAGATCAAGAGTTGCATGCTCCACTAGCCAGGTGCCTCCCCAAATTAAAGTTTGATCATAACATGTCCTTGCTTCACTACCTCCGGAGTTTCCTCTTACTCTTTAAAATAAAGCCCAAGTGTGTAATACATGATCCTCACTCAGCTTCCTACCCAACCTCCCGGTCTTTGTTCTCACAAACTTCCAATTGGTCTGTCCTCTCCAGTCCACTGACCTGCTTTTTATTTTGGGAATATGTCATTCACTTTGTAACTCGCTGACTCTAAATATGCCATTTCTTCAGCCTGGAATGTATTCCCCATTCCTTCTCCCTCTATTTCATTAGGACCTCAATTTAAAAATAGCCTTAATCCAAGACCTTTCTTCCTGGCAAAATTAGGTTGGAGTACCCTTTCATATGTCCCCAAGCATCCTGTAGGTTCCAATGAGTAACATGTCATGTCATGTCCCTTAATTACTCACTTCTAACAATAAGCTTCCTGAGGACAGAAGCCACTGTGTCCATTATATATATATATAGTATATCATATAAATTATATAATGTATATATTCCTATATATTATGTACGTTCTTATATATAGCAATATATGGCATATACTCATGTATGTGCAGATGTTCATATATATTTATTTTTCATGTGCTCAGATGCTTAGAAAAATCATCAAGACAAGGTTTTGATTTAAATAGTTCTATAGGACCAGGTGAATTCTTAGAAGACTTGAAATCATTAGCACAGCTGCAGTAAATATAAAATAGGCTACATTTTATAGGAATTATAATACTTTCCAGATCCATTTAATACATTCTACAATAAAATATATTAATCATTGACAATATGGTGTCGTGGGTCAATTTTTGATATTCAAGAATTCCATAGCTCAATAGTTAAACCTTCTTGGTAGAAAGCATTCATAAGGAGAAACACCATTTTTAAGTAAAATAAAAACTTTTTAGTAGTATAATACTGGATATAAATTACTCATAATGACTTAAGCCAAGAGTGGACCAAGTATTTTTAAAATGTTCTTCAAAATAGAAACAGTTTTACCTTCCTGGAGGATGCAACTGGCAGGTATAATCACATTTAATTTTCTTGGGTCACTAAAAATGGAGGAACACAAAAACAATTAATAAAGGACAGAAAAATCACTAAACTTGGCCCTAGTTTCTTTGCATCAGGTGTCCTCAATTATTTAAATGGCATATTTTTCCAGATAATGTGCTTTCTCTCCACCAGAACTGCCCCACCTCACAGGCAACAAACACTGGCGAGCTTTTATTTACATTGATTCTATTAGGTGGCTCATCTCAATCTGTTTGAAAAACCTCAGGCAAATATATGGGCATCATCACTAATGCTCCTTATTATAGCCTTCATTTCTCTTTAGCTTGGTAAAACAGCTCATATTTATTTCCCTCTTGTTACATAGCATGTATAAATATTATTAGATATACCACAAGGGCAGGGTTTTTATTTTGTCTGTTCTTCAAGTTGATTTTTAATATCTTGCATGGAGTTCTGCTGTTGTGCCCTTTCTATTACTGCCTGTACTGACCCCTTCAGAGTAGAACACACTGAAATACGTCTGAAGAGTCTTCAGTAAAAGTCTCCTTTAGTGGAAGTTTTAGCCTTGTGCTGCTTTGCTTTTATTATTATTATTATTTTTAGTACAATGTTTGTAAATTTTTTTTTAACTGAAATTCATTTTGAGGGAGTACAATATCCTTGGTGACTCTACTGAGCTCTAATCCAGACTCATGGGTCTGAGGTAAGATGTGTAACAAAACAATTTTTAATATATTTCTTCAAAAGTGTATTTTTCACAGCTAAGGCAAAATTGAAGCCTGAGCAGTCAATTCAATTTCCAGGAGGATTGAGACAAATAAAATTTTGGCCATTTGTGAATTTCTTGAGTGCTTATTACATCCCCGGTGCTTCACTAACAATGACTGTTGAATGAATTTAAGCAAATGGTCATTCTGCAAATGTCAAGACCCCAAGGTGAATATGTTGATCTGTATTTTTGCATGCGGTGCTTTAGGCTGCGGAAATATTTCTAGAACAGAAGATAATTGGTATCTTCAATTTGCATTACACAGAATTGGATTTGGGGACATTTAGCATTCAAATTTCAGTTCTTGAGAAAAACCACACAAATTAAAATAGTTACTCTAAAAGAACTCTATGAGAATACATTTTGGGGTTTTAAGATGTCCTACACACTCTGAGAACCAATAAATTGTTGCCACAGTCATAATAACATATAGGTATTTCATTATATATAATGAAAGAATATGTGGGCAACAATTATGGAAGATGAAAAACCGATGGAGCAGAATCAATAAAATGGCAGTTTGAAGGCTGGCTCATGTACTTAATAGGCCCTAGGGCCACGTGACAGGTTAAAGGTCATTGAGTCTTAGTGTCTTCTTATATTAACTAGGGACACTATCACCGAACTTGCAGAGCTCCTGTGGTCATAACTTAAATAATTGTGACAAGCTCCTGTTTAACAATAAGTTGTTTAATAAACATTAGTTTTCCTCACCAAGATCCACTGGTTACATTTCTCTGGAAGTCATACAAATCCTAGTGATTTGGTGACTTTCTTTGAAATTGGTTTTTTGCTTTCATGTCACTTTTTAGTGACTTCTTAAGGCTACTTCCTGCTGGAATAACATACTCTTCCATGCATTCGGATGTGTTTCATCCAGCGCCCAAATACTGGGTGTATAAAATAAAAGCAACCTCCTTCCAGCTCCAGCTAGGCTGGGATCCCCCTCTCCCTGGGAACTCAGCTTGCAGTGATCTGTTGCTCATCATAGGTATCAGACCAGAACTGACTTCAGAATTTATGAAATGCCATTCTACATGTAGCATCAATTTTATTTGCCTACTAATTATTTTATTTTCCATGCATTTCAGAAAGTACTTCACACAAATACTAGTTATATTTTATGTGTCACACAAATGTACGATGTATGTCAACTTTCTCCTTTGTATCTGTTTCTTATAGGAACCTAGCAAGACTAAGAGTGAAAACACCTTGAATAAAGGTCAATATGTAAATCTCTTTACTGTCTTTATGCTCCTATGAGCAGGTTGTAGTACAAACCTCATCATTAAATTTCACTTTTCATTAAAGCATTTTTTCATTATGTAAACACTGTAACAGAAAATAAGTGGTTAATGAGTATCAAATACCTGAGAAATAGCCTCAAATGGGGTTGACTTTAAGGAAAATTTTCATTATACATGACATTGATACACTATGCCAGTTTCCATAGAAAGTTTTGAGCACGTTTGTGTACTTTTTGGTGAGGATGAGTTTTTTATCTTCAAACAGTGTATGTATGTGTCTATACACACACACATATATATATATATATGTGTGTGTGTGTGTGTATAGACACTGAATTATACAAAATTATATCTTTAATTATAATTATATAATTAGATATCATAATTTTTATACACATATTCTTTCATCCATGTTTTAGTAAGACCATTCGAATGTTCCACTGAGAATTTTATCCTTCCATGTTCCATCTGGCTCCAGAGGGCTTGACAATGTCAGAGGGCAGGCATATGACTAAAGTTAGGAGAGAAAGATTCTCCTTCCAGGAAATATATATATATGTGTATACACATATGAAGGAATATATACATACGTAGAATATATGTGTAGATATATATATATGTAGAATATATATATATAGAATATGTAGAATATATATAGAATATATATGTGTAGAATATACATATATAGAGAGAATATATATGTAGAATAAATGTGTGTAGAATATATATGTAGAATATATATGTATATATGCATGCATGTATGTATACGTGTATTGAACCTAACTTCTTTCATGTAGCTCAATCAATAGAGATTTATAATATTCTACAGGTATATATCAGTAGTTCATTTATTTTTTTATTGCTATGTAGTATTCTTTAGTCTACTCTTTCCATAGCTTATTTATTCAGCAGCTGAAGACAGTATGAAGTTTTTAGCTATTGTGAATATTACTATAAACATTTGTGTATGGATTTTTGTTTGAACTCATGTTTTCATTTTTATTGGGTAACACTCATAGAAGGTCCCCAATAAAGAGTGAAATAATGAAAATTGATATATATTTTCAGGATATCCATTTAGGCTATCTCTATTCGATAGACTTCATGAGCTTTGCAAGTTTGAACTCCTCAAGGAATTTGTTGACTACATCTGTGTTGTCAAATTTATAGGCATAAGGTTATTCATAGTACCACCTTTTCATAGTTGATGTCTGTAGGATCTGAACTGATGCCCCCTATATTTCCCTTTTTTTCATTTTATTTTTTATTTTTTGTAAATTTACATCTGAATTAGTTAGCATATAGTGTAACAATGATTTCAGGAGTAGATTCCTTAGTGCCCCTTACCCACTTAGCCCATCTCCCCTCCCACAACCCCTTCAGTAACCCTCAGTTTGTTCTCCATATTTATGAGTCTCTTCTGTTTTGTCCCCCTCCCTGTTTTTATATTATTTTTGTTTCCCTTTCCTTATGTTCATCTGTTTTGTCTCTTTTTTTAAATTTTTTTCTAACGTTTATTTATTTTTGAGACAGAGAGAGACAGAGCATGAACGGGGGACAGAGAGAGGGAGACACAGAATCTGAAACAGGCTCCAGGCTCTGAGCTGTCAGCACAGAGCCCGATGCGGGGCTCAAACTCACGGTCCGTGAGATCATGACCTGAGCCGAAGTCGGCCACTTAACCGACTGAGCCACTCAGGTGCCCCTGTTTTGTCTCTTAAAGTCCTCATATGAGTGAAGTCATATGATTTTTGTCTTTCTCTGACTAATTTCACTGACCATAATATCCTCCAGTTCCATCTACGTAGTTGCAAATGGCAAGATTTCATTCTTTTTTTTGCCGAGTAATACTCTATATATACCACATATTCTTTATCTGTTCATCCATTGATGGACATTTGGGCTCTTTCCATACTTTGCTATTGTCAATAGTGCTGCTATAAACATGGGGGTGCATGTGTCCTTTTGAAACAGCACACTTATATCTCTTGGATAAATGCCTAGCAGTGCAATTGCTGGGTCGTAGGATAGTTCTATTTTTAGTTTTTTGAAGAACCTCCATATCGTTTTCCATAGTGGCTGAACCACCTTGCATTCCCACCAACAATGCAAAAGAGATCCTCTTTCTCCACATCCTCACCAGCATCTGTTGTTGCCTGAGTTGTTAATGTTAGCCATTCTGACAGGTATGAGGTGGAATCTCATTGTGGTTTTGGTTTGTATTTCCCTGATGATGAGTGATCTGGAGCATTTTTTCATGTGTTGGTTGGCCATCTGGATGTCTTCCTTGGAGAAGTGTCTATTCATGTCTTTTGCCCATTTCTTCACTGGATTATTTGTTTTTTGTGTGTTGAGTTTGATAAGTTTTTTATAGATTCTGGATACTAACCCTTTATCTGATATATCTTTTGCAAGTATCTTCTCCCATTCTATTGGTTGCCTTTTGGTTTTGCTGATTGTTTCCTTCGCTGTGTAGAAGCTTTTTAGTTTGGTAAGGTCTCAGTAGTTCATTTTTACTTTTGTTTCCCTTGCTTCTGGAGACGCGTTGAGTAAGAAGTTGCTGCAGGCAAGATCAAAGAGATTTCTGCCTGCTTTCTCCTCGAGGATTTTGATGGCTTCCTGTCTTACATTGACGTCTTTCATCCATTTTGAGTTTATTTCGTGTATGGTGTGAGAAAGTGGTCCAGGTTCGTTCTTCTGCATGTCGCTGTCCAGTTTTCCCAGTACCACTTGCTGAAGAGACTGTCTTTATTCCATTGGATATTCTTTCCTTCTTTATCAAAGATTAGTTGGCCATACGTTTGTTGGTCCATTTCTGGGTTCTCTATTCTGTTCCATTGATCTGAGTGTCTGTCTTGTGCCAGTACCATACAGTCTTGATAGTTACAGCTTTGTAGTATAGCTTGAAGTCTGGGATTGTGATGCCTCCTGCTTTGTTTTTTGTTTTGTTTTGTTTTTTTCAAGATTGCTTTGGCTATTTGGGGTCTTTTCTGGTTCCATACAAATTTTAGGATTATTTGTCGTAGCTCTGTGAAGAATGCTGGTGTTATCTTGATAGGGATTGCATTGAATATGTAGATTGCTTTGGGTAGTATCAACATTTTAACAAAATTTGTTCTTCCTATCCAGGAGCATGGAATCTTTTTCCATTTCTTTGTGTCTTCTTTAATTTCTTTCATAAGATTTCTATAGTTTTCAGTGTATAGATTTTTCACCTCCATGGTTAGATTTATTCCTAGGTATTTTATGGTTTTTGGTGCAACTGTAAATGGGATCAGTTCCTTGATTTCTCTTTCTGTTGCTTCATTGTTGGTGTATAGGAATGCAACCGATTTCTGTGCATTGATTTTATATCCGAAACTTTGCTGAATTCATGGATCAGTTCTAGCAGTTTTTTGGTGGAATCTTTTGGGTTTTCCATATAGAGTATCATGTCATCTGCGAAGAGTGAAAGTTTGACCTCCTCCTGGCTGATTTGGATGCCTTTTATTTCTTTGTGTTGTCTGATTGCAGAGGCTAAGACTTCCAATACTATGTTGAATAACAGTGGTGAGAGTGGACATCCCTGTCTTGTTGCTGACCTTAGGGGGAAAGCTCTCAGTTTTTCCCCATTGAGGATGATATTAGGGTTGGGTCGCTCATATATGGCTTTTATCATCTCGAGGTATGATCCTTCTATCCCTACTCTCTTGAGGGTTTTTATCAAGAAAGGATGCTGTATTTTGTCAAATGCTTTCTCTGCATCTATTGAGAGGATCATATCGTTCTTGTCCTTTATTTTATTGATGTGATGAATCACATTAATTGTTTTGCAGATATTGAACCAGCCCTGCATCCCAGGTATAAATCCCACTTGATCAGGATGAATAACTATTTTAATGTAGTTTTGGATCTGGTTGGCTGTCTTATTGAGGATTTTTGAATCCATGTGCATCAGGGAAATTGGTCTATAGTTCTCCTTTTTAGTGGGGTCTCTGTCTGGTTTTGGAATCAAGGTAATGCTGGCTTCATAGAAAGAGTTTGGAAGTTTTCCTTCAATTTCTATTTTTTGGGAACAGCTTCAAGAGAATTGGTGTTAACTCTTTCTTAAATATTTGGTAGAATTCCCCTGGAAAGCCATCTGGCCCTGGACTCTTGTTTATTGTTAGATTTTTGATTACTAATTCGATTTCCTTACTGGTTATGGGTCTGTTCAAATTTTCTATTTCTTCCTGTTTCAGTTTTGGTAGTGTATATGTTTCTAGGAATTTGTCCATTTCTTCCAGATTGCCCATTTTATTGGCATATAATTGCTCATAATATTCTCTTAGTATTGTTTTTATTTCTGCTCTGTTGGTTGTGATCTCTCCTCTCTCATTCTTGATTTTATTTATTTGGGTCTTTTCCTTTTTCTTATTGATCAAACTGGCTCGTAGTTTATCAATTTTATTAATTCTTTCAAAGAACCAGCTTCTGGTTTCATTGATCTGTTCTACTGGTGTTTTTTTGTTTGTTTGTTTGTTTCAATGGCACTAATTTTTGCTCTAGTGTTTATTATTTCCTGTCTTCTGCTGGTTTTGGGTTTTATTTGCTGTCCTTTTTCTATCTCTTTAAGATGTCAGGTTAGGTTGTGTATCTGAGATCTTTCTTCCTTCTTTAGGAAGTCCTGTATTGCTATATACTTTCTTCTTATGATCACATTTGCTGCATCTCAGAGATTTTGGGTTGTGGTGTTATTTTCATTGACTTCCATATACTTTTTAATTTCCTCTTTAACTGCTTGGTTAGCCCATTCATTCTTTAGTAGGATGTTCTTCAGTATCCAAGTATTTGTTACCTTTCAAAATTTTTTCTTGTGGTTGATTTCAAGTTTCATAGCATTGTGGTCTGAAAATATGCACGGTACGATATCAATCATTTTGTACTTACTTAGGGCTGATTTGTGTCTCCATATATGGTCTATTCTGGAGAACGTTCCATGTGCACTGGAGAAGAATGTATATTCTGCTGTTTTAGGATGAAATGTTCTGAATATATCTTTTAAGTCCATCTGGTCCAGTGTATCATTCAAAGCCATTGTTTCATTGTTGATTTTTTGATTAGATGATCTGTCCATTGCTGTGAGTGGGGTGTTGAAGTCTCCTACTATTATGGTATTACTATCGATGAGTTTCCTCATGTTTGTGATTAATTGATTTATATTTTTGGGTGCTCCACATTTGGTGCATAAATGTCTACAATTGTTAGGTCTTCTTGGTCTGTAGAGCCCTTGATTATGATATAATGCCCTTCAGCAACTCTTGTTACAGTCTTTATTTTAAAGTTTAGATTGTCTGATATAAATTATGGCTATTCTGGCTTTCTTTTTTTGACCATTAGCATGATAGAGGGTTCTCCATCCCCTTATTTTCAATCTGAAGGTGTCTTTAGCTCTAAATTAGGTCTCTTGTAAACAACATATAGATGGATCTTGTTTTCTTATCCATTCTGTTACCCTATGTCTTTTGATTGGAGCATTGAGTCCATTGACATTCAGAGTGAGTACTGAAAGATATGAATTTATTGCCATTATGATGCTTGTAGAGTTGGAGTTTCTGGTGGTGTTCTCAGGTCCTTTCTAATCTTTGTTGATTTTGATATTCATATATATGTATATATACTCATATATGTATATATGAATATATGTATATATATGTGTATATATACATATACATATATATATATATATATATATATATATATACATATACATATACATATATATATATATGTTCATCTTTTCTCCCCTCAGAGAGTCCCCCTTAAAATTTCTTGCAGGGCTGGTTTAGTGTTCAAAAACTTTAATTTTTGTTTGTCTGGGAAACTTTTTATCTCTCCTTCTATTTTGAATGACAGCCTTGCTGGATAAATAATTCTTGGCTGCATATTTTTCTGATTCAGCACACTGAATATATCCTGCCACTCGTTTCTGGCCTGCCAAGTTTCTGTGGCTAGGTCTGCTGCAAACCTGATCTGTCTTCCCTTGTAGGTTAGGGACCTTTTTTCCCTTGCTGCTTTCATGATTCTCTCCTTGCCTGAGTATTTTGTGAATTTGACTATGGTATGCCTTGTTGAAGTCGGTTTTTTTTTTTTTTAATCTAATGGGAGTCCCTTGTTCTTCCTGGATTTTGATGTCTGTGTCTTTCCCCAGGTTAGGAAAGTTTTCCACTATGATTTGCTCACATAACCCTTTTACCCCTATTTCTCTCTCTTCCTCTTCTGGGACCCCTATGATTTTGTTGTTATTCCTTTTTAATGAGCCCCTGATTTCTCTAATTTTTAAATCGTGCTCTTTTGCGTTAATCTCCCTCTTTTTTTTCTGCTTCATTATTCTCTATAAGTTTGTTCTCTATATTGCTGATTCTCTGTTCTGCCTCATCCATTCTTGCCACCATGGCATTCATCTATGATTGCAGCTCATGGCTGCATTTTTTATTTCATTCTGACTAGTTTTTACTTCTTTTATCTCTGCAGAAAGGGATTCTAATCTATTTTTAACTCCAGCTAGTATTGTTATTATTGTGATTCGAAATTCTGGTTCAGACATCTTGTTTGTATCTGTGTTGGTTAAATCCCTGGCTGTCGTTTCTTTGTGCTCTTTCTTTTGGGGTGAACTTCTTCATTTTGTCATTTTGAAGGGAGAAAAGGAATTAATGAGGTAGACAAATTAAAATTTAAAACATTAACATTAAAAAATATTAAAATTAAAAAATTAAACACACACACACACACAAGTCGAATAAATGATGCTAGATCCTAGGTGTGTTTTGGTCTGGGTGTTGAAAGTAGTTTGAGAGATTAGAGAAAAAAAAGGGGGTTAGAAAAAGGAAATCATTTGAGAATTTGAAAAAATGAATACCCTGAAGTAGACTAAAATGAGATGATGGGAATAAAATAGAAGTTGAAAAAATTTACACAAAAGTAAAGAATATAGTATAAAAAATTAAAGAAAAATATTTTTAATAGAAATTGAATATAAAAATGATTTTTTTCTTTTTCTGTATTCTAGAAAAAGAAAAGAAGTTAAAATGAGGGGAAAAAAAGAAAGAAAATTGAATACATGGATCTGCTAACAGATTGAAATAGGACTGAAATTACTTCATTTTCCCCCAGAAATCAGACTATGAAGTGCTTTACAGTCCATAAAGTAAGTAGGTGGTGAGACTTGTGTTCTTGAAGAGCGAGGTTGGTCCAGTTGGGCGGGGCTCAGTGTAATGTCTCCGTTCTCCACTAGATTGCGCTGCTAGCCTACTGGGGTGGAGTGTTGTGGTGCTCGTAGGTGCGTATGCACATGTGCAGGAGCAGTGAAAATGGCGTCACCCAGCTACTCAGTCTCTAGTATCAGAACTCTGTTCTCCCCAATCAGCAATCGCACACTGGTCTTCTGTCTTCAGCTTTCGTCCACTCGCCGCTCTTTCACTGTCTGTGACCAAGCCCCAGGCAGTACCTCTCTTCTGAGTTTTGTCTCAGAAGCGGCTGTTTTCCCCGGCCCCTTACTTCTGAAGGACCTGAGGCTTTGACCAAGCAATGGCCGAATGAGCAATGGCCGAATGTCGACTGCACCCAGAAACACTTGCTGGACCCTGCTGCTGCTGGTGCCCCGACACTGGCCAGATGCCAGCCGCCCCAGAAAAAGTTTACAAGATAGTGTAGCAGCAGCATTTCAGGGATTATGGACGATCACAACACACATCCGGCACCAGGCTTCACCCTTAATGACCTTGTTCCAGCACCAGCAAATATGGCCATTTTCTGGGGTTTGCTGGGACCAGGTGGCTTCAACAGTCTCTACCAAATGTCCTTCCAGCAGTGGAGCCGCTTTTCCCTGTGTGGCCTGAGAAACTCCCAGACCCCACTCTGTTCCTGGGGATTTTCCCTTTCCACCAGAGCACCACCAGGTATCGAGCTGCAGAGTTGCAGACTTTGTGCTCCCCTTGTTTACAGTCTTAATGGAATTTAAACCCTGTCCTTTCTCCTTTCTCCCTTTTTAGTTTAGTCCTGTGGCTGTTTCCAATTTTCTGCTTTCTCTCCAGCTGCTTTTGGGGAGGGGTGCTTTTCCCATATTCTCAGCCCCCCCACCCAGTCTCCATCCTCTCTCTGCTCACAAAACCACCTCCCTTCCTGCTCCTTCTCACTCCCCAAGTTCACCTCTCCACACCCCGTACCTGCTGAATTCTGTGCTTCAGGTTGTGCAGGTTGTTGTGTGAATCCTCCAATCAGTTTTCCAGGTGTGCAGGATGGTTTAGTTTTGGTCTGGCTGTATTTCAGGGATGTGAGACAGACAAAAATATTCCACCATCTTGGCTCCTCCCCCCATATTTCATTTTGTATACTGGAAATTTATGTCTTCTTTTCTTTATTGTATTGTATTCTGATTTATTTGCTCAATCTGGCTAGAAGTATATCAATTTATTTGATCTTCTCAGAGCCAAATTTCAGTTTCACTGACTACTCTCTAAAATTTTTCTATTCTTAAAGTCATTGTTTTCTTCAATTTTCTTTATTGTACCTTTCTGTCTATTTGGTATGGGCTTAATATGCTTTCCTTTTTCTAATTGATTAAGGAGATAAATTTAGATGACTAATAGAAGAACTTTCTTATTTTCTAATCAAAGTGCTTATTTCTATAAAATTTCCTCTAACCACTGTTTTACCCACATCAAACAAGTTTTGCCTAGCAAAAAAAAAAAAATTCACAGAATGAGGATTGAGTCAATTTAGACAGTTGAACTGATTCTGTAGTCTGTTGATGTTATTTTTACCTTCAGTTCAGAGCAACTTAAAATTTCTCCATTCAGTTTTCTTCTTAGGGTGTGGATGGTTAGGGTCTTTCTCATGATTTTCCTGTTCCAGTCTTTTGCCTTACACCTTCCTGTATGTCTGTATTGCAGATAGGCTCTTTCTACCCTCTTGTCCTTTTCTAGCAGTAGTCCCTCTCACTTGTTATTTGATACTTGCTAACCTCATGGTGGGTGTCATAGAGGGTTCTTTGTTGTCCCCATTCAGTCTCATTCTTAGGCAGGACCTTTGTCCCTATGCCAGACAGGTGGTAATTTCTCTGTGACTCATCCTCCTCCTCCAGCATTGGGAAATCACTAATGGTCTGGGACTTGGATAATTTCCTGCCCTTCCTGTAGGGTTCAATGACTCTTTTTTTTATATTTCTCCCAGCTACTGTTGGTCTTGGATGCCAGGATTTGCTACCTTTTCCTCAGTAGCTTAAGGGTTGTGTTCCTTAGGGCCTATGTCAAATGTCACTCTTTTCTGTATTGGTGGCTATTCCCTCCTGTAGACCAGCACCGCCCAAGAGGACTTTCTCCAGTCTCTTTCCCACACCCTTTTTTCTTGTGAGCAACCAGCAGAAGCCCATGAAGAAGAACCTATAAGAGGTTTCTGTTTCCCCTTGAATCTCTAGCACTCGCAATTTCTCTACTGTCTCATTTGCCCACATCCAACCTTTAGTAATTTGTTAAGCAGTTTAGTTTTGTTGTTGTTGTTTTGTTTTGTTTTTTAGTTTTTTTTTTACCTTTATCTATCTATTTCTTATCTATTTGAATGGAGGTGCTGTCTTTCTCCTGAGGCCAGAGGTGAGTCAATACTCATGTTCCATCTCTTCTGGAAGAATGACACCATACCTTTGATTTCAGGCTGTTTCCTTACTCTCTTCTCCGCTCCCTGATGGTTCAAGAAAATTAGTATGCGATTTTAGTGTTTTATATATAGTTCTGCTATATAAGTTTGCATTTTGATATTTATAACTTTTATACCTTCACTTTGAACTTTTAGTTATAAAATGAAAGCAAATATTTTAATAATCTTACCAAACTCACTTATGTTTTCTAGGACATAAAATACTAAACCAAATTAATTTCTTCTTAAATTTTCAATGCATAATAACTAAACTAGTTCTATGTTTTTAAAGTTTCTTTTCTTTTCTTTTTTTTACTGATATAATCTGCATGATCATTTTCCTATATAAATCCTACAAAGTCTTTAATTCATTTAAGATTTTCAAAATTCATTGAGGCCTACATGAGAGGAGACAATGCTTATAACCAGAAGGTCCACAATTTGGTGTAATTACCTCCAGAAGTCACTATTAACACAGCTTGGGCTTCATGACCGCCACAGAAGTGGATTCCTTAACAATAAAATAATAATGCAGTTAAAAATGAACTAAAAATTTCCAACTTTTATCCCTGTGAGATTTTGCATTGGATATTACTTTTACAAAGTTTAAGTTTTTCCAAGTCAAAACTTTTAAAACTAGATTTGGGGAAGGAATGGTAAATTGTTATTTAAGTATCTAGGTAAGGGGCACCTGGGTGGCTCAGTCGCTTAAGTGTTGGATTTTTGATTCTGGCTCAGGGTGAGACGGCACCCACATCTGTCTCTTCCCTGAGAGCGTGCAGATCCTCATTGGGATTCTTTCTCTCCCCTTCTCTCTCTGCCCGCCCCCACTAGTGCGCTTGTGCTCGCTGTCTCCGTCTCTCTCCCTTTCTCCAAAAATAAATAAAGAAACATTTAAAAATATCTAGGTAATAAGAATTTTGTTTTGCACTCTATATTCAGTATGATCATTATCATTCTATGTTGATTATTTTTAGTTTGTCTTACTTTTCTGGGATTTTTGTAAATTTAAATTGCAGTGAATGGAGGTGGGTATATTTATGTTTACATCTCTAGTATATTTTAGTTTATGCATTTTACTATTAATTTTTCTGTTACTTACCTTTACAGTAATATTTATTAGGCATCGGCTAGAATTTATGTTTTTATTGTTGGAGCAAAGAACAACAACCACAAACAGGGCAAAAGCATTCAATAAGGACATATGGTATGGACAAAATATATTGTTGTAAAGGGGAGATGTTGAGATGTCATTCCAGGCTAAAGAAAGGGTATGAATAAAGCCTAACAAAGTGAAAGAATCATCAAATCAGTGACAAGGAAAAGAGTGGGTAGTTAAAGAAACTAACACAAAAGAAATAATGAGGGTTATATTGGGAAATAGGAGACAAAATACTAAACACTTCAGGGTGGCCTATAGAGTTTGTGAATAATAATTGAAAAATGAGCCATGTCGAGAAATAGTCTGGGCTGGTTTCTCAGCAACCTTCCCTCCTTCATAGAAATCTGGGAAGAGGTTTGCAAGCAGTATTTTTAGAGTACAAAATTTTCTTGGAAATATATTCCTTCTACAAATATGAATCAGCAGTGCTCTGTGGGAGCTACATACTTCTGCTTGAATCTTTCTTTATTAACAATAGTGTTGAGTCTGCATATGCTAAATAAGTTAATTAATACACAATCCTCAAACATGTCTTTGAAGGGGATATAGAGTTTTTATATAGAAGAGAACATAAATGTATTATTCACACACCCAAAATTTAACAAAGGTAAAAGCAAGGATTTGTTTGTTATTTCACATTGACCAATATAAGTGTGTGTGTGTGTGTGTGTGTGTGTGTGTGTGTGTGTGTTGGTTAAGAGAATTGCTGAGTAGTCATTTAGTCAGATAAATATACTGCTTTCTTTTACATTTTTGAGATGGTCAATGCATTTTTACATATCTAGAAAACCTTAAAGGTATGTGTATTTTGATTATGTTATTGGTACCAAAATCACCTCTAATAACTTTTTAAAAAAATGTTTATTTTGAGAGAGAGAGAGAGAAAGCAAGGGAAAGGCAAAGAGAGAAGGAGACAGAGAATCCCAAACAGAACCACACTATCTGTGTGGAGCCCAATGTGGGGCTTAAACCCACACACCATGAGGTCATGCCCTGAGCCCAAACCAAGAGTTGGACGCTTAACCAAGTGAGCCACCCAAATGCCTTACCTATAATAACTTTTGGACACCAAATGAATAGGCCTAACTTTACATCAATCCAGACTAAGAGAAATGTATTTTCAAAAATTTGTGGATGAACATCACTCATTACTGATTTATCATAATTACCCCCAATTTTTATTCCATTTTCATTGTGTTATGATTATTAACAACTCCCAATAAAGAACTGCATAACCTAATACAAAAAGAAGTAGAAGGGGAATAATGTGATGTTTACTTGGTATGTGGGAGTTTTATCATCTTCATAAATTCAAGTCACCCATTCATTCGAAAATGTCTATTAAGTACCAGAAACAATGCTAGGCATGGGGGAGACATCAGTGAATGAAACTGATTAAATCGCTATCTTCACAAAAGTCACATTTATACCTGGGTGAAGTAGAATGTAAAGAAGGTATGTATTAATTGGTGATAAGTACAGTGGTGAATAAAATAGAGAATGAATAGAAGATACGAAGTGTGTTTGTTATGAGAGACAATTTTACTTGTCTCTAAAGGACCAACTAAGAAAAATATTTAGCAGCATTCTGATATAGGTATGGGGGCAAACCACTCATATATATCAAAGAAGAGTGTAAAGAAAGTGGAGAAAACAAAAAAAAATGATTTTGGTTCAGAAGCATGCCTGATCCGCTGATAAAAAAGTAAGCTATTGTCAGAGTTTTGGAACTGACTCTGGGACAGGAAGGTGTTAAAGGATCTGCCCAAAAGGATAAAGTGATATGACTGTTTCTGTGGGGTCAGTCTGGTAGCTTTACAGAGAACCATGTGTCAGCAACCAGGAACATTAACATTAGCTGGCTAATGAGTCATGATAATGGCCTGTTTCAATGTGTTTGCGTGGGGGCAGTAGAAATGGTGAAATTCTAAATATATTACAAACATGGAGACAGCAGATTATCCTGATTGGCAGGATGTGAGAAAAAAAAGCAGAGATGATTTCATGATTTTTGTTTGTTTTTTTTTCTCCCTGAGTGACTGAAAAGATAGAGTTCCCATGAACAACATGGGAAAGTCTGTGTAACAATAGCAAGTTTGCAGAGAAAGATCGATATACCAATTTTGTGCACATTAATTTAGAGTAGACAGAATGAGATAAGTAATGGGGATGAGAAAGATATCATATAGACAATTGGATATGCAGGTCTGAAATTTCAAGGGACATCCAAACTGAAGGTATAAAGTTTGGGGTGATTATCATCATCATATATTTTGTATCAAAGTCATATTGGATAAAAATATCAAGTCAGTGAGAATAAACTTCCAAGTGAAGAGAAATAACCTGAAGAAGTCCAAGGGCAGAGCACATTTGAGAGTGAGGAGAAAAAGAAAAACCATCAAAGGATAATGAGAAGAAAGAATTCGATTACACTCACAATCATGGGTTACTTTTAAATTGCCAAGCATTTTAATATGATTTAATTTAATCATTGAAAATGGTATAGAAGAAAGAATATTATATCCCTGATACAGATGAATAAAATAATTTGGGGGGATCATCTTCCTCAAGATCACCTATTTTAGGTAGTGGAGATTGTATTTGAACTCTGATGTGGAATTTCAAGTCAAGTAAATTTCATTTCCCACTACTCACCTAAGTGATGATTCCTTCAGCATTTGCGTCTTTGGGTTCACTGGATGAAAATACCAACCTTGCACAGTGGCTTAAATATTGCTTCATGAATTTGCCTATCATCCTTGCTCAGGAGGCCATGCTAACCTTCTCTGTATCATTCCAATTTTGCTACACGTGCTGCCGCAGTGAGCACAAATACAGCTAGAACAATCTTCTGAGGTGACACACAAAACCAATAATTTTGGGAAGATTCTGAGGTGGGTGAGGAGGATGGGAGAATTTGAAACAACGGAAAGGAGATGGCACGAAATACAGAAAGCTTGGGGCTCTGTAAAAGTAGGCTGGAATATATTGTTCAGTGAAATTTCTGGTTGTCAATTCAGGATGAAGCACTAAATTTCTGATGCAAAGATTACAAACATGATGTCTTTGTTAGAAGTGAGATGAATAGGAAAAAAACTATAAAGAACACAATAGCAGTTTTAAGAAAAGCTCAAGAAATAAGTAAATACCTACCAGCTACATACTAGAGTTCATAATGGTTTAAAGATACAGATCTAATCCTGTGATATGGACACATCTCTTGTTTTTATGTTTCTTATGAATCCTCAAGTTCATAGCTCTCTCCATGATGGAATTTAGAATCTCCATTTTATTCATTTTGTAGCTTCCTCATTCCTGTGAGCATATTATGTCAATTTTTATCAGTGTTTGGAATATAGATGCCTAATATCACAATAGATAATATCAGTGAAGTAAGAAGAAAAAAAAGAAAAAAAAATCTTTCACTTAACTTTTTAATATTCATTGCTTAGGATCTCTTCTTGTCAGAATAACTTTGAATGCTAATTTGTGTTATAGATATAATTTGTTGAATAGAATTATTACATCTTGTAAATAAACATGTGTCCAGAATTTAGACCGAAATAGACCCTGTATGAAAAAGATGAGTTGGCAAAGTTATAAAATATCTCATCTCTATTTGATATCTATCTATGATATTTCTGAATTTTATAATACCAACTTTCAGACATGCACATGGCACAATGATGTTTCATAAAGCTCATTTTATCAATATTTATGAGTACATTCTAAGCGTCATAAAACTTGCTAAAAGTTCACAAGAAGACAACAAAAATATTTCAGGACAAACGTAAAATTACAAGGGCAAGCTATGCTATGGAAAATTCCAGGGCTGGTGAGAGGTAAGTATGATTCTGGAGTTCTTAAAATCCTAGTAAAAGTATCTGTGGGTCATGAAGGACCCACAACATAGCCAGTCTTATGGCATTGGAAGCACCGTGAGGAAAATGCAAATTTTCTTGACAGTAGTCTCCATCTAACATTGTATTATTTTAATTGGGTCCTCTTTGTGTTGGTAAAAAAAAAAAAGCCTAAGGAGGTCATCTGACCTCCAAGATCAAGAAGTGGATTCTGGAATACGATGGATGATTGCCTTTGCTTTCCATTACAATGTTTTGTTTTAAACCAGTAGCCCTTAAGAGTAGTTCATGAACACCTGGGGGTCCCTAGGACAATTCCTTGTTGTTTGAAGATATTTTTTTTCCATAAAATTATGAGAACATTTTAAATTACATTGACACTTGCACTGATGATGAAAAAGCAGTGGTGATGTATTTTACTTGCTGTTACTTGAAAAAAAAATGTCTGAAAAACTATGGTTACTCAAACTTGGGATTTTGGTACACATGTTCTCCAAAGAAATGAAGAGAGCTTCTCAGCTAGCAGCAGTTGTTGATATAAATTGAGCTGTCACGTGAAAACTAGAACCTTGGAAAACTTTTATCAACCACTGTGAGCTTGACAGCTTTTCAGTTCATGTACTAGTTTGCTATTGCTGTGTAACAAATTATCACAAACTTAGTGGCTTGAAATAATAATCATTTATTAGTTCACAGGTCCACAGGGCAGGAAGTTGGTATGACATAGCTGAGAGCTCAGAGTACATAGGCTGAAATCAAAGTGTCAGCCAGACTACATTCCTCTTTGGATCTCAAAGTCCTTTTCCCAGGTCACAAGCCTTTTGGCATAAGTAAGTGGTTGTAGAACTGAGCTCCCCACTTTCCCATTGCCCATGGGCCACTGTCAATTCCTAGAAGTTACTCTCAAGTTCTTGCCATTTTACTCTCCCTTCCCATCTTCAGAGCCAATGATGGAGAATCTCCCTCTTATCAAATCCCCTTTATTGATTGACCTCATGAGGTCAGTCTCATTTATCATATTCATGGGTGCAGTTCATCCTCGAGGAGGAGGAAAGTCGGATGCATACTGATGGTTGGGAATCTACCAACTCCCAGGCTCAGCACCGCATCATCCCTGAGCATAGCATGAATTTATATCTTTGGATCTAGATCATAATTTTTCAACCTTCTAAATATAAACAATCTCATTGGACCTCTTCTCAGACAATTGGGTTATTCTCCAATCTTTTTGAAAAGCATTGCACTGTGCCTCTAGGAAGCTCATTTCCACCCTTATTTTGAGCTAATCTACATGCAGATGAAGCTAAAGGCCCAAAATATGAAATACCCAATCTTACTCTCCTTATGAGTGTTCTTTTTAGCGACTTCAAGATAATTTTCAGATATCTACATTTCCATGAAACATAAAAGGCTACCATACATAAGTGCTCTTGCTATTAGTATTTCTGAACATAAAATTCTAACATCTCCTCCTTCTTAAGAATCTTGCAATATGGTAGAAAACAGAATGGTAAATAATCCTATTTCTAAATTATCCCTGCTCTCACTCTCATACTGGTGCTCCGAGTTTCTATATGATATGGAAATGATCTGTCCACGCACTGGTAATACTATTCATCAAGTGCTCACACTTCACTAGGTGCTCAATAATGATAATTCAATATATATATGAAGGCAGCCACATATGCAAGAATGTAAGTGATCTCTAGAAGCTGAAATATATGAACCATATATATATATGAAATATATATATGAAATATATATATATATTTCACCTATTCGTTCAACATTATATCTTAGTGCTAAATATGTCAATGTTACTATGGTGCTAGTATTATTCTAATTGTCCAGACATGGAAACTGAGGACAGAGGAGTTGTATATCGTGTCTAACATTCCGTGGTCTGTCTCACGGACAGTAAGGGGCAAGCCAGGTCGTCTAATTCCTGAGACCGAATTCTGACTCTTTCCATCTTGCCACCCCTCCTAAATCTCATAATATAATTCAAAGATGTAAACCACCATATGGTAAACACTATACGCAACTGTTTTTTTTTCATAATATCAGAGATCCAATAGAAGACATAAGGAATCTTTTAATAACAATTCTCAGGAATAGGAAGAAGAATGGCAGGAGAAATGTATTAAATATCACCGTGGTATTTTTGTGAATTTAGTTGGACACTTTTATATGTAATTTCTGCTATAGCTAATATTCATACCTGTATTGTCTATTAATCTCCTTGAATGTAATAGAAAACCAAAGGTCCAGATTTTTATTTTTTTCTCTCTGTATCCTAGAAGTGAATCAGAAACTCTTCCCAGATATTCAAAGATATGTCATTGCTCATATAAAAGAAAATCATTCCTTTTTATATAATGCTAAGCAGTATTTCGCAATATCAATGTGTTTCCTTAAGTAAATCTCCATAGTTGCAGAATTAAGATCCCAGATGCTAACAGGGAATGAAATGACCTCTCAAACATTTCCCCACCCTCAGCACTGGAAAGTAATAATTTGGCTTTGATAATTACAACATGATGAAAAATGACATTTAGAAGAGACTCTGAAAACTAAGTGGTTCAGCATGACTTAAAAGACTGAGACAATAAGACCAAAGAGTTTAGATTAGTTGTTCAAAATCACACAGCTAATTAACCACAAAATATGAATTAGAACACAGATCTCCTGATGAAAAGCCTGTCTTCATCAGGATTATGCGATATCCAACAAAGCCAGGATGTATTAACATAATCACATTTCGTGACCATTCCCCATTATGTGAGCACCTGAAAATAAGAACTAGATTTTTAAATGTATTCTTTTCTCTTCCCTAACTTTCTTAAAATCAAGAGTTGAAGTGAAAGAAAATTATGTTCTATAAAGCATTTGTTGACTTGAATAACAATCATAAAGCCGTGAAAACAGAAACTTCTCTTAAACTTAATTATAGATACACTAGTAGTTCTTTGCAGTCTGTTCTTCATTTGCATGAATTATCTTTTCAAATTTAAATGTATTAAAAGAAGAAAAAGTGATTGTTAAACAAATCTACATACATTAGGCAGAGCTTTTTTCCCCCTAGGCTTTGAAAAATGCCCTACTCCTATTGGGGTTTGAAGACATAACAATATTAATTCACAAAGATTTATATAGCTTTGTGATTATGAACAGGGAAAAATGTGACAAAAGTCAGTTTGCAAAACAAAATCTTTAAAGTAAGCAAAAATTTCACATCTGTCAAAAACATTCAAGCTTGATGCTTTGAAACTCCAATTGCTAAGCCTTGGGCATAAAACAAGAAAACGATGAGGTTGACTGAATAAAACACACATTCGCCAATAGTCGGCAGGTTTTGAAAAGGTTAAGATATGAATGTTAGGCTATATATACATATAAATATGTATTAACCCTTGTCTGTAGGTATTTACAATTATTTAGAGCTACCATTCTTCAGGAAAACGGAAAATATAAAAAAAATTCACAGATTGAAAACGCCGTAAAAGAAACACTAAATGCAATATTTGGGACAAAATATTTATTCTTGTGATGGCCTTGAAGTATCTAGAAAACGTTTTCAAAACTACACTTCTTGACACTGAATATTTAAGGAGAATTTGAAATGTAACTTTTGCTTTTACATTAAATGTGGAAGAGCGTTTCCTTTTTCTTAATCAAATGCAGTTTTACACCTACCAAGCAATGTTCAGAAAAAGCAGGGCTGTCACCAGAAAGCCAATTAAAGAGGGAGGCTGAAACTCTACTTGTAAAGAGAACTTGATGGGACAGATGCGGGATCTCGCAGCTAGGGATTTAGAGTTGGACCTTGAATGAAAGGGATCATTAGAGTTCTTATCAATGCAGTGTCACTTTGGAAGATGTCAGTTAGGACTGGCATTCTGGAGGGCTCTGTATTTATGTATGCCACTTATTAAACTAACAAATATATATATATATATATATATATATATTATCAACCAGACTTACTGTGGTGATTGTTTTGCAATATATAAACAGCAAAGCATTATGTTGAACAACTGAAACTATATAATTTACATATAAATTATACCTCAATAAGAAAAAAATAAAGTCGTAAAGACAATTTATCAAGACAGCTGTAGTAAAGCAGTATTTCAATTGCTGTCCTTCCAAAGGCAAATATTTGTTTTTTAGACCAAATCAAGAATTCTGTGAAAGGTGTTTTATTATGTAAGATCCTCAATATGCATTGACTCTGCCTCTCCTCCTTATATTCCAAGTCATTACTTACTAATTCTACTCACTTTACCCTTACTATATACCCCTATTCCACTATTATTTATTTTTGACATGAGGGTGCAGTGATGGCTTTATGATTTCATAATTATTTTAACAACTGGCACAATTTCTCTCAATTAAGAATTGTCTTTATTTGGGGAAAAAAGGACCTTGATAGGCTATTAATTTGGGACATAGGACGTCAATGGACATAGGACATAATTTGGGACATAGGACGTCAATGTGCGCTGGCTTGGGGCCAGTTGAAAAAGAAATGTTTGTGGTTGTTCTGCACACAACAGAAAATGTGTTTTACCCAAAGAATGAAGGTTTTCTGGGTAGAAGAGGGAACCAGCAAGACTGAGGGAAACTGAAACAAAGTAATAATAAGGCCAGTGAAATTGTCACTCTCCTTCGCACTCAATGCACTGAATAAAAGCCAACGGACATTTTTAAGAGTCATAATGACTCCAGTTCACGTTCAAAATATTTGTAGAAACCAAATCAACCACCTTCCTGTGCTACTTCAGGTTTTCTTTAAATCCTGCCATATGTTCCTATGTAGTGTAGGCATTAATGTTTTCTGGAAAATGAAGTAAGTGCTGAATTTCACATCTGGGTGTATTCTATGTAACGGGCAGAACATACTCATATCAAGGAGCCAGAGAAAACCTTGAGAATGTAAGTGCACTGGGACATTGCAGAAATGTTATGAGAATGCTAAATTTTTATAGTCTGTGGAATTCCACTGAGATTTTTTTAAATGTGAGAATTATACCTAAATATGACTTTAAAAATCCATATTTTCCTTCTCTGCATGCAGCTTAAAATGTGATACTGAGAAAATAATGCAAAAGTAAAAATATGAACCAACTGCTTAAAAGTTCTCATTTGGTCTGTGGTCAATTCATCTCATTTATGTTTCCAGATATTAAACTCCATATATATATATATATATATATATATATATATATAGTCTTAAAGACTAACACATTTGCATGAATGCTCTCTATTCTGAAAAGTTCTAATTTACTTTTCAGCTCCAAAATAACTTACTGTGTCTCACAACATTCATTTAAATGATCAGTGGGTGAGTTATTCTTTGAGAAATGCAAATTATCCATTTACTCATTCAACAAATATTTACTGACTGCCTACTACAGGCCAGATATTGCTGTAAGAGTTAAGTTTACAAAAATGAAGGAAACATATTCTTCATGTTGTATGTGCTCAATAACTAGTAGAATGACAGGTAAACAAATTTAGTTTTTTTTTATTTTTAAGCAAATTAAAACGAGTTTCATAGCAATATGAGTAGTAGAATCTGATTTGTTAAAATTTGTAAAAATATGTAGATATGTAGGAAAACGCTGCACAGATACACAAACACTGTATGTGACGGGAATAGGGGCAGGAAGGGAGAGAAGGAAAACTATTACTTTTTACATTTTACACTGTATATCTTCCTGTACTGTTTCAATGTATTTTGATGTATGTTAATGTGCACTGATGCATATATCTGTTATTTTTAACATAATATAAATATCATCTAAAATACAACATATAATATAAACAATTTTATATAATATACAATTATAATAAACAATTATATATAAAGGCTAGGAGGGAGAACCATAAGCAAATATCTCGCAAGTACTTCTTATAAATCAATTAAAGTCTGTATTACGGACATTTTCTTATTTTTCCCTGAAGGTCTTTCTCTGTTCCAGAATAGCGTTCAGGATATCAAATTGCGCTTAATCTTTATGTCTTCCTAGCCTCCTCTTGGCCATGACATTGCCTTGGGCCTCACTTTGCTTTTCGTGACTTTGACAGTTTCGAGGATGACTGGTCAGATATTCTGCAATGTTCCTCAACTAGCATTTGTTTGATATTTTTCTCATGATAAGAACCAGTTTATGAATTTTGGGGGGAAAGCCACAGAGGTACAGTGCCATTTTGACCACAACATGTCAAAGGTACATACGCTGGATGTGGCCTCACTGTTGACAGTAAGCATCTTGCTGAGATGATCTTGTCACGTTTCTTTATGATACAATTACTCTTTTTTGCCCCCTTCTTCAGTGTGGTCTTTGGAAGGAAGCTGCCATGCACAGCCCACGCTTGAAAGCCTGGGCTCTTCCTGGAGGTAATGCCTGGCAAGATGTGTACATGTGCGAGGTAGAGGGTGAGGGGAGCTACATATGTGTGTGGCAAGAGGACAAAGGCTCCCAAGAGTTTCTTGTCACTGTAAGTCACACGAAGCCTCCAGCAATTGGTCAAATTTCCACTTCTGTGTTTCCACTAGTTATGGCTCTGACAGTTTCTTCTCCATGTGAGCAGATCTCAGCCATGACTCTCTGGAGCCCTCTAGCTTTCTAGATTTCAGGTGGCAATCTTCCCTGCAATATCCGTTTATCGATACATCTGAGAAAAGTCATTGAGTTTGGGTTTGTCCAGCTTTCTCTTCTAAAGATGGTATACTGATTTGCTAGGGCTGCCATGACACTGTATTGGAGAGTGGGTGCCTTAAATGACTGAAATTTGTTTTCTCTCGGCTCTGGAGGTTAGCCGTCTGAATTCATTGCGTCAGAAGGGATGGTTTCTTCTGCGACCTCCCTTCTTAGGTTCTAGATGACCGTCTTCTGTCTTCTACCAGAGCCTTCACGTGGTCTTCCTTCTGCATTATCTGTTATTTCCTCTCCTTACAAGGATGCCAGCCCGTAATATCGGATTAGGGCTGACCCTAGTGATCTCATTTTAACTTAGTTACCTTTTTCCTAAATATAGGGAGTAAGGATTTCAACATACGCACTTTGAAGGGACAGGGAGGTGCCAGTAAGCAAACTTTTAATATCAGTGTTCTATGCACTGTGCTCGGGTGTGCTAAATCTTATTAGCAAAAGGCCCATAGTGAATTGTCACTAAAGATCTATATTAGCCAGGGTTCTACAGAGAAAGAACCAATAGGAGATATATATTTATACTATACCTACATCTATCTACTCTACCTAGATACCTAAAGAGATTTATTATAAGGACTTGACTCATTTGATTATGGAGGCTGGGAAGTCCTACCGTGTGTCCACTGCAACCTGGAGAAGCTCAAGAAAACCTATGGAATAGCTTGAAGGTCTGCAAGCCAGAGAACCAATGGTCTTAACACCAGTCTGGGTTTCAGAACCAAGAGTGCTGAGGGTACCAGAATCAGAACCAAATAATTCGTTGTTATTATTACCTAAGCCAAAGAGGATAATCCCTTAAATAAGAGAGGAATATGATTTTATACTGTCCGGAGCTCACCTGAGTAAGGAGAGACAGGGAGCTGCCAGGTGTCAGAGTGGTCAATTAAAGCAACAAGCCATGAAGTATTAAGTCTTTAGTCACTTTGACGGCATCAGCAAGAGTCATTAAAAAAAATGGAAAGAAAAGCCAACTCTATTTTCTCCCATTGAATGGTACACTGGTTAAGAGTCATGTGGATCAGCGTAGACATGGGGATTGTCTTACTTTTGAAGGAACCATGAACAAAAGGCTACACTCATTTTATGAACTACGGGGAATTGGCAAAGTAAAGAAGTACAAGTGGAAAAATAGTGGGCACTGAGTAAGAGTGGGGCTAAGTTTAAGGTTTCTCCCTCATCCACCATAAGGGGGCCTCAGGGAGGTCCAAGAAGACCAATGCCCATGGCTTCAAATGAAAAGATCTAGGAATGAAGGCACCTGGACTAAAAATGCAAATATCTAAAAGAGTAAGGCAGTCCATGAGGGCCTATTTCTATGACTACAACTCACCTCAGAGAATGTGATCCACTGGGTGTGGACCAAGCTGGATATGAGAAGGACAATTTCCCCACCATGGCCTCCCAAGCCTTTACAATTGCCTATGATCAAGCCGGAAAAAATCACATGTAGGTTTTTAACCAGGAATGAGACTTCTCATATACCAAATTATCTCCAAAGGAATTGAAACTTCAGAATAAAAGCAATTATAATCTGCAATATTATGAAGGTTAAAAATAAGAAAGAACATATTTAAAGATAGTTTGTACATTGTTTGAAAGTTTTGGCTATAATGCATAGGATTCCCTAATTAATTGCATGCAAATATGCTTTCAAATACAACAAATTTACTAAGATTTTCAGAATAGTTATCTTTAAAATCGATGAATGCACAGCTGATTTTCATTTTAAATTGTGAAAGGAAATGTGGAAATAAAATTTGGTAAATTTCAGAATCATTGAAGAAATAAAGTGAACTCAGGAGGAATCTTTCTATTGCATTACAATGAGTAAACAAGTGAATGATCTATACTTTAAAGAGCAGTAGTTCTCAATCTTTACCTTAAAAAAAGCTTACAAAAATGCTTATTATGGTAGCCATTCCAGACTTTCTCATCAGTATAACACAGATAAATCCTAAAAGTCTAAATTTCTAACAAACTCGTTGAGATAATTCTTATTTACATAGCCTTTAGACTTTGGGAGACATTTCTATATAATTAATTTAAATGGAACAATTTTATTATTCTGAAATGAAGGGAAATAGTTTGATAAGGTGGGAAATAGTTTGATAAAAGTCTAGAAGCTTTTAGTAGTGTCTTATCTGAGGTCTGCCAATGAGTCTTGCTAAAAATCACCTAAGTAATCTCCTGAGTTTATAGCTTCTTCATTGTTAGAATATGTTCATTTAATTGCACAATTTCAGTGTTCCCACTAAGTTCTAAAATTCTATGTGGATAACTAAATTATGATATTATTATGGAAACGTCCTTTGACTACTTTTAGAACCACTCAAATTCTCACAAATAAGTGATTTTTTTTCTCAAATTTTGAATTGGCACCATTTTATTTAAACTATTTCTTGGATTTGAGAGGCATTCACAACCTATGTACACAAAGGATACATTCCTGGAAATGAAAGTTCTCACTAGTCTATGGACTCCCTTTATTCATGACAGGGTGACCTTTGTGCTTATTTTTCTAGCTAAAAAGAATGACAGACTTTTCATGAAAGAACTTGACAAGGAGAGATTTATTAATTGATAACAACATTTGGAGTGAGGATTATCTCAGATTTCAATTTTATTTTCACTTATTTCTAACAAGTGAATTATAAGCAATTATTTTCTTACATATAGTGAATCCTGAAGTTCCACATGAAAAAAATGAGCATTTGGTACAATAACATTTTATTTTAATTTTATCCAGTTGACTCTATTCCTTTCAGAAACAATATAGAGATGTGGTCAGGTACAAAGTGTTCACATGTCAAACTGCCCTATTAAGGTCCAAACTATAACTTTCCTGCTGAAAAATATTGGACAAGTGCTTAATCATCTGTAGATATAACTCAGTTTTTCAGAATCTACAAAATGAGGATGTTAATAATAGTGGCTATCAGTTGCTTTTCTGTAAGTTGATCAGAGTGCTTCCCATTGAGAGCTTACTTCAGCTTATAGAACATACACTAAAACATATTTTGAGTCAATCTTGATCGAATTCATACATCAATAAGCAAGCATGGCGAACATCACACTCAAGTACACTAATTTTCCAAACCAGTACGCTTAAACACACAGATAAGTGGCCAGTCTTATGCCAAGTCATTCAAGTGTATTAGGACACAGGAAGCCAAATTTGTCCCATTTCTAAATATTCACCACTGTAGACCAAGTTGTGTCATATTCAGTAAAAGTAAAGCATTGCAAGGAACCTAACATTCCTATAAGAAACGTCCTTGGTATTAAGGGTCAGTATTTCTCAATCTTCATTATAACCTTCTGCCTATGGAAAATCTGCCTGAGGCAGCTCAAACATTTCACACCCGAAGTTTTCTTTCTGCACAGAAACCACAATGTATCAAGACTAAATGTACATATGACAAAATTGTGATCATAACAGCACAGCACCGTAACCTAATGTTTTATAGAATCTCAATAGACAAAGGAAAGGATTTGTAAGGATTTGTCAAAACAAATTTCTACGTAGGTAACCCGCAGTCCTTTAATACGAACTTCCCAAATCTCTGACTGTGAATGTGATGATATATCACCTTTGTGATTATGTAACTTTACATGGCAGATGTAATTAAGGTTATGAGTTGACTCTGAGTTTTAATCAAAAGAGAGAGCATTAGGGTACCGCTCATCATGTGAGCTATTTAGAAGAATTTTCCTTGGCTGATGGCCAAAGGGAAACTCACAGAGATTCAAAGCAGGAGAAAGACTTGAATCATCATTACTGATTTGAAGATGGAGAAGGCTGGGGCGCCTGGGTGGCTCAGTCGGTGAAGCGACCGACCTCAGCTGAGGTCGCGATCCCACGGTTCATGAGTTCGAGCCCCACATCAGGCTCTGCGCTGACAGCTCCGAGCCTGGAGCCTGCTTTGGATTCCGTCTCCTTCTCTCTCTGCCCCCTCCCCCACTCGTGCTCTGTCTCTCTGTCTCTCAAAAATAAAGAAATGTAAAAACACCAAATTTTGTTTGAAGATAGAGGAGGCAGCCACATATGCAAGAATGTAAATGATCTCTAGAAGCTGAAGATAGCCCCCGGAAACAAAGACATTAGAACACAGCTTTAAGAAGTGGATTCTGTCCACACTTGACATGAGATTGGAAGCAGATTCTTCCTCCAGATCCTCCAGATAAAAGCCCACCCACCAGATACCTTAATTTTGCCTTGTAAGATTCAAAAGCAAAGAACTCAATCAAGCCTGCCCAGAGTTCTTACCTGCAGACCCGTGAGCCAATAAACAGGTATGTTTTAAGTTGCTAATGTATGATCATTTGTTACATAGCAATAGAAATCTGATATGGAACCCTTGGCATTCAGGCATGCGGAGGAGGTCATCAACAGAATGTGACTATCTGGTGATGCACAAGCTGGACATAGGCAATCAGAAGCTCCTCATCCTCTCCCCTGTCCTGGGAATGTACCTCTGACTTACTATTCCCAGAGCCAGAGCCATTTCAAGGAGGCAGCCTTGAGAGATTAATTAATGTGTTGTCAGGAGCATCTGCATGGTGTATGTAACTAAACCCCGTTAAGGCTTCTCTACAAACTTTAAAGATTCTGGTGGGTGAATGTGAAGATGTACTCATCTTGTGGATCACCCAAGATAAACCTCATATGTAAGTTCCCTCGCTTATTAAAAGTGTTACCTACCAATATGGCGTGGTCTTTCTTCCATCTCTCCTTAACCTCTGTGTATAAGAGCTAGTTTCCAGTTTCACCTGGGTAACTCCCAATGTTGAGAACCAACAAGACTTTCTACGTGTTTTTCCTGACCCACTTAATGCAGAAGTGGAGCTGTGAATATTAGACGGCACCTGTACTACTGGTATATTGAGTTCTACTTCATGATGCCCACACCTATTGGCCTGAGACTTCGTTTATATAGTCAAAGTTCTGACAACATTCTTGGATACCTGGCAAGAATATCTGAAGAGTCCCTCTTTTTGTAGTAAGCACATATGCATTTGCTCAGTTATTCTTCTGGTCAAATAAACAACTCATCTATTTTTGTTTTGTTTTCTTTTGTTTTGTTTAATTTCAGTGAACTTGGGGAAGGTGGTTAACCTTTTTGATACACTTTTCATTTTTATAAAATGTAGCTAATAATATCTATGTCATAACATTTTTAGAGAACACATTGAAATATGACATGTGTGGGGCGCCTGGGTGGCGCAGTCGGTTAAGCGTCCGACTTCAGCCAGGTCATGATCTCGCGGTCTGTGAGTTCGAGCCCCGCGTCAGGCTCTGGGCTGATGGCTCAGTGTCAGGCTCTGGGCTGATGGCTCAGAGCTTGGAGCCTGTTTCCGATTCTGTGTCTCCCTCTCTCTCTGCCCCTCCCCCGTTCATGCTCTGTCTCTCTCTGTCCCAAAAATAAATAAACGTTGAAAAAAAAAAAAAGAAATATGACATGTGTAAGGCAAATAGAGCAAAACTCTAAAATGTAGAAACTAGCAGATGGATATTAGGCTATTCACTGCACAATTAGTTCACTTCTTCTGTGTGTCAGAAAATGTTCATCATTGAATTGTTTAAAATAAAGCTATTGCAAAGTTTGAGCAAGAGATGATAGGTGTGTGGGCCTACATGGCATTGAAGAGTTAAAACTATTTTCAGATGGCATGATTTTATAGATAGAAAATCCTGAAAATACACTTAAAAATCCTGTTATAACCAATAAACAAATTTAGTAAAGTTGAAAGATATAAAATCAATACAGAAAAATCTGTTGCATTTCTATACACTAATATGAACTATCAGAAAGAGAGATAAATAAAACAATCCCATCTATAATTGCATCTAAAATAATAAAATACCTAGAAATAAATTTAACCAAGGAGGTTAAACCTGTATATTGAAATGTACAAAATATTAATGAAAGAAATGAAGAACACACAAAGAAATGGAGAGATATTATGTGCTCATGGATCAAAAGAGTCAATACTATTAAAAGGTTGTTCCCAAAGCAATCTACAGATTCAATATAGTCCCTATAAAAATTCCAATGGCATATTTCCAGGAAATAGAATAATATTAATATTTGAATGACACAAACAAAAAATAAACAAATGAAAAACCAATGAACCAAAGGAATCTGGAGAAAGAATAAAGCTGGAGGTATTATGCTCCCTGATTTCAAACTATATTACAAAACTATAGTAGTTAAAACAGTATGATATTGACATAAAAACATACAGATCAGTGGAACAATTGAAAGCCCAGAAGTAAATCCATGCATATATGGTCAATTAATTTACAACAAAGAAACCAAAAACACACAATGGAGAAAGGATAGTCTTTTCAATAAAAGATATTGGAAAAACTGGTCAGACACATGCAAAAGAATGAAACTTGACCATATTCAAAACCTACACCATACACAAAAATTAACTTAAAATGGATTAAAGACCTGAATGAAAAACCTGAAACCAAGGGCCCAATATTCTAAATATATGAAGAACTCATACAACTCAAAATAATTAAACAAACAAAATCAGGCTAAAAAATGGACAAATCTGAATAGAGATGTTTTCAAACACCTAGAGATGGCCAATAGATACAGGAAGTGATACTCAATATGCTCAATAATAAAGGAAAGGACAATTAAAATCACATTAAGATATTGCCCCACACCTGTTAAAATGGCTATTATCAAAAAAGTAAGAAACATTAAGTATTGGCAAGGATGTGAAGAAAAGGGAACGCTTTGTTCACTTTTGGTGAAAATGTGAATTGTTGTAGCCACTCTGAAAAAATACAATGGAATTTCCCCCCAAAATTATAAATAGAACTAACATATAACCCAGCAATTTCACTTTTGGTTATTTATCCTAAGAAAACAAAAACATTTATTCAAAAAGATATATGCATCCCTATGTTCATTACAGCATTATTTACAATAGCTAAGATATGGAAAAAATCCAGAGTATCCGTTGATGGATGAATAGATAAAGAAATTGTGGTATATACATACAATAGGATATTATTGAGTCATAAAAATGAATGAAATCTTGCCATTTATGACAGCATGGATGGACCTTGATAGCACTATGTTTAGAGAAATAAGCCAGATAGAGAAAGACAAATACTGAAATACTGTATGATCTCTCTTATATGTGGAATTAAAAAAAAAAAAATCTGAGTATAGACAAGAGATGATAAGTGCTTGGGCCCTGGTGGCATTCACTGGTAGATGGAGAGTTTGGGCTGAACTAAAAGATGCTGAGAAAATAAATTTGCCTGGATTTAGTTATAATTCATGTACCGGAATCAGGCAGGTAGCAAGGTTTGTTCATAGGTTCTGGACTTGTACAATTGGTATTTTGAAAGTACTATTAACACGTCTTTTGCATGGGAGAATGACTTGGCTGGGGTGCGTTATGGTTTTGGTTGCAGAAATGTTAAGTCTGAGGTATTTTAGAATCTAAGAGTTAAATTCATCAAATCGAAAATCCACCATTATTGTAATGTTCGCTTAAATATTCAGATCTCTACTGGCTCCGATAGACAAGAAACCATCCATAACCAAATATTGGTAAACCATATAATTGATCACTAAAAAAAAAAATATGAGTTGTTTTATAGTATTTTTCAACAAAGCTACACAAAAAAAGCAATAAGCTTTCTTCTTCATTTCTTCTAAATAAAATTGGTTGGTGAACACTTAGCACTCTAGATAATGTCAAAGAATAAAACAATAAATAACGGATGGGGACCTAGAATAAAGAGTAGGTTAGGTAATGTTTGAAAGGTACAAAAGTTTTAGGCAATTATAAGGTTTGAGGACACAGTCCACACAAAATTCCTCTTACTTGTGATACCACTTGCAAGAGTGGGGGAGTTTCCAAAACCACTGTCAGTTTTAATAATTCACTAGGAAGACTTATGAAACTTACTGAAAGCTGTTATATTAATCGCTATGGTTTATCACAGGAAGGGATACAGATAAAAATCAGCCAAGGGAAGTATATGGAGCAGAGTCAGGTAAACACTAAACATAGAGCTTTCATTGTCCTTCCCGCATGGAGGCATGATTGCATTACTCTCATGGCATCAATATGTGACAGTATGCATGGAGAGTTGCCAACCAGGGGAGCTCAAATGACACTTGAGGTCACGATTAATTAATTGATTGCCCAGTGTTTTCTCTCAGTCTCCAGGTCATCTGACTGTGTGACCCAAAACCCCCACCCTAAATCATATTATTGATCTTTGTAGCATGATTAACCCCCACCCTGAACAAAGGTTATTATCAGGCATGACATTTTGAGTGTAGAGATTAGCTTCTAGAATCTGAGGGCAAAGGCTAGATCTCTTTTGGGACAAAATTAAACGTTTTATTATACTCAGGTTTTTCAAGGAAGAAATATGGGCACCTCATTATTTTATAAAACTTACTGGCATCTTGGTCTAGTATGCTATGGTATAAATGTGACAGAGTTGTTTAAAAATTCCATCAGTGCTATTACAAGGTCTGGCTGGCATAAGGTACTCATTACTTCACAAGCTCAGGAAGAGTAAGTGCATACATTATAGACAAGATGATCATAATTTAAATTATCTATCATGTTAAATGATCTTATTATGTAATTTGCCTCCACTGAATTCATGCTGCCTTAAATCAATTGGTTGGTAGTATTACGAAATATATTGCAGTTTCTAAATTGTTTTAAAAGTATTTTCATGTTGTTAATCAGGCAATATTCACAGTTAAGTTGGAAGAAATCAGAAACTTTTGTTAGAATATTAGGGAATTCATCTGGCCTACCCCTCACCCGCATTTCCAACTCTGGTTAAGCAAGATTAAGGTTCAGTGCAAAGTCATTACCTGCAAATAGACAATTTCATCTAGATTACTATTGATGTATCCTTCTCTGGCATCTCTCCTGCTATTCAGATTCCTAGTGCCTTCAGTTTCACAAACTTCGTCATCTGATAGAACAGATAGATCTCTCTAGTCTTCATCAACTTTTCTCTTCCTCACAATGAATTCCTTCCTTCCTTCTTTTATTTAACAAACATTTACTGAACACCAACTGTATGTAAGGTTATAAAGATGCATTCACCACAGCTGGTGTTAGGATTCAGTGAAGGAAACAAATTTGCGAACACATAATACAGTCAAATAAATACTACGAGATTTAAATACAAAGTCCTGAGGGTCCTAAAGAAAAGATGGACCAACATGTTTGGGATTGACATTGGAAATGTGTGTAATTGTGCTTGGCCCAGGATGAAGAAAGAAAATTTACCAATAGAAGATTTGGGAGAATTTGGGAGGAGCATTAGAGGTAAAAGGAAGTAGGGGTGGAGGATGGGGTAATGGAACATTCTACTGAAGAAATCAAATGATTACAGTGGAGGGTCTGGAAACAGGTACTCTGTTTGCAGAAGTTCAACATGTCTAGATTTAATGATTACCTCAAAAGAGGCAGGGGACAATGAATGAGTAAAGAGAAACAATTACTGTTACAGGTGATGGGAAGCCATTGAAAACTAAATAGAAGACAAGCATGATCAGAACTGTGTTAGAAAGATTAACAGCAAAAATTTCCATTTCCATAGGGTAGGAGAAGGATGGTGTGACTTCCTAATATAAAACTTTCAATAGCTAATATTTTTTTGAAGGTAAAATTTGTAATCCTTATAATTGCATCATTTTCTTGCAGTTGTCCACCCATACTGCTTTTGGCTCATAGATTTGGTTCAAATCATACTGAAATTTAACTTAGTTGTATCTTTTACCATTGGGTTCTAAAAATAGAGCAAGTATTAGAGTAGATTGATGTTTCTTTTGTCAAAGAGAATATCAAACATAAAAATAACATTGAACCAACAAATATGAAAAAAGCCCATTAACTGGAATTATCCTTATGTTTAATATTTAAAATAATAGCAAATCCTTGTTGCAGGGAGATAATTATGAAACTCTCTGTTTACCTTTCTGGAATCAGTAAAAATTTGGCCTGATTCCTCTACGAAAGGACACATGGCACAGTAATTCACATTTATTGATATCTTCATTACCTACAAGATCCGTATTAATAAAAAATAACAAATTTGAATTGTTTTCTCTTAATTATGTTTGACAAAGAAAAGAGTATACAATGATGGCAAAATAAGACATTTTAGTGAATTCCTGTACATTAAGTATATTATATATAGTTGTACATATATACCCACACATATATCCTATATATATATATATATATATATATACATACTATATCATACATAAATATAGATCTTATGTATGTTTGTATATACATACATACATTCATACTTACACATAGTGACATTTTAGAAAGTTCTAGAGTTCATTCTAGAGTGTTCAGGTTAATGGAGTTATGAATTTTATTTTGATTATGGTCAGTTGGTGAGAAAATGTCAAAATTCCTAGAAGTGTTCAATAAAAGGGCTTGTACAAACAATAGCATGTTGTAATGGAAACAGTACCAACTTGGTATCCAGAAGACTGAAATTCTAATGATGACTTTGACACTAAAGTCTTTGTGACTGTGAAACAGACAAATAACTTCCCTTCTCTGGTGGTTCAGTTTTCTTCATCATAAATTAAGGATATTGGAAATGTGGGGTTCAAAACAGATTTCTTCTAAAGTTTATATTGTTTAAAATATGCTTCTATAATTTTAAGAGTTAATTTTAAGAGTTTCAAAGTGGGCTGTAAATGTATTCTTAAAGTTTTCAGACAGGATGTAAAACAATGCTTATGGTATGAGAATTATAAAGAAGCCTAAGGTTGACGTGAAAATTTTAAAACAAAGAGCAGGAATTTTAAAAAGCAGCAGAAATTTCAACACATGATATTAACGTGGGAGGAAGAGTAAATAATAAAGAAAAATACAGCAAGCTACATGCAGACTTAGATCTTTTAAATGCTAAAAGATGAAAGGTATTTCAAAATAGCTTTAACTCAGAGCAGTGACACATTTCTGCAAAAAGGAATATCAAGCAACTGTATATCATTAAGTCTAAGGTATCAAAAGTAAAGTATAAAGGTGAATCTATGTACATTATTAAATGTGAGTGACTGGTAATAAGAAGTAACAAGATTTAAAAAAAAACTGTAACATTAAGAAGAAAGAACAATTGTGATTAAGTAGGGCAGAGAGAGCCTACAGAATCAGTAAACATTGATAATCTCAGTAATAGAAAAAAAATGGAAAAACTAGGTGAAAGATTACCATCAATGCTACTTGTAATAAAACCATAAGTAATTTCCATTAAGTATAATTTATTAAAATAAGAAAAACAAATTTTGTCTATTTGTCAAAGTTTAGGAACCTTCCTGGAAATTATTGTTCATGTTTTTTTGTCCAATCTCAGACCAGTTGAGTAGGTAGATCCTGGCTTCCCTATGTTCTGAACCTAGATTCATATACATGTTGACCTTCAATACTATGGATTATCAAATATTAATCCTTGGCGGTAATTGGACCGTGCTTTGAACAAGTCTTAACATTCATTCATGCAATCTTGCACCACAGATCCTATCTGGGATAATCCTCCAAAGGATGTCAAGAGAACAGAGAACAAACCCTACCAGAATTATATGCACTTGTTCAAGTTGCCCTTCTACAATAGATTTTCTCTGTTGTTAATGTTGCTTTTGGTACTAATTTAATCTTATTTCGTTTATAAATGAGCATGCTTGTTTTAGTGTGTTTGAGAACAGAAACAAAATCAAGAATAGATGCATCTTTCCTGAGAACTTTCACACCTGTTTGTTTGGAGGTTCAAGATTCATCATGTGCCTCCTGCCTAAATCGCTCCAGTGTTGAATCACATACCACGTGAGAAATAAGTTATGAGGAGAAGCTAGAGATCAATGTATGAATTTTATTAGGGGTAAAACTAGTTAAAGATTGAGACTTGGATCAGTGGGAAACAAGCCTCCTAAGAACGTCTCTCCCCTCTCTTCACCCTCGGTATTTTTGGTAGAACTGCTTATCGCCAAGTCCTTGGAAAAGGATAGAGGAAAAGAGAAGGACTGAGCAATGTGGCTTCTTGTTTTCTTTTGCCCAACCAGACAAATGAAGAAGAGTGAGGGGTATAGGAGGCTGCATGTGCTCTTTCTAGTTGATTCTTTTGGGCAATGGAAAGAAGTTCCTTTCCATGTATGAGGAATGTGAGGTAAGTTCTCACCCTTACTCCCCCAAATTTAGGACTAGTCCTTTTTGGGATTTCTCTGGACCCCAAGACAACATTGTAATGATTACGCCATTTGAGTGAATCTGACTACAACTCCTTTGACTTTCTTATTTTGCTTTTTAATCATGTTACCTTTAACTTTTTTGTCACCTGTCACGTGTTGACTCTTGTAAAGAGGTGTTTGTGTGCAGATAGATGATAGGTAGATGGATGGATGGATAGATAGATAGATAGATAGATAGCTTTATCATCTGAGAATTTTTCTCTTTATTATAATAGTCAGTTTACTTTCAACATAATCAGTAATATATTGGGTTTTGATCTACCATATTTCTGTTTTCTATTTTTCTCATGTCTCATTATAATTAAATTTTTTAATGTTTATTTATTTATTTGAGAGAGGCAGAGAAAGAGACAGAGAACATGTGAGCACACCTGGGGGAAGGGCAAAGAGAGAAGGGAGAGAGAGAGAATCCCAAGCAGGCTCCACACTGTCTCTGCAGAGCCTGAGGCCAGGCTAGATCTCAGGAACCACGCGATCACAACCTGAGATGAAAAACAAGTCCGATGCTTAACTGACTGAACCACCCGGGCACCCCATGATTTTTAATCTCACATGCATTTTATTTTCTTTTTAGAGACATTATCATATTTATAGCCAATGTTCATTTCCATTCAACTACTTACCAATATTTTTCTTTTACTTTTTGTATTTTCCTATATTTTTAGGTTCCTACCTAAACTCATTTTGCTCTGGCCTAAAGAGATCCCTAAGTATTTCTGCTAGGGCAGATCTTCTGATGACAACTTATATCAGGTTTTTATTCATCTGGAATCACTTTATATTGTCATCATTCTACATACTATTTATCCTAGAAAGATTTCCGACTTAGTAATTTTTTTCTGGTACTTTAAAAATGTCATGCGATTGTTTTCTAAATTTATTATTTCAGTTTAGAGGTCAGATTTTTTTTCATAATATATAATGACATGTAGCCACCATTATAGGAACATTGGAAATAGTTTTATTGCCCTAGAAATACTTTGTGCTCTACCCATTCATCCCTGCCTCTCTCCTAATTCCTGGTAACTATTAATCTTTTATATTTCTTCGTAGTTTTCTCTGTTTCACAATGCCATTTAGTGGGGCTCATACAGTATGTAGCTTTTTAAAACTGGCTTCTTTTCCTTATGCATTTACGATGGCTCCATGTCTTTTCATGCCTTGATAGCTCATTTATGTTTAATGCTGAATAACATTTCATTGTCTGAATGTACCACAATTTACTTAATAATTCACCCATTGGAAAGAAAAAACAAACTTGATTGCTTCCAAGTTTTGGCAATTATTAGCAAAGCTTCCATAAACATCTGTATATGTTTTGGGGTAGACATACGTTTTCAGTGAATTTAGGTAAATGTCATGTAGTAAGATCCTCTTTTTAAAGACGTGTGTGTGTGTATGTGTGTGTTGAATATTTTATCTTGGTCTTGGGTTGTCAGCCATTTTACAAAGAAAACCCTTTTTGTGTTTTGCTGTACTTCTTGAATCCTCATCTGTTACTTTTGGGAAATTTTCATCTATTACTTCTCTGTTCTCTCAACATTCCTTTCTGGGACTCAATTTAAAGGCGTTTTTACTTCCTTCCAAATGTTTGTTATACTTTTCATCCCCTCCCCTCTCCAGTCTTTAGCCTTTTAGCCTGTGCATTTTCTACCTTATATATATATATATATATATGTATAAATCCTGGCCTCTACATGTGTAAAACTGCTTGAGAGTTCATCCTGTCCCATAACAGCAAGTGAGTGCGTGAAGAGAATCTTAATGTACTCAGAGGCTGAATTGACTTGAGAGTTGGGTTAAATTGTTCATAAGGCTTGATGCATTTGTCATTTCCTTTATCCCACTTTGACTCACTGTCTCCAAACCAAGAGAAATCATAAAATTATAGAAAATTAGATATTTGAAGTATCTTAGAGATCATTAACCAAATTCTTTCATTTTTACAGTAAAAGGAATGTCCAAGGAAAGTGTATTACTTAGCAAGATTTTATACAGATATTAAGTGAAAATTCTGAAACTAGAACCCAAATGTGTTGCCCTTTGATGTGCTGTTCTTACATCTACTGAAGGTGTCAGTTTTGTGCTTTACTCATGCACCTGTCACGATCTTGTTGCCTATTTCAGAAATCAACCCCCACTAACTTAAGCTGATATACAATTTAGTAGAGTTCTATATCTGAGCTCATGAAATTATTGGAAGTCTGGAGAGCAATGCCCAGAAAATTCTCTGTGTCTGAGAAGGCCATCAGAGAGTACGGGCCACGTCATCTGCACGAACAGTCTGCCTAGAGTCACTGTGGTGCCTCCAACAGTGGGCCTCCTGGATCTTGCTAGATGCCACCACAGTGAACAAACTCAATATTCTTCAGTCATCTATGCTGATTCAATGACAGCTCAGTGTTCTGGGCAAAAGCAACTAATTAGACAAGCTTTAGTCACATGAAGTTTCCATAGTAATCCAGTGTGCAAAGTAAAGAATTATAAGGTAATATTTAAAAAATTACATGCATATATATATACATATATTATATATACCATATATATATTATACATATATTATACACATATACATTATATACATATAATATATACATATATTATATATACCATATATATACATACATACACACACACACACACACACACCATTACTTTAGTGTGGCATATAGAGATCTTTCAGTCAAGAGAGTGGTTTTTTTTTTTCATCTAGAACCAGAAGTATAAAAAAAAGAATTAGACAATTACTAGGACCTCTGATTTCCTTCCTTTTCTTATCTGTAAACTATGGATAATAATGCTTGTGTTTTCCTAACTCATGAAAATATTTCAAAAATCTTAGATGTCATACAAAGTAAATTAAACATATAAAAACTTTGTGTGTGTGTATGTTACCACAAGATAAAGGCCATCTTACTAAAATTAATAAAGACATCGTACATTTCTTTCTTTTTCCTCATACCTATCTTACCTATAAACTAAAAGTGAACTCTGGAAAAATCAGCAAAGCTTTCATCAAAATTGCAGTAATACAGGGCTCTTGCGTTGCTTCATCAGTTAAGCGTCTCACTCTTGATTTCAGCTCATGTCATGATCTTATAGTTCATGAGTTTGAGCTCCACATCAGGCTCTACAGTGCGGAGACTCCTTGTGATTCTTTCTCTCTCCCTCTCTCTTTGCCTCTCGCCTGCTCACTCTATCTCTCTCAAAAAATAAATAAACTAAAAAACATTTTTTTATAGGGGTAATAGATTCAAGCAACCATATGTTGATTTTTGAAATATCTTCAATACATGTGAAAACCATAATGTCTGGTTAAACACATTATCTGTAGCCTAATGAGGTCCATGGTTTTAGTCTCACTTGAATCCCTGTATCCAAAATTATTTTCATTATTAATGAGGCAGCATATCAATGTATGGATTTCAGTTTTCTTTATCAGTTGTAAGAAATTCTAGTTTCTAGGACACCATTCTTACATCTTCTGTCCATTGTCCATTATAAACATACCTTGTGACCAATTACATAGCAGAATAGATCTGTGTGGCAATGGGATATGTATTGGATAAGAGACTACTCACCCTGTAGAGAATCTCAGAAAAGAGGTCAATGAGTAGCAGATTATTAGACTGAACTCTTTTATTTTCCTCTGTCAGGTGTTTGTTCTGTCTAGACTGAGATTCATGAGCATTGTTGTGGAGCAAAATTGAAGTACCATTATCATAAGCTGCTTGATAGTTATTTTTCACATTTTTTGTTTGAAACCTATCTGAACAAAACATACACATACAAAACCACTCACAGACATAGCTTTTTTCTGGGTCAAAGTTTTCCTCTGTGTTTATCAACCTTTGGAAATATAATATGAGTAAATCTATCTTCTAAAAATATATTAGTATCATAACACACAAGGTGATTGTGGGCGAACATTTTATAAATCAGCAATTCCAAAAGTAGCACTTTCATTTACACGTTCTGAATGAAGAATTGTACTGTATTTTAAGAAATGAATTTACATATTGTGATGGTTGAGTTTATGTCTCAGCTTTACTGAATCACAGGATGCCCAGATTTCCGGTTAAGCATTATTTCTCTGTGTATCTGTGAGAGTGTTTGAGGAAGAAGTTAGCATTTGAATCACTAGACTAAGCAAAGTGCATTGCCCTCTTCAATGTGAGTGGGCATCGTTTCATCCACTGAGGGCCTGAATAGAACAAAAAGGTAGAGGAAGGGAGAATTTGCCCTCCCTCTGATTGCTTGAGCTGAAACATTGATCTCTTGTGCTCAGCACTCCTGGTTCTTATACATTCAAACTCTACCTAGAATCTACTCCATCCACTCTCTGGCTCTCAGGCTACCAAGCTATACTCCTTGTCTTCCTGGTCTCCATCTTAAAGATGGCAGATCATGTGACTTGTCAGCCTCCATAATTACGTGAGGCGATACTTTATCATAAATCCTTTTATATAAATCTTTCTGTCCTCTTGCTTCTGTTTCTGTGAAGGACCCTGACTAATACACAAGTAGATATCTGTAGCAACAGCCCAGAGTCAACAGGTAACAAACAGAACAGATGGCTACATTTTCTTTCTGAAACCATATCTTCTAAAATTATGTTGCAGAAAAGAAAATAGAAATAATTGAATGAACATCTCCTTATTTTCATAGGCAGCGAGACATCCAAAGTTTTTCTGTGTAAAAAATTTACAAGAACAGATGCAAAGCTGTCACCTCAAAATTACCCAGAAATGAGAAACAAATAGTGACCTTTGTCTTTGCCTAATGAGTCATTAACAATAGACAGTAATATCATGGAATACATATTATATTAATAATCTTTGTTTAATATTTGACATTATGCCAGGAGACTAATGTATTTATATTTACTAAAATATTAAGACATTTCTACTGTACTTTCTGAATAACATGGTTAAAATCATTGATATATTTTGTTATGATAAAGCATTAACCATGTCTTATTTTATTTAAAAAAAATCATTATGAAACAGAATTATTAGAAATCCTGGTTGAAAATGAGAGCACGTCTTGGGGAGTTGGAGTCTGCTTTATATGAATCAGTTTGGTGGTAATATAATCACACACCTCATAAATAGTATATACCTTAGAAAACATAGTGTATAGATCCAAAGTTTGGAGGTTGGATATATACTCCCAAAACAACAAAAGCCAAAGACGTAAACTGAAGGCATTATTACCATTACTGTCCTATGATTAAGCACACATAAGTTCCATGCCTCAGTGCATAAAACTGATCAGGTCCTACGCCTGTCATTCGAATCTCCACTGATACTTTCTAAGTATGCAAAATCAGTTTGAGAGAAAGAGTTCTAACATTATTCAACATCTAAAGTTTTAAGACTGTTTATGTACATAGACAATTCAAGAATCTAAACCTGAAAATGTTACTTTGTATTAAAGACTGGATGGAATTCAGGGGCTCCTGGGTGGCTCAGTTGGTTAAGCATCCGACTTCGGCTCAGGTCATGATCTCATGGTCCGTGAGTTTGATCCCCGCCTTGGGCTCCGTGCTAACAGCTCAGAGACTAGAGTCTGCTTCAGATTCTGTGTCTCCCTCTCTCACATTCAGTCTTTCTCTCTTTCAAAAATAAATAAACATCAACAAAATTTAAAAAAGAAGACTGGATGGAATTCAAACTCTTTAGGAAAAGAATTAACTGAATTTTAAGGTGAAAAGTCTCAAAAGTCTGAAATATATCACTGACCCTATATTCAACTTACTACACATATAGTGCCCAAGCCATTCTCTTCCTCCATCAGTTTGAATGTCTTTATGAATAAACAGATTTGAGAATTTTATAAAGATCTGTGGACGGCAGATGGCTACTGTATATAACTAAGTCAGTTTGGGTAACATTGCAAGGTATTTGTGACCACACCTGTCTAAAGGCAGACCTTAACCTTCTCAGTGGGAGAGCCTGTCTTAGTTCCTGCCTTTAATCCTTACTTTTGTATATAGTATTTCTGAGATTATGGCCGAAGCCTTCTCTGAAATATGCTATGTTTACAACACCAGGAGACTTTAATATGGCCCATGGAATTTTCCTGGTCAAGTTTTCTGCATCCTAACTTGCAAATGAGGTTGTGGTGAGTTTTCCTGGGACTACTAATACTGTAAATCTTTGCACAGGGTCAACCTTTCAGTGATCCTCAGAAATGAGAATTATGAAAGCAAGTTGCCTGGAAACTAAGCACTACATGTTTAAGATCATGGTTAAGCATGAGGACTCATGATCATGGTGGAGAATACTCTTCATATTCTAAGGGATTTCCCAAATTTTATGCTGTTTAACTCCATGATTAATGAAAAATTGGAAAGACTGGATAAATTTCAAACCCCCAGAAAAATGAAGATGAACAGTGTATGTTTTGGTGTCTGATTCTGCATGGAAAGAATGTTCATGGGTCTGGGATGGATGAGAAAAAGATATAATGCTGAAGTTGTACTTGTGTTAGGGATATAACTAATAATCTGGGGATTGTGAATTGCGAAGGTAGTCATTAGGACCAGCATGATTTATAGCATTGGAAATACACACTCAAAGTGCAGATTTTCTTTTAGGTGTGCAAAGCACAAATTAACAATGCTCCCATACTGTGTTTTTATTTGAGTTGAAGAATGCACGATTACAAATATGTAAAATGTAATCAATGGATTGACTTGGAACAGAATTGGCAACATGTGGGTATTTCTCATGTTTGGTATCTATTATAGCAAAATTCTAGGGGAAAAAACAAGTTGGAGATAATTGACTAGCCTTTGGGGTTGGGCAGTTGTTGCAGTCTGGGATAGGAGAAAGAACCTGACATTCAGAGATCAGATTAAATTTCTAGCTCTATTATTTATTAGCTCTGTTTTGGAAAAGTCCTCTAACCAAATGAGCTTTGGTTGTCATCCGTCCAGAGAAGAAAACTTTCTACCTTTTGGGGCTAATATGAATATCAAATAAGTTGGCATACATTGTGACTCAAGAACATCATATGATTTTTACTTATACAGTCATGAAAAATGAATTTTGAATATACTATACACTTATGAGTATCAGCACTGTTTAACTGTTTCATTCAATCCTCAATGTGATTGAAGTTTGGTTAAAATTAAAAAGTTAATCTCCTGAAATCTTCTGGATGCTAGCACAGGTGGTTTTGGCTTTTTGAGGCTTGGAGATATTCTCATTCAATGTGATTGAACACACATTTATTGAGCACTTTCTAAGTATAAGGACCGAACTAAATATGGGTAAAGAAAGAGAGGGAAGGGGAGGAGGAGGTTTCTTAGCATAAAGATATATGGAGATTCAGATCCCAAACAGATAACTTCAATAATATGATAATAATATGATAATAGCACCAGTTTGTATTTATGGAGCATTGAGGCCAGGAAGATAACTCACTGTACTATATTTTCATTATGACGCTGATTCCTCGTGGTAAATCTATGCTACATTACAAGTATCTCCACATGGTGGAGATAACAAATCATATATGTGCTTTGGTTTTCTTCTTGGTGCTGCTGGTGACGAAGCAGGAAGGCTTGAGTGGTAGAAAGGATCCCTAATGCTAGTTTATAAAGGCTGGGTGTACCCTATATCAGAAACTTCAGCTGTGGATCAGGGATAATGAGGAGTTTAAAGGGATTTTCTGCAAGAAGAAGGATGGTTGGTTATTTAGATAGATCTGGCTATTTTCGGTAGGATGATTTCAAAGATGATGAGATTGGAATGAGGGGCATCAGTTAGAAGGATTTTGAAGTCAGCCAGTAGAAAAATGATTGGGGCCTAAGTGAAAGTAATGATAACAGAAATGAAAAGAAGAAAATTGAGAGGTGGTTAGGAAGTCAAATCAGCAAGATTATGGGATTGTGTTGGGGAGGGTTTGCAGCTCGGGAGAGGAAAATGTCTGTGATAACTTCAATTTCATATTTGCATTATTGAGAGTGGTGCCCTCAGAAAAGACCGTACCATGACGATAATGAGCTCGTGGGGTCTACAGAGCACTAATGAGAGTTGTTTCAGAGGTGGTTATCTGTAGAACCTAAAGCTTGGAGGAGATATCCAGACAGAGAATTAGAAGTCACTGGCATAGAGATAGTCATTAAACACCATGTTAGCGGATGAAAAAGTTGATGAGCAGCTTGGAATAATGGAGTTAAGGAACTCCTTCCTGAGCGTAAGGGCATCAAAGGGACTTCATCTGAACCTGTTTCTCTTCACATTCCCAAAACTAACGAAGCTTTAAAGCCGGAGCACTGTCAAAGTGTATTGTGGCCACCAGTTACTTTGGAATCACCTGGGCCACTTGTTGAACATGGTGAGGCCTTAGTCTTGCCCTTGACATAATGAATTAAAATCCTCTGAAGGTGGGGCCTAGGAACACGCGTTTTCAATCAACTTTCCCGGTGATTCTATTCATTTTAAATTTAAGAAAGATTTAGTTTAGTCAGGCCTTCTAAAATAATGATGAGCATATGAGTCACCCGGGTGTCATATTACAAAGTAGATTCAGATTGTCTGGGTCTGGGGTGACGTCTGATAGTCTTTATTTCTAGCAGCCTTGTCAGCGAAAAAGCAGCTACTCATGGGTGCTCAGCCAGTTAAGCGTCCGACTTTGGCTCAGGTCATGATCTCACAGTTCGTGAGTTCAAGCCCCACATTGGGCTCTGTGCTGACAGCTCAGAGCCTGGAGCCTGCCTCACATTCTGTGTCTCCCTCTCTCTCTGCCCCTTCCCTGCTCATGCTGTATCTCTCTCTGCCTCAAAAATAAATAAACATTAAAAAAAAAGAAAGAAAAGCAAGTCCTTGGAGCCCATATGCCCTTTCAAATCAGAGCACACCAGGTATAAATAATCCTATTTTCTAATTCTTATTATCTTATTAGTATCCTTATTTTAGTATCATATATTTTAGTATCTAAAAATATATTATTCTATTCCACTGATTTATTTTGGAATGCCATGTCTATTATTTTAAGTCTTTTCTACTTCCACATCCACACTTTAAAAGAGAAAAAAAATTCTCCTGATTAATTTTCCCGGCTTCAGAAATGTAATTACTTTTACTTAATTTAATAATTTTTAAGAAAGACTCTCCAAACTTCAAACATGCAATTTGAGTACCTAAGATGGGGAACGTGATAGGCTACTTTACAGATGTATTTGACCACAGACCTTTCTGCCCAAGTGCTTATTAAAATCTCAAGGGCACACAGTGTGGGAACATTGCCTAAAGCCATACTAGAATTGACTTGAGAATTTTTTTGCATTCAGTTTTCAGTTTGCTATAATATATCTGTTTAACTGTTGGAAAACAAGCTCTTTTAAAGTGTTGTGGGTATGGGGGTAGTCCCAGGAATAAGGCTACCTTGTTGCAAATCCTAACAATACCATCTAGTGTCTGGATATACTTCAGAAAATTGCTTAGTTCTTCTGAATTTAATGTTACTCATTTGTAAAAATGGCATAATAATAGTTCCTATCTCAAATATTGTTCATGTTTAGCAACGTAATCAATCCAAGTAAAACACATGAATTGGTATGGAACTGTTGAATTACTATATTGTTCACCTGAAACTAATATATTATGTTAACTAACTGGAATTAAAATGAAATCTTAAAAACCCCACACGGCAGGGCACCTGGGTGGCTCAGTCGGTAAGCGTCCAACTTCAGCTCAGGTCATGATCTCACGGTTCGTGGGTTCGAGCCCTGCGTCGGGCTCTGTGCTGACAGCTCAGAGTCTGGAGCCTGCTTCAGATTCTGTGTCTCCCTCTCTCTCTGCTCCTCCCCCACTCACACTCTGTCTCTGTCTCAAAAATAAATAAACATTAAAAAAAAAAACCCACATGGTATGTTGCCTAGCACATAGTATACATTCTGCCTTGTATCTGTTACGAATTTAGTCCTTGTTTTGTCTTAGTATCATATATTTTAGTATCTAAAAATATATTATTAAAGTTTAAGTTTTATGTATATTTTGGATGTTTAAGCATTGTCTAGGTATTATACTGGGACTTCTTACAATTAAAAAACAAGTGACCCCTCCACCAGACAGCTTTTTGAGTCTCTGCTAGAATTCGGCCCAGCTGCCTCCTCACCCCCATGTCAGGTGGCACTGTTAGCCCTTAGCTCTCAGATAGGTTTTCAAGTTGACTAATATATTTACTTTTCTACATTCATTCATTCTTACTGTGTTATTGCTTATAGTTATTTATTTGGCTTAAATGAGAGTGTATATATATTTCAATTAGTTTATAAATGCCATGAATTCAAGAATAATGCCATTTTATATTCTGGTATTTACTCCTAACTTAAAAGGTGATTAACAGTGTAAACAATGAAGTATGTTTCCAAGTCATGACATCAACACCTTGTAAAAAGATTTCCGCATTGAACTTACCTATAAAATGTTTTGTATCCCTCTTTTTTTTTTCATTTTTAGCTTGTAAAATACAAAGCACTTGAATTACCGATTGCATTTAATTTGATTCTGTGTTCTTAACCATTGCACTAATGCGGAGAACCACGAGAAATGAATTGCAGTCAGATATAATCTGCTTTTGGAGTCACTGACATCTAGATGCCATTAAGTTCTACTAGCATGAATATAGTCACTGAAAGAGACTTTATTCATTAAAAATATAAGAGGCCCAACAACAAGATCTCATGTGAATATTCTTCAAAAACAGAAGCTGAACAGTAGAAATGTAACCACATAATTGGAAAATCACAGTCAATCAAATGGGTAAAACAAATGAAAAACTGGAGTATGTTGTCACAAAGGTTAGACGAGAAAAGGTGTCATGTAGCATGGGGCATCCTGTATGAAATGCTACACAGATGTTGATAAAATTTGAACAGGATGGTGACACCTGGATTTGACCACATTCATAGAATTGGTGGTTTTGAGAAAAGTTGTTTTCTTGCAAAGTTTGAGAATGAGGTCTGTTTAGAGAAGCTTGCAGAGAAAAATATGAGACAAAAGAGTGAAGACAACACTAAAAGACCTGTTTTCTGTTTTTTTTCTAGAAGTTTCACTGTGAATCTGAGTTAGTATGGTTACCAGATACAGTGCAAGCTGCCCAGTTAATTTCAATTTCAAGTAATCGTTTTTTAGAATAAGTATGGGACATATTTATTCTCTAAAAAAGTATTTACTTATTTGACTAGGTCCCATACTTATTGCTACATTTTTATTTGCTAAATCTGGCAACCATAAGGTCAATTTTATTTTATTTATTTATTTTTTTGGGTTTTTTGTTTGTTAGTTTCTGACATCGGCAATCATGAAGTGTATGTTGTGATTAGAAGGTCCAATGGAAGGAGAGTAATTACAAGTGAGACATCTTTGCAAAAGTAGGATCTTACAGGTAATTAACTTGATTGAGACCCAGAGCACAAGAGCTGGGTTGGCTTTGAGAAGAAATGGGGCATTTCTCACATAATAACCCAAAGTGAAATTAAATATGGGACCAGATGTAGAAAGACAAGTAATTTGTATCGTGGGAAGATGAGGAAGTGCCTATCTGAATGCATCATTATTTTTATTATTTTTTTCCAAATTTTATTTATTTATTTTTTTTAGAGAGAAAGAGCACAAGCAGGGGAGATGGGCAAAGGAGTGAGAGAGAATCTTAAGCAGGCTCTATGCTCCGTATGGATCCTGATGTGGGGCTTGATCCCATTTCCCTGGGATCATGACCTGAGGTGAAATCAAGCGTCAAATGCCTAACTGACTCAGCCAACCCGGTGCCCCATAAAGGCATTATTTTTAATGTAAATATGACCAAATTCATAACTAACTTTGTCTAAGTAATGACAAACATGAACTTGACAGTGTTTTGTGTTCGCTTATACAATTGAAACAAATTGAAATAAGTGTATATGTGATTTGATTGATATTTTCGCAAGTTAATGGTTATCTGGCTAAGTGGCCAGGTACAGCCTTCTAGGACACTGCACTGAAAGAGTCCACGTGTTGTAACTCATATTTAATGGATTAATTTCGGTTGTGATGTTTATCATATCATTTTAGTAGATGGTTGCACTTCAACTGTACACAGATATTTAAGAGTTTTAAAATTTACACATTTATCTTAATGGACTTCAATTGCGTACATCAACGAAGCATACTGGAGACTTCATGAATAATATACAGATTATTCATGTGTATCATATACATGATTTTTCACTGTGTATTATAATGAAGTATTTGTCAGCAACTGTAAAATCACCAGCTATTATTTATTATTATTATTATTATTATACATATTGTACATATTGTACATATATTATTATTATTATACATGTTGTAGGTAGCATAATGTATTATGTATGCATAATGTACATTATTGTACATATTATACAAATATTATTATTATTATACATATTGTAGGTAGCATAATGTGGTAACCATCCCAAGTGAAATAGACCCACT